>NC_090646.1:121454044-122059044 GCF_040937935.1 Hyperolius riggenbachi | reverse complement strand
GGTGAAACGCTACAAATTAGAATATCATGCAGAAGTCCAATTATTTCAGTAATTCAACTTAAAAGGTGAAACTAATATATGAAATAGACTCTTTATTACATGCAAAGCAAGATATTTCAAGCCTTTTGTTCTAATTTGATGCTTATGGCTCACAGCTTATGAGAACCCCAAAATCAAAATCTCAGACCATTATTGAGAAAATGTTCAATATTTTAGGCTCAAAGTGTCAGACTAATCAGCCAATTAATCCAAAACACCTGCAAAGGGCTCCTATTTCATATATTAGTTTCACCTTTCAAAGCTGAAGAACGGAAATAAATTAACTTTTGCATGATATTCAAATTTTTCGAGTTTCACCTGTATTTCCAATCTACCAGCTAAGAAAAGAGTCACTATTGTTCTGAGGTAAGGATGCCAAAAATGGAAACTAGTAAATGTGTGTGTGTTCAACAGAATTTTGTGTCAGCACACCTTTTACTGTCTAGTATTTCAGGAGTCCATGGCATGGAATATTTACTACAAGACACCACTTTAGCACTGGTGTAGGTACAGACTGAATGATTTCATAGGTTAGGAACTGGTCATACATTTGTAAGTATGTAGCAGGTACCCTCAGAACTAGGCCAGATAATGCAAAACATGAAGTACACACAACTATGAATCAAAAACCCCCAAGTATGCCCACCTGATTGGCCACCACTGCGTCCTGTGGGTCATCGGGTTCTGCTGCAGCCAACAGAGCTTGCAACGATAACAACACTGTTCGTAACGTCATAGCTGCTGCCCTGGGGGTAAGAGAAGCACAATTCCTTCACCAACCGCTTAGTTTCACTTATTCAATTGAGTAAATATATCTAATCGCCACTTCAAAAAAGATTATTTTCCTTGCTTATATTATGCTTTGACAGTCTGATGTCAACAAAATTCCTGCTACTGAAACTCAAGATTGTTAATTGAGCTTAACCTTCCCAGCGTTCAATTTCCCCAGGATTTCTGTGCAAACAGTGATAAAATTTATTTTTAAAACTTTTTTTTCCCTGTAACTTGCCAAAATGTGTCAAGCAAGGGTCTAGTATACAGTGCAGGAGAGTATTGATGTGTATGCATGTTTATACTGTTCACAGCATGTTTTTTTGAACGGACATTTCTGTCCATACCGCTAGGGAGGTTAAAGGACCACTATAGCGAAATGTATGAAACAAAAAACTAAAAATTACTGATGCTGAAGAAAAAGCTAGTACTGTAATAGGAAGAATACAGGGTTAAAGGTCATTGGGATGGTCCAAACATGTATCAGCTCAAGAGGGGAATCTCTTCTTGCATCAAAATTATAAATTGTTCCCCCATGGCCCCACAATAAAGCCTTCCAGAAGTTGCTGGTAAGGTAAACTTTCATGCTAATCTAAAGAGTGATTTTTTTTTTTTTTTTAACTATTAACCCTGTACTTTTCCTATTACCTGTACTAGCTTTCTCTTCAGGATCAGTAATTTTTCATTTTATTTTTTATACAATTTGCGGTAGTGGTCCTAACATGAAGTCTGATATTTACCTCAGAAATTGGAAATCTCTGGGTGGCGCAGAGGCTTCCCAGATCCTCCTAGAGATCACTGTTCCCGCACAGGGAAGCCTCGTTTCATCTTCTGGCCAAGCCCCCAGCTTTGGACCAGTGCAACTAAGGCCCACCCTTGCCCAATAGATAGAAGCCGTTCCTGCACAGCTTTCTCTCCTTCTACCTCACTTGTTCATTCCCAGTCCGGATGTGCTCGTCCATGACTGCATGCAGCCAGAAGAAACTCTAATAGGTATAGAGGGACCCTGTGCTGGAACGCTGGGCTGTAGGAGGAGCCATGGCCATGCAGATGTAACTTTTTTATAAATCCACTTTAGGTACCCTTTTAATGGACCTTCAAACTGGTTCATTTAACAGGAGGTGAGAGGGATATGGAGGCTGACATGTATTTCCTTTTCAACAATACCAGTTGCCTGTCTGTCCTGCTGATCCTCTGCATCTAAGACCTTTAGCCCTGAATAAGCATGCAGATTAGAGGTTTCTGACAAAAATTTGACTACATTAGCCACATGCTTGTTTCTGGTGTGATTCAGACAATACTGCAGCCAAAGATCATTAGAACTGCCAGGCAATTGGTATGGTTTAAAAGTATTTATGGTGGCCGCCATATTTTTCACCTTGGGTTCTTTCCAAATGACTGGAAGAGCAACTGCTGTAGTCTAATAAGAGACTATGATGTTCTTCAAAGCTGCTGATAACGGTCTAAAAAAAAAAAAAAAAAAAAAAAATAATGGGCCAATTAGATGCCAAAGTGCCAATTTTGATTGGTCCCGATGCAAGCAGCAAGCAATTTGTTCTCATCTCAATGGTCATCGCTAGTAAACAGCACAGTTTCATTTGTGCGAGTATTTATGTGAAAGTCATGCGCCCAAGCTTGAAGCTGCTCTCTTTCATTCCTGAGGCATGACAGCCAGGTTTTATAAACTGTGCGAGTCTGGATGTTGGCGACGAGCACTGTAATAACAGCACAGGAGATTTGTGCATAGCCGGCGCCACCATAGACCGTAATAGGAATTACGGCTATAGCAGCGCACAGCGAGCATGTTTGGCGCCGTCAGAAGATGGAGCTGAAGTTACTTTTAAAAAAACACTGTAAATTACATCATTCCCCCACTCTCCACGTTGACTTGGAGGTGGAATAGTAATTAACACGGCCTGGACTTGTGCAGCAGCAGGATAAGTCATATACCGGCTGTATCCTGCGCCCAAGTTGGCAGCTTCCTGTGTGTGTGCTCACTTTGTAAGAGAGTTTAAAACCCAATATGCTCCGCATCGCATACATCAAATATTCTCTTACTGTGCACGGTATTAAGCAGTCTGTTGAACAGCATGTTGTTGTGAACTCTTGCAGCCTTTGATAAGAAAGACCCTCTATTTTAACATTAAAAGATTACTATAAGTATTTGTCTTATTAGGTTACGCCCCTTTACCACCTGCCCTAGTCCAGCTTATATAAAATCCCTGGATTAGAAGCACAGTTTATATTGTTATAAGAGTATTCCCATTCAGAACTACTCAGAAAGTAATGGGATACATAGAAGATATCTTACCATTGGTCTTTCAGAATGTCCAAACATATAGCTCCAGTAACCGAACTAATATTTGGATGCCAGATTTTTGTAATAAACCGCACCTAAAACACAAACATGCTTTATTATAACAAAATACTTCTAGGTCAGCAAATGACATTTGAAGTGTGTCAATCTAAGTGTAAAGCAAAGAGCCATATTCTTTTTACAGTACTCAAAGTGCCAGTTCTATTTAAAAGGAATACTGAGGTGAATATAAACGGATGAGATAAACAATTGCATCTATCCTCCTCCTAAAAATGACTTGGTTATGCCACAGTTTAAGGTTTAACTCTACTTTTAA
This sequence comes from Hyperolius riggenbachi, assembly GCF_040937935.1. Classification (NCBI taxonomy): domain Eukaryota; kingdom Metazoa; phylum Chordata; class Amphibia; order Anura; family Hyperoliidae; genus Hyperolius; species Hyperolius riggenbachi. The sequence continues at coordinate 122,055,601 of NC_090646.1, read as the reverse complement.
GTTTTTGAATGTTTCACTGTGTCTGCTTCATAACAGTCCAAGGTCTGCTAGAACTAAAATATATGAACCATCAAACCTCTTTATCTCGTCCCTGCTCTTAGAAGTCATTCTCTGCGAGGTAAGAGTTTGGTAGCTGTAATTCCTCATCAGTGATGGTTATTCAACTTATGGCTGTGAAACAGTGCTTTGCAAGAAAAACAGTTATCACGCGCAAAAATTTGCGTGATAATGCGAATTTTCATACGCTAACGTTTGCGAACTAACGCAAATTTATCGCACAAGCGTGGAATGTTAACACGTGAAAAATTCTCGTTACCACGCAAACACAAATGTTTGCGCGTGGTAACCGTTTTCACGCTAAATTTCAAACAAAGCACTTTTCACAGCATGATAACAGTTATCGCTGCTTTGTGCATCAAGCCCCTAATGTTTAACTCTTTCAGATAGAGGAAGAAAGAAAAATAAAAGGAACACAACCTAGTTGTTTGTAGACTTGGCAGCGTACAGACATATTTAGCAGATCAGTTTATTTACACCTCGGTACTCCTTAAATATCAGCATCGGACTACTCTAAAGCCCCACCCTGGGCTTCATCTGTACAGACGCTCCTAGATTAGCTAATGTTCAATAAATCTTAGGCCCCATTCACACCTAAAACCGCAAAACGCTGGCGATTACCGCGTTTTGCAGGAGTGATTTTTCAGCGATTACCCCGGAAAAGTCACTGGACACTGCAGCGTTTTGGGAGCAATCGCGATTAGCGGTGCAATGCGTGCTAATCGCAAAACACTGCGTATTACGCAGCAGTGAGAACACTGCCATAGGCTTATATGGGCTAGCGGTTTTTAAAAACCACTAGCGTTTTGCACTGAGCGGGAATCGCTCAAGTGTGAATGGGGCCTTAGGGCTGAGGCCCACTAGGAATCTTGCGATATTAAGATGCTAGCATTCTGGTAGACAAATGAAAGCAAATTGCCACAATTTTCAGAGTGAACATTTTGGAGGAATGAGATTTCACCCTGCATTCCTTCAAATACGATCAATCTAAAAAGGCTGCTGATCACAAAGAGTAGTGGAATCACCCTCAGTGTTGCACTGTTGTAGTCCTGCAAGTGGGACAAGCCCGTAATTTGAGACCGATCTACGTCCTTCAACAGTTCCTGCCCAGGGATAATCTGCTATGGAATCACCTCCGTAGTGAAGTGGTTAAAGTTCCTCATGTGGAGGCAGACACTGGCTGCTTCCTGCACCACAGACTGCCAATTTTATCAGAGGGATTCAACAGTAAATATCTGGTAATAAACCTCAGAGCCGTATGAGAACATGACAGGATCACAGACAGTGAAGTCCACCATATCTAGCACTTACCTTAGGAGGATTAAAAGGGTATGTTTCTGGTATTTTGATTTCTAGCTGGTATCTGCCACCTGCAAAATAAATTGACATCAGTATATGGAGCTCTGGCAGAAGAAATCTAAAAATGTTCCAGCTTTCCACGGAAACATAATTCAAAAATGTAACCAACAAAAAGGAGCACCAAAATGGTGTCTGTACAAGTGAATAGATAACACCTTTTTTGGATTGCCAGATAGATCTTTTATTCAGTGTCTGTTCATTTTGCCTCTACTTTCAGGCTGCCCATACATTTCTCTGTTTTTAGCAGCGATATCCGATTTGATCATAATGAGCAAATCTGGCAGATATCAATGCCGCAACATGGCCACCTGATTGAGCATTCGGATCAACTTCCTTCCTAAATTGGTCAAAAGGATCGATTGGGCATGATAGAAAACCCTGGTTGCAAGGACTTGATTGGGTGGGCAGCAGTAACTGCGTTTGATTTGTCAACGACAGACCCCAGGCTAACCTCCCCCAAAGTGTATGTTGCCCATGCGGTGTAGGTTCACCCATCATGCTGTTACAACCCTCACCTCCTCCGGTGTCCTTCGTCGTTTTAAACTGCCACTGACGTCACTACATGCACTGATGTCACATGGTACAGGTGCTTATAAAAAAAACGCAGGACAAAGGAGGTGGTGAGTCTCAGCGTCGTGACTGCTGAGCCTGCAACACTCACCATGGGCCCATGACACACACACACACACACACACACACACACACACACACACACACACACACACACGGGGAGGGAGGAACAGGCAGAGGCAGCAGCACCAGGATGATTTACAGTAGATTTCAAATCTATTGAAATCTGTCTGCAGATAATAGATCCCTCTCTGATCAGATTCAGTCAGAGAGGGATCTATATGATGGTCAATCTGATGGCAGATTGAAAGATGTATGGCCTTAACAGGGAAATCTGACATTGTGGCCCAGATTTCTGCTTTAAAGAGTAACTGTTAGGCATGAAAAACAAAATCAATTCTCCATTTCTATCTGTTGATCATATAAAAACGGGTCCCCAACCTTTTCCGGCCCGGGGCAGGGTATTGGCGGTTGCTTGCGGGGGCGGCGGTGCGTTCTAGTGGACAGTGTCGTGCACAGCGGGTTACCAGGGGGGGGGGGGGGGGGTAGAGGAAGATAGCCGGCCTAGTTGCCCCAGTATAGGGAGTTTACATGCCCCAGTATGGCTACTATAGTTGCCCCAGTATAGCCAATATAGTGCCCGATATGAGAAGGTAGTGCCCCAGTATAGCTAGTATAGTGCCCAGTATAGGTAGGCAGTGCCCCAGTATAGCTAGTATAGTGTCCAGTATAGCGCCCAGTATAGGTAGTACAGTGCCTCAGTATAGCGCCCTATAATGGGTAGGTAGTGCCCCAGTATAGCCGTCCCGTATAGCGCTCTCTCCAGCCTCCTCACAGCAGACGTGGCGTGCGCTGCTGTGAATCAGTTAGGCGGCATGAGAGGGGAATAGAGAGGAAGCGTCCGCTGGCTAAGGTAACACCAGCGCCGGCCGCGGGGGAGGGGGGGGAGCAGGGTTTTCAAGAGGACAGCCCCATGGCCCAACTGCAAACGTCCCACGGACCAGCAGTGGGCCGCGGACCGGTGGTTGGGGACCCCTGATAAAAGGAATGCTAAAAAGGCAATGCATAACTTTAAAATCAATCTTACTTTTTTATTGCATGGATTCATTCTCAGGTCCCCAGCTCCTTAGTACGCAGCCAGTTATCAGCCGCAAAAGAGAAGATGCAGTGCATGTTGGGGCAGGGGAAGTTTCTGCACAGACACAGCTAGTTCAGCCTGATTGGCTGCAGCCTGTGTCACTCACTCCTTTTCCTCTCATTGGCTGCCTCCCATGACTGTCCGTGTCTGCCCCCTCCCCACACTCCAGCCTGACAGGCATCTCTGCCAATTCATGAGGACAGTGGCTGCCACCACCGCATCGCATCCATGGGGACCCCCGTCTTTGCTACCATTTCCTTAGGGATTCCCTGCATTTACAATCAACGCTCGCTATTGGTGTGGAGAGGAGAAGGGAGTAAGGGAGGAAATGACCTCACCATTAGCTTCAGCTGGAGGGAGTAAAGATGGCCCCTGCCAGCGAACAGAATTCTCTCCATTTACCTTTTTTATTTTACAAAGTTCACTGAAATCAACACTTGGACCGTGCAATACACATGTTATGTAAGTAGAGCTAGTATTTATCTACTTATATATGCCTTTTTTTATCTGGCATAGTATGGCTGACAGCTCCTCTTTAAAGTGAACCTGTCAGAGCACTTTTTTTTTTTCAAATTGACACTGGTGATTAAATGTAGATGCCACAAGATTCCTGTAATTACCTTCATTATACACCAAGTGGTTCTTTGTAGAGCCAAACAGCCCATTGTGTCAGGTCTACAACGGACAGACTGTTGGACTTCTGACTCACAGCTCTGCACTGCCCTTTCCTGTTACCGGTATTCAAGAGATCAAGGTTATTGGTAGGTGAGGTGTTCTGTTGGAGTTGTCACAGATAGTACAGAGCAGGGCTGTGGAGTCGGAGTCGTGGAGTCAGGCAATTTTGGATGTCTGGAGTCGGAGTCGGGAAAAAATGCACCGACTCCGACTCCTAATGAATTTGTAACTGTAATTAAAATAGAAAATATGATAAAATGTTCTATTTCTCAGATAATAGTCATTAAAAATAATGTATATATACAGTAATAGCTGTGCTTAGTCCACAAAAATGAAATAAACCAATCAAAATTAGTTACTTGTGCTGCTTCAATAAAGCAGTCCCCGTATTTTTAAGGTCAGATTGTGACTGTATATATGATGTGTACACAGGAATCTCTTATATATACTAAATAACATCTATGCTGTAAGAATAAAGCCTGATGTGTAGCCGTGTCACTAATAGAGATGGTCAACGAGATGGAAATAATTCTGCATTGATGCTGATTTATGCAAATGTATGCACTCCCTTTGCTGATGAAATAAAATAATTTGATATGTTATTAAAATTTGGTTTGGGGATTACAAATTAAAGGGTAACTGAGACGGATGAAAAGTAAAGTTTTATACATACCTGGGGCTTCCTCCAGCCCCCTTCAGGCTAATCAGTCCCTCACTGTCCTCCACCACCCGGATCTTCTGCTATGAGTCCTGGTAATTCAGCCAGTCAGCGCTATCCGGCCGCATGCCGCTCCCACAGCCAGGAACATTCTGCACCTGCGCAATAGTGCTGCACAGGTGTAGTATGCTCCTGGCGGCGGAGTGTGTGCATGCGCACTACGCTTGACTGGCTCAAGTACCTGGACTCATAGCAGAAGATCCAGGTGGTGGAGGAGGACAACAAGGGACTGATTATCCTGAAGGTGGCTGGAGGAAGCCCCAAGTATGTATAAAACTTTAATTTCATCTGTCTCAGGTTTACTTTGTTACACAGTAGTACTATACTCTACATATGCACTCCCCACAGAGCAGCAGGGAATCCACTGAGAATGCTGTGCACATTGAACACAGAGGTGTTGTCTGTTTACAATCTCCTCACATTCTTACATGCACCCACACTTGATAGATGTTCTTTGTTCCGGTTGTACCTTTTACAAGTACTCTTACCAAGGACTAGTTTTAGTCTAAAAGGAATAAATATAGTAGTCTACATATCCTTCTCACTTCAGTTGTCTTGTAAAATTCCTAAGCGTTGGCAGTTAAGAGACGAATTTCATGTTACATACTTTTAATCAACAAAATTGTAATATGCAATTTGGAGGAGTCTGAGTCGTGGAGTCGGTGGAATCCTAAACTGAGGAGTCGGAGTCGGTGGATTTTTGGACTGACTCCACAGCCCTGGTACAGAGTTCCATCAAGTAACACTATCTGTGCAGTGTGGGTCATAACATGTATATTGGGCTTTTCTACTGGCAGTCTCAAAGCAGTTCAGGGCTGCAGCCACTTAGGGCACGCTCCAAAGGCAACCAGGATCATTAGAGAGCCTTGCCCAAAGACTCCTTAGTGATTTACATACTGGCTTAAGCCCAAATTCGACCGTCTGGTAATATCCCACATTAAAAGGCAACAGTCTTACCAGTACTCTATCCAGCTGACCGAAAATTGAAGAGGATTTTAACATTGCAATTAATATTTTGATCGCTATTAAGGGCTAAAATCAAGCTAAAGACTAATCTGCAATGTTTGTCTTCAGTGAGTGATAAAATAACTTTGTTATATAGGTTGTACAGTAGAAACCCTTTATAGTAAACTCCAAGAGACCAGTAAAAGTAGTTTAGTAGTTTACTATATCAGAATTGGTCACACATTGTATATTTAGACAATTATTTACTGGGACATGAGGACTGAGTTTACTATCTTCAGAGGTTTACTATATCAGCGTTTACTATATCGAAATTCTACTGTAGCATCCATTAAAAAGAAAAAATTGAATGCTAACACAATAGTGTATGTCCAGCTTTACACCCTTACAAAACAGGGCAATTTTCCAGCATAAAAATTGCATTCAGCGTTGCAAACACATTGCAATGGCTGCCTTCATCATAAAACTGAGCACGTTTTAGCGGCAATTTGCTCCCGGTATTGAAAATGTAACAGTGGCTAAATCACACAGAAAATGCAAAAAAAAGTGTGTTAACAAATGGTCACAAAACTAAGTGGAGCGGTGGATAAAGGGAACCGCAATGAACATGTTCATCGTGGTGCAAAATGAAAACACAGCTGGTGGAAACCAGCCATAGCTACCAGAAGTGACCTATTTGCTTCTAGTGCCCCGCTTGGATAGCCCTAAACTTGACCTAGTACTGTACCTAATGCCTTTACTGCCTGATACCAGTCACCCTTCCTTTACACCTTTCACCTCCACAATGTGTGCAATGTCTTAGGCCTGGGCAGGTTGCCGGCAAAATCTCACGATTTAGCGTGATTTGCGCTTGTGATTCCCGTTCAATAGAATGAGAATCACTGCGCAATCGCCCCCGAAACGCTGCATGCAGCACATTTGCGATTAATCGAAATCGCAACCGCTGCAGTGTGAATGTATCCATAGGGATACATTAGTAGCAGCGCTGATCGCCAGTGGTTTGCAAAGCACTGAAGAATCGCCCCAGTGTCAACTAGCCCTAACAACTAACCAATCATATAATCATCTCTATCCATGCTAGATACTGAAGAGTGACAGAAGTCCTAGCATGCCATGTGGGATCTGCATGCAGAAAATAGTGTTAGTTTACAAGCACATTTTAACTGGTTTGCGCTAAACTATGAGTACTAGAAGTAGATTTCTGAGCAAGCGATAGTCTCTCCAAATGCATTTACCATTATACATAGCTAAATACCAAGAGGTTTGTTCACAGAGGTGATTTGTACTGGTATGTGTGTGCTAATGCGCAAAACAGATACAAAGTAGCTTCTAAACTGGGATCATGAAGATCATCTTATTTGCATTTGTGACTCCTGCCCAGATTTTCCTTCAGTTTTTAAAGAGAAACTTTAGCATATTATTACACATATGGAGGGATCACCACACTGGTCTGTTGGCTCCAGGTGTTTGGCCCGGAACACATGGGCAGACCCACAGGCAACCTATCATTCTGATGTATATCCAGGCGCACTGCTAGAGAGATATCTGCGGGATGCATTCTGTATCTATGAAGGAGGGAGAGAGGCTTCCACCGGCAGGATAGGGAGGGGTACAATGGACTCAGACATTGATTGTCACACAACTCTATAAGTGCAGTTTTTGACTGTAGACATTTTAAATCAACCAGATCAAAAAAACGAAAACATTGCCTGTATGGATACAGAATAATTACAAGCTATACATGGGGACATAGTTACATAAAATGCTGATAAGATTATTTATACACCAATGATCAATTTCATATGCATAAGCAATGAGCACCAAAGCCCAATTTTATAAAATATCTTAACAAGTTAAAAAATAAAAAACATGTACTGGAAAAGTAGAAAAAGAGAGGGGAGTGGGAAGACACCTGGAGCCCAAACTGGTGTATTATCTCAGGCGTATTAGGTCAGCACAAAATTGAGTAGTAAATTATACACACAAAGCTGGGTTGCATAAAAGGCAACCACTTCCAATAGCTTGTGGGGAAGTACCGTCCCCACTCGGCCTTGTAACTCGGGTGGTCACAACTCCTTGGAAAAACACCACCTGCCAAGGTGGTATCCCCTCAGGGGAGAATCAGCATTCAATGGAAATAGGAGGCGCCCAGGTGGGTACTTGTGACTAGCTTTGACTGGTCAGCATAAATACCTATGACTATAAAATGGTAATATATGTACATATAGGTAAAAAAGGATCCTACCTTAAAGGGATACTGTAGGGGGAGGGTCGGGGGGAAAATGAGCTTAACTTACCCGGGGCTTCTAATGGTCCCCCGCAGACATCCTGTGTTGGCGCAGCCACTCACCGATGCTCCGGCCCCGCCTCCAGTTCACTTCTGGAATTTCTGACTTTAAAGTCAGAAAACCACTGCGCCTGCACGCCCGTGTCCTCGCTCCCGCTGATGTCACCAGGAGTGTACTACGCAGACACAGACCATACTGGGCCTGCGCTGTGCGCTCTTGATGACATCAGCGGGATCGAGGACACGGCAACGCAGGCGCAGTGGTTTTCAGACTTTAAAGTCTGAAATTCCAGAAGTGAACCGGAGGTGGGGCCAGAGCATCGGTGAGTGGCTGCGCCAACACAGGATGTCTGCGGGGGACCGTTAGAAGCCCCGGGTAAGTTCAACTCATTTTCCCCTGACCCCCCTACAGTATCCCTTTAATAACTGGTCAGGAGTCATTCATAAATTCAAAGACAATTACTTTATTTGGGCACTTAAAATGACAACGCGTTTCGCGGTGAAAACCGCTTTATCAGGTCGTGTACTGTACCGGTATCAGAAGTTACCCTGGCTTGGACGCCCAAGCCAGGGTAACTTCTGATACCGGTACAGTAGAGTTAACATTTTATAGAGTTACCATTTTATAGTCATAGGTATTTATGCTGACCAGTCAAAGCTAGTCACAAGTACCCACCTGGGCGCCTCCTATTTCCATTAAAAAAAAAAAAAGTTTGTAGGAAATGTTTTCATAAATAGAAAAAAAATATTTGCTGCACCAAATCATTGATCCTCCTCCTATCCCAGCTTTTAGTCTCTTTTTTTCCCCCACAGATGCTTTTAAGCGTTTTGCATTCTTATATACAAAAACCCATGAGTTTTTCTTTTGAGTTTTATGCAAATTAGGAAGACAACAGAAGGTGGAAATACATTATAAAACAATTAAAAATAAAAACGCCTAGAAAACACATAAAAAAAAATGCATACCATTGTGTTTCCACTGACTTTCATTATGTGCGTTTTGAGGAGTCTATAAATATTATGCAACAGAACCAGAGTTTTTAAAAACACATAAAATGCATATGCGGTTTTTCCTATGCTAGCAGGGGCGTACCTAGAAATCCCCGGGCCCTGCAAAAAAAATAATCCGGGCCCCCCCTCCCGGGGGGGCCGCTCAGGGACTTTTGGGGGGCAGGAGGGGTCGCAGCATAAGAGGAGAGTGTGGCAGATCGGTGGGGAGGGGGTAATTTCTCCCCCCCCCTCCCTCACCTCGGGCTCTCCTCTCAGCGCTCCCCCTCCTGCAATCATTGGTGGTGTTCGTGGCAGCAGCGGCGGTGGCGGCAGGATGACTCATTACCTCCTTCCGTTCTCTAAGTGCAACTTCCTGTTTACACAGGAAGTTGAATGAAGCACTTAGAGAACGGAAGAGCTCCGGCGAGAAGGAGGTAATGAATCATCCTGCCGCCACTGCCGCTGCTGCCATGAACACCACCAATGATTGCAGGAGGGGGAGCGCTGAGAGGCGAGCCCGAGGTGAGGGAGGGGGGAATTTCCCCCCTCCCCACCGATCTGCCACACTCTCCTCTTATGCTGCGACCCCTCCTGCCCCCCAAAAGTCCCTGAGCGGGCCCGGGGCCCCCCCGCGACGGCAGCGGTCGCATCCCCTATTGTTACGCCAGTGTGTGCTAGCGTTTCTGTTATGTGTGCACCCAGCCTCAGGGAGGTTTATTTTCAGAGTACCCATAGGTTGGGAATTAGGGGGAAAAGTGAGCAGGCAGCTGCTGGTACCATTATGAAGCTCTACGGTCTGCTACAGCAAGTTTATCAATTATTTTATTAAGGGTACCTGAGATGAAACCTCAGGTTCTATACTTACCAGGGGTTTCCTCTAGCCCCCTTGAGGCTGCTCAGTCCCTTGCTGTCTCCCCAGGTGGCTCCTGTCCGCTGCAGTATAGCCCAATAGCCTGGCTGAGTAATGCATGCACAGCCCGGTCATGCGTGTTCTGCGCATACACAGTAGTGCACAGACACAGAACGCACCTATCGCCAGGAGCACGCGTGGCTACTGCAGGGGACAGGAGTCACGGTGGAGATGGTGAGGGACCAAGCGGCATAAAGGGTGCTTAAGGAAACCCCAGGTAAGTATAAAACCAGAAATAGGTTTCATCTCAGGTAACCTTTAAGCAACCATAGTTTTCCTTTAAAGAGGAGCTGTTAGGTATAAGGTCTCAGAGAAAATAAACACATATCAGTAGCTAAAGATTGGCTGTACTTACATTACATATGCATTTCACTGTCCACGTTTGGATTTCACAGAATTTGTATATAGTATATGCAGAGATAGATGCTCCTGACAGCTCATGGCAGGCTCCATGTTTTTCTGTCAAATGTGTCGTCATGTCCTGCCTGCTTCCTGATCACAGAAAAGCTGGTACTGAATAACACAGTGTGCAGTGAATATTAATTAGCCATGTGGCTAGGAACAATAGCTGACTCCTGCAGTGTACTCTGCCCGGAGATATCAGTGCTACGCGCTGGACTGATTACAAGCTGCTGTAACGTCTCATTAGCAGCCGAGGGGAGGGCCCCAGAATGCTTTGCAGTATAGTATGCGGCTTGTGTCCTCTTGGGTCTATAACAGCTTTGCTGATAAGCACACATCAAAGGTAAGAGAGATTTTTATCTTCACTAATGTCTTTTTGGCTTCCTTCTAAACTGTTTAACACAGGAGAATAGAGGTTTAAATTAGCTTCTGCAGCCTGACAGTTACTCTTTAAAACTATTTAAAGTGGCTCTGAACTCTTACACAGGACAGAAGGAAAACAGAGAAATGCACCCTATATGTAGTTAGAGAGTTTAGACCTTCATTTGTGTCTAATCACAAGTTGTAATTTGATCTCTCCTGTGCCGCATGACTGCCATGGCAGAGATTACAGATAAGCTCATTTGAAAGCATGAGACAATATGTTTGCTTCCATGAATCAGGAATTAGACACACTGCAGATTTATTTTAAAGATTTGTATCAACTGTAACAAAGAAATGTTGTTTGCTTGAACGTTATGCTGTTGCGTATCTTTTAGAGCAAAGAGGACGTTCTGAGTTCAGATCCTCTTTAAATTAGAAAAAGGACAATGGTTTGGGTATGGCCTATTTTACCTCCTTGCCTTCTATAATGTGTGTATACCTGTCTGTTATCCTAATCAGGCTGTAACAAGATGGGAACAGAGGCTGCCGTTTCCTCATAGGGCCTTTGCTGCTGTTCAGAAATAAGAGTGAATGCACTTGTACATCATGCCATTGTCTCTACTTTAATAAGAGTAAAATAAAGTGTACCTGAGGAACAGAAGTCACTGTGATGGCTCAGGAGGAGGAGCATCAGCCGGGAAAAGAAAGTAAGCAAACCCACTTCAGTAAGTAATACTCAGGGAATGTTGCAGAACGGCCTGCTTGTGACTACTCTAGAATCTACAATACCTTTTTTGCTATAAGCAAAGCACGAAGATGCTACACAAGGTCTACCTCAGGGCTGGACAAATCCCAGGAGCCAGGTAGCCAAAACCTACAGCTGGTGTCTAAATTAGAAGGATTTCTTCTCCAGTAGTTGTAGGTGAAATTGACTCCAGGATTCCATATTAAATTTGTCCACCCCTGGCCTAAAGGTTACCACAAAGCTTACTTCTCAGAATGTGCAGGCTGGAAGGACAAAGCTCATGCGGAACATTCACTGCATACTGCCCTGGATAACGTTCAACATATCTATTTACTTCAGAATAGAAACACTCAGAATCTGAAACTACCCTTTATATGTACGTTACAGACAGGACAGAGAACATGCCTATAGACATTGGGATGAAGTAATACCACGTTTAATCATAAGGGCTAAAGTAAAACGTATCTTTTTAAGAAGGAAAAGACTCCGATTAGACCTACCGGTAATGGAGTTTCTGATTGTCATCCGGGACAACCCGAGATCCGGTCCCGCCCAGGATCTGGGGAAACACCAAATCAAGAAGTTTAAAAGCCCCCGCCCTCCCTCAATCCTCAGTGCGTCTGAAAGTAAGTAGCCTAGAAACACCAAGGTGAAGGAAGAACTAGACACCCCTAGTGCCTAAAGATTCCCCATGCTCCTAAATAGCAGAAAGGTGCCGGATAGGAAAGGGAAGGGTTATAGATGTTTGTCCCGGATGACAATCAGAAACTCCATTACCGGTAGGTCTAATCGGAGTCTTTCTCTAATTGTCATCCGGGACAACCCGAGAGATAGACAAGAAGTCTTTACTAAAGACTCACCTTAGGGAGGGACCACCGCCTGAAGCACCTTTCTGCCAAACGACTGGTCTTGTTGTGATAAAACATCCACTCTGTAATGCTTGATAAAGGTAGATGCATTTGACCATGTTGCCGCTTGACAAATCTGGTGAATGGTGGCTCCTGCCCTCTCCGCCCATGATGTGGATAAAGAGCGAGTTGAGTGAGCTTTAATGTTACTAGGAACGGGACTATCACTACTCTCATATGCTAAGGTAATGGTTTGTCTGATCCATCTGGCGATTGTTTGTCTGGACGCCTGCTGACCTGTATTCTTCCCTGAAAATAGGACCAATAGACTACTAGATTTCCTAAAGTCTCTAGATCTAGAAAGATAAACTAATAAAGATCTCCTAACGTCCAGACAGTGAAAAGATTCCTCTTTAACCCCCGCTGGCCTATCACAAAATGAGGGAAGAATGATCTCCTGAGACCTATGGAATTCCGATGTTACCTTAGGCAAATAAGAAGGGTCTAACCTGAGTCTTACACTATCAGGACAAATAATGAGGAATGGATCCTTGATGGATAATGCCTGAAGATCACCTAAACGTCTTGCCGACGTTATAGCAATCAAAAAAGCCAATTTCAGTGTTAGAAATTTTATATCAATCTTCTCTATGGGTTCAAAAGGATCTACTGTCAGTCTGTTCAGTACTAAAGACAGATCCCATTGAGGAAAAATTTTTGACTTGGCTGGAGTTGACCTCTGTAAAGCTTTGAAAAAGTTCTTTACTAACTCCTCCTGCGCCAAATGTCTATCTAACAATATGGATAGGGCCGAGCACTGGACCTTGAGAGTGCTGGGAGCTAACCTCATTTCAAAACCGTCCTGGAGAAACTCCAGTACTGAACTGGTTAAATGCTGATGCCTCGCTTTAGCTTCACACCATGCTAAATAGACCCTCCAGACTTTGCGATAAATGCTTTGAGTTACAGGCTTCCTACATTTCATTAGAGTCTCGATAACTTTTTCTGACAGGCCCTTCTGTCTTAAGATTACCCTCTCAGGATCCAGGCTGCCAGTTTGAACAAATCTGGATTGGGATGGATTAGAGGTCCCTGGATCAATAGATCCGGACGGAGTGGGAGGGGCCATGGAGGTTGTGTTGTCATTTTCAATAATGTCGCATACCAAGGCCTTTTTGGCCATTGGGGTGCTATCAGAATTAGGCTCCCCCCTTCTCTTTGAAGTTTTAGAAGAGCTTGAGGAATTAAGACTGTGGGAGGGAAGGCATACCCCAGAACAAACCCCCAAGGAAGATTCAGCGCATCCAATCCCAGAGACTTGCTGCTTCTGTGAAGGGAGAAAAATCTTTCCACCTTCGCATTCTTTGGGGATGCGAAAAGATCTATCTCTGGTACACCGAATTTCTCCACCAGACTCTGAAAAACTTCTGGATGGAGTTCCCATTCGGCCTGGTTTACTTGCTGGCGGCTTAAAAAGTCCGCCTCCACATTGAGAGACCCCTTTATGTGGATCGCTGATAAGGACAGAACGCGAGGTTCTGCCCAGGTCAGAATCTCTGAACAGAGAGCCATGAGATCGACTGACCTCGTTCCCCCCTGTTTTGCCAGATAAGCCACAGTTGTGACGTTGTCTGAAAATACTAGGACATGATTCCCCTGTATAAGCGACTGGAATGAAAGAAGGGCCTTCTGAACTGCCATCAACTCTCTGAAATTGCTCGAGGGGCTGATGCTATGCCAAATGGGAGTGCCTGAAACTGAAAGTGTTGAACATGGGAGGGAGTTCGAATTGCAAACCTTAGATACTTCTGATGTCTGCAAAAAATCGGAATGTGCAGGTAGGCGTCCTGGAGGTCTATTGAGACGAAGAATTCTTTCCCCTGCAATAGACCCCTCACTGAATAAATACTCTCCATCCTGAATTTCTTGTAAATCAGAAAAGGATTGAGAGATTTTAGATTCAGAATAAATCGAAAATCTCCGCTGGCTTTCTTCACCAGAAAGACATGGGAGTAGTACCCCTGGCATTTCTCTTCCTGTGGAACTGGAATGATAACTCTTTTTTCCCGAAGTTTTCGAATTTCCCTTTCCAGGCCCCCGGCTTTTTCCGGGTCCCTTGGGAATGAATTTACAAATCTCCTCCGCGGGGGTTCGACTGAAAACTGAAGACGGTAGCCTTCTTTTATAATACGAAAAACAAAAGGATTGGGATTTAGCTTCTCCCATTCTAACCGAAAATAAATCAGCCTTCCCCCTACTGGTAAAACGTCATTTATTCTGCTTGGGAGGATTTGTCCTACCAAGGACAAACCCTCCTTTTCCCTTTCCTTTAGGAAAGGACCATTTCCTCTGCACATTCCTATTTCTTACCTGCTCCTCTCCCTGTTTCTTAGGAACAAAAGGTCTTTTAGGCCTGAGATTCCTCTTTTTATTAGGGAATTGTTTCCCTTTCTCTGCCGAACGGGCTAAAATATCCTCCAGACCTGATCCAAATAAAAGATTACCCTCGAAAGGTATAGAACAGAGTCTATTTCTGGATGCCCTCCCAGGTTTTCAGCCATATTGCCCGCCGAGCCGAGTTAATTAATGCTGTGGTACGCGCAGAAACTCGAATGAGTTCCGTGACTGCGTCGGCCAAAAAGGCCACCGCCTTAAGCACCACCGGCAAAGAGGCTGCATAATCTTTAAGAGGAACCCCCTTAGAGATTTGCTCAATGAGGTTATCCATCCAAATTTTCAAATTGCGCGAAATGCAAGTGGCTGAAATACCTGGAATGAAGCCAAAGGCTGCTGATTCCCAGGCCTTTTTAAGTAGGGAATCTACCTTCTTGTCCATTACATCCTTGAGGACACCCGAATCCTCAAACGATAAATCGGAATCTTTGGAGTATTTAGATAAGGAGGCATCTAGCTTAGGACATTTCGTCCATTTATCAATCTCTGATTGAGAAAAAGGAAACTTTCTTTTAGATGATTTGGGTATAAATAAAGGTTTTTCTGGGTTCTGCCATTAGGAGATAATAATTTCCTGCAGAGTTCTATGAATGGGGAATACTCTCCCTGTAGCCTGGCCCAGACCTGAGTATACCTGATCCTGAGGTGTAATCTCTGGAACCGCCTCTTTGATCTGTTCCGTGGAGTATACAGCCTTTAATAGTTCGGAAGATTCCTCAGGAGAAAAGAGAAATCTAGGAGCTCTTACTAAATCCTCTTTCCCCGAATCCCCGGAACCGGGTTGCTCTCTAAAGAGACTGACCCCGAACCATCCTCCCCCTCCTCCTCAGCCCCCAAAATATCCACTACGGATGTGGGCTGTAACCCAACCCCAGAGGGTATAGTAGAAGGGCCTGGCAGGGGATCAGAGGGGGGAGGAACAAAGGATTCCTTAAATTTATCTAAGGTTTCCTGCATATTCTTATTGACTACCTCCATGACTCCCTTCAACAAGTTAGAGGTCTCTGATGCCACAATAGAGTCTGTGCACGCCTGGCAAACATTTCTAGGGGCATCCGGAGGGATCTTAGTGTTACACAACCCACATCTTTTATACTTGGGCGGAACATTAGATTTAGGATCAGTCTTTGCCTGAAATAAAACATACAAAGAAACAGGCATATAACTGAAAAGTCATCCAAGGTGATATAGATATGCATACGAAACACATCACCCTCCACTGGAGGACTTACCACCCCTGACCCGGATGGCTGCGTCTGTGAGGAGGACTTGGCTGCCGGTACTGCCACCTCCGATTGCTGCTGCTGTTGTGGCGGCTGCGGCTGCTGATGCGACATGCTTCCTCTCCTACAGAACACTCGGGGAGACGCCAGGAACACGCTGTTTTTCCCTTCCTGGTTCCCCGTGATCCTCCCCTCTAGTGGTCACCTGACGTCAGTGCGCGCTCCGCCTCCCTTGCGCCTGACGTCATCGCGGAAGTTGCCGAAGCCCGACGCCGGATACGCCTTGCAGAGCCGGCGTCAGGCGAGGAGAGGAAAGGCACGCCGACCTTCAAACACCACTCGGTCGCTGCCTTCTATGCGCAGAAGGGATTGCAGTTGAGCACCCACCTCCGCAAGCGCTTTCCACTGCCCGTCACTCTGCTTCCAATAAAACACCCTCTGGTGAGTAATACAAAAATAACAAACTAACGGAGCTTGCTTCCAACAGGTGTTTCCGCTGCGGAAACACAGATGAACTGAGGATTGAGGGAGGGCGGGGGCTTTTAAACTTCTTGATTTGGTGTTTCCCCAGATCCTGGGCGGGACCGGATCTCGGGTTGTCCCGGATGACAATTAGAGAAAAAATTATCCATGTCCAATATTAATGTGTGCGTAACAGGTACAGTAGTCACCAGTTAACAAACGAGATAGGGACTGAAGGTCTGTTCTTAACCGGAATCTGTCCACACGTCACTGTGCTCTGTCCCCCTGTAGCACCCTGAGCCACAGTGTCTCCCAACTGCCACCTCTGTTCCCCTGTGCCTTCAGTGTCAGCGCCCGCTATGGAAGGGACGACAGGAAACTTGACTGCAGAACTGGTGTGAGGAACACAGAGACTTCTAGGGGCTGGAAGAAGTCCCAGGTAAGTGACGATGCACTTACACTTTTGGCTTCATGTATCGTTTAAGGGGTACATTCACTGAATAAAATAGATTTAGTTACCTGAGGTTTCCTCCAGCCCCTAGAAGCCTATGTGTCCCTTGCTACAGCTCCGCTCTCTGCCTGTGGGGTCCCCTCCGTAGTGGCTGCCAACCCAGTCCAGTATCCCAAAGGACTAAAATACGACAAGCCTACTCAGTTTCAGAAAAATGTTTAAACGGCTAAACAGACCGCCTGCAGAAGCATGCCTGAACCAGCCCTACAAGGTGTTTTATTGATAAGGTGAGAAAACGGAAGAAAAGTTAATAGAATAGGGGCCCATCTGTTTTGCCCCATGCTGGTGCGAGTTTCCTCTGGTAAGGTAACTGAGGGATACAGAAATCCACTCAGCAGTAAGCATATCTGGAAAGCTACACTAAGGTACAAAGGTAGCCTGCCACAATGCTATGCATTCTTCTGGCTCAGATGACTTTCTAAGATACAGCTCAGTACTAACAGATTATGCAGCTTTACTCATCTACAAAACACATCATCCCTCTTCTCACCCAAAAAATGCACAGCTAAAAACCACATGATGAATCGCACAGTTTTTCAGACTAGGGTCAAGACTGAAGTAAATTGTCCCACACGTAACCACTATCCAGCTACATCTAGCCCACACCCACAGTATAAATTGGATTCACAATAACACATTAAATACATGTATTGTATGTGGATAATGTGTACATGCTTAAGTAATTTCAACAGCTCATGGTAACATCAGGAATACAACCACCTGTGCAGAACAGCAGCAATAATGTTTTTTCTTTGCCTCCATGACAAAATAAAAATGTAGCCTAGCCTCTAGAGATGGCAAATCATTACTGTATGTGGAGTTCATGTACATTTTATGTTAGGTTTTCACAAATGTATGCAGTTTGGTATTGAATCAGAATCAGGTTGTATTCACCCAGTACAGAGGATTATTGTTGGTACAGACAGATCAGCAGACTTTCATGGGTACATTCATGGGTAAAAATTACATGAGCACACATTACTCAATAGGAAATGCACATATTACGCATTGGGGATTGCCATTTGAGTGTGTGTGTGTGTGTGTGGGGGGGGGGGGGGGGAGGGAGGTTGATGTGTTTCATTGGTTCAATCCCCGAAGGCGTACAATTTGCATAGAATTAACATTCAGCCTGCATCAACTCAAAATTCTTAGCATCTCAATGACCATCTCTATTGGCCACACGTGCCATTTTTCTTAGTCTATCTCTTAGATCATATCTGCTTAACCTATTGCCCCATAACTCCCAGTAAATTTTTGGATGACTGTCAAATAGGTGAGCAGGGGGTAGTGGAAGATCTACATCAAGCAGGTGGCACTTGCAGAGCTCTGTGATCAGCCTGCCAGCCCACGATCACAGCTGGCAGGCTGTTAGGGGGAACAAGGCACATTATTTACATTGTACATTGCTGTGATCTGGCGCAGTGCTGTACAGGGGATAGCTCTGTCACTCAGCTGTCCTCAAGAGTGGCACGGAAACAGATCCCTCTCATAGGCTGATGCCTATGAGAGGCGATCATAGTGATTGGATCTTGGCTGGAGGAAGGGAAGGTGGGAAGGAGAAAAATAAAAAGTTTTTATTTAAAAAAGAAAAACAAAAACTGCAGCAGCAATCAGATCCCACCAACAGAAAGCTGTTAGTGGGCAGAAAAGGAGGTAAGATTCATTTGACTGCTAAGTTGAATGGCCGTGCTATAAACTGTTGAAGCTGCAGAGTGCTGAATTGTAAAAATTGGCCTGGTCACAAGGGGAGTGCAAGCCTGTGGTCCTCCAGTGATTAAATTGGGATTTGTTGCTGGTTCATACTTTCCATAGAAAAAAAAAGCAGTATATAGTGTCGAATTAGGATGAGGAGGATCCCAGCAGCACTCAGGGACAAAGTAAATTGGCGGAAAAATGCCACCATGGTCAGTTGCTAGTCTCCTGTGTTTTCAGGGGCACAGAAGACGGGGATGCCTGAATGGACATCAGACAGGTGAAATATCTCAGATGAACATTCCAGGCATCAGAGGTTTCATGCTGTAAGCACCTGAAGAGAAAATGAGCAGGCAAGTACCAAACCCGAGGTCACGGGAGAAACATCTTGCTGCTGGAGTATTGCTGGAAGTGAAAAACAACTATCATTTCTGAATAAACTAACACTTCAACAAACTTGGTTTCAGATACAGGAGAATAAAGCATGCTGGAAACTGCATGAACCTTAGCACTCAGTATAAACACTTCAATCAGCAGTTCTTACCTTCATATGGTGTATCTGGAGGACCAGCAATTTCCCCTCTCAGTTCAGAGAAGTTCTCATCTACTAGGTCTACTTTGATTTGGTTTTTACTAGTCTTTAGGAAAACAGAGAATACAGAAAAGAAAGTACTGTTAGAAAAAAAAATTCTAGGAAAAAAAAAAAAAAAGTGTCAAACAAGAAACATCAAATCTCCAATCAACTAGGAAAGAAAGCTGCAATGAACATCTCGCCATGTATCCACAAATTGCCAGCAGTCAGTGGTGTGCCTAGCTTGTGAAATCCTCTGCTACCTCTTCCCAGAAAAGGGACACTATATCAAGAAGAGCTAACATAACTATTAGAACAGCTGGGCCTCTCTGTGTGAGCCACTGCTTGGAATCTGCACTGTAACAGCAATGACTGAGCATTGCCCAAGACACCAGGTGGCCTGAAAAATAATAAAACAACTTGGGATATTCCAAGAAAGAAAATGTGATGTGACTGACAATGCACAGACATGTACTCAGTGACACAGAGGTGTAGTGTTGGCTTAAAGCACTATACCTAAATGAATGAAATGATGCACAACAACCAGAGAGGACAAATCAACACCTTTAACCCCTGGCGGTATGATTCGTTCCTGATTTTAGGGTCTAAAAGCAGTGTAATTTTTTCACGTACTTTTAGACCCTAAAGGCAAGAAAAAAAAATAACAATCATACCATGAGAGAGCCTGGAGCAGCCCTTGCACTGACTCCCCCTCCCTGGGATCCAGCGCTGCAATTCTCCCTCCATCCTGCGGGTGGCGCTGTAACCCTATACTGAGATTGCCGGCTGTTACCATGACGACAGTTGGCTATCTCACCAGGGGGGTGCAGAGCCTCCGTGGACAGGAAGAGGAATGGCCGCCCGCGTCTGGATCGCCCCCGGGAGGTGAGTAAGAACGCCTGCTGCAAGCAATGCTCTGCAAGGACCTCCTACCAAGCAGGAGATGTGCGCGCAGCCTGTGCGACATCTCCTGCAAAACAGAGCCCCAGGACTACAATTTTCAAAAAGACATTTATGGAAAGCGTATTTTATAGGGCATTTTGTTGCTATTAACTATTGTATAATGCATGTACTATGCATTATACAATAGTTAATATCAACAAAATACCCTATAAAATACGCTTTCCAAAAATCAATTCAATTATAATGCAAGTAGTTTGGTATAGTGTATATTTCGTAGCTGAAAAGCCCCCTTCCTCAGAGTTCAGAATGTCCTCAGGATAAATGCAGCAGAAGCAGAAACCAAAAACAGGATCATGACTATCTAAAAAACAATGAAAATCTGGCAGCTATACCGAAGTTAGAGGTGGCAGCTACGGAAAATACAGAAAGAATATTAATATAAAAAGATGTTTTTGTATTTAGCAAACAGAAAGGTGAACTAGAGCTTCAATAGTACCCAAAGGCAAAGTATAATACTTTGGTGCCTAAAATCCAAAGTAATGTTTGTCCTAAAACTGTTGCCGTGGAAACAGTGTTTAAAGTCCTATCATTGAAACAGAGAGCACTTTCAGCATCCAGGGGTTGATACACTAGGTATTATACAAAGAATAAAGTGAAAAAGTTAAGAATTACTGTCAACAAAAGTTTAAAGCAAGAAAAAGGCATTACAGTGATAGCACTATGTGCTGGGCTGCTTTACTTCCTGGTTTTTGGGTTTTTAGTACCCCTGAAACAGGGGAAAACCATTATATTGAGCCCATTGTGGGCTACATTACTGTGACTCCTCATGCTGCTTGTTGTCTTTGGGGTCCCTCCTGTTCCACCGCAACACACATGCGCAGTTCTGAACAGGGCTGTGGAGTTGGAGTCGGAGTCGAGGAGTCGGAGTAATTTTGGGGACCCGGAGTCGTGGTTTCAGAAACTGAGGAGTCGGAGTCGCATGATTTTTGTACAAAATCCACAGCCCTGTTAAGTATTAGACTAAGGAGTCGGAGTCGAGGAGTCGGAGTCTGAGCAATTTTGGGTACCCGGAGTCGGGGTTTCAGAAACTGAGGAGGCGGAGTCGGAGTTGGAGTCGGAAGATTTTTGTACCGACTCCACAGCCCTGGTTCTGAATTACTCAAGCATGGCCTTGGGCACTTCCACCAGATTACTCAGCGGAAGGCGCCAATCGAATATTTAATAGCAAATATATTGGCGCCAAGACGCAATAGAACCGCCGCCGAGAAGAACAATGTCCAAAAGTTCAGAAGTCAGGCATACATCAGAAGTCAGCACAGGTTTAAAAAAGTAATTGTATGTAGGGAATGATAAATTCTTCACCACTATAAATCAAATGCTAGGTATCCGCCAAACAGCAAAACAAGAAAAGGCTTACCAGCTCCCAACAACCCACATTATAAGGTTGTAAAATGGCTCAGATCACAGATAACATCCAGGGAACATCAGACGTCTTCAAGATCCAGTGGACATCCGTATGGAGGTAAAGTTTCAGGAATTTACATAGGAAAACAAAATGTACATTCCTGAAACTATACCTCCATACGGAGGTAAAGGACATGATCTGTGGACCTGAGCCATTTTACAACCTTATAATGTGGGTTGTTGGGAGCTGGTAAGCCTTTTCTTGTTTTGCCGTTTGGCAGATACCTACCTCTGAGCATTTGACGTATCGTGGTGAAGAATTTATCATTCCCTACATACAAATGACTTTTTAAACCTGCGCTGGCTTCTGATGTATAATCGAATATTTAGGGCCATTGCACACTAACTGCGCTGTGTGTTTCTGTAGCGTTTCCATCTTGAAAAACACATTTCCGTTCCAAATTTTGCCGCGATTCTACCGTGATTCTCATTCAAGTGCATTGCAATGCATTTTTCAAAACAGAAACGCTGCAGAAACGCAGATACTGTGCAGGTGCCCTAAAGGGGTGGGGGACAGAGAATGGCAGAGACCCTGAAGACAACAAGCAGTTGGAGGCTGCTCTGCAGCAGGTAATATACTAGGGCTTAATTCACTTTTTGTTTTCCTACTTCGGGGTTTATAAAATAAAAGTCATGTAACATATGCTTAATTCAGCTACAAAATAAACAAAAAGTAATGACTGAACTTTTCAGCTCCAGAATGTCACCAGCAGTGTTCTCTCAGCCAGATAAAAGTGTTTAAGTCTTCTACATTAGAGTTCTATTTATCTGGAACTCAACCAGGGCTATGGAGTGAAAGTCGAGGATTCAAAGCTATTTTGGGCACCTGGAGTCTGTGGATTCATAAACCTGAGGAGTCGGAGTCCAATGATTTTTGTATCCTGGTAAGTATTAGACTAAGGAGTCTAAGTAATTTTGGGTACCTGGAGTTGGAGTCGGTTGGTTTTGTACCAAATCCACAGCCCAGAACTCCCCTAACCAGCAGTCTCAATCAACCTGCACAAATCACTGGCAGTACTCACAGAGTGGTTCTTAAAGAGAACCTGTACTGAGTAAAATTATTTAAAATAAACACATGAGGTAACTTCAAATGAACATGACATAGTTACCTTGCTATCAGTTCCTCTCAGAAGCTCACCATTTTCTTCTTACAGTGATCCCTTCTAGTTCTGACAACATTTTGTCAGAACTAAAATATATCAGTTGCTGTCAGTTATATATCAGTTGCTGTCAGTTACAGCTGAGAGGAGAACTGATGTGTCCATGTTTCCCTATGGCTCAAGTGGGCGATGTTACAGTTTAAGGCCTGGAACCCACTGAAAACAGCAAACGCAAAACGCTACCGCTAGAGTTTTGTCTGAGCGGTTTGCAAGCGGATTCATGCGCGTTTGCGGTCGCGTTTTGCAACATTGTATTTTTTTGCTCAGCGGTTGTGTAGCGTTTTGCGTTTTTATCCTGATTGGTCCTGTGAATTATTTTTAATTTTGTTACAGTGTGCTGAACCGCAAAACGCTAGCAAAACCGCTCAGTTTAGGTTTTGCTGAGCATTTCCGCTAGCGTTTCAATACTTTACATTGAAGCGCTAACGCTCCCAAAATGCTGCATGTCCTGCGTTTGCGTTTCTGGGAAACGCAAATGCTCCTGTGGAAGTTGCCCCATCCATTAACATCAGCTGAGCGTTTTGGCAAAACGCTAGCGTATCGCAGCGCTGCCAAAATGCTCAAAAAAACGCTCTTGTGGGTTCCAGCCCTAACAGTGTGCTGACCAGAAAGCGGTTATGGGGTAATAGCCATTTTCAAAATGGAGGACGGAGAATTCCATTGATCACAGGACGCAGGAGAGGAAAAATAGATTGAGGAGTAGACTACACAGGAGTTAAGTATGACTTGAGTATGTTTATTTTGACTTAATTTTCAGTTCAGGTTTTCTTTAACCACTTCAGCACCACAGGGTTTTTTGCTTAAAAACCAGAGCAAAATTTTCACATTTCAGCGCTCCTCCCATTCATTCACCAATAACGTTATTGCTACTCAGATGTAAATGATCTATATCTTGTTTTTTTGCCACAAATTATGCTTTGTGAGGGTGATATTTGCTTTTAGTAATTATGTTATTATCTGTGCATTTTAAAGGTAAAAATGAGAAAATACACTATTTCTCCATTTCCATCCACTATAGTTTTCAAATAAACAATGTTACCATAGGTAAAACCCACACATTGTATTTGCTAATTTGTCCTGGTTATCTCAACATTTAAATAATGTTCCTAGTACAATGTATGGCAATAATATATTAGTTTCTGGTTTGTGTTTTTTGTTTTCTCATTGTACTCTATCAGTAATTAAAAGCCCTTATCTTCATGATTAACAGTAATACACTCTCATGGCATACATATTTTAAAAGCTAAGTCCTTAGGGTAACTATGTATTCTCTTTTCAATGCTGTCACTTTTGTTTGTTTTTTTTACAAGTATTTATTTAGGGGTATAGAGTACATGAAAATAACAGTTTTATTGCTTTTCATTCAGTTTTCCGGTAAAAAAAAAAAAAAAAAAAAAAAAAAAAATCACATGACTTAGCCCTCAGTTGTCAAACAACACAAAATCTATTCTCTCACTTGTCACGGTTAAAATGATACCCTATATACATAATCAGATAGCTTATTGGGCATACAGCACACTGTTTACCACAAGTACGCCTATCTACTCCCCTGAGCTTCAGATGAAGTTTTGTGGGGAGTAGAAAAGCGTAGCAAGGGATTCAAAGTGGTTAAAGCGACACTGAAGCGAAAAAAAAAAATAGGATATAGTGAATTGGTTGTGTACTATGAATAATTACTAGAAGATTAGCAGCAAAGAAAATATTCTCATATTTTTATTTTCAGGTATATAGTGTTTTTTCTAACATTGCATCATTCTATAATATGTGCAGATTACACAACACTCAGCATTCAAAATGATTCTTTCAGAGCAGTCTGAACTAATGACCTCTCCTCTGGCAGAGAAAAAGTAAATAGTTCAATAACAGTTGAGATAATAAAAGTCAGATAACAGCCCTCTCCACGACTTTGAAAGTCGTAGAGCTTAATGGCTTGTTTGCATAGAGATAACAACTGGAGTTAGGTCCGTACACACGCCGGACTGGAGGCAACGACGGGTCCGTCGTTACCTCCCGCTGGGTGGGCGTGCCAACAACAGTCCGGCGTGTGTACGCACTGTCGGCGGACTGATACGGCTGTTTCAGAGCGATCAGATCATAGACTGATGTATATGATCTTAATGTTTTATTTTTTATCTGTAGTACACATACAAGTCATAATATCATAAAAATTTTTTCGCTTCAGTGTCTCTTTAAAGACTGGGTGCATGACTCCCTTAAAGTGGACCTGAACTCTTGCACAGGACAGAAGAAAAACAGAGAAATGCACCCTGTATGTAATTAGAGAGTGTAGCCCAATTCCCCCATCTGTGACTAAGCACAATTTGTAATTTGATCCATTAGCTGTGTCAGCTGACAGACACGGCAGAGAGCTCATTTGTAAATACAGGATGTTTACAATATGGGCTTGATTCACAAAAGAGTGTTAGCTGATAGCACAGCCGTGCTATGCAGTTAACATGCGAAGTGACGCGCGTGCAAAGGCTTACGCCTGCGTGCTACACAAAGGTTTGCAAGCGATCACGCAAGCATTCGCATGCAAATGCGAACAATCTCGAGCACAAACATTAGTTAGCACGTGGGCGTAAGCCTTTGCGCGCGCAAAGCTGCACGCGTGTCACCTCGCGTGTTAACTGCATAGCACGGCTGAGCTATCAGTTAACACTTTTGTGAATCAAGCCCTATGTCTGCATCCATGAAAGCAGGAAGTAGACAAACTGCAGATTTATTGCAAGATTTGTATCAGCTGGAACAAAAATGTTTTCTGTAAAGGTTATTATGCTGTTGCTTATCTTTTAGAGTTGAGATGAAGTTATGAGTTCAGATCTACTTTAAAGGATACTGAAGGCAAATTCTTTTTTGCAAAACAGAGGTATTAGGCATGTTTTTGCAGCAGTCCACATACAACTCCCCCCCCCCCCCACCCCCCTTCCTTTCCAATTCCTTGTAAAATGCCCCCATAAGGGTTCAATGTAGCAGCCAGGTGGCACACTACTGTGCAAGCATTGGCGGCGTGTCGTCGATTGCTCTGCACATGCCCACTAAGCATGCACACTACGAGGCCAGCACTTGCACAGTTGTGTGCAACCTGGTCAACTTGGCTCACTTACAGAGCATTTACAAAGGAATGGAGGGAGACTGAGGAAAATCAGGGGAGCACTGCGCATGGGGACTGCGGCCTATACATGCCGGAAGGTGTGTGTGGAAGGTGATATATATGTGGCTGTATACACTGCTCATGTGAACCTGGCCTCCACAAGACAAGACAAAATGTTATTCCTCAGAGTTTTATCAAATGCTGAATATGTAGTCTTTTTTTAACGACTTTGCATCAGTTTGCGTAGTAAGCAGGGCTGTGGAGTTGGTACAAAAATCACCCGACTCCAACTCCTCAGTTTATGAAACCACAGACTGACTCCAGGTACCCAAAATTGCTCCGACTCCTCGACTTCAACTCCACAGCCCTGGTAGCAACTTCTTTCGATCTCAACATTACAAAAAATAGTCTGGTCACAAACACGCAGTTCCTACATTTGTAACCTCTGACATATTTGCACTGTTACTTCCTCCATGAGTAATGCAGTCACATTTACAGTTACCAGGAACATACTGTACGTATGGCAACAGAAGCCGCCTACAAACCAGGAACATACATAGCTAACAACAGTCATTAGAAGCGACCTTTTATCAAGGAATATACACTGCCTGCACAACTCACCTATAAACCAGAAGTATATGTAACCAAGAAGAGTCATCATATCAGTCCATTCTTTACAACACACAATTTAGCCAACACAAACCTTTGCTTTTAAACGGTCACAATGAAGAGCTGAAATGGTCAGCATTTCTGTTTCACACACAGAAGTAAAGACAACCTGCTGACTCGGGGGTGCAGTGTGTGTGTGGTGTGCGTGTGTGTGTGTGCGTGTGTATCGCACTGTCAGATCCAGGAGGCAGAAGCATGCACATCACTGCCAGCGTACAACAAGCTAGCCACAGAAGCATTTGTAATCACAAGGGGCTTGATTCACAAGAGAGTGTTAACTGATAGCACGGTTGTGCTATGCAGTTAACACGCGAGGTGACGCGTGCGCAGCTTTGCACGCGCAAAGGCTTACGCCCACGTGCTAACGTTCTGCACACGATAACACGCGCATTTGGGCACGTGATCACACGCAACCTGTGTTTAGCATGCGGGCGTAAGCCTTTCGCGCGTCACTTCACGTCTTAAGTGAATAGCATTAACCTTGCTATCAGTTAACACTCTGTTGTGACTCAAGCCCAATATGTACTAGGAAATGGAATTGTTATAGTACAGCTGTAATAGCCATGAATAATTACATTTTACATAACTTTGTTGCCCCTCTGAGGTTGACACCTAAAGTCACCTCTGCACCCCCACATATTCCTGTCTAAAGGTGCCCATACACTTGTCAGATTGGCAGCAGATAGATAAGAAATGCATCTGATGATCTATCTGATGCGTTTTTAGAACATTTTTTACCAGGATAGAATTCCAATAGATTTCAGTTTGAAATCTATTGAAATTCGATCTGATGGCATTTTTTTGCCATCAGATTTCCATTAAGGCCAATGCAAACTGATAAGCAATCTCATCAGATCGACCTAAATTTACCATCCTGCCAGTTCGATGGAAATCCATCGAAATCGCCCATCGATCGGTCGATTGTCCAACCGATTTGCAATCGATCGGGATCGGTCGGCCAGAAAATCGGCTGAGTGTATGGGCCTCTTAAGCTCTGTGCTGACACCAGTTCAGGCCATTACAGCATAGGGACAATGAAAGTGGCTATTTGAACTGTGAGAATTCTTGCACCTGATATTTCTGGCCCTTGGAATGCTCCCACTGAAATGAATCTGCAAACTGTGGCCCTGGGAACTCTCATCACTGAAAGGAACCGCCCAAGAGGTGGCAAATAGACACAGGTGCCAAGAAATCCCAAGGATAAAAGGAAGACGTTTCGGAGTGATGGAATGCAGCGTGGGGTGCTGCGGCCAGAGAAGGCAACAAGGGTGAGTTAACCCCTCCTGCCGTGGTTCACACGTACAAACACTGTTTCTGTGGCCAAATCAGGTGGAACAGATATGAGAATTAGAACGCTTAAAGGGACTCTGTAACAAAAATGTCATTGTGTTTTCTACCATCCTACAGGTTCCTAAACCTATTATAATGTGCTCTGGCTTACTGCAGCACTTTCTACCATCATTATCTCTGTAATAAATCAGCTTATCTTTCCCCTGTCGGACTTGTCGTCCTGTGTCTGAAAGGCTGCCAACTCTTCAGTGTGATCTGCTATGCATGCCCCCTCTATGCACACTCCCCTGTGTGTGTGTGTGTGTTATTTACATTAGCCAGCTTTTCTCTGCTCTCTTATCTTTTACAAGCTGGATAAATCCTCTGTTCATATACTGATGAGTCACATACTGCAGAATTACAGACAACCGGGCAGAGCTGTCTGCAAGAAGAAACAATCAGCTTGTAACTCTTCAGTGAGCTGAAGGGGGAAAGAAACACACAAATGATCTCGAGATTCAAAAGGAAAGCTGTATACAGCCTGATTGTGTATGGATGTATTTTCTATGTGTGGACATACTGAACATCAACCTACTTCCTGTTTTGGTGGCCATTTTGTTTGTTTACAAACAAACTTTTTAAAACTGTTTTTGACTACTTTTATGGCGGCGGGGAGCGGCGAAATTGTGACAGAGGGTAATAGGAGATGTCTCCTAACGCACTGGTATGTTTACTTTTGTGCGATTTTAACAATACAGATTCTCTTTAAAGTAACACAGAAATGAAAAGAAGTAGAGATTTGATACTTACCCGGGGCTTCCTCCAGCCCCATAAGCTCGACTGAGTCCCATGCCGCCCTACCGCGGTCTGCCATTCAGCCGCTTTCAGCCCCAGTAACATCTCAGTCTCGTTCAGTCTGGGTCTTCTGCGCATGCACGGACCTCCCATGCATGCACAGAAGATTCAGACTAGCTTATATGGTTAGAGGAAGCCCCAGGTAAGTATCAAATCTTTACTTCTTTTCATCTCTGGTACACTTTAAAGATGTAAAGTCAAGACTGAAAAATGTAAAGTTCTTTTATAGCGCTACTCCTCAGGTGACAGCATCAGAAGCTTGCCTGTTAAATGATTATTCTTATGAAACTCTACACCCTCCTCCCCCCCCCCCCCCCCCCAATCGACAACACTGCAGCAATCATTTTTATCCAGAGTAATCCAAAGCTCTGTGGCCACCCTTACCGGCGTTGCTGCGACTTGCTTCCAACCAATAGCCTAATAGGCAGCTGCCGTGCTGGGGGTTGGCCACAGTGACACAGGTGAGTGTGGTCACAGAACTTTGGAACACTTTGGAAAGAAAAATGCCAAGGGGGTGGCGCAGGTGGGCAAGTTTCTGCCAGTCACCTCTCAATTAAAGTATTGCTGTAAAAGAGCTTTACAGTCCTGGACATCTTTAATCCCTACTGTACGCCTAAATCCATTAACAGAGTATTCTCCATTAAACTTCACACAGCTGTCCATTTTTTAAATCTGGACTACTTGAGAAACCTGAAATGCTGCTTCAACGTCTCTCTCAAGAATTCTTATGCAACACCCCCCTAGGATAAGATATCTCCTCAGTCATGAACTCCCCTGCTGCATCCTATGGTTTATCATGATTTCTCTTGCAGTACTGCCTGAAACTAAGGGCTGGTTCACATTGGGGCGATTGTTCAGCGCTTTGCTGATCGCCGGCGATCAGCAAAGTGTTGCTACTAATGTATCCCTACGGATACGATCAATCGCATACGCGCTGCATGCAGCGTTTTGGGGGCGACTGCTCTGCGATTCCCCTTCTATTGAACTGGAATCACAAGCGCAAATCGCGCTGAATTGTGAGATCTTGCCAGCAAATTGCGTTGCGAACAAGATCGCGGGCAAAGCACTGAGTGTGAACCGGTCCTAAAATAATTTCCTCCCCATCATGAATTCTTCTGCAGAGCCATACCAGGATAAAATGTTTGGTCTAAAATCTCTGCTTTTTTTTTAAGAACTCAAGATAAAAGAGGTTTTGCTCAATCACGAATTCTCCAGCAGCAAAAGCTGAAGATAAAGGCACACAGTGGGCAAATAATTCATGCTTACTGCGTGTCTTTTTTTCCTGCATGCAGAAACCGCATTAAAATGTGATCAAAGCCACTAATTTAAGTCTTATTTATATTGGGTGCGTTCAGAAACGAATTGCGCATGCACTTAAATGTGTTTTTGTTCAGCATGTGTTTTGCTTATTTGATGTAACAGTAGTGAAAGATTTTTTTTCTTTTTTTAATTAGGGGTAGAAAACTCATCTCCAATGCTATGCACTAAAAAAAAAAAAAAAAAAACACATCCATTCACTTGCATTGGAATCATTGGAAGAAGCGGCCATGCTCCTGTCCATGCACTAGCCACAAAGAATGACCTGTGCCTGAACGGCGGCACGGACCAGTTCATGAACAGCTTTTTCTCCATGTATGCTACAGTGCAGGTCATACTTTGCACCAGCACATACAGTATATTCATATAAATTTAAAGGAAACATCAATCAAATAATGAGGCCCTACGATATAATTACCCGAGGCAGCCGACAGGTCCCACGCAGCATCTCCGCGCACGGCCGTCGGCTGGGATCCCTGCCGGTGCAGAGGGTGACCTCAAGATCGTCTCTAGTGTGCCTGTGCAAACGCTGCTGTCAACCCAGCCTACGTTGTCCACGGTGTACTGCGCAGACGCAGAACTACTGCACCTGCGCAGTACACTGCAGACATTGTGGACTTGATTGACACCCGGACCGGCAGCTGCAAGCGGAGATGCTGTATGGGACCTGTCAGCTGCAAGGGGCTGGAGGAAGCCCTGGATAAATATATCATGGGGCAGCATTATTTGATTGATGTTTCCTTTAAAGGGAACCTGAAGCGAGTAAAATTATTTAAAATAAACACATGTTGTAGCTGCAGGAACCATCAGTTCCTCTCAGAAACTCACCATTTACTTCTTACAGTGATCCCTTCCAGTTCTGACAAGATTTTGTCAGAACTGAAATATACCAGTTTCTGCCTGTCAGATATATATCAGCAGCTGTCAGTTACAACTCAATGTGCAAGGTAATGTCTATGTTTCCCTATGGCTCAAGTGGGTGATATTACAGTTTAACAGTGTGCTGACCCAGAAGCTGTTATGAGGTAATGGCCATTTTTAAAATGGAGGACAGAGAATTCTATTGATCACAGTGGGCAAATGAGACCCAGGAGAGAAAGATTGAGGATTAGACTACACAGGAGGCAAGTATGACCTGTGTATGGTTATTTTGACTTTTTATTTTCAGTTCAGGTTCTCTTTAAGGCATTGTAGCTTACAAGCATGCATGTTTGCTGCTAGAGAGGAATAGGGGAGACAGGCCTCACAAACCGGCCTCACAAACCCCTTGAATAAAATAAATATCATGGGACAAACATACAGACATTATACTGTTAACCAATTATGAATATTGGTGTGACCATCAACTGTCTGCAAACAGCAAGGGAATATGGCATGAAAAGAATACAGTAGTTGCCATACTGATGTCACATTTTAACAATAACTTTTGTTTGACTGTTGCGCAGATCTTTTGTGTTCAATCTTGTCTGAATCACACCTGCAGCAAACATGAGTCAGATCACCTGATGTGCACACTTGTCCTGGGTTTGTGACTCAGAAGGTATTGGAGGCAGCAGACCAGCATTATGCTGAATACACACCATGCGTTTCCGCGTCTAATGCGTCCTTCGATATGCGTCGATTCGATTATTTCCGAGCATTTCCGAACGCATTTCGATGATTTTTAGGTCGATTGCCATGTAAAGTATGGCAAATTGACCTAACAATCCATCAAAACGTGAATCGGACATGTCGGAAATAATCAAATCGATGCGTATCGACGGACGCAACGAACGCGGAAACGCATGGTGTGTATCCAGCATTATAGGCAGGCAAGTGGCTTTTTTTTTGTTTTGTTTTTTAAGTAGGTCAGCTCTGAAATCTCCCTTCACATTTACAGCTAGGGGATGCAATATGCAAAACGTCTTCAAACATCCCATTAAAAAAAAAAAAGCATAACATACATCTTTGCATGCCTTGGAGATTTCCTCCACTGTACAGACACAGATGTTTCCCATTTCTGATAAATCAACAGTATATTTCTGTGAGCCAGTTGTCACAATGGACTTTATAAAAAGGCAGTTTGCATGAAGCTCAGCATCCCACTACTTAGTTATTGAACTTTGACTTTTTTTTTCAAGCCACTGTGTCTGCGCGACCCTGGCTATACGCTTCCTCGCCTGCGCAGGACCCTTTAGGCGACATGAAAAAGGATGCGCGCAGTGGCTTGCAACATTACAGTACTCTTTAATTATGCCATAGTGAGCAAATAAAATTTGGCACCAGATGCTGGCAGGGCAGCAAAATTGGGAATCCTCAGCCACAGGGAGAATTCTCATTGGTTAATGCTGTTGATAGGGAGAATTGGTTTATTGCATCCTATGGAGAGCACTATGCTCTTGCCTGCCTCCATGCTGAGTACAGAGGGACCGAGCAGCGGGACACGAGTGGCGATCTCTGGTGAAGCTGATAGTGCAGAAACTACAAATGGATGCAAAATGGATAAAGCGCATCTTTACCGTGCACGTTTTGCATCCGCTCGAGTGTGAACCGGCACTTAAACTCCTTCAGCATTGCAATATCTGGATTTCTTGTAGGATAGTATGTGACTGGCTAGAGCCAATTCTAGGTACAATAGGGTTCTGGGGCAAAAGTAAAAAAACAACCTGGGAACCCCCCAGACCATCCCCAGGACAACAAATTCACCCCCCCCCCCCTAATAAAACTGAGTCGTTCGGTTGATTTTTGTACCAAATCCACAGTCCTGGTAAGTGTTAGACTAAGGAGACAGAGTCAGGGCAATTTTGGGTACCTGGAGTCAGAGTCGGTGGTTTCATAAACTGAGGAGTCGAAGTCGGATGATTTTTCTACCAACTCCACAGCCCTGAAGACTATATACTCTGTACAGAGCTGCAGAAGATGCCAGTACTATATAAATACTAAATAAATGATAAAAAATAGATGAGGTTGTAAAAGATTAAGGGTCACCATACATGGTACAATTTTTCTTTTTTTCCGGTTAGATAATTTAGTTTGATTATTCCGGAATATAAAGATTTTTCCAGCATGTCCGATCTGATTTTTCTCGAAAAAAATTGGATAATCGTTCAAATTTCTTGATTGAAAAAAAAATAAAAAAATTTTCAACTTTCATTCGATTATTTAGATCGAATAAACCGGATCAGCGAACAGTTTTATTGTACCATGTAGGGCCACCATTAAAGAAAGACAGAATTGGCACTAAAAAAAAATGCAGCTATAAAGACACAACTACTTCCTAAACAGGAAAGCCTTTTTCGTACGTAACACCCATCAATGGTTGGTAAAAAGGCTCACAATCAGGGCTGGTGCACACCAAGATCGCCTCTGAGTGCTTTTAAAAACCGCCAGGGCTTTAAAAAGCTCTTGGCTAACGTATTAGAATGGGATGGATCACACTAGAGCGATGTGATTTTCTCCCAAACGCAAACACAGGTCCTGCAGCATTCCTGCGCTTTTCTGAGGCAATTCAGCTTCAATGTTAAGTATAGGAAAGTGGAAAATTGCTCTGAAAAGCGCTAGAACAGAACGATTTTCCGGGCGTTTATATTACAGAAGCTGTTCACTTCCAGCTCTACTGTAACAAAAAAATAAATGCTACACCAACCCCCCCCCCCCCCCCCCCCAAATCACAAGGAAAGGCCGTCCTACTTACCGGTAGTAGTGTTTCGGCGAATCCTCCAGGACAGCCACCTGAGATTACCATTGAGCCCCTCCCCTGTGGAAACAATGCACATGTAATTAATTAATTAATCAGTCCTCTGACCCACCTCCTATATAGCCAGCCTCCTCCTCTACCTCCCTAGTTCATTACAAGAGAATCTGGCTCACCCTCTTTAGTTATACTATTCTATTTAATATACAGTATCAATTTTTTAGGGCTGGGTACTAAGGCAGCTGTCCTGGAGGATTCGCCGAAACACTACTACCGGTAAGTAGGACGGCCTTTCTCTCATCATCCTCCAGGACAGCCACCTGAGACCAGCGAGAAATCTTTACCTTAGGGTGGGATGACTGCTTGGAGTACTTTACGACCAAACGCCTGATCCTGGCTGGACAACAACTCCACACGGTAGTGTCTCACGAATGTAGAGTGTCCCGACCATGTAGCCGCCTTACATATCTGGTCCAGAGTTGCCCCGGATCTTTCCGCCCAGGATGCTGCCAGTAACCGCGTGGAGTGTGCTCTAATGCTTGGAGGTGTGTCAGTCTGTGAGCTGTTATAGGCTAGCTGTATCAGCTGTCGAATCCACCTGGCTATGGAATTTTTAGATGCCTGTAACCCCTTCCGGGTGCCAGAAAATAATACAAATAGATGGCTAGACCTTCTCCATTCCTGTGTCCTCTGCAAATATGTGATAATTGCCTGTCTTACGTCTAGGTTTGCTAGCCTTCTTTCCTTATCATTCTTGGGGTCTGTAGAAAAGGATGGTAAAATAACTTCCTGCAGTCTATGGAATTGTGTGGCTACCTTTGGCAAATATGTCGGGTCTGGTCGAAAAACTATTCTGTCAGGGTGAATTACCATATAGGGGTCCTTTATTGATAGTGACTGTATATCCCCTACCCTCCTTGCCGTTGTAATCGCCACCAAGAAGGCCACCTTTAATGTTAACAACCTAATAGGGATGGTCTGTGCTGGTTGGAACGTATCAGACATTAGGAAATCTAGGACCAATGCAAGGTCCCATGGGGGTGCCATCTTCACAGGCACAGGCTGTGATCTGGCCACCGACTTCAAGAAGTTCTTTATATGCAATTCAGCGGATAGCTGCCTGTCCAAGAACACTGATAAGGCCGATACCTGGACTCTGAGGGTGCTAACTGCCAACCCCATGTCCACCCCGTCTTGTAGAAATTCCAAAATAAATTTTGTTTCATTTGAACCAATGTTATTTTTCTCCTTCCAAGAACAAAAAACTTTCCATACCTTGGAATAAATCTTCCTAGTATTCTCTTTCCTGCATTTAAGTAGAGTATTAATTACTCTATCTGAAAACCCTAGCCCCTTTAAAGCTTGCCTTTCAGGATCCAGGCCGTGAGCTTCAGGAACGCCGGGTCCGGGTGCATCTGTCCATTCTGTATTAGTAGGTCCCTTCGGTCGCCTAAGTGCCAGGGCCCCTGTATCTTTAGGGTCTGCAGAAAGGGAAACCAGGCCCTCTTTGGCCACCAGGGTGCTATGAATATTACCTCCGACCGGGACTGCCTCAGTTTGCTGAGGACTCTCGGTATCAAATTGAATGGGGGAAAGGCATATAGAAGGCCTCTCGGCCATTCCAGTGTCAGGGCATCTAACCGGTCTGTTGAAGATGAAGGGTGTAGGGAAAAGAAATCCCTTGTCTTTGCATTTTGAGGTGTGGCAAAAAGATCTATGCTTGGTCTGCCCCACTCTGCTATGATGAGCTCGAAGACCTCCTGGTTCAGCTGCCATTCTGCTTCTATTAAGACCGATCTGCTGAGGGCATCCGCCCAGCGGTTCTGACTCCCTAAAATATGGGTTGCTGCTAGTGACTGTAGATTTTCCTCTGCCCATGTAAGGATCTGCATTGCTAGTTCTCTGAGAGCCTGCACCCTGGTGCCTCCCTGTTTCCTGATATAGGAGACTGTGACCATATTGTCGGAGAACAACAGTACCTCCCTGTTGCTTATGTGTGGCAGCAAAGACTGTAGAGCCAACCTGACCGCCATTAGTTCCCTGAAGTTCGATGATCTCTGGCTGAGTTGAGGGAACCATTGACCCTGTACCTGCTGATCCAGACAGTGGGCGCCCCAACCCCATGCGCTGGCATCCGTGTATAGTTTCACTGGATTCCTTTGCATCCAGGGACGTCCCCTGGACAGGTGGTCTACATTCATCCACCACTGGAGGGAGAGCAGCACCTGCTGTGGGGGGTTCACTCGTCGATCTAAGGAAGACTTCCTTCTGTCCCAGACCATAAGAAACCAAGCCTGTAATTCCCGAGTGTGTGCTTGAGCCCACTCCACAGCCGGGATTACCGAGGTCATTAGGCCTAGTAGGGACATTGTCTGCCGCAGTGACACCGACGGGGCTGATGTATACTCGGCCACTGCCCCCATCAGTCTGCTGACCTTCGGTCGAGGAAGCAGAATCCGCTCCTGCCTCGAGTCCCAGATTAGCCCCAAAAATAGAGCTGTTTGGGATGGCTGAAAACAAGATTTCTCTCTGCTGACTAACCAGCCCAGACTCTCTAAGGTCTGGACGCAGAGCTGTAGGCTTTCCTTTAAGGATTGCTCGGTATTTGACAAAATTAAAAAATCGTCCAGATACGGAAGAACCCTTACATTCTGGAGATGCAAATGCGCGACCGCTTCCGCAACGACCTTCGTGAATATCCTCGGGGCTGAGGATATTCCGAATGGCAGGGCACGGTATTGGTAATGGCATACCGCATCCCCCATGACTACCGCAAACCTCAGAAACCTCTGAAATTGCGGATGGATCGGAAGGTGGAGGTACGCGTCCTCCAAATCCAGCGTGGCCATAAAAGCTTCTGGCCAAATTAAATTGCGGATTGATGCGACGCTTTCCATCCGAAATCTTTTCTCCAGAATGTAAGGGTTCAGGGGTTTCAGGTTGAGAATCATCCTGTATTTCCCTGAAGGCTTCTGTATTACAAAAACTCTTGAATAAAACCCCCTGCCAAATTCCTGGATCGGAACCCTTTGAATCACTCTCTGTTGCAATAATTTTATCACAGAAGAGCGAATTGCTTCTGCTTTTCCTGGGTCCCTGGGGGTCCCCGTGATCACAAAATTCTTGGGGGGGGGGGGCTCTCGGAATTCTATCCTGTACCCATTCCTTATTAAATCTAAAATAAACTCGTTTCCTGTTATACTCTGCCAGGCTTGAAAAAAATAAAGAAGCCTTCCCCCCACCTGTAGATCTATGTCATTTGTCCGATTTTGAGGTGGTTGGCTGAGGCTTATTGAACAGGAAGGTAGAAGACCTTCCCCTTCCTGTATTATAAGTCCACCTTTTGGATCCCTGCTGCTGCTGCTGACGCTGTCGGAACCCCTGACCACTAGCTTCTCTTCTGGGGACATAACGTCTCCCTTGAAAGGGCCTATTTGTTCCTCTTCTCCTTTTATCCGGGAATTTCTTAGTTTTATTGGAAGATCTCTCTAGAATACCATCTAGATCCTTCCCAAATAACAACTCTCCCTGAAACTCCATAGCACATAACCTGTGTTTGGATGAAACATCGCCCTCCCAGGCGTTTAACCACACCGCCCGTCTAGATGAATTTATCAGGGCCGCTGTTTTTGCAGCAGATCTTAACGACTCCGTAGCCCCATCTGCTAGGAAAGCTACTGTCTTTGACATAACTGGAAGGGAGTCTAAAATTTTCTCATGTGGTGTACCTGCAATAAGGTGCGCTTTTAATCCCCTCATCCACTTCTCCAGGTTGCGAGTAAGACAGATGGCTGCAATAGCTGGTTTAAATCCGAAGGATGCTGCCTGCCATGCTCTTTTAAGGAGGATCTCTGCCTTCCGATCCATAGGATCCTTTAGGCTGCCTGCATCTTCAAATGATAAATCTGTCGACTTAGAATATTGGGCTAATGATGCGTCCAACTTTGGGCACTTTGACCATAACTCCTGATCCTCTTGCTTAAAGGGGAACCTCCTTTTAAATGATCTAGGGATGAATAATCTCTTCTCAGGCTGCTTCCACTGAGAAGATATGACCCCTTTAATTGACTTGTGTACAGGAAAAGTCCTGCTATCAGTCTCCTCTAGTCCCCTGTATATATCGTCTTGGACTGACGTAGTCGGGGTGGTCTCCTGAATATGCTCAGATTCATACACCGCCTTAAGGAGCTCTGATGTATCCTCTATACTGAATAGGTATCTAGGCATTCTAGCCGTAGCTCTCGCTGTATCATCCGAATCCCTAGCCTCCCCTTCCTCCAGAGATTCCCCTGAAATATCTTCCCATGAATCATCTGGAGAGTCAGGTTCTACTGGAACAGATGGCAACATCCGCCTGGGCTGAGTCAGATCCTGCTGCCTGGAACCTGTATCCCCTGTCTGACCCTGCGGCTGTTCCCCCGGTAGAGGCTGGGTGCTCACCGCAACTGCCTGCGTGCCACTGTCTGCCGTCAATGTAGTCAGGGGTGTGGGTTGGGGCTGCACCTGTGCTGGGGGCTGGGTGGGAAACGCTGCTCTGAAGGCTGCAAAGGTGGTAGTCAGTTCCTTCTTCATAGACTTCATTAAGTCAATCATCACCATATTAGTGTCAGGGATAGTGTCCCCCCTATGTCTGCACTTGTCACATGATGATCGTGTGCAATTTGGTGGCATCACCTCCCCACACCTTGAGCACTTATTAGTCTTTTTAACATGTTTCTGTAAAACAAACAGAAAAGAAATAAGGCTGTTAGTACGCTCTGCAACCCTATGCAACTGTACAGAGTAGTGCGTATAGGGTGCAGAGTCACTTTCAGCTGTACCTGTGCCTGCTGGCTCTGTGTTTCTGCGGCTGGTACACTGCTGTTGTCCGCGGTGGAGGCATCTGTTTGCTCCATGTCCACACTGCAGCGTGTCGGCGTTCCACGTGTACTCCCCTAGCCCCCGCAACAAGGATATTGCCCATCGGCCCGTAGCCCCGCCTCCAGAGGTCAAAGAAGATCTTCCGGCTACTGGCCAATGACACCCGCGGTGGGCGGAGCTTACGCGACTGATCGCGTCCGCCCACATGACCGCAGGCTCCCACGTGACTTCCTTCCGGAAGACGCCGATGATATCTGGCGGCGGCCATGAGAGGGAACGCTTCAGGCTTCTCCCCAGCCATCCGCGCCGGCAGGTAGTGTACGCCATCCCCGTGCTTTCCACCGCCTGCCCGTTCGGCCGACTCAAGCCTGAACTGCCCTCCTATGGGGAAAGGAAAATCCTGCTCCATCTATAGGTGCTATCACACGCTCCCCTATAGCATAAAACAACAAACAGTGCACTGTCCACGGGTGAGTGGAAACAATGAAAGAACTAGGGAGGTAGAGGAGGAGGCTGGCTATATAGGAGGTGGGTCAGAGGACTGATTAATTAATTACATGTGCATTGTTTCCACAGGGGAGGGGCTCAATGGTAATCTCAGGTGGCTGTCCTGGAGGATGATGAGAGAAAAATCACTTTAAAAAAAGCGCTGAGCATTTGCGATTATTCTAGCGCTTTCTGGTGTGCACTGACCATTACACTAAAAGTGTGGAACCATTCTAACTATAAAATGAATGCTGACACCTTACTATATGCCATTTTTTCTTCAGTTCATGCAGGTTTCCTGAGTCATGGACTTTGACGGCACAAATTATAAAGACGACTGTTAAAGAATGTTTATCAGAACACACCCTGCCATGCTTCCAGGAAAGCTCCAACTCCATTTACTTTCACTTTATAAAGTCCCAATTCATATAGACACTAGCAGTAAAATGTACCAAATCAAAAATCTAAGGCCTGAATCTGGGAAAAGAATACAACACAAAACTGATTCTCATATATCTAAAGCACTGAAACACGAATTTGTTTGTAATTTAAACCAGTCACAAATCTGCACATCTTCCAACTGTCCCCTTTGTACCCAAATATCCCACTCTCGCTGTTCTCAAGTGTACCAGAGATGACATGCAAGAGAAATTGTATACATACCATGCGGGCTGATCAGTCCCTCGGCGTCCTCCTCTGCTGCCTCCATTTTCTGCTATGGGTCCTGGTGAGTCAGTTGGCGCAGTCCAGCCAAAGCGCTCCCACGGCTGGGAGTGTTCTGCACAGCAGTACTGCAGGAGCAGACTGATCCCGGCCATGGGAGCGCGATGGGGCAGGCACAAGGCCGGGCTTGCGCACTGAACTCCGATATGCTTACTTACCGGGAAAATAGCTTAGAATGGAAGCAGTGGAGGATGACGCCGAGGGACTGATCAGCCCGCATAAGGCTGGAGGAAGCCCCAGGTATGTATACATTTTTCTCTTGCAGGGCATCTCTGGTTTCCTTTAAAGGAGTTATCATCCAAAATCTACAAAATAAGGTTTACTCACCTGGGGCTTTCTTCAGTCCCTTGCAGCCGACTGTCCCATGCTGACCGCTCCGCCGTCGTCCCGGTCTCCTAGCACGGTGCGGAGGCCGACCCAGAGGTCGTCCTCCCTGGCCAACCGCTGCAGTCAATCAAGCCCACGTTGTACACGGCTTACTGCGCAGTAAGCCGCGTATAACGTGTGCTTGATTGACAGCGGCAGTTAGCGCAGGCACAGGGAGGACGACCTCAGGGTCGGCCTCCGCACCGTGCTCAGGGACCAGAACGGCGGCGCAGTCCAGTTTTGAAAGAAAAATAAATAAATGTGTATTGCCCAGTTCACACAGACGCTTGGTGGGTGGTAAATGACGGCTGTGGTGCTCAACATTAAAGCGCTGACCAGTCAAGTGACTGGACAGCCACCGGTACAATCGATGTCATTTACGCAAACACTGCGTTTTGGTCCCTATTTTTCCCAGCGCCTGCATGGCACTTAGGCGATCCTACAAACAACTTGATGCCTGCAGCAAAGCATTTGAAACGAGACACCAGTTAAAATGTTGCCCACAAGGATAGAGACCAGATTCCTCAGGCGACAGATCAGGGCCAAGGGTTGCACAGACATCGCAAAGCTGGAGGGTTGGGACGATGGTAAGGGTTCCAGATTCCAGTGGGAGGGGTAAGGAGAATAACAACGTGCACGAGATGCAGATCCAGATTGCTCAGTGTTGTATCAGGAAGGCTGTGCACATGCTAAAATTCTGGGCAGAGACTGCTGACTAGCTGAGAATCATGTGCATATATGTGGGTTTATGTTGCAAATGACTTATCGCTAGAAACTGTTAATGAAATAGTAACATAGGTGTCCATTATTAGCAACAATTACACCTGTGTTCTAAAGCAATGTTGTGTTTGCTAATGGTATTTTATAAAAGACAACCAATAGAAATTTTGCAATTTTCAGCCACTCTTAAAACTGATTGTCCTGATAAAAAAAATAAATAAAAAAGGCAATAAAACAGGCCTTCTTCAGCATTACAAAATGCAAATAGCAACTGCCCAGCGATTGCGATTTTGTGGTGCAGTTTCGGCATTTGCGACTGGGCAGCACAGTGACAAAGTGGATCCCAGCCAGGGCACCATCTGCACAAGTTTGTACTGTATGTTCTCCGTGTCTGTGAGGGTTTCCTTCGGGCACTTCTGTTTCCTCCCATATCCCCAAAAACAAAGTTAATTGCCTTCCCACTAAAAAAAAAAAAAACAAACACACAATTGGCCCTATACAGGTCCTTCTCAAAAAATTTGCATATTGTGATATAGTTCATTATTTTCTGTAATGTACTGATAAACAGACTTTCATATATTTTAGATTCACAACTGAAGTAGTTTAAGCCTTTTATTGTTTTAATATTGATGATTTTGGCATGAAGCTCATGAAAACCCAAAATTCCTATCTCAAAAAATTAGCATATCATGAAGAGGTTCTCTAAACGAGCTATTAACCTAATCATCTGAATCAACTAATTAACTCTAAACACCTGCAAAAGATTCCTGAGGCTTTTAAAAACTCCCAGCCTGGTTCATTACTCAAAACCGCAATCATGGGTAAAACTGCCGACCTGACTGCTGTCCAGAAGGCCATCATTGACACCCTCAAGTAAGAGGGTAAGACACAGAAAGAAATTTCTGAACGAATAGGCTGTTCCCAGAGTGCTGTATCAAGGCACCTCAGTGGGAAGTCTGTGGGAAGGAAAAAGTGTGGCAGAGAACGGTGCACAACGAGAAGAAGTGACCGGGCCCTGAGGAAGATTGTGGAGAAGGACCGATTCCAGACCTTGGGGGACCTGCGGAAGCAGTGGACTGAGTCTGAAATAGAAACATCCAGAGCCACCGTGTACAGGCGTGTGCAGGAAATGGGCTACAGGTGCCGCATTCCCCAGGTCAAGCCACTTTTGAACCAGAAACAGCGGCAGAAGCAACTGACCTGGGCTACAGAGAAGCAGCACTGGACTGCTGCTCAGTGGACCAAAGTACTTTTTTCGGATGAAAGCAACTTTTGCATGTCATTCGGAAATCAAGGTGCCAGAGTCTGGAGGAAGACTGGGGAGAGGGAAATGCCAAAATGCCTAAAGTCCAGTGTCAATTACCTACAGTCAGTGATGGTCTGGGGTGCCATGTCAGCTGCTGGTGTTGGTCCACTTTGTTTTATCAAGGGCAGGGTCAATGCAGCTAGCTATCAGGAGATTTTGGAGCACTTCATGCTTCCATCTGCTGAAAAGCTTTATGGAGAGGATTTCATTTTTCAGCATGACGTGGCACCTGCTCACAGTGCCAAAACCACTACTGACCATGGTATTACTGTGCTCAATTGGCCTGCCAACTCTCCTGACCTGAACCCCATAGAGAATCTGTTGTATATTGTGAAGAGAAAGTTGAGAGACGCAAGACCCAACACTCTGGATGAGCTTAAGGCCGCTATTGAAGCATGCTGGGCCACCATAACACCTGAGCAGTGCCACAGGCTGATTGCCTCCATGACACGCCACATTGAAGCAGTAATTTCTGCAAAAGGATTCCCAACCAAGTATTGAGTGCATAACTAAACATAAAACACTTTTATTGGTCGGATGAAATATGCTAATTTTTGAGATAGGAATTTTGGGTTTTCATGAGCTGTATGCCAAAATAATCAATATTAAAACAATAAAAGGCTAGCACTACTTCAGTTGTGTGTAATGAATCTAAAATATATGAAAGTCTAATGTTTATCAGTACATTACAGAAAATAATGAACTTTATCACAATATGCAATTTTTTTGAGAAGGACCTGTATATGCACACACATGCATGCTGACATATGGCTATAGTTAGGATGTCTGCACTGTCTTAAAAAGGGGACACTGCGTGGCCCCGAAACAATTGTTACATCAATGGTGTTTTGACACGCCTTGAAGGAATAAATCCTATTGATTTTTTTTTTGCTCCTTCAACGAGGATCGTATAGCGATTTGATGCCGGAATGCTGCATACAGTGCACTGGCAATTTATGCAAATCTCAAACGCTGCAGTGAGAATGGTCCCATAGGGATACATTTGTCACATTACTTTGCTGATCGTCGATCAGCAAAATCGCTGAAATGTTCCCCAAAAGCACCTCAGTGTGAGCCAGCCCTTAAAGAAGAACTCCAGTGAAAATAATGTAATAAAAAAGTGCTTCATTTTTACAATAATGATGTATAAATGATTTAGTCAGCGTTTGCCCATTGTATAATCTTTCCTCTCCCTGATTTACATTATTTATCACATGGTGACATTTTTACTGCTGGCAGGTGATGTCACTGGAAGTAGCTGCTGCTTGCTTTTTTGGCAGTTGGAAACAGCTGTAAACAGCTTGCAACAAGGTTCACAGACCGGAAACTGCCAGGACCATGGTCCTCACAGTTTTCTGTGGGAGGGGTTTCGCCACAATATTAGCCATACAGAGCCCCCTGATGATCAGTTTGTGAAAAGGGATAGATTTCTCATGTAAAAGGGGGCATCAGCTACTGATTGGGATGAAGTTCAATTCTTGGTCACAGTTTCTCTTTAAGGACCGTACACACACTAGATAAAAGCCAGCTAAGGCAGCCGATAACAGCAGCCTCTGCTGATAATCCCATGTATGGACAGTGGCCCAAAACTCCCGACTGGCACCCGACAAGCGATTCACTAGATTCAACTCAGCCGAGCGACAGCTGATAGCTTTGTACTCTCCCCATGATGTCATGTCTGCGCCACCCCGTCAGCCCTCTGCATTGCCAAAGAACACATCAGCCTGTGGGCTGACAATGCGTCTGTAGGATTAGTGTTGCAGTGCTTTGGTGATCGCCCGCAATCAGCGAAGCGCAAATCGCAGGCTAAAAGCGCATGAATGTGAACAAGGCCTTAGGAAGATTTCACACCTATGTCTGTGGAACATGACAGTGGTTTTCCATAGACGATATGTTGTTTGCATTGTGCACTTCATGGCCTCGATTCACTTACTGGTGCTAACTCAGTTATCACGTCTTAAGGCTTTGGACATGCAAACTAGGGAGGTAAGTAGTTTGCACGTCCACGCGCCTAGCGCTGCGAGCGAAATGCCGCACCTGGTGCAAGGGAAACGGCGCACCTGGTGTACCCTAAACGACGCACCGATGCGACATTTTGGGCGCACTGGGTGCGACGTTTCGCGTGCACCGCAGTTTTTCTGCCCATATTAGCATGCGAAAGTTACTCTGCACATCTTAAGAGGCTTTTAGGCGTGCTAACTGTGTTAGCACCCTTTAGTGAATCGAGCCTCATGTGCGCGTCACCCAAAGTCAGCGGTGTCATGCTGCAGACAAGTTTTTTCACGATTGTGGGAACCACATTTATTTGAAATATATCACTGGGATTCCTGTCAGTCCGTGCCGGGTTGCACCGCGCTCCCGTCGTGCACACTTACTACGTCGGCCATTGACTTGCATTACAGCATAATCCATGTGGTAGGCGCTGCAGCCTTTTCGGCAGTATTGCAGCGACTTGGGTACTTCCGGCGCACCTCGTTGCTTCATCTGAAATAGGCAAGTCTCCATAGACTTGCAGAGAAGAATAATGCAGTGCGACGCAATGTGCAAGTAGCCTTAAAGTAAACCTGCGGTGAACCTATTGAAAAAAAATTAGATACCGCACTTACCTAAGAAGAGGGAACCCTCCTCCA
The DNA here is from genome assembly GCF_040937935.1 of Hyperolius riggenbachi. Taxonomy (NCBI): domain Eukaryota; kingdom Metazoa; phylum Chordata; class Amphibia; order Anura; family Hyperoliidae; genus Hyperolius; species Hyperolius riggenbachi. The sequence goes on along the minus strand of NC_090646.1, from coordinate 122,011,168 downwards.
AAGGCTTCCCATATCCTCCTGCAGACCACCGCCAGGACTGAAGACTTACGGTTGCGACAGCACTTCTCTTCATGCACGAGTGTGGCCATGCTGCACCCGACTGCTGTGCAGGCGCGGTCGTTCTCACACAGCTTGTGCATGAAGAGCAGTGCAGCCATGTAACATATATGACAAGCTCATGTTGGGTTTATTTGGGGGTCCATACAGCAAGGGTGGGGGACATTCCAGAGGCTTTGTTCTTCTTCAGCAAGCATCTGGGGTTAACATATTTTTCACCTCAGGTACACTTTAAGGGGAAAAGAAAGCATCCCTCGAGGCATTATAATATCCCAAATAATCCTCTATACTTTTATTGAACAATCTTGGCAGTATCAGATATTGGCATGTAATGTCCCAAGGAATCAGCGCTGTTATAAAAAGTAAAAATAGCGTATTTTATCTCTAGAGGAAAAAAATTAACAATTGTGTCACTTTGCAATGTGAACAAGGGAAATGTCCAGAAAGATCACCATGAAAAGGTGACAATTTGATTCCTGACCATGAGACTGTTCGATTCTCTTATCGAGCCATCATTCGTATTTTTTTTTTTTTTTTTTTTTTTTTTTTTTTTTTTAAATTAGTACCAATTCTTTCAGAAAATACTGCAGTGACATCTCACAGCAATGATGCACATTAAGGTTCCCATACACTTGCCCAATTTACCGCCGATAGACAGCAGATTCGATCACTGTGATCAAATCTGCTGTGAAATCGATGCGCAAACACTGAGCGTTCGACCGATTTTCGTCCGAAAATGATCTGTCCGCGCAGAAAATTTTGCTCGATTGCTAGTGGCGTTCGAATGTCCAAAGACCGACGCTAGCGGCAATCCATTACCTGTTCCGCCGGCGCATGTCCCTGCTGTCCCTTCTCCGCGCTGGGCTCCGGCTGGCTTCACTTACTTCCTGTCGGGGGAAGTTCAAACAGTAGAGCACCCTCTACTGTTTAAACTTCCGCCGACAGGAAGTAAAGTGAAGCTGGAGCCCGGAGTAGAGACAGCGGAGACTGGGGGACTCGCGCCGGCCAGATCAGGTAACATATGCAGGGGACGCCGGTGGCGGCGGCACAGATTGTGAATCAGTTGAATAGTGAAATTGATTCAAAATCTGTTTGCAGTGTAGGCAGCCAATAGATCCCTCTTTGATCAGATTCAATCACAGAGGGATCTATCTGCTGGTCGATCTGGTGGCATAATCGACCAGTGTATGGCTGCCTTAAGTGTGAACGCTAGACAATGTTTTCTATTCAATTTCTCACATTCTTGCAAAACTGGACACCATGTGCTTGATTCACTAAACCATGATAACTGATATCACATGTGTTGCATTTGTGTGAGGAAAATTTGAGATTGCTTGTGAAAACTGTTACGGGTGTTATAACAACCGCAAGCGCGGCTGTGATATCAGGTGTCACGGTTTAGTGAATCACGCCCCATGTGTCGAACTACACATATTGTGAATGAACCTGTAAGCCTTGAATACAAATTCAATAACGGTCACCCTTAGCGATCATTGATCGATCGTTAGGACGCCAGTTCTGAGAACGAGTAGTAGTGATGATCATGGAGAAGCATGTGATCAGTTTGGTCAGGTGATAGATATGCAAGTCTCTGATTTGCTAATCATGATCATGTGCTAAAGCGGGATGTGATCACAGCAAATCAGAGCTTTTTAACTCTATCAGCTGATCAAACAAATCACACACTTCTTCACGAGTATACAGTAGTTTGACTATAGCAAAGCAGTGTGTGCTGTTCTATGGTGAGAGAAAACAGGCGGCAAACCAGTGTATGGCTTAGAGCAGAGTTCCCCAACCCTGTCCTCAAGGCCCACCAACAGTACATGTTTTGCAGGAAACCACAAACATGCACAGGTGGGGTAATTAGTGTCTCAGCAGAGCTGATTACCTACCAGTGTTCTCCCCAGAGATTTTTTTCCAGCCGGGTGGCATGAAAAAGTAGCCGAGTGGGGCGGAATGAGAGAATGCAGGTCCGGTGCTTCTGTGTGCAACTCTGCTTACAGAATAAGAGGTGGTGAGACGATGACAGCTGGGTGCCCACCAAAACTAGCCGGGTGCAGCACCCGGCTAAAAGAGCCTGGGGAGAACACTGCCTACCTGTGTGGATTTCCACAAAACATGCACTGTTGGTCAGGGCTGTGGAGTCGGAGCAATTTTGGGTGCCTGGAGTCGGAGTCGGGAAAAAATGCACCGACTCCGACCCCTAATGAATTTAAACTGTAATTAAAATAGAAAATATGGTAAAATGTTCTATTTCTCAGATAATAGTCATCATAAATAATGTATATATACAGTAATAGCTGTGCTCAGTCCACAAAAATGAAACAAACCAATCAAAATTAGTTACTTGTGATGCTTCAATAAAGCAGTCCCCGTATTTTTAAAGTCAGATATACACATCTGATTGTGACTGTACAGTATATATGATGTGTACACAGGAATCTCTTATATATACACTAAATAACATCTATGCTGTAAGAATAAAGCCTGACGTGTAGCCGTGTCCCTAATACAGATGGTCAATGAGATGAAAATAATTCTGCGTTGATTTTGATTTATGCAAATGTACTTTGCTCATGAAATCAAATAATTTGATATGTTGTTAAAATTTGGTTTGGTGACTACGAATAAAATGGTACCCGAGAAGGATGAAAAGAAAAGTGTTATACATACCTGGGGCTTCTTCCAGCCCCCTTCAGGCTAATCAGTCCCTCGCTGTCCTCCTCCACCACCCGGATCTTCTGCTATGAGTCCTGGTAATTCAGCCAGTCAGCGCAGTCCGGCCGCATGCCGCTTCCACAGCCAGGAGCGTTCTGCACCTGCGCAATAGTGCTGCACAGGTGTAGTACGCTCCCGGCGGATAGTGTGTGCATGCGCACTACGCCAGACTGGCTCATGTACCTGGACTCATAGCAGAAGATCCAGGTGGCGGAGGAGGACAGCAAGGGACTGATTAGCCTGAAGGGGGCTGAAGGAAGCCCCAGGTATGTATAAAACTTTTATTTCATCTGTCTCAGGTTACACAGTAGTACTATACTCTACATATGCACTCCCCACAGAGCTGCAGCGAATCCACTGAAAATGCTGTGCACATTGAACACAGAGGTGTTGTCCATCACCCATAAACCTGGTTCAGATTGTACATGAAGAATGTGTAATAGAGGAAGAATCTCCTCATTCCCCTGCAGAGTACCTGCACATCATTCTTACATGTACCCACAGTCACATTGCCTCGGGCCTGATAGATGTTCTTTGTTCTGGTCTGTACCTTTTACAAGTACTCTTACCAAGGACTAGTTTTAGTCTATGACTAAAGGGAATAAATATGGCAGTCTCCATATCCTTCTCACTTCAGTTGTCTTTTAAAATTCCTAAGCGTTGGCAGTTAAGAGACGAATTTCATGTTAAATACTTTTAATAAACAAGATTGTAATATGCAAATTAGAGGAGTCGTGGAGTCGGGGGAATCCTAAACTGAGGAGTCGGAGTCGGTGGATTTTTGTACCGACTCCACAGCCCTGCTGTTGGTGGCCCTTGAGGACAGCGTTGGGGAACACTGGCTTAGAGGACCAGAGAGAACAATGTGCTCATTTGTAATTTATCGATTCACCAAACTGACATCAGAGGGCCACTGTACGCACATTGCATTCTAAAGCCGCATCTACACGAGTAGATGCGGACGCGATGCTCCTTATCAATCGAGCCGCTGATGCGGCTTGATTGATAAGATCCGACAGGACGGATCTCCGCACCGCCGATTCCCTGCTCGCTCCCCGCGAGGGGACAATGGCAGGGAATCGAGCGGAAGATAAGCGGCGCCGGCGGGGACGAGCGGGGAATCGAATGCGGCGCACGCGCAAGAGGCGATCCGGCAGCTAATCGAGCCGCCGGATCGCTACAATGTCCCATAGTCTAGATGGGGCTCTAGCCAAGATAGCCCAAAACAATTGTCTCTGCCACAAATTATGTAGTATCTGTATATGACGTTTTATCACAGGTTATTAGCAAAGTTTACATCGTTACAGTATGTATGAACACCACAGTAAAAATAAAAAGCAGGGTATTACCATGTTGTCCTCGGACACTTTCCATTACATGTCTTGTTCACATTATATGATGCAGACTAACGAATGATGAGGTAGGGGAATACCTTGCCGTCATCTTTGTCAAATAGCCAAGTCTGACAATCATGTCATAGAGCAAAGATTAGGCCATGTGACAAAGACCTAGATGACAGCAAAGAATTCCCCTACCTCATCATTGGCTACTAAGATCCCCTGAACAAAGTTCCGTCTCATGATATACCACAATTTAGTGATGTGCTGTTCAGTCGCTATCTAACCTTCACCTGCAACAGTATGAACAAAGCAGCACTCTGTTGCTAGGGCCATTTCAGAAAAGGTTTTGATATTGGTCTCTGCACATATGGGAAACGTCAATGTGACAAGTATAGGCTTCAGCTACCTTGAAGTAACAAGCAGTACAGCACTTGAACGATTCACTAATATCTCAATGGACTGCGATCACCGTCCAGACATAACATAATTGTTTTCTAATGTGCAGTACCCACAAGGTTGTTCACCATATGTCATCTTCCCTCACCAACTGCCTCATTCAGACGCTTATACTGCAAATAGCGGGATATCCTTGGGCGCCAGTAGCAGATTCATACAGAAACTCTGCACTACCAACATGAGAACTTGCCTTAAAGGAAGAAAAAAAACGCAATATAAATATTTTTTGTCTAGTCTTCCTGGCGTGTCGTATTTTAACTCCCGTCGGGGGCTGTTCATGTAAATGTATGACCTGGTGCACACCAGGAGTTTTTCTGAGCGTTTTGAGTTTTTGAAACTTTTTGCTAATGTTATCCTATGTGTCTGTGCACACTGGAGCGATGAGGTTTTGTAAAAAAAAAAAAGAAAAAAAAAAAAAAAACCATAGCATTACATTGGGAAGAGCTTTTGAAACCTCTAGCGTTTGGGGAGCTTTTCTGGTGTGTCTCAGCCCTAAATGATCATACTGACCATGTCCGTTTATTTGAAAGGACAGCACTCGTGAAAAAAGTAGGCAGTTAAAATCTGACAGGACAGGTTTTGGGCCAGTCCATCTCCTCATGAGGGATTCTCAGGGTTTTCTTTGTTTTAACAGCATTTCCTAAACAGCAGTTTAACTACCAAAATAGTAAGATACCAGCCAGCCTCCCAACTCACTTGCACACTATATTATCAGTTATGACTTTGAAACTGCTGTTCAGGAAATGCTGTTGAAAAAAAAAAAAAAAAAAAGAAAACCCTGAGAATACCCCATGAGGAGATGGACTGGCCCAAAACCTGTTGGTTCTGTCAGATTTTAACTGCCTACGGTTTACGTGATAGTGGTCCTTTAAGGCTACTCAGATGGAGCTTCAACTATACTATATCGAATGGAGAAAACTATTCCCCTTTAATTCTATTATTGTTATATAAGTGAAACAAGTCTCAAATTAAAATAAAAACGTCACCGTAACTTAAAGACATTATACGCCTTTAAGTTATAATTACTAAAGGAAGAGTAATGCAAAGCAGTTAATGTTGCCACTTTATATATAAGCTTTCTAATATGCAAATTCTTGCTCAAACCCATACATTTTCATTGTAAGTGAAACAAAAAGTTTTATAAATGCTACTGGACACCCGCTGTGTATTGATCTGTCTACACTTTCTAGAGAACATTAGAAAAGAAACATGCAGCCCAGCAGGTCTCATCCTGGTCAAATGCTACCAATACCAACAAAATTTGGGGCTAGTCTAGTTTAAGGGAACCGGCAGGAAACCACATAGGAACCAGTTGTCCATGCATCGATCAGATGTTTCTGACATTATTGTCAGATCTGAGAAGATTAGCTGCATGCTTGTTTCTGGTGCTATTCATACACCACTGCAGTCAAAGGCATGAGCTGGACTGCCAGGGAACTGGTATTGTTTAAAAGGAAATAAATATATCAGCCTCCATGTTCTTTTCAGTTCAGTTGTCTTTTAGGGCTGCAAGATACAGCTAATTGTGACTCCTTTAGCTTTGTAAATTCTTACCTGGCAGCAGAGTGAAATTTAAAGATCATTTTAAACATCATACCTTCCAACTTTTGAGATAAGAAAGAGGGACACTTACGCCACGCCCATGTCACACCCCTGACCACACCCCCATCACACCCCTAGTGACAAAAACCATTAAGGTTTCAACAGAAAAATATGTTGTTTTATAATTCAAACCACACTAGTCCTTTCTATCCTGGTTCATTTTCCTTCCTTTTAACATTTTAAAAATTAGTAATATATCTATTTACAGGATATGAATAAAGTTTAGAGTCAAACTCATTTTTTTAGTACATAAATACATATATTTACATAGAAAAAGGGAAAAAGTCTTTAAAGAGGGACACATGAGTAGGAAAGAGGGACAGATTTCTCAAAGAGAGACAGTCCCTCCAAAAGAGGGACAACTGGGAGCTATGTAACATTAAGTTGCAAAAACACTTGCGCAGCACCCATCTTTATCCATTGCAAGGTGTATATCACAAGGGGGGTTTCCCTTTTTAAGGAAACAAGCCTTTATAATGAAGGGAGGTGGCCTGTCCCTGGCAGCCGTGTATGGCATGTGTGTAAGCCCTGCAGGGCAGCGGCAGGATGAATGGATGGGCCAGCAGGGCACACACCGGACACCTCTCACCTCTTCGCTCTTGAGAACCTCTTTGAACTCCCTCTTGATCCTCTGTGCGGCGATGTTGGCCATGGCTGCTCTGATCTCCGGAGTATCAGTGGATGTGGTGCTGGCCTTGGCTACACGGATGCTAAGCTGCTGCTGCTGCTCTCCCGGGCCCGGATCGTTCAGCCTCCCCCGCCCCGGTGAACGAACCCCCGACACAACACTCTACGGCAAAATGGTGGCCGAGCGCATGCGTAGTGAACCGCAGGAAGAACTTCCTGACAGGGGCCTGGGTGACGTCATTAGGACCAAACCCCGTAACGTCACGGTGATGTCTCTAGTACGCGGCGATACATTGCAAAACCCCGCCTGCTCTGCTACTGCGCATGTGTAGGCTTTACCTTGCCTTCGGTAGGCGGAGAGTGCATACGCCAGTCGCGAAAACAGCGACCTCTTGCGACGGATTATAAGTATGCAGTCTGATGCTTATCTGGACGTTTGTGGATGTCCCAGCTGCAATTAATTACAATAAGAACCCATTATCCAGAAGTCTCAAGCAATCAGAGAAAAGATCCTGGCCTTGCAGGATACGGAAATCTACTTTTACACTTCTATATATAGTAATAAACCTCTGTAACGTTATTTTTGTCCTTGTCGTAATTTGTTTTAAATTACTGTATTTCAACATTAATACAGCGTTTATGGTAAGTGTACAGTGTGGGGTATAGTACTGATTTATAGCTATAGGCTTATTTTTAACACTGACTCTCAATCAACCAAATAGATTCTGCTTTGAAAACCCCTCTAAAATCCCTTGGGATTCTCAAGAAAACAAGGCAGGGGAAGAGGGGAAGACGTACAGGCACCCATAAATCAAAGCCAAAGCAATCCTCACATATCTATAAATCAGCTGTATCAGTAAAGGACCCAGATAACAGAGATAGCTGCCACACTCCTGATTAAAAAACCCAGCCAGGAGCTAGGAACACATGCCTCAAAGTTAAGGCAAACAACATTAAAGCAGTACTCTGCAATGCCAGGTCCATAAACAACAAAACAGCAGTTATTTACGATCTAATAGAGGCTTCAGATCTAGCTTTAACTACAGAGACATGGTTGGATCAGAACTCAGGACCCACTCTTGCGGCTGCGGTACCAGACAATTACTCAGTTTTACTGTGAGAAAAAGCGGAAAAGCCGCAGCGACTACTCAGAGTAAGGCGGCTAATTCCGCGTCTAACATGGCATCCACTAGCCTGACGGAGCGCGGAGAAACCGCCGCATGCCCAGTGAACAAGGCGGCGGATTCCGCGTCCAGCGCGGCGGTTTGCACGCATGGGCCTACCACTAGCAGTATGGCTGAACGCGGGGAAACCGCCGCATGCTCTGACAGCGGTGCGGCTGGCCCCGTGTTCAAAACAGCAGATACATTACAACACATGTCTGGTGTGGCTGGGACTGATAGTCCACACAGGTTCAGAAGGACGCACGCGCGCGGGTTGAGAGGCAGAGCCTTTATGACAGTCAGAAGGGTGTCAGCTGATCCAGCAGATCAGCTGACAATTCTATCAGGTTTCATTGGTCCAGCACTTAGGGGAGGCGCCGGAGAGCGCTTGTGTATATATACTGGGTGCTGGTCATTTCTCTGGTGTCTGGCGTTGCGATCACTACGTGGTAGCACTCAGACCTTGTCAGAATCTGTGATATTTTCTGTGTTATTAATTCAGGCTAGTTCCAGGGTGTTGATGATCAAGGAACTCACACCCAAGACTAGGGAACTGTATTACCATTCTGTTATACTTCAGACTAGTTCCTAGGTGTTGATGATCAAGGACCTCACACCTCAGTCTAGGGAAAACTATATGTGCTAGCTCTTAGACCCTAGCTAGATCCGACAGTGTGCCAGAACCGGCTGGAGCTGGGAATCCACACTGAGTCAGATTCTTGATAGCTTAAAGTACTAATTGCATTGTTTATCTGTTATGACCTTCTGCTTTCCTGACTACTCTTCTGATCTCTGATTAGGTACTTCGCTATATCTGAAACTCTGTTGCCGTACTCTGTTTGTCTTAGGATTCCGCATCTGTCTCCTGTCTTTGTCCCTGATCTGTCTGTCTGTTGCCGACCTGGCTTGTCCGACCTCGAGAGCTATCTCCTCAGTCAAGAGATAGCTCACAGACCTGTGGGTGACACCCCTCCTGGTGTCACTCACACTTGTCCTTCCTACTCCTAGCCTGACCCCTCCCTCGGGAGAGTCTCAGGCTTACGGAAGGAACGTGTTACTGTGCAGTACTCCTTACTGCTGTGCGCCTGCTCCACAGGTGCAGTCCTCAAAGTATTTCTGTTGCACTAAACACCCTTATTACCCAGGTGTCCAGAGGTTAGAGATATATCTGATTATCGGTGATACTGCAGATCATCAATAATCGGGTATATATCTGTATTCTCAGTGATACTACAGATCACCGGTAATCAGACCCTCTCTGTGTTACACCGATCGTTACAGAACGCCAGACCCAAAATGCAAATGGACGCACACACCGACCGTCTGGGCACACTTACCACTTCGGTGGATACCATCAACCAAGTGCTGGGTAATCACCGGGTGTTAATTGACGCTTTGTCCGGGTCTTTACAAACCTTCCAGACGGCTGTGGACGAAGTGCGATCTCCTCCTAGCACAGACATACGTATGCCTGTACCTGAAAAATGTTCTGGTCACAGATCTGATTTCCGAAATTTTAGGAGTAGAGTGTTATCATACTTTGAGTTGAGACCTAGAGCTTCAGGAACTATGGCCCAAAGGGTCACATTTATTAAGACTTTGTTATCAGGCGATTCTCAGACCTGGGCATACAGTCTACCCGCTGGAGACTTAGCTCTAACCTCTGTAGATGAATTTTTTAAAGCTATGGCAATAATTTACGACGATCCAGACATTGCCTCGACTTCTGAGCGGAAGCTCAAGTTATTACGTCAAGGCAAGAGTCCGGTCGAGGAGTATGCTGCTGAATTCAGAAGGTGGTCAGTATCAGCCAGGTGGGACACCTTTGCTTTGTTAGATTGTTTCCTATCAGGATTGTCAGATGAGGTCTCTGATCTTATGTTAAGTCAGCCTGAACCTAAGACCATTGATGAGGCCATTTCCTCGGCCATCAGGATGGACCGTAGGCTACGCTATCAGAGACAGACCCGGGGTAGAAATCATGTAAAGATGGTGTCCTACACTGCGCCTCCTGTGACTCCACCTCCTCCCGTTTCACCTCCACCCGAGCCGATGCAGATTGGCCGGTCGAAGTTGTCTCAGGTGGAGCAGAGACCCAGGATTTCAGAGCAGTTGTGTCTTTATTGTGCAGAGGGGGGTCATAGATTACAGAATTGCCCTAAGAAATCGGGAAACGCTATTGCCTAGAAGTAGTTGGGGGTAATACCCTAGGCGTACAACTTTTACCCCTAGATGATAAAAGATTGCTTCTTCCTTGTACGATTGCATGGGAAGATAAATCTGAAGTCACTGAGGCCTTCGTTGATTCGGGCTCAGCTGCTAATTTTATGGATTACGAATTTGCTAAAAATTGGGTATTCCGCGTCCGACGGTAAATCAGAAGGAACCCCATTGGTCTGCTAAAGACCAATGGGGCTCCTTGGAGCCCAAATACAAAGATGCTTTAGAGAGCTCTGAGCTATATAGCTCAGAGCTCTGTCGGGTGCAGGACGCTAAGTCCCGCCGGCTCTCGCTGCCCTCCCCGCCTCCCCCACATGTCACCTATATACATGCTGGCACCCATGGGTGCCAACATGTATATGGGTGACAGGTGTGGGCGGAGTGGCGGGGACTTAGCCTTAGTGTATGCGGCGGCCGGCGGGTGAGCGGCGAGTGACGTCGGGTGCGGTGGAGTTACAAAGTAACAAAGTTGTTACATTGTAACAACTTTGTTACATTGTAACTGATTAGTATATTTCCGAGGATATTGCGTGGGAACTGGCTTTTAAAGGGACAGGTAAGTATTAATGGTTAATTAAGAATATTAAAGGACTTTTTTCGTGGTTATGTTTTTTGTTCAATTAAAATACTTTTTCTATGTGTTTGTGTGTTTATTTACTTTTAACTCTTAAAGGAAATGGGTAAGGGGTACAAGTACCTCTATACTCATTTCTCCTGGGAGGGGGGGTGGGCATCTGGGGGACCCCTTTTTAAAGGGGACTCCCAGATGCCACCATGAACCCCCCCCCCCCCCAGGAAATCGCGGCCTCCACCTCCACCGCCCATCGGAGGTGGAGAAGAGCCCCTTGTCCTTGGATTGGACAAGGGCTCGGAGGGGGAGGGGAAAGCTTGGCTGCCCCTCCCCTTCCGAGACCCCCCCAATCCATGGACCATGCGGGCTGGTATAGTCAGGGTGCGGAGCCCCACGCGGCCGGTGCTCCGCATCCTGGCTATCCCAGTCTGCATGGGTGACAAGGGGTTAAAGAGGTCTGGGAGGGGGGACCCCACGTCGTTTTTTTTTTATATTTCCCACACTCAGAACGAAGTAAGTAAAACTCTTCCCACTTGGGGGAATCTATGAAAATAAAACACTATTGTTACCTGTGCAAAAAAACGTGACATTTTCCGCATTTAAAAGACATTTTTGCCCTTGAAACTTAATAATCGATTTTCTCAAAAACTATAAGGTCTTTTTGAAAAAAAAAAATTCCTCTTATTCCCACTGATCCCCTTAATATACCCTGTGAATTTGGTGTTCCTAAATTTTAAGCAGGCTTTGCTATTAACCGTTAAAGTCGGCGGGTTTTTAAATGTATATATTTTTCCTTTGAAACTTTAACATCGATTTTCTCAAAAACTATAAGGTCTTTTTGAAAAAAAAAATGTTCCTCTTATTCCTTCTGATCTCCTTAATATATTCTCCAAATTTGAGGCTCTAAGCAATTAAGGGGGCTTTGCTATTAACCCTTAAAGTCGGCGGCTACCTAACATTGATCCATGCGTCAACTTTTCCGCTTGGCAGCATGACCTTACGCATTAATTGCTAGTAGGAATTTACGCGTAAGCCAATAACGTAACAACCTGAATTACGGTATTCTTACGCGTAATTGCGTAAGGGCTATGCGTAATTACAGACATGTACCGTAAATGAATGTCTACGCCGTAAGCGTAATTCCGTAATGCGTAATAGCATAAAATTACGCGTAATGATCCGTAAGCGTAGTTTTTTCCATTACGCCCAGCACTGCCAGAGACTCTTCGAATTCGGCAATAAATGTAGTAAGCTACTCACCTACTTACTAAGCTCCTCTGGTGGCTCCTCTGCCATCCCATGCATTGTGTCGTCCTCCGGTATTATCTGTCACACTTCATCTGAGATAGCATCTTCCTTCACAGAATTCTACTCTGAACTATATAATGCCAAAACAGGCCCAATAAATGAGGGAATTATGGATTTCCTTAGGGACCTGGATCTGCCAGTCCTGTCACCTGTAACGATTGTGGAACTTTCTCCGTGATCAGCGCACAACGCGTGCGCTGACACGGCGGAAATCCTCCACAAGCGTATATTTGCAGGCACCCAGCAAAAGGTGCTACGCACCTGTAGAGGGAAATTCCTGTCGGCAGATGGCACTGGGGAGTGCAGAGGAACCAATCCTCTGCACCTCCACAAGTGCCAGACAGGAATTGTACGAAGCGCAGAACGCAATCGCAAGAGAGGCGATTGCGAATGAGATTGAGCAAAGGGACAGGTTGTATGTGTGTGCGCCAATCCAGTCGCCACCCCGCGACCGCGCACACACAACAGCAGATATGAAATAGGAACGCGATCGCGAGAGGTGCGATCGCCAGACGTGACACAAGGCAGATCAGAATAGAATACGAGGGTAGCAAAGGCACAGCAAATAATACAATAAGGAGATCTGGAAAATAACAAACGCTAGCTAACCGCGAACACCGCACTCATTCGCAACAGTGCACGCGGTTATGCGCGGTCTCCACGTGATAAGCACAATAGAGACAAGCACGCCTAACTAACCATCGACAGACAAACATGAAACAGAGGACGCGAGCGCTTGCTTAACGGTTACCTCACCGAGCCTCCAGCAAGCGTAGCAGACAAGACAGACACACGAAAACAGGGACAAGCGAGAGATAGGATCCACAGCACTAGCGAAAAGTGGCTAGCGCGATCCAGGTACAGAGTAGCAGAACAGAAGGATCCCCAGCGCTAGCGAAAAGTAGCTAGCGCGATCCCAGAAGACAGAACAGAAGGATCCCCAGCGCTAGGGAAAAGTAGCTAGCGCGATCCCAGGAGACAGAACAAAAGAGATAGCTGGTAGCAACCGCTGCACCAGCTATACTCCAAGAACAGAGATCAGAACCATTTCCTGTCGACCACCTTTGGGACTGGACAATGGCAACAGGCAAGACAAGACAGAACAGGCAATACAGATAATACAACCTGACTGGGCTAGAAGGGGAGCCTAAAGCAACCCCCAGGAATTAACTATACTAGATAGCAATGGCTGACACTCCAGCAGTGTCCATCAGGAACAGACCATGGAAAGGAAATGACCAGCAAAGCATTCTGGGAAACATAAAGCTCTTATAGTGCCAGTCATCAAAGAAATCAAAGAAGGCAGGTAGAGGATTTGCATAACGAATGTATGCAAATTCCCTAGCAAGAGAACAGACCAGAAACTTGCAATGGAAAGACAGGTCTCTGTTCCAGAGACCTGCAGCCCACAGACTAGAGGAATGGACAAACAGCTGTCTGCCTGTGCAGCCAGCTGAGCGGATCATCACAGTAACCCCCCCCCCCCCTCTAGGGATGGATTCCAGACATCCCTCAAAACTGGTATCATCACAAAACTCTAACTGAAGACTCATGAAGGTCGGGACAACCCGACAAGGCCCAATTCCAGAGTCAGTCCATCCGAAACCGACCTCATCGGAAGCAGAAGCCACCGAAACATGCCCATCAGCACTACAAGTCTCAGCGTAACACCCATCAGGACTGTGGACACCAGAGAAGAAGCCATCAACACCCTCCAGACAATACCCACCACCTTCCAAGGAGCGTCCAAGAATACCAAACCTGCCACAATACCTGTTCGAAGTGTCCCTTACAACACCAAAGCCATTGCTGATCGTATTCAGGGCACCAAGCAAAACCTTTCCCGGAATCTCCCAGAACACCTTGAAGCTCCGCAGAGATCCCAAGAAGCCAGAACGCTCACCAGGCTCACATGGAGAACCACCAAGAACCCCTATGGAACCTATGATCATTCCAGACTCAAAATTAGCAGGACACCCATCAAGATCAGGACTTTCAGGGACCACTTCTGGGCATGCAAGCAGGCAGGCTATATCAGAACATGTCTCCACTGAGGAAGCATCTGAGTACGCTGGTAACCGAGGCACACTTGGGCTTTCTGGGTCACAGAGCACATCGGGGTACACTAGTACAGGAGAAACCTCAGGACATGTCGGGGAACTGCCAACCTCAGAGTCCGACATGACAAGACCAAAACCAGTACCGGGCAGAAAATCATCATGAGTAAAGGTCACAGGTACTGGTCTTTCAAAAGAAGACTCGGACTCAAATTCAGAATTTTCTGTAACTGTAATATCATCATTGACTACACATGAATGAAGCTCCACAAGAGCTGCAAAAGTAGTCAGCAAGGCAGCAATGCCTACTGAAGTGGGCAACACCTCAGAAGGACCTGGGGGGCAGGAGACATCTCCTACAAGTTCTGCACCCTTTGGGAGGAACTCGGAGACCTTCAGATCATCAACCAAGACCTCAGGAACATCATTTTTCAAGTTGTCTAAGAAGGATTCTGTACTATCCATGTTACAGGGCAAAACTGGAACTTTACTTTGAGAACAGGGCAGATGTCCCAGGGAAGGTTCCACCATAAACTGAGACTGAATTTCATCATCATGAGTGGAACATACAGGAATATTCACTGAACCACACACTGACTCCCTAACTTTAATCTCGCTGCACCCAGAACTCTGCGTAGTAGTCAAACTAGCTTACAACTCCAAAACTGCAGAAAGACAGGTAAAAATAGCAGCAATACCTAGACGAGCCTCTAGGGGCAGGGCAGGAGATATTGTACAAGGCAATATTGACTCATCCAGAGTACTGGGTGGAGAGTCAATACTTTCTTCAGAATCAGACTCGCAAATGTCAATGCAAGTGGACATCATGCCTTCATTCATGGTAAAGGGCAGGTTCAGAGAAAGCTTCTCTGGACAAGGCAAAGAAGCTTCAGCATCAGATTCGCAAAACCGAAGCGCTGTCTCACTCTTAGATTCGGCTAACAATGTCGAATCCGAGGAGTCAGAACGCAAAATTTGCGGATCCAAGATCGCTTTAGGTTGCGAAACTGACGCTTCCATATCGCAAACCTCCGCGATCTGCGGAGCAGACTGCAAGGCATCTAGGACAGAAACACTGGAGCAACTGTCATCAGGCAACAGGCCTGCACAGGTGCGAACAGAATAAGACATAGATTCATTTGCAAAAGAAGTGGCGACAACAACAGGAGAAACTTTATTAGACACATCAATAATTTTCTTAAAGTTGCATAACTTAGGAATTTTCCCCATGGCAGGCTCACAAACGGACGATCTTAGAGAACCTGAGAGAAGAAATCTGTCTTCCTTAGACACAGGACCACACAGACCTTTTGCAGCCATACGTGCGGTGGCGACATCAGACCGCACTGGTTCAACTTCCACACAAGCAACTGCTCTGAACGACTTGCACTCAGACTTCAAACACTCAGTTGCTTTGGGAAAGGGAATGCATTCAAAACTCACTTTCTTTAAATCCAGAGGATTGGAACAATCGTCCGCTGACAATGTGTTTTTAGCAGATTGAAGCGCATGTAGTTCATTCAAAATCATTCTCCACACGTCAAACAGCGGAGTCACAAAGTCAGAGATACATTCACCAGTCTTGATTAAAGTGCACGCAGACTCAATGCACGCATACAAAACTGCTTCGTTTTTAGAACGGTAATGATTGCAAAACGATCTCCAATCACATTCCAATTCATAGACCAGGAGCTCGATCTCCCATTTCTCAAATGGGGGCTCCCATGCACACTTAACAAAGGATGAACAATCATAGAGCTCACAGTCTACAGATGGAACTAGAGCAGGAACAGAACGGGAATCTTTTACCTCTTTATTGGGATCAATTAATTGGTGTGTGTGTAATTCATCCAAAATGATCTGCCACACATACATCACCAGATCCACAGCACACTCATCACATTCATCAGAATCAATCAAAAGGCACACAGAGTCAAGACAATCGTTCTGGACATCCGCGCTTTTGCGATGTAAAAATCGCAAAAGGCTTTCCAATCCAAATCAAATTCCTCCACCAAGGCCCCGATTTCCCATGAGGCAAATGGCGGTTCGAACAACCCAGTATCTAAATAATCTCCATATGGGTGGGGATCAGGAACGAGTACAGATTTTTTAACTGCTTTAATATAGTGTGCGATCCTACCTATAGCAGGATCCACATAAGCTTTGGATTGGGGCAAAAAACCTGGAAACTGATCAGCAGATGCATTATAAACATCATTATCATACTGCATGGTTTTGCCCATTTCAGACTTGACAGAAATAACCTCTCTATTTGTGGTTGCCATGGGCAACGGATCTTTACGCTGGGAAGCCTTCCTAGATCTTTTACGTTTAGACTTAAGGTTCGTATACACGTCCGATAAAGATCGTTCGTTACGAACGATTCGTGACGTTTACACGATATTCAAATTAGACCGAAAAGATCGTTCGTAATGAACGATTGTGTACACACGTGAACGATATAAGTATAAAGTACTGAACGACGAACGATTAAAAAATGCGTGCGCAAACGGAAGTGACGTTATGACAGGCAATAAGAACATGCGTTATTGGACGATCTTTGTACACACTGCAACGATTGAACGATTATCTTTCGAAAAAATCCGCCGGGTTGGATCGGTCCGATTGAACGATAACGATCGTTATCGTTCACAAAAACGATCGTTCACACTTTTTGAACGCACGATTATCGTTCCGATTGTCGTTATCGTTCGTTTTTGAACGATCGTTATCGTACGTGTGTACTCAGCTTTAGAGGCTTTGGATGGCTGCTTTATGGATGAAAGAGTAGATGGAACAGCTGATTGAGCTGCTGACAACAACTCATTAAGGGGGTATGGTAATTGAGGTAATCTCAGCCAATTGTGAATTAAAAAGGCCAAGAATTCCAGGGGTCTTTGACTCAGGGTGGTATGATCTAACACATCATAACCCCACATTGACATTTCGCCCCCCAACAGAATGTAGACCATTTGGGGGGCCCAGGTAGACACTGGGGTGCATTGGAATTCAGGGTTCGCTAACAGTTTCGTACACTCAGACAAAAATTCGTCTGCTGATTCAGGTTCAAGTTTTTTAAATCTCTTAAAGGTACAAGAGCCATATTCGACAAAATCGTACAAATCGGAAATTTCGTCTACACTGGGGTTTTGGGTTCGGCTGGTCATTCTGTAACGATTGTGGAACTTTCTCCGTGATCAGCGCACAACGCGTGCGCTGACACGGCGGAAATCCTCCACAAGCGTATATTTGCAGGCACCCAGCAAAAGGTGCTACGCACCTGTAGAGGGAAATTCCTGTCGGCAGATGGCGCTGGGGAGTGCAGAGGAACCAATCCTCTGCACCTCCACAAGTGCCAGACAGGAATTGTACGAAGCGCAGAATGCAATCGCAAGAGAGGCGATTGCGAATGAGATTGAGCAAAGGGACAGGTTGTATGTGTGTGCGCCAATCCAGTCGCCACCCCGCGACCGCGCACACACAACAGCAGATATGAAATAGGAACGCGATCGCGAGAGGTGCGATCGCCAGACGTGACACAAGGCAGATCAGAATAGAATACGAGGGTAGCAAAGGCACAGCAAATAATACAATAAGGAGATCTGGAAAATAACAAATGCTAGCTAACCGCGAACATCGCACTCATTCGCAACAGTGCACGCGGTTATGCGCGGTCTCCACGTGATAAGCACAATAGAGACAAGCACGCCTAACTAACCATCGACAGACAAACATGAAACAGAGGACGCGAGCGCTTGCTTAACGGTTACCTCACCGAGCCTCCAGCAAGCGTAGCAGACAAGACAGACACACGAAAACAGGGACAAGCGAGAGATAGGATCCACAGCACTAGCGAAAAGTGGCTAGCGCGATCCAGGTACAGAGTAGCAGAACAGAAGGATCCCCAGCGCTAGCGAAAAGTAGCTAGCGCGATCCCAGAAGACAGAACAGAAGGATCCCCAGCGTTAGCGAAAAGTAGCTAGCGCGATCCCAGGAGACAGAACAAAAGAGATAGCTGGTAGCAACCGCTGCACCAGCTATACTCCAAGAACAGAGATCAGAACCATTTCCTGTCGACCACCTTTGGGACTGGACAATGGCAACAGGCAAGACAAGACAGAACAGGCAATACAGATAATACAACCTGACTGGGCTAGAAGGGGAGCCTGAAGCAACCCCCAGGAATTAACTATACTAGATAGCAATGGCTGACACTCCAGCAGTGTCCATCAGGAACAGACCATGGAAAGGAAATGACCAGCAAAGCATTCTGGGAAACATAAAGCTCTTATAGTGCCAGTCATCAAAGAAGGCAGGTAGAGGATTTGCATAACGAATGTATGCAAATTCCCTAGCAAGAGAACAGACCAGAAACTTGCAATGGAAAGACAGGTCTCTGTTCCAGAGACCTGCAGCCCACAGACTAGAGGAATGGACAAACAGCTGTCTGCCTGTGCAGCCAGCTGAGCGGATCATCACATCACCTGAAGCGGTCGCTGAATTAGATGCTCCTATTACCTCAATTGAAATAATTAATGCGATAAACACCTTTAAGCGCAACAAAGCCCCAGGTCCCGATGGAATCCCCATAGAATGGTACATAAAAAATAGATCACTGATAGTTCCCCACCTGATGGCCCTTTTTAATCACATATTTGAAACAAAATCGCTCCCTGACTCTATGTATGAAGCCCTTATAACCCTCATACTGAAGCCAAACAAAGATCCATCTTCTTGTGACTCGTACCGGCCCATTTCCCTCATCAATACAGATGCCAAGATACTCACTAAAATTCTTGCTACTAGACTAAATGAACACATCACATCCATAATACATCCTGATCAAACAGGCTTCATTCCTGGGCGATCCACCAGACGCAATGTTCGTAGGTTATACTTAAATCTGCACTATTTACACAAAAATGCTGGCTCAAGAATTATATTATCATTGGATGCAAACAAAGCATTTGACTCGATTGAATGGCCCTATGTAGCAACAGTTCTGAAATATTTTGGTTTCGGGGACTCTTTTCAACGCTGGTTCCAAATATTATATGATAAACCCAGAGCAAAACTTAGAGTTAATTCTATAGTCTCATTTATGTTTACAGTTTCTAGGGGAACACGACAGGGGTGCCCGCTTTCACCCCTACTGTTCGCCATAGCAATTGAGCCTCTAGCTCAAGCTATCCGATCAGATCCAAAGATACAAGGGTTTAAAATAAATAACATAGAGGAACGTATATCATTATACGCAGATGACATGCTGATATTTCTGGCAGATCCAGGTCCTTCATTAACGAGAGTATTGGAAATCTATGACACCTTTCATAAAATATCGGGATTATCCATAAATTGGTCCAAATCGGTCCTCCTACCATTAGATACCTTCGACCATCAACTCATAACAAAACAATCCAAATTACAAATTGTTGACAATTTTAAATATTTAGGAGTAAAGATAACACAACCTACGACATCCTTCATAGACAGCAATGTCCTCCCAATCATTGAAGCAATAGAACTGAAATTAAAAAAGTGGATGACCCTTCCCCTCAATGTTTGTGGCAGAGTGTGCATAATAAAAATGATAATCGCTCCTAAGTTACTATATATACTGCAGATGTCCCCAGATTGGATTCCCCACTCTATTTTTAAACGTATAGACTCAATGTTAACTTCATTTATCTGGTCAGGCTCAACACCACGCATCGCGCTCTCTACACTCCAACTCCCCACAAGCTACGGTGGCCTGGCTGTCCCACACTTCTATAAATATTTTTTGGCCTCACAGCTGATACCTATACGAAGCTGGTTAAGTGGGGACAGACAGGACTCCAGTTTAGCAGCAGAAGCCGATATCGCTGGATCTTACGAATCCCTATGTGGGGCTATATATCGATATAGAGTGTCCAATGCCCCAGCAAACACCAACATTACCCATACCACCATTAATATCTATAAAAAGACTCGGAAATTACTTGGGGAACCAACACACTATGTCTCCCAGAATTCACCTTTGTGGGGGAATCCAAATCTTTCAGAGCTACAATCCATTCCGGATGCACACTTCTGGCACATTCATGAGGTGAAATATTTATCCCAACTTTTTGTAAACGGCTCATTTAAAGACTTTTTAAACACTAAGATCTGAATTTAATCTCCCCAGGCATGCCTTATTTAGATACTTCCAGTTGAGACATGCCATTAGGACGCAATTGGGGACTTCTGGTGTCTCACTGACCCCTTCACAGTAGTGTTGGGCGAACAGTGTTCGCCACTGTTCGGGTTCTGCAGAACATCACCCTGTTCGGGTGATGTTCGAGTTCGGCCACATGGCCAAACTAAGAGCGCATGGCCGAACGTTCCCCGAACGTTCGGCTAGCGCTGTGATTGGCCGAACGGGTCACGTGGTTCGGACCCGAACGCGCTCTGATTGGCCGAACTGTCACGTGGTTCGGGTAAATAAATACCCGAACCACGTCATATCTCCGCCATTTGTCTGTGGGTTTAGCTTTGGGTAGGCAGGCAGGGTAGTTCGCGCTCCAGCCACGCTAGCCAGGGTCCCCCCTGTCATTGTGTCGCTGCTGGGAACAGTAGTACACCGCTCGCTCAGCCACACTATATAGCATTCTGTTTACTGCCACTCTGTGTACCTCGCTCAGCCACATTATATAGCATTCTGTTAACTGTTCTGTGTCTGCTGGGAATAGTGGTACACCGCTCGCTCAGCCACACTATATAGCATTCTGTTTACTGTTCTGTGTCTGCTGGGAATAGTAGTACACCGCTCGCTCAGCCACACTATATAGCATTCTGTTTACTGTTCTGTGTCTGCTGGGAATAGTGGTACACCGCTCGCTCAGCCACACTAAATAGCATTCTGTTTACTGTTCTGTGTCTGCTGGGAATAGTGGTACACCGCTCGCTCAGCCACACTATATAGCATTCTGTTCACTGTTCTGTGTCTGCTGGGAATAGTGGTACACCGCTCGCTCAGCCACACTATATAGCATTCTGTTTACTGTTCTGTGTCTGCTGGGAATAGTGGTACACCGCTCGCTCAGCCACACTATATAGCATTCTGTTTACTGTTCTGTGTCTGCTGGGAATAGTGGTACACCACTCGCTCAGCCACACTATATAGCATTCTGTTTACTGCCACTCTGTGTACCTCGCTCAGCCACATTATATAGCATTCTGTTCACTGTTCTGTGTCTGCTGGGAATAGTGGTACACCGCTCGCTCAGCCACACTATATAGCATTCTGTTTACTGTTCTGTGTCTGCTGGGAATAGTGGTACACCACTCGCTCAGCCACACTATATAGCATTCTGTTTACTGCCACTCTGTGTACCTCGCTCAGCCACATTATATAGCATTCTGTTCACTGTTCTGTGTCTGCTGGGAATAGTGGTACACCGCTCGCTCAGCCACACTATATAGCATTCTGTTTACTGTTCTGTGTCTGCTGGGAATAGTGGTACACCGCTCGCTCAGCCACACTATATAGCATTCTGTTTACTGTTCTGTGTCTGCTGGGAATAGTGGTACACCGCTCGCTCAGCCACACTATATAGCATTCTGTTTACTGTTCTGTGTCTGCTGGGAATAGTAGTACACCGCTCGCTCAGCCACACTATATAGCATTCTGTTTACTGCCACTCTGTGTACCTCGCTCAGCCACATTATATAGCATTCTGTTCACTGTTCTGTGTCTGCTGGGAATAGTGGTACACCGCTCGCTCAGCCACACTATATAGCATTCTGTTTACTGTTCTGTGTCTGCTGGGAATAGTGGTACACCACTCGCTCAGCCACACTATATAGCATTCTGTTTACTGCCACTCTGTGTACCTCGCTCAGCCACATTATATAGCATTCTGTTCACTGTTCTGTGTCTGCTGGGAATAGTGGTACACCGCTCGCTCAGCCACACTATATAGCATTCTGTTTACTGTTCTGTGTCTGCTGGGAATAGTGGTACACCGCTCGCTCAGCCACACTATATAGCATTCTGTTTACTGTTCTGTGTCTGCTGGGAATAGTGGTACACCGCTCGCTCAGCCACACTATATAGCATTCTGTTTACTGTTCTGTGTCTGCTGGGAATAGTAGTACACCGCTCACCCGCCACTGTATAGCATTGTGCTCTGTGTCGCTGCTGGGAATAGTGGTACACCGCTCACCCGTCACTGTATAGCATTGTGCTCTGTGTCGCTGCTGGGAATAGTGGTACTGTATAGCATTTCTGTACTGCCACTGTACTGCTGCCAGTCAGCGTGTACAGTAAGGATAAGTGAAATGAGGAAGAAATCCGGTGAAAGAGGGAGGGGCAAGGGAAGAGGTGTTTCCCCTGACGGTTCACGTACAGGCCACAGGGGAGCACCCAAGAAAACCCACTCAATACCGCCCATGTTGTCCAGGACAACAACCCTCACAAATCCAAAAGAACAGGACCAGATAATTACTTGGATGACCTCTCAAGCGTCCAGCAGTGGGTTAAGCAGCACCAGCACATCACGCACGAGGTCCGAGTCCTCAGCCAGTTACAAGGAGCCAGTGGGCACAAAGCTGACACAACCGGCAGTGACACCACGCACACAACTGCCAGATAACCAGTCCGATGAATTACCTCAGGACACAATGGGGTATTCGCAGGAGCTATTCCCAGCCCAACAAACTTCCACCTTTCAAAGGTCAATGGAGGAACAGCCAGAAATCTTGTGCCTGGATTCACAACCGTTAACTGTGGGAAATGCACCGCGCACTGAAATACAAGGCGAGTCCGAGGAGGACTCGGAAACCCAAATCCCAGAGCAATTTGGGCAGGAGGGGTTGCAATTGCAGGAGGTCGGCCGACAAGATCTGGAAGACGACGTTGGAGTGTGCTGCGCAGAGGTTGTTGTGGGGAGCTCTACTCCACGGCGGCGGCCCACAATGACATATGACGAGTTTGAGGAGATGGAAGAGGAGGGTATGGACAATGTGGACAGAGACCCAGATTTTGTTTGTGAACGAGAACATCGCCGTCGTAGCAGCAGCACAGATGAGTCTGTTGAAGAACCCACTGCTGCACGAGTTCGCCTTGTGCCACAAGGTAGGCGGCGCGCAATTTCAGGCACCACAAGCGTGGAAGTTCAAGTGGGAGGCAAAAGAGGAGCAAACAGAAATCGCCAGCAAGGAGGCAGGTGCTCCAAAGTCTGGGCTTTCTTTGAAGACTGCACTGAGGATGTTACCATGGCGATTTGCAAGGTGTGCAAGACCCGCCTGAGCAGGGGGAAAAGTATTAACAACCTCTCCACCACCAGCATGAGCCGTCACATGCTATCCAAACATCCCACTCTGTGGGCAAACGCGTCAGGACAGGGTACCAGCAACAACACTGCCTCCCTTGGGTTCACCAGACTCACCACCAGACCCGCCTCAGCAGCAGCAGTAGCCCAGCCATTGCGTGGTTCACAACATTCACAAACATCAGACGACGCTGACACTGTCACTTTCCGGAGTAGTGCTCTTGAGGTCTCCCAGTGTTCATCAAACACAACAACCAACAGCCCTTCCGTGTGCAGCGCTACGGTTCAGTTGTCTGTGTCGGAGATGTTTGAGCGCAAGAGGAAATTGCCAGCAAATGACCCCCGGGCCGTGGCAGTAACAGCCAGCATAGCCAAGCTTCTGGCCTGCGAACTGCTGCCATATCGAGTGGTGGAGACAAACAGCTTCAAGGGCATGATGTCAGTGGCCATCCCACGTTACGTGGTTCCCAGCCGCTACCACTTTGCGCGCTCTGCAGTGCCTGAGTTGCATGAGCACGTGGTCAGCAAAATAACCCGAAGCTTGAAGAATGCCGTTGCCTGCAAGGTTCACCTCACCACTGACACCTGGACGAGTGCGTTCGGCCAGGGTCGATACATCTCCCTTACCGCGCACTGGGTGAACCTTGTGGAGCCTGGCAGCGATTCCTCACCTGCTACGGCACGGGTGTTGCCCACGCCACAAACAGCTGCACCGCCGTCCCTCCCACTGGATAACAACAGCAGCACCTACCTCTCTGACTCCTTCTCCTCCAACACATCTCAAAGCTGTACCTCATCCGGAAACGCTAACCCAGCAGCAGTAGGATCGTGGAAGCAGTGCAGCACAGCTGTTGGCATGCGTCAGCAAGCGTTGCTGAAGCTAATCTGCCTTGGGGATAAGCAGCACACAGGGGAGGAAATTTGGAGGGGAATAAAGGAACAGACGGATTTGTGGCTGGCACCGCTGGACCTGAAACCGGGCATGGTTGTGTGTGATAATGGGAGTAATCTCATTCGCGCTTTAAGGTTGGCTAAGCTGACACACATCCCTTGCCTGGCGCACGTGATGAACCTAGTAGTTCAGCGGTTCCTGAGGACATACCCAGGCGTGGACGATCTTCTGTTGAAGGTGCGTCGAGTGGCCAAACATTGTAGAAATTCCAGTACTGCTTCGGGGGCACTCGCCAAGATGCAGGAGCGCTTCAATCTCCCCCACCATCGCTTGCTGTGTGATGTCCCTACGCGCTGGAATTCTACGCTGCACATGCTAGCCCGCTTTTGCGAGCAGAAGAGTGCAGTGGTCCAGTACATGACGGCGCAGTACCGAGGCGCATCCGGCCAGCTGCCAAGCTTCTGTGGATCCGATTGGGCCAACATGTTGGACCTCTGCCAAGTCCTCCAAAATTTTGAGCAATCCACGTTGCTTGTGAGCAGTGACAACTCTTCAGTCAGCATTACCATACCACTGCTGTGTTTACTGAAGAGGTTGATGTTAAAAATCAAGGAAACAGCTGTCATGATGCAACTGGGGGAATCTGAAGGAGAAAACGATCAGCGTGATGGTACCAACATCAGGCCATCCGCCTCAGGGAACGCTGGCCCCAGCAGCTATGACGAAGAAGAGGAGGAGGAACAGCTGGAGTTGGAGCAGGAATTTCATGCCACCACTGACGAGGGCCAGAGCGGTGCACGTTGGACTTCCACAATTCAACGCGAATGGTCAGCAGAAGCAGACCAGGAGGAAGGTGACGACTATGATGCATCACAACAACTATCACAACGCTCACAAGAGGATGATGAGGATTCTGGTAGGACTCTGGCACACATGGCTCAATTCATGCTAGACTGCATTGAACGTGACCCACGCATTGTGCGCATTCTGGACAACACCAATTACTGGGTTTATACCCTTCTGGATCCACGGTACAAACACAATGTTCCAAAACTGCTTGAAGAAAGAGTCAGACAGGTCAAAATGGAAGAATACCAGCAGGCCCTTGTGGAGACTTTAGAGAGGAGATTGACATCCTCCCCCTCCTCTAGCCAGTTGTACGCAGACAGACTGACTTCCGCAAACCCAGGACGACCAGGAGGGCAGCAAACAACGCAAGCCGCAGCTAGTACCCAAAAGGGAACGGTATCGGCAGTGTCCTTGGAGTGGGAACATTTTCTGACACCCATGCAGCAGCAGCCCACTGAACAGCAAGCGTGCAGATCCACCTCCAACACCGATCGCCTGGAGAAGATGGTCAAGGACTACATGTCATATGACGTAGCTGTGTCGAACAATCCATCTGCACCCTTCAACTATTGGGTATCGAAGCTAGACACCTGGCACGAACTGGCAATGTACGCAATAGAGGTGCTGGCTTGCCCGGCAGCCAGCGTTATGTCGGAACGCTGTTTCAGTGCTGCCGGAGGCATCGTCACAGATCGGCGTATCCGCCTCTCTACAGAAAATGCAGACCGTCTGACTCAAATTAAAATGAATCAATCCTGGATTGGAAATGTCTACGCAACACTCCAGGACCCCAACCAAGTAACATGACCAATGAACATCTGGGATGGTGTAGCGTTTCCGGTCCCTGTTTATTGAACCTCTCATCTGTATTACATTTATGACTGCATGGCGGCAAAAAGCATTGCTGCTATATCCGCACGCTTTTTGTCCTCATGCAAGGCCTGGGTTGTTGTGTCTCAAAAACCGTGGCCTTCTCCTCCTGCGCCTGCTCCTGTTCCATCACGTCTGCTGCTGCTGGGTTAGCGTTGCCGCGTGGTCCCTGTTTATTGAACCACTTATCTTTATTACATTTATGACTGCATGGCGGTACAAAGCATGCTATCCGCACGCTTCTTGCCCTCATGCAAGGCCTGGGTTTTTGTGTCTCACAAAGCGTGGCCTTCTCCTCCTGCGCCTCCTCCTGTTCCATCACGTCTGCTGCTGCTGGGTTAGCGTTGCCGCGTGGTCCCTGTTTATTGAACCACTTATCTTTATTACATTTATGACTGCATGGCGGTACAAAGCATGCTATCCGCACGCTTCTTGCCCTCATGCAAGGCCTGGGTTGTTGTGTCTCACAAAGCGTGGCCTTCTCCTCCTGCGCCTCCTCCTGTTCCATCACGTCTGCTGCTGCTGGGTTAGCGTTGCCGCGTGGTCCCTGTTTATTGAACCACTTATCTTTATTACATTTATGACTGCATGGCGGTAAAAAGCATGCTATCCACACGCTTTTTGTCCTCATGCAAGGCCTGGGTTGTTGTGTCTCACAAAGCGTGGCCTTCTCCTCCTGCGCCTCCTCCTGTTCCATCACGTGTGCTGCTGCTGCTGCTGCTGGGTTAGCGTTGCCGGTCCCTGTTTATGGAACCTCTTATCTTTATTACATTTATAACTGCAAGGCGGTACAAAGCATGCTATCCGCACGCTTCTTGCCCTCATGCAAGGCCGGGGTTGTTGTGTCTCACAAAGCGTGGCCTTCTCCTCCTGCGCCTCCTCCTGTTCCATCACGTGTGCTGCTGCTGGGTTAGCGTTACCGGTCCCTTTTCCTGGAACCTCTTATATGTATTACATTTATGACTGCATGCCGACAAAAAACATGTTACCTGTGCAAAGAAAACAGACATTTCCCGCATTTAAAAGACAGTTTTCCCTTTGAAACTTTAAAATTGATTTTCTCAAAAACTATAAGCTCTTTTTGCTAATTTTTTTTCCTCTTGTACCCACTCCCAAGGTTCACATACCCTGTAAATTTGGGGTATGTAGCATGTAAGGAGGCTTTACAAACCACAAAAGTTCGGGTCCCCATTGACTTCCATTATGTTCGGAGTTCGGGTCGAACACCCGAACATCGCGGCCATGTTCGGCCTGTTCGGCCCGAACCCGAACATTTAGATGTTCGCCCAACACTACTTCACAGCTGGAGACACAATTGCTGAATCAGGACAAAACCAAACAGATAACCACTATGTACACTTTCCTAATGACACAGGATAGTGGCCCAAAAGTACAAAAAATCTGACAAAAATGGCAACAGATTGACGCCTCTCTGACTAAAGAAAATTGGGACGAATTAACAGAAACTTTCCCTAAGACTGTAATAGCAGCTAATGATAGGCTTATTAATGTCAAATGGTTACACCAAGCCTATCTGTCACCAGCTAGATTAGCTAAAATGGGTCCCACACGAGACGGAAGATGCTTTAAATGTAAGGCCTTAAACGCAGATTTTATACACTGTGTGTGGACGTGTTCAATGGTGCAGAGATTCTGGAAATCAGTGATTCATTTTATTAGGGATAAGCTGTCTATACCGATTGCATTGGATCTTAAACTGTGCATGTTGGGAGTGGTGGATCACTTGGCATGTTCCAAAAATCAATCAATCTTGGTTAGAATCTTGCTATTTTACGCCAGAAAGGTGATTGTATTGGGTTGGAAACGTTCTTCTCCCCCATCAATTACAGAATGGAAGAAAACAATTAATCAAGTTCTGCCACTATTTAAACTAACGTATCAAATACGTAACCAATTTAAAAAATTTGATAAAATTTGAAACAAATGGATTGATGCCTTGGATACCACGATCCCCAACTTGGACATAACTGCTTCTGTTCAAGACTATCAATAAATAGAAAGAGGAGTCTTTCTTTTGAATAACAAATAGAAGAATCTTATAGTGTAGTACCCTGAACGCTCATTATCACTATATATGCATTTGTCAAATATTGTGCAACACTCAATGGTTTTCTGCATTAACCTGTTATCAATGTATACTGGCTTATGGCCACTACTTGGATGGCTGCTGATGTTTTTGTTTTCTTTTCTGTTTTTAATTTTTCAGTGTCATGTTCTGTGTACCTTTATGTGTAAAACTTAATAAAAATTCTCTTTTAATAACACATGACAACCTCCACTATCATCCTTGGCATGCCTTGGTTACACCTTCACTCCCCTCAGATTAATTGGGCCACTGGTCAGCTAACAAGCTGGTCAGCCCATTGCTTTCATCATTGTTTAGTGAGGGTGACCTTGGGTCAGACCAGGATTCATGTGGAGGGAGTACCGGAACAATATTCTGAATTTTCAGATGTGTTTTGTCCCAAAGCTGCAGATAAACTACCTCCACATCGCCCCTTCGATTGCCCCATCGATCTCCGATCTGGTTGTATGCCCCCTAGAGGTCATCTCTACAATTTGTCTGGGCCGGAAAAGGTGGCCATGCGAGACTACATCCGTGAAAACTTAGCTAAGGGTTTCATTCGCCCTTCCCAGTCGCCTGCCGGAGCAGGTTTCTTTTTTGTAAAGAAAAAAGACGGAGGCCTTCGGCCATGCATTGATTACCGGGGCCTGAATAAAATCACAGTAAAAAATCGCTATCCATTGCCTTTGATAGACGATTTATTCACTCAGGTCACCAATGCTAAGATTTTCTCGAAATTGGATTTGCGGGGTGCATACAACCTGGTGCGGATCAGAGAGGGCGATGAGTGGAAGACGGCCTTTAACACACCCGATGGGCATTACGAGTACCTGGTGATGCCCTTCGGGTTGTGTAACGCCCCGGCCGTCTTTTAGGAACTCATTAACGAAGTATTCAGGGAGGTGTTGGGTACATTTGTCCTGGTATATATGGATGATATACTAATCTTCTCAGATAACCTCTCTGAGCACAGGGATCATGTCAAATTTGTGCTGCACAAGTTAAGACAGAACATGCTTTATGCTAAATTGGAGAAATGCATTTTTGAGGTAACATCTGTCACTTTTCTGGGGTACATAATTTCCACCTCGGGCCTTTCTATGGATCCTGCCAAAGTCTCTGCTGTCCTAGAATGGCCTCAGCCAGTGGGACTAAAATCTCTCCAGAGATTTTTAGGATTCGCTAATTACTATAGAAGGTTCATAAAGGGGTACTCCACATTCATAGCACCCCTCACCAGTCTCACAAAGAAAGGGGCAGATACCAACCACTGGTCCCCCGAAGCTCTAGCTGCTTTCTCCACTTTGAAAGAAATGTTTTGCTCTGCACCCATTTTGAGACACGTCGACACCTCCTATCCCTTTATTGTGGAGGTGGACGCCTCGGAGGTCGGGGTAGGGGCTGTACTGTCTCAGCGTTCTGGGTTGCAGGGAAGATTACAGCCGTGTGCCTATTTCTCTCGTAGGTTTTCACCAGCAGAGAAAAACTACGATATAGGCAACAGGGAGCTCCTAGCCATTAAATTGGCCTTCGAAGAATGGCGTCATTGGCTAGAAGGAGCAGAACATACGATTACCGTTTAAACTGATCACAAAAATTTGGAATACATTGAGGGGGCTAAGAGATTGAGTCCCCGTCAGGCTCGGTGGTCACTGTTTTTCTCGAGATTCAGATTTGTAATTACGTACACTCCGGGTAGTAAAAACGTTAAAGCAGACGCTTTGTCCAGATGCTTTGAGCCAGAGACAGCACAGCCCTCAGACCCAGAGACTATTATCCCACAGAGAGTAGTGTTGGCAGCCACAGAGACCTGGAAAGACTGGATGGAGACTTTAAGTCCCTTCCAGCAGGATGTCCCTGAAGGAAAGCCTGAAGGGGTGATGTTTGTACCACTGCCATTTCGTCTCCAGATATTGCAGATGTTCCACTCCCACAAAAATGCTGGACATCCTGGGGCCACCAGAACACAGGACCTTGTTGCTAGGTGTGCTTGGTGGCCTTCATTGGCAACTGACTGCAAGGAGTATGTTAGAGAGTGTGCAGTATGTGCAAAAAGCAAACCCTCCCGTCTGGCACCTGTGGGAACGTTGCAGCCTTTGCCCACCCCGAGTGAACCATGGACCCATTTGTCCATGGATTTTGTGGGTGAGCTTCCGAGGTCTGAGGGCATGTCGGTCATTTGGGTGGTAGTCGACCGTTTCAGTAAAATGGCCCATTTTGTGCCCCTGAAAGGACTCCCCTCGGCCCAGGAGTTGGCCGATCTTTTCATCATCCACATTTTCCGGCTACATGGCATTCCGGAAAACATTGTGTCAGATTGGGGAGTCCAATTTGTTTCAAAATTTTGGAGGGCATTTTGTCATCAAATGGGCATGGAACTGTCATTTTCGTCGGGCTACCACCCACAGACCAATGGTCAGACTGAGAGAGTTAATCAGTCATTGGAGCAGTTTCTAAGGTGTTATGTTGCGGATGCGCAAAATGATTGGGTCAAGTTCTTGCCGTTTGCAGAATTTGCGCACAATAATTTGAAAAACTCTTCCTCTGGATTTTCTCCGTTTCAGGTGGTAACTGGAAAGTTGCCTAAGTTCTCTCCACTGCCAGTAGCTTCCACTCCGTTTCCAGCTTTGGAGGCCTGGCAAAAGTCATTTAAGATAATTTGGGGGATCGTGAAAAATAATTTGGAGAAGGCTTTTCAAAGTCAGAAAGGTCAAGCTGACAAGAAACGCTCCGTAGAGTGGAAGTTCCGGCCAGGAGACTTGGTCTGGGTGTCCACGCGTCATTTGACCCTGAAACAGCCCTCGCCCAAGTTAGGACCCAGATTTGTGGGCCCTTTTCCAGTGAGCAGGAAGATCAACAATGTTACTTATGCCATTGATCTCCCTGCCAGCATGCGTGGTGTAAGATCCTTTCATGCGTCCCTGCTTAAACCAGCAGTTCATGTAGGTTCCACTCCTCCACCTCCTGTGATGGTAGATGACCAACCTGAGTACGAAGTAGAAAAGATTTTAGACTCACGTGTTGTACAGAACTCAGTGCAGTATCTAGTTCACTGGAAAGGGTATGGTATTGAGGAGAGAACATGGGTACCTGAGTGTCGCATGCATGCGGATAAATTAAGGAGGGAGTTCCACGCTTTATATCCTGAGAAACCGGGTAGGAGCTGTCCGGAGTCCACTCCTCGGGGGGGGTACTGTGAGAAAACGCGGAAAAGCCGCCGCGAGTACTCAGAGTAAGGCGGCTAATTCTGCGTCCAACATGGCATCCACTACCCTGACGTTGCGCGGAGAAACCGCCGCATGCCCAGTGAACAAGGCGGCGGATTCCGCGTCCGACGCGGCAGTTTGCACGCATGGGCCTACCACTAGCAGTATGGCTGAACGCGGGGAAACCGCCGCATGCTCTGACAGCGGTGCGGCTGGCCCCGCGTTCAAACCAGCAGATACATTACAACACATGTCTGGTGTGGCTGGGACTGATAGTCCACACAGGTTCAGAAGGACGCGCGCGCGCGTTGAGAGGCAGAGCCTTTATGACAGTCAGAAGGGTGTCAGCTGATCCAGCTGATCAGCTGACAATTCTATCAGGTTTCATTGGTCCAGCACTTAGGGGAGGCGCCGGAGAGCGCTTGTGTATATATACTGGGTGCTGGTCATTTCTCTGGTGTCTGGCGTTGCGATCACTACGTGGTAGCACTCAGACCTTGTCAGAATCTGTGATATTTTCTGTGTTATTAATTCAGGCTAGTTCCAGGGTGTTGATGATCAAGGAACTCACACCCAAGACTAGGGAACTGTATTACCATTCTGTTATACTTCAGACTAGTTCCTAGGTGTTGATGATCAAGGACCTCACACCTCAGTCTAGGGAAAACGATATGTGCTAGCTCTTAGACCCTAGCTAGATCCGACAGTGTGCCAGAACTGGCTGGAGCTGGGAATCCACACTGAGTCAGATTCTTGATAGCTTAAAGTACTAATTGCATTGTTTATCTGTTATGACCTTCTGCTTTCCTGACTACTCTTCTGATCTCTGATTAGGTACTTCGCTATATCTGAAACTCTGTTGCCGTACTCTGTTTGTCTTAGGATTCCGCATCTGTCTCCTGTCTTTGTCCCTGATCTGTCTGTCTGTTGCCGACCTGGCTTGTCCGACCTCGAGAGCTATCTCCTCAGTCAAGAGATAGCTCACAGACCTGTGGGTGACACCCCTCCTGGTGTCACTCACACTTGTCCTTCCTACTCCTAGCCTGACCCCTCCCTCGGGAGAGTCTCAGGCTTACGGAAGGAACGTGTTACTGTGCAGTACTCCTTACTGCTGTGCGCCTGCTCCACAGGTGCAGTCCTCAAAGTATTTCTGTTGCACTAAACACTCTTATTACCCAGGTGTCCAGAGGTTAGAGATATATCTGATTATCGGTGATACTGCAGATCATCAATAATCGGGTATATATCTGTATTATCGGTGATACTGCAGATCACCGGTAATCAGACCCTTTCTGTGTTACACCGATCGTTACATTTACACTGTGAAAGGCAAAACCGTAAGGGAGGAGGATTAGCTCTGTGCTTCAAATCCAGTTTGAATATTAAACCCCTTGCTGTAGCCCACACCCACTCTTTTGAATGTCTGGCAGCCCAGCTCTCAGCTGGAAAAAAAATAAAAATACTGCTTGTCTACCGACCCCTGATACTGGCTCAGCTTTTCTCAAGGAAATAGCAGAACTTGTATCTTGCATAACACTGAAACACCCTAGGTGGATAATTCTGGGAGACTTTAACGCATGGGTCGATACACACTCTTCCCAATTCGGAACTGAGCTACTTCTCTCCATGAATGAACTGGGCTTCTCTCGAGCCTTCAACCTCCCTACCAACAAAAAGGACACACTTTGGACCTCATTTTCCATTCAGAACTCCTAATATTCAATGTGGAAATTGATAAAGTAGTTTGGTCAGACCACCACACTGTCCACTTCTCCTTTACAGCACCGTCTACAAAACACCAAGTGAAAGAACTAATAAAATATCATTCCTTGAAAGGTTTGACACCCCAACACCTTCAGAACAGCCTCAATCTAGGCGGACTGACAGATCACAACTTAGGCCTTGAATCCTTGGTCCTTAAATATAACCACGAGGTCTCAGCCGCTTTTGACGCCATAGCTCCCTTAAAGATTAAACGTTCCGCACTATTACATCACGCTCGCTGGTTTGACAACTCTATAAAGGAACTAAAGAAACAGGGACGCAGATTGGAACGAAGGTGGCGCAAACATCAGTCTCCTGATGACAAACTTTCCCTAATTACTCACCTGAAAAAATATCAAACGATGATTAACAAAAAGAAGTCCTTATTCCTGTCTCACGAAATTGCAAATGCAGCCAACAGACCTGCCCAACTCTTCCGCACGGTTGACAGTCTCTGCAATCCATCTTGCAGGAAATCCAGCATCAGACCTTCACAGGAACTGTGCGAGAAATTTGCCCACTTCTTCTCAGACAAAGTCTCCTCCATACGATCTGCCATTCAATTCACAGCCCCAGAAACCCATGCAGAGCCATATAACAGGTGCAAAAATAGCCTACCACCATGGTCTGATTTTAAGGTAATCACTGAAAAATACATCTTGGATATCCTCTCAAACCTCCTCCAGACTACCTGCGATCTGGCCCCTGGCCCCACTAAGTTCATGTTGAAATGCCCTGAACTATTTACACCGGCATTCCACAAAATAGTCAACGGATCCTTACAAGAAGGGTGGTTTCCCTCTACTCTGAAAGAAGCAATTGTCAGGCCACTACTCAAGAAACCATCCTTAGACCCAGATGCTCTAAACAGCTACAGACCTGTCTCAAACCTCCCCTTTCAGGGAAAAGCTATTGAAAAGGCTGTCTACTTCCAACTTGAAGCCAGGCTCTCCAGAAACAACATCCTTGACCCTCTTCAATCTGGCTTCAGGAAATATCACAGCTGTGAAACAGCCCTCACACAGATTTGCAATGATCTGCTCATTGCAAGTTCCATCCTGATTTTGCTCGACCTCTCAGTGGCTTTTGACACAGTCGATCATGAAATCTTGCTCAACAGGCTACAAGAGTACTGTGGCATAGATGGCATTGTTCTCCGGTGGTTCAACTCCTTCCTGGCTGGCAGAACACAAAAGCTATCCTTAGGGCCCTTCCTCTCCAACCCTGTACCACTAAAATACGGTGTACCTCAGGGCGCAATATTATCCCCTTTACTTTTCACCATATACATGCTGCCACTTGGAGAAATCATACAAAAACATGGCCTGACATATCATTGCTATGCTGATGACACCCAGCTATATTTGTCATTCAAACCTAACGTCACAGACCCTACTCCACAAATAAACGCATGCTTAGCTGAGCTTCAGGAGTGGATGAATAATAATTGGCTAAAACTTAAAGAAAACCCGAGGTGTGTTTAAAGAATGTTATCTGCATACAGAGGCTGGATCTGCCTATACAGCCCAGCCTCTGTTGCTATCCCAAACCCCACTAAGGTCCCCCTGCAATCTGCAATCCCTCATAAATCACAGCCATGCTGTGAGGCTGTGTTTACATCTGTAGTGTCAGTCTCAGCTGCTCCCCCGCCTCCTGCATAGCTCCAGTCCCTGCCCCCGTCCCTTCCCTCCAATCAGCAGGGAGGGAAGGGATGCAGGCGGGAACTGGAGTTCTGCAGGAGGCGGGGAGAGCAGCAGACTGACACTATAGAGATAAACACAGCCAGTTCTGACAAGCTGTTTGTCAGCAGCATGGCTGTGATTTATGAGGGATTGCAGAGTGCAGGGGGACCTTAGGGGGGTTTGGGATAGCAACAGAGGCTGGGCTGTATAGGCAGATCCAGCCTCTGTATGCAGATATTATTCTTCAAACCCACCTCGGGTTCTCTTTAATGCTGACAAAACTGAGGTTCTTGTTATCGAGGGCCACGGCTCAACAGCAAAGCAGCCCCAGTCTCAACCAACACCGCTAAGGATAGGGAGCTCAGACCTGAACAACTCAGACTGTGTGCGCAGCCTGGGAGTACTGATTGATGGGAAATTAAGCTTCAGGAATCAAATCTCAGCTGTTGTGAAACATTCCTTCTTTCACCTAAGGAATATTGCAAGGATTAAACACCTAATTCCTTCAGAGGATCTTCCAACACTAGTGTGAAGAAACGCGGAAAAGCCGCCGTCTCTCAAGGTGAGGCGGCTGTCTCCGCGTCCAGCATGGCGTCACAACGCGGAAAAACCGCCGCATGCCGCATAGGCAGAGCGGCGGAATCCGCATTGGGAGCGGCGGAATCCGCATTGGAACTGGATACATTGCAAGACAGTTCTGGTGTGGCTGGGACTGATAGTCCACCAGGATTCAGAGTGACACGCGCGCGCGCACAGAGACAGAGCTTATATAACAGCCAGAAGTGAGTCAGCTGACCAGGCTGGTCAGCTGACATTTTCTACAACTCTCATTGGTCCAGCAATTAGAGAGGTCCTGGGAAGGTCCTTGTGTATATATACTGCTGGCTGTTCACTTGTTCCTTGTCTGGCGTTGCGATCACATACGTGCGAGCACCCAGATCCGTAGTCAGATCCGCAAGTGTGCCGGGACCAGCTGGAGCTGTAATCCTACACTTAGCTAGATTCTGTTGATAGCTAAAGTACTAGTTTGATTGTGATTATCTGTTATGACCCTTTGCCTGCCTGACTATCCTCCTGAACTCTGATCTTGCACCTCGATATTTCTGATACTCTGTTGCCGAACCCCGGCTCGTTCCTAGACTCTGCTTCTGCCTCCTGATTTTGTACCTCGATATTTCTGATACCCCGTTGCCGAACCCTGCCTGTACTTAGACTCCGCCTTTGCCTCCTGATCTTGTACTTTATCTGTCCGTGTGTGTACGACCTGGCTTGTCCGACCTCGAGAACCGACCTTACTGTTAGAGGCGGTTCCTCGGTCTGTTAGTGACCCTTCCTGCTGAGGGTTACTTTTAGACAATCCTTCCTGCTGTCAGCCCGACTCCTCCCGTCTGGTAGAGTCCGGGTCTGCGGAAGGAATCCGTGCAGTACTCCTGACTGCACTGAGGCCTTGTCCTCAAAGTGTTACTGTTACACCAAACACTACACTCTACTCAGGTGAACAGAGGTTAGCTGGTATATCGGATTATCAGGTGATACTGCAGATCACTTATAATCTGGTATACATCTGCATTCCCAGTGATACTGCAGATCACCGGTAATCAGATCCTCTCTGTGCTTCACCGATCGTTACACCTAGTTCATGCCTTCGTCACATCAAGGTTAGACTACTGCAACGTCCTCTACACAGGCCTGCATAAGAAAGACTTACGCCGCCTGCAATTAGTACAGAATGCCGCCGCAAGGCTGTTAACGAGCCAACCGCGCCATTGCCACATAACACCAACCCTGTGCTCACTCCACTGGCTACCGATAAAATGGAGAATTCTGTTTAGGATTGGCTTACTGACATTCAAATCCTTGCACAATCCGGGCCCTGGATACCTGAAGGACTTGTTGCAACTGCATCACACCCCCCATAATCTTAGATCAAAAGGATGTAACACCTTTGTCACCCCCAGAGTCTACCTCAAAACCTTTGGAGACAGAGCCTTTTGTCATGCTGCCCCTACACTTTGGAATTCCCTGCCACACCCAATCAGGACAGCTCCATCCCTGGAAGCATTTAAGTCTAAACTGAAAACCTACCTCTTCAGTCTGGCATTCATGAACATCTGACTATCTCCTCTGTAACACAACCCAGCCTGCAACCCTGTATTGATCTGAGACACAACTATGCGCTTTGAGTCCTATGGGAGAAAAGCGCTTTACAAATGTTATTGTATTGTATTATTGTATTGTAACCAGAAACCACACTTATCCAGCATCAGCCAATCCCAGTTGGTGCATGATGATGGGGGGTTTACTGTTGTTTTGACAGTTGATACCACTTGTTTGCTAAGGGCCTATTCACACTAGGGCAATTAGTGGGTGATTCCTGCTAATTGCTGAAGTACTAGCGCTTTTTAAAGCGCTAGAGCAATAGTAAGTATATGGCAGTGATCTCACTGCCGCGATTGCTGCTGATCGGGAGTTACATAGTTACATAGTTACATAGTTATTTTGGTTGAAAAAAGACATACGTCCATCGAGTTCAACCAGTACAAAGTACAACTCCAGCCCGTCCCCCACATACCCCTGTTGATCCAGAGGAAGGCGAAAAAACCCCCACAAGGCATAGTCCAATTAGCCCCAAAAGGGAAAAATTCCTTCCTGACTCCAGATGGCAATCAGATAAAATCCCTGGATCAACATCATTAGGCATAACCTAGTAATTGTAGCCATGGATGTCTTTCAACGCAAGGAAAGCATCTAAGCCCCCTTTAAATGCAGGTATAGAGTTTGCCATAACGACTTCCTGTGGCAATGCATTCCACATCTTAATCACTCTTACTGTAAAGAACCCTTTCCTAAATAAATGGCTAAAACGTTTTTCCTCCATGCGCAGATCATGTCCTCTAGTCCTTTGAGAAGGCCTAGGGACAAAAAGCTCATCCGCCAAGCTATTATATTGCCCTCTGATGTATTTATACATGTTAATTAGATCTCCTCTAAGGCGTCTTTTCTCTAGACTAAATAAACCCAGTTTATCTAACCTTTCTTGGTAAGCGAGACCTTCCATCCCACGTATCAATTTTGTAGCTCGTCTCTGCACCTGCTCTAAAACTGCAATATCTTTTTTGTAATGTGGTGCCCAGAACTGAATTCCATATTCCAGATGTGGCCTTACTAGAGAGTTAAACAGGGGCAATATTATGCTAGCATCTCGAGTTTTTATTTCCCTTTTAATGCATCCCAAAATTTTGTTCGCTTTAGCTGCAGCGGCTTGGCATTGAGTACGATTATTTAACTTGTTGTCGATGAGTACTCCTAAGTCCTTCTCCAAGTTTGATGTTCCCAACTGTATCCCATTTATTTTGTATGGTGCTAGACCATTGGTACGACCAGGGCCGGTCCTAGACTTTTTGCCGCCTGAGGCAAATTTTAAAAAAAATTATTGCCGCCGCCGAGCTGGAGGGGTAGCGGGCAGGATGGGGGTATTGGGCCTAGCGGCGGGGAGGGGGGTCGGACCCCCCCTCCCTCGCCTGGGTCCCCGTCCTCCGCTCCCCTCCAGCTTTAAATACATCAGAACTAGCGCAACTCGTAAGAGGCAGTGGGCGGGGAGGACTCACCTCTTCCTCGCTCGATCCAGCGTGCGCTCCACTGACGTCCCTTCCTGCAGCGCCGTCCATTTACAATACAGTGGGCGGCGTGCAGGAAGTGACGTCAGTGGAGCGCACGCTGGATCGAGCGAGGAAGAGGTGAGTCCTCCCCGCCCACTGCCTCTTACGAGTTGCGCTAGTTCTGATGTATTTAAGGCTGGAGGGGAGCGGAGGACATGGACCCAGGCGAGGGAGGGGGGGGGGTCCGACCCCCCTCCCCGCCGCTAGGCCCAATACCCCCGTCCTGCCCGCTACCCCTCCAGCTGGGCGGCCGGCTACCCGCACCCTCCGACGGGCGGATGCCGCCCCTAGAAATTTGCCGCCTGAGGCAAAAGTTTCACCCCGCCTCATGAGCGGGCCGGCCCTGGGTACGACCAAAATGCATGACTTTACATTTGTCAACATTGAATTTCATCTGCCATGTATGTGCCCATATAGCCATCCTCAGGGCTGGGCCGAAGCATAGGCTGGAGAGGCTCCAGCCTCAGGGCGCAGTGTAGGAGGGGGCACAGAATTCATTCAGCTGTTATTCCTAATTGTGTTTGAAGCAGAAAGAAATAAGAAAAGGGGATACATGGCAGTGACTGCAAGCCATATAACTAGATATTAAGGTGTTGGGGAGGTTGTGGGCCCTGTGGCGCCTCTTAGTCTAATAGCAATCAGTGTGTGATGGCTGGGGTGGGAGGGATGGAGGGGCGCACTTTGGTGTCTCAGCCTTGGGTGCTGGAGGACCTTGTCCCGGCTCTGGCCATCCTAATATGACACTATCTTCCTGAGAGTTGATGATTCAGCACAATTTTGTATCATCTGCAAAAATAGCAACATTGCTCACTACTGCATCTACTAGGTCATTAATAAATAAATTGAAGAGCACTGGACCCAGTACAGACCCCTGTGGGACCCCACTGCTAACAGTCTCCCATTTTGAGTACGATCCATTGACCACAACTCTTTGTTTTCTCTCCATTAGCCAGTTCCCTATCCATGCACACAAACTCTTCCCCAGT
The DNA here is from genome assembly GCF_040937935.1 of Hyperolius riggenbachi. Classification (NCBI taxonomy): domain Eukaryota; kingdom Metazoa; phylum Chordata; class Amphibia; order Anura; family Hyperoliidae; genus Hyperolius; species Hyperolius riggenbachi. The sequence continues at coordinate 121,971,756 of NC_090646.1, read as the reverse complement.
CCTTGCATCCTCAACTTTTGCACCAGAATTCTGTGGGGAACAGTGTCGAAGGCCTTTGCAAAGTCCAAGTATATCACATCTACAGCATTCCCAATATCCATATTAGCATTTACTACCTCATAAAAACTGAGCATGTTAGTCAAACAGGACCTGTCTTTAGTAAACCCATGTTGATGCTGAGAAATAAGATTATTTTCTACTATGAAGTCATGTATAGTATCTCTTAGTAACCCCTCAAATAGTTTGCATACAACTGATGTTAAGCTTACAGGTCTATAATTTCCTGGATCAGGTTTTTTGCCCTTCTTAAATAATGGGAAAACGTGGGCTGTACGCCAATCCACTGGGACTCTGCCAGTTGCAAGAGAGTCACAAAAGATAAGATAAAGGGGTTTATCTATAACTGAACTTAATTCCCTTAGGACCCGAGGATGCATGCCATTCGGGCCAGGTGCCTTGTCTATTTTTAATTTATTTAGTCTTGCCTTCACTTCTTCCTGCGTTAAGTATTTAATATTACAGTTAGATGATTGAGACTCTTCTGCGTCTGTAATTTGCAACAGTGCTGTTTCCTTTGTGAAGACAGAAGCAAAGAAAGCATTTAATAACTCTGCCTTACCTTGGTCATCCACCGTTGAGTTCCCACCCTCATCCTTTAGGATTCCTATACAGTCAACCTTTCTTTTTTTAGAGTTGATGTACTTGTAAAACTTTTTTGGGTTAGATTTGATATCCCTAGCGATTTGATTTTCAGCTTCGATCTTTGCCAGCCTAATTTCTTTTTTACAATTTTTATTGCACTCCTTATAATTCATGATTAGCGGCAATCGCCAAACGCGCTACCTGCAACATCCTGTGCTTTTAAATGAGCTTATCAACCTTATTTGCCATGGCAATAAGGTGACATGGGGAGAGATCAAATTACAACTTGTGGTTAGACTCAAATGAGGGGGAATTAGACAGGCTCAACTCTCTGAATACATACAGGATGCATTTCTCTATGTTTTTCTTCTGTCCTGGGCGAGAGTTCAGGTCCAATATAAGGAAAGGCCAACAAGTGGGACCAGCTTTAGGGAGTGAGTAGGAAACGAGAGAATAAGCAGGACTGACACATGTAGGGGTTGATTCGCTAAAGCGTGATAACTGCTATCACACCAGTTATCAGGCGATCTGCTTCGCACGTGTAAAAGATTACTCTGCGTAATAAACGAAGGTTTGCGCGCGATTACGGTTTATCATGCGAAGTAATCTTTTACGCGCACACAGCATGCAGCAGATCGCGTGATAACTGCTGGGATAGCAGTTATCACGCTTTAGTGAATCGAGCCCATAGTGTGCCTTAATTAGTTCAGTGGCTATTGTAATATGTGCTAGATTCCCAGTGACCCCCTTCACAGTGTACTGTAGTTATCTAGTGCACATCAAAGTGTACCCCAGCCAGGGCCGATTCTCTCATGAAGCAGGGTGAAACATTTGCATTAGGTGCAAAGATTTCAGGGGCAGCATTTTCGTACTGTGAGTACCTTCCTGAGCAGGAATGGAGTGGCTGAGGGTGAGCAGTCTGTTTGTCACAGACTCACAGGTAGCCAGTGTGCTATTGTGCTGAGCTGCAGCATAGTTTTACATAGTTATCTGGGTTAAAAAAAAGATATATGTCCATCGAGTTCAAACAGAAAACAAAGTACAACACCAGCCTGCTCACTCGCATATCCCAGTTGACCCAGAGGAAGGTGAAAAACCCTTACAAGGCATGGTCCAATTAGCCCCAAAAGGGAAAAAAAAATCCTTCCCGACTCCAAATGGCAATCAGATGAAATCCCTGGATCAACACCACTGGGCATTACCTAGTAATTATAGCCATGGATGTCTTTCAATGCAAGGAAAGCATGTAAGCCCCCTGTAAATGCAGATAAAGAATTTGCCATAACGACTTCCTGCGGCAATGCATTCCACATCTTAATCACTCTTACTGTAAAGAACCCTTTCCTAAATAAATGGCTGAGAACATGTCATGTGAGAACATTAAATGAAGCAGAGTAAATTGTTGTGTGCAGCGCGATCATTTCAAATGGGGTGCGGGGCACACCCTCACTAGTTTGCCACAGGCAGCAAAAAGTCTAGAACTGGCCGTGACCCCAGCCTCCAGCGATGACAGTTTTTTTTCACGAGAGGGGGGGTTAGGTTATCTCATTTGCAAGGTGTGCTATTGGAAAGTTGGTGTTTTCATAAAATAAAAAAAATAAAATATTGTTTTAATGGAAAAAAATTCTACTCACAAATTTTTATGGACTCCAAACAACACAGAAATGTTTTTGAGGATAAGAGATACAGCCATAAAATTAGTTACAAGATGGTATAGAACACCATAAAAACTTCACAGAATCTTTTGTATCCCCTCTGTGCTTTAGGGGTTGTCAGGTGGAAGGGACATTTCATCATATATTCCGTGAGTGTTCAATTGTCAGTGGCATAGCTAAGGAGCTGTGGGCCCCGATGCAAGTTTTACATTGGGGCACCCCAAGCACTCTATACATGGCAATTGATACGGCGCACCAAAACCTGCCAATGGCAACTACAGTGTCAGAGGTGAAGAAGGGAATGGGGAGCAGATCTTAATGTTTACCACTATTCAAAGTATCTATAGACAGGGGCGTTTCTAGGGTCCTTGGAGATCGGGGGCACCTGTGGGCACTAGGTGGGGAGGTATATGCGGTGCGCTTAGCGCGCCATGGCAAAAATGGGCGTGGCCATGAGGTGAGTGGGGGTGGCCATGGGTGATGCCAAATGTACATGAACTTAGCAGCGGTGTAAGCTACAGATAACGGGCCTGCCCATCGAAATATTGGATGGAGCCCCCTGTCCTTTATTTAGATAATTTACAATCAGTATAGGCATAGATCAAAGATGTATACACACATACAATTTTGATTGGTCAATCACAGACCAATTTTACCACCCCCGTGCAGTAAGTGGGCCAACAGACAATGAATTTGATGAACAGAGCTAAAATTGGCTAATCAAAATTGTATGTGTGTATCAGGCTTTACAACTAATACTGTACATACTGAAAGTAGCAGGGATCAGCATACAATACAGCTGGTTTACACTCAGTAAAGGCACAGAGTAACACCTTACACTGTACACACTGGAGGTAGATCAGCACACAGTGCAGGCACTAGAGAACAGCATATTACTGTACATACTGTAGGCAGCAGAATTCAGCACACTGCAGCTAGCGTGCCAAAAATATGAGGATAACGTTTATCGCGCCGCACCGAACAATGGGTGGGCCATGGACCAGACTGTAGGTGTGGTAACAGGTGGAGACAAATTTACATGAACCTAGCAATGGTGGGACATTAGATTAGGACAGTGGTGGCAAACCTTTTGGAGGCCGAGTGCCCAAACTGCAACCCAAAAGTCATTTTTCTATCGCAAAGTGGCAACAGCTGAGCTCGGGCTATGCCGCCGGGAGGCACCGCTCAGGCCCCGCTGGGCCGATTTGCATAGCTAGCTGCGTGTAACCTCCGATCGCCGCCACTACCCGCCGATCCGCCGCTATACCCGTCGCCGCAGCCGCCCCCCCCAGATCCCGTGCGCTGCCTGGCCAATCAGTGCCAGGCAGCGCTGTGGGGTGGATCGGATTCCCCTTTGACGTCACGACGTCGATGACGTCGGTGACGTCATCCCGCCCCGTTGCCATGGCGACGGGGGAAGCCCTCCAAGAGATCCCGTTCTTTGAACGGGATCTCTTGATCTCCGTTCGCCGAAGGCAATCGGAGGGGCTGGGGGGATGCCGCTCAGCAGCGGCTATCATGTAGCGAGACATGAAAAAAAAAAAAAAAAAAAAAAAAAAAAAAAAAGGTATTTGCTGCCCCCTGGCGGATTTAAACAAACCGCCAATGGGGTTAAACTAAATACTGTATTTGAGAAAACGCGGAAAAGCCGCCAATACTCAAGGTGAGGCGGCTGACTCCGCGTTCAACATGGCAGCTGGCGCGCAGTCGGAGAGCGGAGAAACCGTTGCATGCTCTAACAACAGGACGGCGGATTCCGCGTCCAATGCGGCAAGTTGCTCGCATTTGTCAGGTTCACTTGGTTGATGCACACATTTTCTCTCTGTTGTAATTAAAGTTGCTCGCATAGGCCTGCTCCTCTCAGCAATGCGGAATGCGGAGAAAACGCCGCACGCACTGACAGCGGTGCGGTGGTTTCCGCATCCAACTCAGCAGAAACATTGCTACACATGACTGGTGTGGCTGGGACTGATAGTCCACACTGGTTTAGGAGGACGCGCGCGCGCAGAGAGGCAGGGCCTTTATGGCAGTCAGCAGTTGTGTCTCTACTGTGCAGAGGGGGGTCATAGGGTGCAAAATTGTCCCAAGAGGTCGGGAAACGCTACTGCCTAGGTGTACTCAGGGGTCAGGCCCTAGGCGCTCAGTTGGTACCCCTCAATGACGAGCGACTTCTTCTCCCTTGTACTATTTCTTGGGAAGATAAGTCTGAAGTGACTGAGGCCTTCATTGACTCAGGCTCAGCAGCTAATTTTATGGATTTTGAGTTTGCTAAAAGATTGGGTATTCCGGTCACGCCGATAAACCCACGTATTCAGGTTACGGCAGTGGATGACTCCCCTCTGCGGGGAAACAGTCCGCTGTCTCAGACACCAGAAGTAGGAATTACTATCGGGGTGCTACATTTTGAAAAGTTACAGTTTTTTGTGTTACATATGGCCACCTCCACGATTATTCTCGGTATGCCTTGGTTACAGGTGCACTCACCTCAGATCAATTGGGCCACCGGTCAGCTAACCAGCTGGTCTCCCCACTGTTTTCAAAACTGCCTAGTGAAGGTAACATTGGGAGAGACTAAGGTTCATATGGAGGGTGTGCCAGATCAGTACTCAGATTTTTCAGACGTCTTTTGTCAGCCGACAAACTTTCCCCACATCGCCCTTTTGATTGTCCTATTGATCTCCATTCAGGTTGTATGCCCCCTAGAGGCCACCTCTATAACTTGTCTGGGCCAGAAAAATTGGCCATGCAGGAATACATTCGTGAGAATTTAGACAAGGGATTCATTCGGCCTTCTCGGTCACCTGCTGGAGCAGGGTTCTTTTTTGTAAAGAAGAAAGATGGAGGTCTTAGGCCGTGCAATGATTATAGAGGCCTGAATAAAATTACGGTCAAAAATCGCTATCCGTTGCCTCTGACGATTTGTTTACTCAGGTCACCAATGCCAAGATTTTTTCTAAACTAGATTTACGAGGGGCATACAACCTGGTACGGATCAGAGAGGGCGATGAATGGAAGACGGCCTTCAACACACCCGACGGGCATTACGAGTACCTGGTGATGCCCTTCGGGTTGTGTAACGCCCCGGCCGTCTTTCAGGAACTTATTAACGAGGTGTTTAGAGAGATCTTGGGGAAGTTTGTCTTGGTATATCTTGATGATATACTAATTTTCTTGTCTAACCTCTCGGAACATAGGGTTCATGTCCGGTTGGTTTTTCAGAAACTGAGACAAAACAGATTATATGCCAAACTGGAGAAATGCATTTTCGAGGTGACATCAGTCGCGTTTCTGGGGTACATAATTTCTACCTCGGGATTTTCTATGGACCCTGCCAAGGTCTCGGCTGTTCTGGAGTGGCCCCAGCCAGTGGGGTTGAAGGCTCTCCAGAGGTTCTTAGGGTTTGCGAATTACTATAGAAGGTTCATAAAGGGGTACTCCACGGTCATCTTGCCCTTAACCTCTCTCACTAAGAAGGGGGCGGATACTAATCACTGGTCCCTGGAAGCACAGACTGCATTCTCCACTCTGAAAGAATTGTTTTTTACCGCACCCATTTTGAGACACGTGGACATTTCCTATCCCTTTGTGGTGGAGGTAGATGCCTCAGAGGTTGGGGTAGGGGCTGTGCTGTCTCAACGCTCGGGGTTACAGGGCAGATTACACCCATGTGCCTACTTTTCACGTAGGTTTTCACCTGCAGAGAAAAACTACGATATAGGCAATAGAGAGCTCCTTGACATCAAGTTAGCCTTTGAGGAGTGGCGTCATTGGTTGGAAGGAGCAGAACATACTATTACAGTCTACACTGATCACAAAAACCTGGAGTATATCGAGGGAGCTAAGAGATTGAGCCCCCGACAGGCTCGGTGGTCACTTTTTTTTTCAAGATTTAGATTTGTAATTACGTATACCCCAGGTAGTAAGAACATCAAGGCGGATGCCTTGTCACGATGTTTTGAGCCAGAGACAGCACAGCCCTCAGACCCAGAGACCATCCTTCCACAAAGAGTGGTTTTGGCTGCCACAGAGACTTGGGGGGACTGGACAGAGACATTGAGCCCTTTTCAGCAGGACGTTCCTGAAGGGAAGCCTGGGGGAGTTATGTTTGTGCCACTACCATACTGTCTGCAGATATTACAAATGTTCCACTCTCACAAGAACTCTGGTCATCCCGGTGCCACCAGAACACAGGATCTTGTCACAAGATGTGCATGGTGGCCTTCCTTGGCATCCGACTGTAAGGAGTTTGTGAGAGAGTGTGCAGTGTGTGCTAGGAGTAAGCCCTCCCGTCTTGCACCTGTGGGAACATTGCAGCCTTTGCCCACCCCGAGTGAACCATGGACCTATTTGTCCATGGATTTTGTGGGGGAACTCCCGAGATCTGAGGGCATGTCGGTCATTTGGGTGGTAGTCGATAGATTTAGCAAAATGGCCCATTTCGTGCCCCTGAAAGGACTCCCCTCGGCTCAGGAATTGGCCGATCTTTTTATCGCACACATCTTTCGGCTGCATGGCATTCCGGAAGATATAGTGTCTGATCCAGTCCAGTTCGTTTCGAAATTTTGGAGGGCATTTTGTCAACATTTGGGCATGAAGCTGTCATTTTCATCAGGCTACCACCCACAGACCTATGGGTAAACTGAGAGAGTCAATCAGTCCCTGGAGCAGTTTCTTAGGTGCTATGTGGCAGAGGCTCAGACTGACTGGGTCAAGTTCTTGCCCTTTGCGGAATTTGCGCACAATAACCTGAAAAGCTCTTTGTAACGATCGGTGTAACACAGAGAGGGTCTGATTACCGGTGAACTGCAGTCTCACCAGGAATACAGAATATACCCGATTATTGGTGATCTGCAGTATCACCGATAATCAGATATATCTACTAACCTCTGGACACCAGGGAGAACAAGTGAGTGTTAATGCAACAGTATACTTTGAGTACTTCTCCAGAAGTATGTTCCTTCCTATGGCCTAGACTCTCCAGGAGGGAGGAGCTAGGCTGTGGATAGGAAGGTCAGAGCGTGAGTGACACCCGAGAGGAAGGGTGTCACTAACAGGTCTGGGAACTGCCTCTAACAGTAAGGCCAGTTCTCGAGGTCGGCTAGCCAGGTCGTTATCACACAGACAGAAAAGGTACAGAATCGGGATGCAAATACAGAGTCCAGGAACGAGCAGGGTTTGGCAACAAGATATCAGAAATAGCAAGGTACAAGATCAGAGTTCAGAGGGATAGTCAGACAGGCGGAAGGTCATAGCAAATAATACAATGCAATGTTCCTAACGCTAAGGTGTGAATGCCTTGATGTCAACACCTTTGGAAACTATGCTAGAACACAGATACAAACAAGGTCTGAGTGCTACCACGTTGTGATCGCAACGGCAGACAACCAGAGAATGCCCAGCACCCAGTATATATAGTAAGGTACTCTCCAGCGCCTCCCTAAGTGCTGGACCAATGGCAAGTGGTGAAAATGTCAGCTGACCGGCCTGGTCAGCTGACCCTTTTCTGGCTGTCATAAGCTCTGCCTCTGAGCGCGCGCGCGCGTCCTTCTGAATCTGTGTGGACTAGCAGTCCCAGCCACAACAGACATGTCTTGCAATGTGACTCTTGATTCAAGCGCGGGGACCGCCGCCCCGCTCTCTAAGGGAGCGGCGGTTTCCCCGCGTCCGGCTGCACTGTCAGTAGCTCTGCCATCCGTGCAATCTGCCGCCTCCAACGCAGACTCCACCGCTCTGCCCATGCGGCATGCGGCGGTTTCTCCGCGTTGTGCCGCCATGTTGGACGCGGAAACAGCCGCCTCACTCTGAGCCCTTGCGGCGGCTTTTCCGCGTTTCCTCACACTCTTCCTCTGGGTTTTCGCCATTACAGGTGGTGACAGGGAAATTGCCCAAGTTCTCTCCTTTGCCAGTGGCTTCAACTCCATTTCCGGCCCTGGAGGCCTAGCAGGAGTCCTTTAGGGACATATAGGGAATGGTGAAAAGGAATTTGGAGAAGGCTTTTTGTAACCAGAAGGGGCAAGCGGATATGAGACGCACCATTGAGTGGAGGTTCCAGCCAGGGGACTTGGTATGAGTGTCCACACGTCACTTGGCTCTGAAGCAACTCTCCCCCAAGTTGGGACCAAGATATGTGGGTCCTTTTCCCGTCGTCAGGAAGATCAACAACGTCACTTATGCCCTTGATCTTCCTGCCAGCATGCATGGCGTAACATTGTTTCATGTGTCCCTCCTCAAACCGGCCATGCATACTGATTCCACTCCTCCTCCACCGGTGATGGTGGACGATCAACCTGAGTATGAAGTGGAAAAAATATTAGACTCCCGTATTGTACAGAACTCAGTGCAGTATTTGGTGCACTGGAAGGGTTATGGCACTGAGGAAAGATCATGGGTACCTGACAGTCGCATGCATGCTAACGAGTTGAAAAGGGAATTTCATGCACTGCACCCTGAGAAGCCGGGTAGGAGCTGTCCGGAGTCCACTCCTCGGGGGGGGGGGGGGGGGGGGGATACTGTGAGAAAACGCGGAAAAGCCGCCAATACTCAAGGTGAGGCGGCTGACTCCACGTTCAACATGGCAGCTGGCGCGCAGTCGGAGCGCGGAGAAACCGCCGCATGCTCTAACAACAGGACGGCGGATTCCGCGTCCAATGCGGCAAGTTGCTCGCATAGGCCTGCTCCTCTCAGCAATAAGGAATGCGGAGAAAACGCCGCACGCACTGACAGCGGTGCTGCGGTTTCCGCATCCAACTCAGCAGAAACATTGCTACACATGACTGGTGTGGCTGGGACTGATAGTCCACACTGGTTTAGGAGGACGCGCGTACGCGCAGAGAGGCAGGGCCTTTATGGCAGTCAGAAGAGGGTCAGCTGACCAAGCTGGTCAGCTGACAAGTTCAGTAACTTCCATTGGTCCAGCACTTAGGGGAGGCGCTGGTGAGCGCTAGTGTATATATACTGGGTGCTGGTCATTCATCTGGTGTCTGCCGTTGCGATCACTACGTGGTAGCACTCAGACCTTGTCTGTATCTGTGTTATTAGACCAGATTCCAAAGGTATTGATGGCCAAGGATCTCACACCTTAGTCTAGGAATTCTGTTATTATCTGTATTGTTATCTAGACCAGTTTCCTAGGTTTTGACGGCCAAGGAACTCACACCTTAGTCTAGGAATTCAGTACCATCTGTATCATTCACATTATTCTAGTCTAGTTTCTGGAGTGTGAGAATCTTGGAGCTCACACTCAAGTCTAGGCATTGTTGATTATCTGTTATGACTTTCTGCATTTCCTGACCATTCTCCTGATCTCTGATTCTGTACCTTTGTCTTTCTGATACCTTGTTGCCAAACTCTGCTAGTTCCTGGATTCTGCTTCTGTCTCCTGTCTCTGTACTGTATCTGTCCGTGTGGTTACGACCTGGCCTGTCCGACCTTGAGAACTATCTCTGCTGTTAAGAGATAGTTCACAGATCTGTTAGTGACACTACCCTTGGTGTCACTCACGTTCTGTCCTTCCCACTGTCTCAGCCTGGCTCCGCCCTTTGGGGAGCATCAGACCTGTGGAAGGAATCCGATCCATAGCAGTAGCTCTTACTGTCTAGCACCCATCTTCCGGGTTCGTTCCTCAAAGTATTACTGTTGCACCAAACACTCTCATCTCTCGGGTGTCCAGAGGTTAGAAGATATATCTGATTATCGGTGATACTGCAGATCATCAATAATCGGGTATATTCTGCATTCTCGGTGATACTGCAGATCACCGGTAATCAGATCCTCTCTGTGTTACACCGATCGTTGCACTGTACAAACGTTTTAACTCATACATGAACATTATGGAAAATACAAGTTGAAAATAAACTGTGAAGATAAACAATTTCATCCATCCTACTCCTGAAAAATGTATTCAATGTTTTAGAGCCTCCCAGTTTTATTTTCTGTTTTAAAAAGCTAAAAAAGTAGGTTTAATGTTATTGTCTCATATGATAAGGATTCAGCTTTTCCCATAGTCTCGCAGTTAGCAATGATGTGACCCCCAACAAGACAAATTCAGCAATCATGAGGCCCCCAACAAGACAAATTCAGCAATCGTGAGGCCCCCGACATGACAAATTCAGCAATCGTGAGGCCCCCGACATGACAAATTCAGCAATCGTGAGGCCCCCGACATGACAAATTCAGCAATCTTGAGGCCCCCAACAAGACAAATTCAGCAATCATGAGGCCCCCAACAAATCATGAGGCCCCCAACAAGTCAAATTCAGCAATCGTTAGGCCCCCGACATGACAAATTCAGCAATCGTGAGGCCCCCAACATGACAAATTCAGCAATCGTGAGGCCCCAGACATGACAAATTCAGCAATCGTGAAGCCCTCGACATGACAAATTCAGCAATCGTGAGGCCCCAGACATGACAAATTCAGCAATCGTGAAGCCCCCGACATGACAAATTCAGCAATCGTGAGGCCCCCAACAAGACAAATTCAGCAATCATGAGGCCCCCAACAAATCATGAGGCCCCCAACAAGACAAATTCAGCAATCATGAAGCCTCCAACAAATCATGAGGCCCCCAACAAGACAAATTCAGCAATCATGAGTCCTCCAACAAATCAAGAGGCCCCCAACAAGACAAATTCAGCAATCTTGAGGCCCCCAACAAATCATAAGGCTCCCGACAAGACAAATTCAGCAGTCATGAGGCACATAAATAGACAGCATTTCACATAAATAGGCAGAATGCCCCCTTAATATGCTAGCCCCCCAGGTTAGGTAGTGAGTGACAGGGACCCCCAGGTTAGCTAGTGAGTGACAGGTGCCCCCCAGGTTAGGTAGTGAGTGACAGGCACCCCCCAGGTTAGGTAGTGAGTGACAGGGACCCCCGTTAGATGGTGAGTGACAGGGACCCCCAGGTTAGATAGCGAGTGACAGGGTCCCCCAGGTTAGATAGTGAGTGACAGGGACCCCAGTTAGTGAGTGACAGGGACCCCCGTTAGATAGTGAGTGACAGGGACCCCCGTTAGATAGTGAGTGACAGGGACCCCCTTTAGATAGTGACTGGGACCCCCTTTAGATAGTGAGTGACAGAGACCCCCTTTAGATAGTGAGTGACAGAGACCCCCTTTAGATAGTGACAGGGACCCCCTTTAGATAGTGAGTGACAGAGACCCCCTTTAGATAGTGACAGGGACCCCCTTTAGATAATAAGTGACAGGCACCCCCAGTAGATAGTGAGTGACAGGGACCCCCAGTAGATAGTGAGTGACAGGGACCCCCGGTAGATAATAAGTGACAGGGACCCCCTTTAGATAGTGACAGGGACACCCTTTAGATAGTGAGTGACAGGGACCCCCTTTAGATAGTGAGTGACAGGGCCCCCCTTTAGATAGTGAGTGACAGGGACCCTCTTTAGATAGTGACAGGGACCCCCTTTAGATAGTGAGTGACAGGGACCCCCAGTAGATAGTGAGTGACAGGGACCCTCGGTAGATAGTGAGTGACAGGGACCCCCGGTAGATAGTGAGTGACAGGGACCCTCGGTAGATAGTGAGTGACAGGTGCCCCTGGTAGATAGTGAGTGACAGGGACCCCCGGTAGATAGTAAGTGACAGGGACCCCCGGTAGATAGTGAGTGACAGGGACCCCCGGTAGATAGTGAGTGACAGGGACCCCTGGTAGATTGGGAGTGACAGGTGCCCCCGGTAGATAGTGAGTTACAGGGACCCCCGGTAGATAGTGAGTGACAGGGACACCCGGTAGATAGTGACAGGCACCCCCCGTTAGGTAGTTAGTGACCGGGACCCCCCCTCACCTCGCAGCCAGCAGACCTCGATCAGCAGGCGACCCGACCAGATAGAGCGGGCGCCGGACGCACCACGCTAAATATGCGGAAGTGATGTCACTTCCGCATATCAGCGGTGTACACTAGGTCCTAGCGCCCGCTCCATCTGGTCGCCGCTGATCGAGGTCTGACGCTCGGGCAGCTGAGACAGCCGGGGGGGGGGGGGGGGGGCAGCGGCGGCCAGGAGGGGACAGTGGGCAGTGCCGGGCACACCTGGGGAAGAGATCCGGGGCACCCCAGGACAGATTGGGGGCACGTGCCCCCCAAAATAGGGCATAGCGATGCCCCTGTCTATAGAAGTTATTATTATTATGAGCACAGGACCAAAAGAGAGCTAATACTGAAGTTGAGGGAGGCTCTGGCTGAAGGGCCGCGATGCGGTCGCAACCTCTGCACCCCCTATTGCTACGCCCCTGCCTATTGCTAATGCACTTTGGGAGAGGCTAAAGGCGTATCTGAGCCGCCTTGTTTCTACCATGGTTAAATTAGATGCTCAACATGGTCTACTGCACCCAATGATAGTGTTTCCCGGAAATGGAAGTGAGTGTATCATGTTTTACTTGTATGTTCAATACTGCATGGGCAATTGTTTGAAACTGGAGGACCACTGCGGTTTCTTTTACACAAATTTTACATAGGGGAAGAAGTACACCTTATGGCCTAGCTACCTTTACCATACCCTGCATGATACCCTGGCAATATTCTGGGTAAATTGGGAGAATTGGTCTAATGCTAGGTACACACTATGAGATTTTCTGGCAGATTTACTGTCAGGTGGATTATTTCCAACATGTCCAATCTGATTTCCAATCGATTTCTGAACGTTTTCTGATAGATTTTCCATTCACAGCTATGAAATATTGATAGGAAAATGATTGGAAAGCGATCGGCATTCAGATCATACATGTTGTAAATAATCGATGTGACAGAAATCTTCCAGAAAATCCCATCGTGTGTACCTAGTATAAGACTAGCATCACACACAGAGCAGCATTCAGGGAGGCGGGTGTGCGGTGGGAGGGGGTGGCTAGGAAGAGGCAGAGCTGCCCAGTGGCAGATGGGGAAGGCCTGCAAGAACACCTCCCTTCCTTTCAAAATTGGCGAATATCTTATGTCGCCAATTTCGGAGTGATTTCATGGAGGTGGGGAGGGAGGGGCAGAGGGCGGTGTGTGTGTGTGTGGGGGGGGGGGGGACACAGAGACATGCCTCTGTGTTTCATCGGCCCCCTCCACGCATCGCCTCAGCTACACTTCAATAGTTCAGGGAGTTTTTTCCTTATGTCTGTACTACGAGATGAGGCAGTTGGTTAAGATGATTTTGATTGTTATTTTTGTTCTTGATTTTTCATGTCTTTTTCTAGGTTATGTATATTGTCATAGTACATATTTTATTGCTGCTATGTCGGATATAAGGTTTCATTGATTTATGCATATATCATAGGCAAACGCAGGGGGGAGGGGTATTACAGCTGCCCAGAATCCCCCCTAAGACCAGGGCCGGTGCAGTGTCTGGGGACAGGCACAAGTTGAGACACCAGAATGTCTGCAGATATCCTGCAGCTCACTGTACCGCCCCCTTTCTTCCCCTGCTACAGTTGACTTTGGATGGAGCAGCGGCATGTGTACAGAGCATGGAGTCAGGTATGAGCACATCCCTGTGCCTTGCTGTGTGAATGCTTCACTTTCCCCTTCATTAGCAATGTTGGCTGTCCTCATTATTATCTGTGTCCAAACTCTGAAGCAGATCGGACATTTAGGAAAAAATTGTCCGATCCTGTCAGTCAGACGGGAAATTGCATTATGCGTACCCAGCATGATGTTCTATCATATTTTTATACTGTATTGGGTGTGGCTGAGGGAGACCTTTCAGGAATCCCCCCCTTTAAAATCCTGGGTTTGCCCCTGTATATTGTCATTGCCTGTTTCTGACATTTTTCACAATAAATACCCAGTGAAAAAGAAATGTTTTTGTGGAGGAGATCATGGCAACGCTACTAGATTGAGTTGTGGGCATGTGTATAAAATATGAACTTTCTTTTTTCACATTTTAAAAGCTCCCTCATGAGCAGACCCATGTTTAGCCCACTCCATAATCCCCAGTTAATGTGCTGATTCTTTTACGTGACCCTCCTTGTTAATTAGCCATCATGGTCTCCAGTAAATATTTGGCCCATTACATATGCCCCATTAATTTTGTTCCTCCAGTAAATGCTTGGCCCATTTCATGTACCTCCAGTAAAAGTGAACCTTGTTTGGTCTGTGAAGTGCTGCTGGTGCTGAGACACTGTTGTTAGACACATGCTTGTGAGGGGCGGTGCTTCACAAATGTCAGGGCGTTGCACAGGGGGTGGGGCTCTGAGGCCAGAAATCTTCGGGTGTTGCTTAATAGGAGGTCTGGAGGTGGAGCAGGTGAACAAGCAACGGTGGGACAACTGTGGTTGGTAGCCTCAGTGAGGGAGGAGGGGCAAATGCAGAAGAGTGTGTAAGGGCCATTTACAGCAGTTGCAAATTTGGCTTCTATGCCCTTGCACTACACACTTCCAGGTTTGCCAAGTTGCCGCCCTCTAATTACCGTCACCTTGAGCACACGGTTCACTTCGCTGCATGGAGGAACTGGCCTTGCTTGGCCATAAAGCAGCCCATACACTCAGCCGATTTTCTGGCCGACCGATCGATCGCGATCGATCGATCGATCGCAAATCGGTTGGCCAATCGACCGATCGACGGCCGATTTCGATCGATTTCGATGGATTTCCATCGAACTAGCAGGGTGGAAAATTTAGGTCGATCTGATGAGATTGCTTATCAGTTTGCATTGACCTTAATGGAAATCTGATGGCAAAAAAATGCCATCAGATCGAATTTCAACAGATTTCAAACTGAAATCTATTGGAATTCTATCCTGGTAAAAATGTTCTAAAAACGCATCAGATAGATCATCAGATGCATTTCTTATCTGTCTGCTGCCAATCTGACGAGTGTATGGGCACCTTTAGGGGCTTGATTCACAA
Source organism: Hyperolius riggenbachi (assembly GCF_040937935.1). Lineage (NCBI taxonomy): Eukaryota > Metazoa > Chordata > Amphibia > Anura > Hyperoliidae > Hyperolius > Hyperolius riggenbachi. The sequence goes on along the minus strand of NC_090646.1, from coordinate 121,956,613 downwards.
AGCTGTGATAAATGCTATCACAGCTGTGATAAGAGCTTTGTGCAAGTGTTGCCGGGTTTTTCGCGCATAAAGGTTTGTGCACGAAGCTCTTATCACGGCTGTGATAGCATCTATGGGTGATGGGCATGACCGCGGTGGCAGCCCCAGGACCTCCTAACGCTGATCGGCTTAAAGTCCTGGGGCTGGCTTTTGCAGGAGATTGTTAGTTAATCAAGCCCCTTGTGACCAACAAGAGGATCTGAACTATAAAATAATCACTAAATGGATCACTAAATGCACTGTGGCCAGAGGCGTAGCTAGGGTTTTCAGCGCCCGGGGACAAAGGCTATTAATGCGCCCCCCAAAGTCAAGGTTGCGCGCCGCGCCAAAAAGGGGCGTGGTCACATAATAAATGTGGGCGTGGTTATGGGTGGAGCCAAATGTATATGGAGGTTAGCAGGCTCACGCTCACCCACCCTCCCTCAGTATGTACCTTCCAGCATGTTCCAAGACAAATTCAGCAATCATGAGCCCCCCCATCAAGACAAATTCAGCAATCATGAGACCCCCAACATAACCAACTCAGCAATCATGAGGCCCCCAACAAGACAAATTTAGCAATCATGAGGCCCCCAACAAGACAAATTCAGCAATCATGAGGCCCCCAACAAGACAAATTCAGCGATCTTGAGGCCCCCAACAAATCATGAGGCTCCCAACAAGACAAATTCAGTAACCATGAGGCCCCCAACAAGACAAATTCAGCAGTCATGAGTCGCATAAATAGACAGCATTTCACATAAATAGGTAGAATGCCCCCTTAATATGGTAGACACCTCTCACCTGGCAGCAGTTCTCCAAAATACACTCAATCTGACGTGGTTCCCCAAAAATAGGTAGCCCCAGGTCTATAGTTGTCCCCAGAATAGGTGGCCAGCAGTATAGATGTCCCCAGAATAGGTGGCCAGAGGTATAGATGTCCCCAGAATAGGTGGCCAGCGGTATAGATGTCCCCAGAACAGGTAGCCAGGGGTAGAGATGTCCACAGAACAGGTAGCCAGGGGTATATGTGCCCAGTATATGTAGGCAGGGATATGTGTGCCCAGTATATGTAGCCAGAGGTATATGTGCCCAGTATATGTAGCCAGGGGTATATATGCCCAGTATATGTAGCCAGGAGAATAATATGTGCCCAGTATATATAGTCAGGAGTATATGTGCCCAGTATATGTAGCCAGGGGTATATATGCCCAGTCCATGTAGCCAGGGGGTATATATGCCCAGTATATGTAGCCAGGGGGTATATATGCCCAGTATATGTAGCCAGGGGGTATATATGCCCAGTATATGTAGCCAGGGGGTATATATGCCCAGTATATGTAGCCAGGGGGTATATATGCCCAGTAGATGTAGCCAGGGGGTATATATGCCCAGTAGATGTAGCCAGGGGTATATATGCCCAGTAGATGTAGCCAGGGGTATATATGCCCAGTAGATGTAGCCAGGGGGTATATATGCCCAGTAGATGTAGCCAGGGGGTATATATGCCCAGTATATGTAGCCAGGGGGTATATATGCCCAGTATATGTAGCCAGGGGGTATATATGCCCAGTAGATGTAGCCAGGGGTATATATGCCCAGTAGATGTAGCCAGAGGTATATATGCCCAGTAGATGTAGCCAGGGGTATATATGCCCAGTAGATGTAGCCAGGGGTATATATGCCCAGTAGATGTAGCCAGGGGGTATATATGCCCAGTAGATGTAGCCAGGGGGTATATATGCCCAGTAGATGTAGCCAGGGGTATATATGCCCAGTAGATGTAGCCAGGGGTATATATGCCCAGTAGATGTAGCCAGGGGGTATATATGCCCAGTATATGTAGCCAGGGGTATATATGCCCAGTAGATGTAGCCAGGAGTATATATGCCCAGTAGATGTAGCCAGGGGTATATATGCCCAGTAGATGTAGCCAGGGGTATATATGCCCAGTAGATGTAGCCAGGGGTATATATGCCCAGTAGATGTAGCCAGGGGTATATGTGCCCAGTAGATGTAGCCAGGGGTATATGTGCCCAGTAGATGTAGCCAGGGGTATATATGCCCAGTAGATGTAGCCAGGGGTATATATGCCCAGTAGATGTAGCCAGGGGTATATATGCCCAGTAGATGTAGCCAGGGGTATATGTGCCCAGTAGATGTAGCCAGGGGTATATATGCCCAGTAGATGTAGCCAGGGGGTATATATGCCCAGTAGATGTAGCCAGGGGGTATATATGCCCAGTAGATGTAGCCAGGGGTATATATGCCCAGAGTAGGTAGCCAGGTGTCCCCCTCCCTGCCTCCCCAGCAGGAGGGGAGCAGCGCAGAGAAGAGGGAGAGCTGCTCTCTCTCCCTCGCTGTCCCCTCCATTAATGTCCGGGTGCTGGCAGCGGCGGGCGGAACTTACCTCCGTCTCGTCGCAGCGCGGATGGATCTGCCGCTACTCTGGTCTAGTCCAGACCAGAGCAGCGGCTGCGGGATCCGAACTTCCGGCCGGCGCTGGAGCGAGACGGAGGTGAGTCCCGCCCGCTGCGCCAGCACCCGGACAATAACGGAGGGGACAGCGATGGAGGGAGGGAGAGCCCTAAGGTGAGAGAAGGGGGGGAGATGGCCCCCTTCTCCACCGTCCGCATAGCTCTCCCTCTTCTCTTCTCTGCGCTGCTCCCCTCCGCAGGAAAAAAAAAAAATCAGCTCAGCTGGGCGCCCTTAGGGACCCGGCGCCCGGGGGCACTTGACCTACCCCGACCCCCCCTAGCTCCGCGCCTGGCTATATTGTAACCAATAACTGAACTCAAGGACAACTGTAACAAGAGGGATATGGAGGCGGTTATATTTTTTTCTTTTTAAACAATACCTGCTGCCTGGCTATCCTGCTGATCCTCTGCCTCTAATACCTTTAGCTATAAACCCTGAACAAGCATTCAGCATATCGGGTGTTTCTGATAATATTCCCAGATCTAACAAGATTATCGGCATGCTTGTTCCTGGTGTTATTCAGACACTTCTGCAGCCAAATAGATCAGCAGGGCTACCAGGCAACTGGCATTATTTAAAAGGAAATAAATATGGCAGCCTCCCTATCCCTCTCATTACAGCTGTCCTTAAAGGACTTACGAGGTGAATTGCATAAAAAAAGTTATTTACCTCATTACAAAAGCAGATCTTAGGGCAGACGAACAGCGCCTCCTTGTCATTATCTGGCAGTATTATCAGCCTAAAGGTGGCCACACACCATACAATCTTGGTTGTACAGATTTACCAGATCTATGTAGTATAAGGGTCAACAGATTGAAAATACCTTGAATGATTGATTGGATAAGCTCTTATACTACATGAAAGTGGTAAGATTGAACAATCAAGATTGTATGGTGTGTGTTGAGCCTAAAGGTGGCCAAACACCATACAATCTTTAGAAAAATTGAAGAAAAATATCTGGCATTCCGAATCGATAAAAATCAAAGAAAACGGGAAATCCGATCGGATTTTTCAGTCGAATGAAAAAAAAGCTTTCATTTTTTTCGGGAGATCCAATCGCATTTATCGAATTGCCGTAAAATCGGATCATTTTATTGTATCGTGTGTGGCCTGGTGGCAACACATGATACAATAAAATGATCAGATTTTACGGCAATTCTATAAAAGCGGTCGGATCTCCCGAAAAAATCTAAAGTTTTTTTTTCATTCGACTGAAACATCCGATTGGATTTCCCGTTTTCTTCGATTTTTATCGATCTGGAATGCCAGATATTTTTCTTCAATCTTTCTAAAGATTGTATGGTGTGTTTTAGATTGTCAATTTATTAATATACACCCCCCTAGCAATTTTGTCAGAGTTTACAATCATTTTTATCATAATTGGGGAAAAATTGAACATACATCTGAGGTACAATCAGACAGAAAAATTGATTGCAATTCTTAAATTGAACAGATATTTAAAAAATGTTATGGTGTGTGGCCACCTTAATACACTGTATATTGGAGGCCCCGACCCACCCCAGGGTCGCCTTATCAGAATCGCCGCTTTAAAAAATCAACCTCTTGCGCTGCTCGCATAGCCCGCCTGCGCAGGATTACAGCCCTTCCCGTGCCCGCCCTCACTCCGTGCGCTCTGTTTTACGCCATGTGGGCGGCCCCACATGACTAACTACACTGCCAGCCAGCTGCGGCCCCTCAGCAGAGAATACAAGCGCTGAGCGAGTGACGTCCTCACTCGTTCAGCGCTTGTATTCTCTGCTGAGGGGGCGTGGCTGGCTGGCAGTGTAGTTAGTCATGTGGGGCCGCCCACATGAAGTATAACAGAGCGCACGGAGTGAGGGCATATGTTTGGCATACAAATCCATACACAAGTCCTGCCCAACCTACATCTCTGACCTATTCAGCAGATATACACCTGGCCGTCCACTTCGCTCCTCCAACAACCTCCTCTTAACCACCCCACGCATCTCGCACTCCCATGCACGACTGCAGGACTTCACTAGAGCTGCCCCCATCCTGTGGAACTCTCTCCCACTGCCCATCAGGCTCGTTCCCACCTTAAACACCTTCACAAAAGCACTCAAAACTCACTTCTTCAAGGAGGCCTACATCAACTCAACACTGCCCTAATCCTTTCTGCCAATAACTTCTTGTTGCACCCCGTCCTTCCATGTCACCAACCCCTCCCTCTAGATTGTAAGCCTTTGGCAGGGCCCTCTCCCCTTGTGTATCATACTTGACTGTGTGCACTTTACCCAGAATTATGGAACTGGTAATTTTTACCACTACCACTCCAGTTTATGATCTGGCATTGCATTACTATCTGCATTGTGTTGTGTATCTTATTGCTATTACCTGTATTGTTCTGTCACCCCTGTTATCATTGTCTGTAATCCTATTTATTGTACAGCGCTGCGTAATATGTTGGCGCTATATAAATCTAATAAATACAGTAATATTAATAATAATATATTATTAATAATAATAATAATAATAATAATAAAGTGCCAGATAATGACAAGGAAGGCGCTGTTCGTCTGCCCTGAGGTCTGCTTTTGTAAAAAGGTAAATAACTTTTTTTTTCCAATTCACCTCGTAAGTCATTGTGGCATTCTGACTGCTGACTGCTGACTGCTTTCCTCTGAGCTCCTACCTCTTACTCCTGGGTCCAACCCAGACGGGCTTTCCTCTGAGCTCCTACCTCTTACTCCTGGGTCCAACCCAGACGGGCTTTCCTCTGAGCTCCTACCTCTTACTCCTGGGTCCAACCCAGACGGGCTTTCCTCTGAGCTCCTACCTCTTACTCCTGGGTCCAACCCAGACGGGCTTTCCTCTGAGCTCCTACCTCTTACTCCTGGGTCCAACCCAGACGGGCTTTCCTCTGAGCTCCTACCTCTTACTCCTGGGTCCAACCCAGACGGGCTTTCCTCTGAGCTCCTACCTCTTACTCCTGGGTCCAACCCAGACGGGCTTTCCTCTGAGCTCCTACCTCTTACTCCTGGGTCCAACCCAGACGGGCTTTCCTCTGAGCTCCTACCTCTTACTCCTGGGTCCAACCCAGACGGGCTTTCCTCTGAGCTCCTACCTCTTACTCCTGGGTCCAACCCAGACGGGCTTTCCTCTGAGCTCCTACCTCTTACTCCTGGGTCCAACCCAGACGGGCTTTCCTCTGAGCTCTTACTCTTCACCTCTTCACCTCTTCACCTCTTCACCTCTTCACCTCTTCACCTCTTCACCTCTTCACCTCTTCACCTCTTCACCTCTTCACCTCTTCACCTCTTCACCTCTTCACCTCTTCACCTCTTCACCTCTTCACCTCTTCACCTCTTCACCTCTTCACCTCTTCACCTCTGCACCTCTGCACCTCTGCACCTCTGCACCTTTATTTTGCAGTGCTGGGATTTGAACCCATGACCTTGTGCTTACAAGACCTGCTCATTAATCCTATGAGCCACACTGCTGTGCAAACTGCAGCCTGATAAAACAAAGAAGAATCACAACATATAGTTTAACTAGGTCTTCAAATTTTATCTACTTTGACATATTTTGGTGTTACAAGAATTTAGACTTGAGATTAGTTTAGTGTGTAAGGTAGCATACTCTCACACTATAATATCCTCAGTTCAAACCTGCACCACATCAACAAACCTTTCAAAATGTCTAAATTAGGGACTGCCCAGGGAGGGATAGGAAGCACTACACCACCATAGTTGTATAGGTAGGTAGCCTCTATAAAAATGAACTGATGTTATTGGCTAACAGCTGATACAGAAGTCAGGGTGATCCAGGAGGCAGTAATAGCTAGACAGGAAAGACACAATTCACACATTGCTAATTCAACTTTCATTGTGTTCATTTTCAGTTGTGTTAAATTTCAATATGCAAAAAGCAGTATGTTGACTTTTTCGAATCCTAATATTAATCCCAGTCACCCAGTGACCAACTGTGCTAAGTTTAAGATCCCTACCATTAACAGTGTAAGAATGACTGCCTTTTACATTTCCCAGTGAAATTTGTATTTGTCTCTGCCCATTTTTTGATTATGGGAATAAAAAATATTCTATATGTTATTCCAGGTAGTGTATTATGTGTGTGCCAAATTTCATTGACATCCATTTAGACATTTTTGCGTGATCGCGTAACAAACATCCAAACGTTCCCATTTATTAAATTAGTAGGATTTTGACTCTGTATCATTTGGCAACCCAGATAGACAGTTGAAAGTTAACATATTGTATAACTGCTAGATACAGGAGTGGAAGTTGCAGAAAGCCATTTACCTTATTTTTCTTAAACCCTTTTTCTTAAATGACTGTCAGTAACATGGCCTTTGGGGTTTGTGAATTATGGAGGAAATCTTGATGACATTTGTTCAGACAATCAATAAACAAACCTTTACAAATAGGAGAATTTTCACTTAAATCGCCACTGAAATGCTGCAGGACCCACGTTTGCGTTTGGGAAAAAAATCACATTGCTCTGGTGTGATCCATCCCAATCAAATACATTAGTCAAACGCTTTTTAAAGCGCTAGCGTTTTTAAAAGCGCTCAGAAGCAATCTTGGTATGCACCAGCCTAAAGTCAAATGATTAACATGTCTGTGGTGATAAAGAATGGTCAAAAGATGCAAGTAATTCCAAATGCATGCAGGATTATGCAAATTTAAAATACAATGTATGCATCTTGAAATGTACCAATCAAATACTGCCAATGTGGGAATTAATTTGTCCATTTCAAGCTGCATACATTTGCATATAACGTTTGTATTCTTCAGCATCTCCAAAGGATTTGCATCTCATTGAAAATCCCTAGTGCTGATGTTTCTGCATTGTAGAGAAACAAGCACAAATGCACATAAGGGGTCTATTAACAACCCCCCCCCCCCCCAAAAAAAACAAAACAAAAAAACCTGTTTGTATAACACACAATTGATAAGACATATATACACTGTGTGTAATAACCTGCATTACTTAACCTTCCTGGCGATAAGCCGCGCAGGAGGATTTCTCAGGCCCTGCTGGGCCAATTTGCACTTTGCTAGCTGCGTGAGCACACCGATCGCCGCCGCTCCACACCAATTCGCCGCTATCCGCCGCCCCGCCCCCCTCCCAGACCCCTTGCACAGCCTGGCTTATCAATGCCAGGCAGCGCTGAGGGGTGGATCGGGACTCCCGGTGACGTCATCCCGCCCCATCGCCATGGCAACGGGGGAAGCCCTCCAGGAAATCCCGTTCTTTGAACAGGATTTCCTGATCGCTGATCGCTGGAGGCGATCGAAGCGGGTGGGGGGATGCCGCTGCACAGCGGCTATCATGTAGCGAGCCCTAGGCTCGCTACATGATTTTAAAAAAAAAACTACTGCGCTGCCCCCTGGCGGTTTTTAATAGACCGCCGGGAGGGTTAGTTGGCAAGATACTCCATAAAATAAATGTGCACTGCCTACACACATCAGAATTAAACTTACAGTGTGAATGGGGTGTAATGCAACTTGACAGCAAACTCACAATGCCTACAATTTCAACTTATGTTCAAGAGCAACAATAATAGAACTCTGTAATCAAGGCTATTATACAGGTACCATATACAGGGTTAGAACTCATGGCCTTGTGCTCTTGAGATCTGCAATTTTACCTGGTGAGCCACTGACAAACTCATAAATGCAGGCCCATGGGGAGGTTATGATTAGTCATTAGTCATTCAAGAAGGGGTTGGCTTTGGAAGGGGGGGAGGAGTTTATTAATAGTATTTAGTAGAGGAGAGGCTCTGCCTTACATACAGTGGATTGCTATAATGGATAGCACTCCTGCCTACAGTATTAGGGCCTGTTTCCACTACACGCAGATTCTGCATGCAGAAAACTGACTCCAATGAATGTCTATGGGCCTGTTTCCACTGAACGTGATTTTTCTGATGCAGTCTTCCCATAGGCATTCATTGGAGTCAGTTTTCTTCATGCAGAATCTGTGTGTAGTGGAAACAGGCCCTTAGTACTCCAAGTACAAACCAGGCCTACAACACTATCTGCATGAAGTTTGTATTTTCTTTCTGTGTTTGCATGGGTTTACTCTCATAACCCCAAACACATAATAAAATAAATGGATCCTCCAACAACTTCACCAATGATTATATATCAGGAATTATGCTTTGAGATCCTTGGAGGGGTGGTTAGCAACTAAGGATACTTATGAGATGATAATAATTGCAAACAGAAATACCTTTTATTTTATTTTATGCTAATGTATACAGCTTGCAGTTGAACCAAACAAATACATTAGCAAATAATTTTCACTGGTGCCAGTTCCAAAGTATACAAACATAACATTTGCATCAACAAGAAATTATTAGCACCTCATTGACCAATCCTAATAGTGACATGTAAAGCACTGCAGAAGATGTCGGCACTATGGAAATAACAAAAATCAGTAACCCTTTGCACGCTCGCATGCAAATGTTCAAACAAATGCATTCACAGATTCACTCATCCAGACACCACTACAGCTAAATTAAAAGCCAGGGTCTTACTTCACAGAAGAATGCATTCTTATGCTTAGTCACCTATACTGCGCAGAAGTACCCAGGTAAACGTAGGTGTCCTAACTCCGGCCCTGTAACGTGCATAGTGCAGACATGCAAACAATCAATCAATATCAATACGACTCTCAATATTGATACTTTTATTGATATCGATAGATATTGATATCTATCAATATCAATAGCTCTATCCCTCTATCTGTATCTCAACTTAAATTGATATTGATAACTATACCGATACTGATATCTCCATCAATGTCTATATCTATCTCTATTGATATCTTTACTTAATGTAATATCTCTACCACTCTTGATATCTTTTTTTTTTATATATCTCTATAAATATCAATATCTCTATTGATATCAATATCACTATCATAAGGCTCCAAAATGTCTTATGATTTTGGAGCCAAAATGAATATAGCATACCAATATACACACTAGAAACCTACACAAGACACAGATTATTTATATCACACTTTTCTCCTGGTGGACTCAATGCACCAGAACTGTAGCCACTAGGGCATACTCTATAGACCGGAGCAGTGCTTTTCAGCGCTGCTAGATTTGGGCGCAGCCAGCGCCGCCATAGACTGTAATGGGAATCAGTCTATAGCGGCGCTCAGTGAGGAAGGTCGGCTCCGTCAGAAGACGGAGCCGAAGTTGCTTAAAAAACACAATAATTCGGCCTCCAGCAATCGCTGGAAGCCGAATTATTTCATTCCCCCACTATCCATGTCGGCCTGGAGGGGGAATAGTGATTAAAACGCCCCGGACTTGTGCCGAAGCAGGACCAGCCATTTAACAGCTGGATCCTGCGCCCAAGTCTACCAGCGCCGTATTCAAATGTACGCCTATAGACAGTAGCAGCCTATTCACACTTGAGCAGCCCCATTCACACTTGAAAGCGGAAAACGGTTTTGCGGGAGTGATTTTTCGGCAATTTCACACAGAAAAATCACTGGGCACTATCGCGATTTTCCCGCTATAGCGTTTAGCGCTTCTATAGCACTGATACGCTATCGCCGGGAAATCGCCAGAAAATGGTGCAGGCTACACATTTGCATTTGGTGATTTGCGTTAATCACCGGCAATTAACGCAAATCGCCCAAGTGAAAACCCATAGGGTTTTATTACACTAACGCTTTCAAAAGCAGTAGCGTTTGAGCGTTTTGCCAAAATCGCTGGCAAAACGCTCCAGTGTGAATGGGGCCTTAGGGAGTCTTGACCAAGGCCTCCTCACTGAATAGGTGCTGGCTTAGAGCATAGGAAGGAGATGAGGTTTGAACTCTGGTAGCCTGTGCCATAGGCTCAGCCCTTAACCACTACACTTTCCAGCCTACTATAATGTGATGAGAAGCCCTCCTACACACTAATGTACCGTACCCTAAATGCATATATTTACTAGAATCTGGTAATGGGGATGGTGTGCATTCTGTGTATGTACTTACTCTTTCTATATATTACATCTCTTGAGGGTAGTCAATAAATCCTACATCATGCAAATCAGTCCTTAAAAATTGAAACATACATTTCTAAACACTGGATTAGAGGACTTGCAAGGTTTTTTAGGGCTCTTTCACATTAGAGCCCTTTTCCTGCGTTTTAACGCAAAGTCAATACTTTGCATTTACCAAGGTAAAATGAAAGTCCATAGACTTTCATTTTACCTTTCACACCCGATGCTGCGTTTCGCTGCCTTGCAGTTCAACGCACCCAGGAACGTTGAACCACCGGGAGCCAGCGTTTTCCCATCGGATGAATTAGTAGCTACCGCCGCTGATTGCATCGCAGTATCCCGATGACACGCTGCAGGCCATTCAACACGTGCTGGAGAACGGCTCCTGCATGCTTTGTCTAATGTGAAAGAGCCCTAAAGTATTAATCATTTAAATCTTGGTGATCTAAAGCCACTAATATTTTTGAAGCAGTATAAGAGGAGGCCATTTTTTTAAAATATGCTAATGAGTCCGACTTTCCAAAAATATGCTAATTTATTATAATTTTTTTAATCTGTATTTGAACTCACAGCCATTTGGTAACAAGAACCATTTACTTATCACATAAGCCACCACTTGCTATGAACACCTCAGCCATTATTTAAAACCTGTGTCCAGCTATGCACTTTGTCATGTTTGACATAGCAATCAGTATAGCAATAGAACACCCACAAGCTTTAGGACAACTGTGGTGTGTCATGTAAGGTTGCTGAGATGGTGTTTCCTGGATTACAGGTTCAAGTCCTGCTCTTTACAAATATATATTTATGTACATTTGGCTAAGGACTTGCAGTTCTCCATCAGGTCCAACTTGTAGATTGATAAAGGAAGATTTATAGACCCTATGAATGTGATTAAAAAACAGTGCTAACTGTTAGCACGGCTGTTGGCACAGCTTTGCAAGCATTTTAGCGCGAAAAACTGGTAATCGCGCACAAAAATTTGCATTCGTTGCGAATTTTTCACGCGTTCATTCGTGTTCACGATTTATCACAAATGTATCGTTTGCGAGCGTTAATGCACAAAATATTCACGTTAATGCGCATTTTTGCGCACAATAACCGTTATCACACAAAAATTCGCGCAAAGCACTTTTCACAGCCTGCTAACAGTTAGCACCGTTTTGTGAATCAAGCTCTATGTGTGCAGTGTGTTCTGTGACGATTTGAGAAAGAAGTTTTTATTCAAAACACCATGCATTATCATGCAGACCCGACACACTGTTCTACTGTTTTTAATGATTTTGTCCTGATTGTAAAGAGCTAATAATAAAATAAATTTTAGACAGACAGCTTATAAATAGTCTGCAGAAGCCCATCAGACAATTAAAATGCCTTTGCATGCAACCAATTTTGGAAGCAAACATCCTCCAATAGTGCAACTTAATGCTAATTTATGCAAACAGTGCAACTCAATTTCATTCAAGTTGTTTGTATCATGCATAGAGTGCAACCTATTATGTGTAGTTGAGGGTCTCCCTTTAATTTTGAGGCCTTCTGCAAACTATTTATAAGGCAGGTGTTGCTTTGAAGTCACTTATTACCTATTCAGTGTTTTTGTATGCTTGGGGGGGGGGGGGGGCATTCTCCTTAGCGGTGGGGGTAGTTGTGGATGGTTCCCCCCCCTTGAGAGCAGTTTTTGGGGGGCTGTCTGCGCTGCTCCAGCCCCCTGGAGGTTTGGCTTGCAGAGCGTGGTCCCAGGCAGTGTGAGCTTCCAGGACCCCATGTGTTGTGTGTTTATGGCTAGGTGCACACATAGCAGAAACGCTAGAGTTGCAAAAAACGCTGCATTTTTGCCACTAATGAAAGTCTATGGGCTGCAGGAAAAACGCATATCAAAAACACATAGGCGTTTTTTATGCATGCATTTTGAAAAACGCTGGTTTTGTTGCATAAACTTCAAGCACGCATGAAAAACACACATTCAATGTCAATGGAAACACAAAGGTATTCATTTTTCATGCGTTTTCGATGCGTTTTTCTATGTGTTTTTGCTGAAAAATATAGTTTGGGATGTATTTCCGCTTCCTGTTGTCTTCCTAGTGATTTGGATAAAATGCAAAATGAAAACGCATAATAAAAACCTATATATGCGCACCGCAAACGCATTAAACCACTAACACAAATGCACCAAAAACGCAGCAAAAATGCACTGAAAATGCACAAAATGCTTTTCATGTTATGTTATGTGTGCACCTGGCCTATCAGATATGTTAGCAAATAAGCAACATGTTTCACGTTTACCTCCTTCCTCAGCATGTTGTGAACATGGCCACATTGAGCTATTTACATGTTTCCTCACCTGAAGGTAGGAACACACTAGGCAGAAACGCTAGCGTTGCAGAAAATACAGCGAAAACAACACACATAATGCAAGTCAATGGGCCACATGAATAAACACCTATGTTTGCGTTCTGCAATGTGCATTTTTAAAAACAATGGTCTTGTTACATATTTTTCCAAAACCCATCTAAAACACACATAATGAAAGTCAATGGTGACGCAGAGGTATAGCGTTTTAGCGCTTTTTTATGCAGTTTGAATGCGTTTTTATGGGGTTTTTTTCTTTTTTTTTTTAAGTTTGATAGTATATTTCCACTTCCTATTGACTTCCTAGTGATTTGCATAAGATGCATAAAAAAGCATGCACAACGCATACAAAATCCATATGCGATTTATATATGCAAACCGCAAACGCATTAAAATGCACGCAAAACACAAGACAAATGCACGTGCAGGAAAAAATGCAACAGAAAAACGTACAGAAAATGCACAAATGCATATGCAGCAAAACTCGACCTTTCACACACAGCCTATTATCTTCCCAGCCTGAAGGAGAAAAACTATTAGGGCTGGAACCCACAGGAGCGCTTTTGGCAGCGTTTTGGCAACGCTGCGATACGCTAGCACTTTGCCAAAACGCTGGGCTAATGTTAATGGATGGGGCAACTTCCACAGGAGCGTTTGCGTTTCCCAGAAACGCAAACGCAGGACCTGCAGCATTTTGGGAGCGTTAGCGCTTCAATGTAAAGTATTGAAACGCTAGCAGAAACGCTCAGCAAAACCTAAACTGAGCGGTTTTGCTAGCGTTTTGCGGTTCAGCACACTGTAACAAAATGAAAAATAATTCACAGGACCAATCAGGATAAAAACGCGAAACGCAAAACGATACGCAACCGCTGAGCAAACAAATACAATGTTGCAAAACGCGACCGAAACGCGCATGAATCCGCTTGCAAACCGCTCAGACAAAACGCTAGCGGTAGCGTTTCGCGTTTGCTGATTTCAGTGGGTTCCAGGCCTTAGGGCTCGTTCAAATTGCGTTCCGCTCACATTAGTGTTCATGTTGGGGTTTTTTTGTAGCAATTTTTTTTAAACTCCCGGCGCTTGGGTGGCCGTTACGTTTTTGTGAAAAGCGCTTTTCTAGAGCGTTTTTTTAATTCACTCCCTGACGCATGTCAAGAAGTAAACTCTTTGACTCGGAAAAGAATACGGTACATACAATGTATTTATTCTTTAAAAGGCAAACGCAATCACCCCACAAAGCGGTTTTGTGAGCGTTTAGTGCTCTTCCTATACCTTCCATTATAGCTAAATCGCCCCAAAAATGATCCACTGCTTTGCATGAACCGCGCTGATATGAACCTTCTCATAGAGATTAATTGCACAAGCATTTGGGGGTGATTTTAAAAATCACCTGCGCTCGAACCCATGTAGTGTGAACGAGCCCTTACTCAGAAGAAAAAAAAGATGATTATTGCAGGGTTGTTTCTGGCCATTCTGGTGCCCCAGACAAGGCACCTTTTGTCTCCCAACCTGAATGTTGTGAGCAGGAAGATCATAACCGACATCAATTTTTTTAGTGGTTACCAATAACAAATTGATAGTTTACATAGAAATAATGTTATAATAATAATCCAAACATTTGTATAGCGCTTTTCTCCTGTCGGATTCAAACCACTCAAGAGCTGCAGCCACTGGGATGCGCTCAAGAGATCACTGTGCAGTGTTAGGGAATCTTGCCTTGAACTCCTTACTGAATAGGTACTGACCCTTGCCAGGATTAGAACCCTGTGCTGCCACATCAAAAGCAGAGCCCTTAACCAGTACACTAAATGTATTTATACGGTCTTGTTCACATTATAAATCGCCAGCACTATCGCAAGAGCTGAGCAATTTATTGAGAGTTTTGTAATCGCTTTTCCCTGCGCTTCGCACTTAGAAAAGCACTTTTCTAAGCGCTTTTGCAGAGCGATTCATTTTTTCACATCAGTCAGGAAGTGAACCCTTTAATCTGGAAATGAATAAATACAATGGCCTTGATTCACAAAAGAGTGTTAACTGATAGCACGGCCTTGCTATGCAGTTAACATGCGAAGTGACGCAGGCGCAGCTCTGTGCGCGCAAAGGTTTACGCCCGCGTGCTAAACAAAGGTTTGCGCAAACATTAATTAGCACGCGGGCGTAAGCCTTTGCGTGCGCAAAGCTGCACGCGTGGCACCTCGCGTGTTAACTGCATAGCAAGGCCGTGCTAACAGTTAACACTCTTTTGTGCATCAAGCCCAATGTATTTATTCATAAAAGCACTCAGGAAATCGCTATACAAAGCGCTTTTTCAAGCACTTAGCGATTTCCCTATAACTTCCATTGAGCCAAAGCGCTCAGGAAAAAGTACCGGCAGCGTTTTTGGAGGCGGAACGCAATCAATCCGCTCATATGTGAACACTCTCATAGGGAATCATTGCACAAGCGCTTTTAGGGCGATTTCTAAGATCTTCAGCGCTTAAAAAAAAAGCAAACACTCAGTGTGAACAAGCCCCATAGGTTACACAAATTATTACCAGGCCATATACATCTCACTGGCCCAAACTCACTTAATCCACAGTGCAAACACTTCCAATAATGGTTTTGAGGGTGTGTAAGCAGGTTATGAACATTGTACTGTTTATGTGCAGCCTGGGTATTTGCAGGTTAGTATATTGTGGAAATCCAGTCACAGTTGCAACAATCAAAACAGCAGTGTCCATTTAGGTGTTCACATTACCATCCATCCCTTAACCAGCTGGGCGGTATGGACGAGCTCAGCTCGTCCAGTACCGCCGGAGCCTGCCGCTCAGGCCCTGCTGGGCCGATTTGCGCCAAATAAAGTGCAGCACACGCAGCCGGCACTTTGCCAGCCGCGTGTGCTGCCCGATCGCCGCCGCTCTGCGGCGATTCGCCGCGAGCAGCGGCGAAAGAGGGTCCCCCCAGCCGCCTGAGCCCTGCGCAGCCGGAACAAAAAGTTCCGGCCAGCGCTAAGGGCTGGATCGGAGGCGTCTGACGTCAGGACGTCGGCTGACGTCACTCCGCTCGTCGCTATGGCGACGGTGTAAGCAAAACAAGGAAGGCCGCTCATTGCGGCCTTCCTTGTTTATTCTGGGCGCCGGAGGCGATCGGAAGAACGCCTCCGGAGCGCCCTCTAGTGGGCTTTCATGCAGCCAACTTTCAGTTGGCTGCATGAAATAGTTTTTTTTTAATTTAAAAAAAACCCTCCCGCAGCCTCCCTGGCGATCTTATCAGAACGCCAGGGTGGTTAAACTAGAAGTTGGTTATAGGAATTCTATAAAGTGCAGTGTGCAAGGACTAGACAAATAACAACATTTATTTGTTGTAAGTTTTTTTCCTGGCAGACTCAGGGCCAATGTACACTAAAAGTGCTAGCATAATCGCAAACGCTCAGAGCCTTTTGAAGTGATTTTTTTCCAGGCGATTCTAGACATGTCTAGCAATTTTCTGATCATGCCTAGCACTGTTGGACTGGGAGCTGGAGAAGCTGAGGAAATCCACTTGCTGGCCAAGCAGCAGTAATCAGGTGTTGCTGCTCACAGTGAAGACTTGCTGCAGGTTTCTATTGGGAGTGATAACACAGGGTTACTGCTGCTTGGCCAGCAGGTGGATTTCCTCAGTTTTTCCACCTCCCAGTCCGACACTGATGCCTAGCGATTTTTGGAGCATTTTCGTGTAGCGCTTTTTAGTTTTTGTTACAGTAGAACTGTAACTGAACAACTTCTGTAACAAAAACGCTTGGAAAATCGCTCTGATCTAGAGCTTTTCAGAGCAGTTTTCCACTTTTCCTATACTTAACATTGTGGCTGAATCGTCTCAGAAATCAGCAAAAATGATGCAGGACCCGCGTTTGCATTTGGAAAAAAAACTCATCGCTCTGATGTGCTCCATCCCATTTAAATACAATAGCCAAGTGCTTTTCAAAGTACAAGCGCTTTAAAAAGCACTCAGAAGCGCTCTCAGGGCTTGATTCACTAAACCGTGATAACTTAAATATCACACCTTGGCCTTGATTCACTAAACCGTGATCCCAAATTTGCGCACACAATCGCGATATTTCACACGCAATCGTGGCCATTTTCACGCAAAAAAATCATGATTGCACGCGCAAAGTCACGTTCACGCACAAACGCGAAAAAGCACGTAAAAACGGCCGTGATATGAGTTTTCATGGTTTAGTGAATCAATCCCCTTATAAAAGATATCACACCTTGGGTTTGATTCACAAAAGCGTGATAACTGCTTTCACGGCAGTTATCACGTGATCTGCCACGTGCGAACGTTTGTGCGCGTAAAGGATTACTCCGCATGATAAACGAACGTTTGCGCGTGGCAGATTGCGTGATAACTGCCGTGATAGCAGTTATCACGCTTTTGTGAATCAAGCCCCTTATAAAAGATACAGTGGGATACGAAAGTTTGGGCAACCATGTTAATCTTCATGATTTTCATGTATAAATCGTTGGTTGTTACTATTAAAAATGTCAGTTAAAGGGGCACTATGGTGAAAAATTTTAAAAATATGTGCAAACATAGACAAATAAGAAGTATGTTTTTTCCAGAGTAAAATGAGCCATAAATTACTTTTCTCCTATGTTGCTGTCACTTACAGTAGGTAGTAGAAATCTGACAGAAGCGACAGGGTTTTGGTCTAGTCCATCTCTTCATAGGGGATTCTCAGCAAGGCTTTTATTCTTTAAAAAGATATTCCTTAAAAAGGAATTAAACAATGATGCTGGCCAGCTTCCCTGCTCGCTACACAGTTTTTTGGCAGTTGCACAGAACAAATGCCATTCACTAAGGCTGCTTTCACAGTGAGACGTTACAGGCGCACGTTACTGCAGCCTGTAACGCACCCCACCGCACAGCAATGAAAAATCAATGGGCTGTTCACACTGCCCACGTTGCGTTACATTGTAACGCTGTACGTCAGTTGAAAGTGCTGCATGCTGTGCGTTATGCTGACTGTGCGCACATGCTCAGTAGTGTTGGAGGAGGAGGTCTTCCCTCCTCCTCCTCGGCCAGCCACATGGCTAATTAATATTCACTGCACGGTGTGACGTGCAGTGTTACTTCCTGGAGCGCTGCTCTGTGCGGCGATTGGCTGGCGGGACCACGTGATGCCGCATCCGTCCAAGAGTACGCATCACAGGACGCGTGGAGAGCCGTTTACCGCGGATCACTGTAGCATCCAGCTTCAACCACACTATGTGTTGCGTTAGGGGCACGTTATGCGACCTTAACGTGGCATCTAACACAATGTCTTAGTGGGAAAGAAGCCTAAGTGCTTTTGAAAATAAATAAATCTCTGAGAATCCCTCCATGAAAAGATGCACTAGTCCAAAACCTGTCGCTTCTGTCAGATTTCTACAACCTACTGTAAGTGACAGCAACATAGGAGAAAAGTAATTTAAGGCTCATTTTACTCTGGAAAAAAACGTACTTATAGGAGACACACACAGTGATGTTTGAGAAGTGAAAGTTTATTGGATATACAGAAAGTGTGCAATAATCGTTTTAAAAAAATTAGGCACTTGCGTAAATGTGGGCACCACAAAAAAGAAATGAAATCAATATTTGGTAGATCCTCCTTTTGCAGAAATTACAGCCTCTAAACGCTTTCTGTAAGTTACAATGAGAGTCTGGATTCTGGTTGAAGGTGTGAGAAAACGCGAAAAAGCCGCCGCGTGTGATGACAGCAAGGCGGCTAATTCCGCGTCCAGCGCGGCGGTTTGCACGCAAAGGCATGCGTCTGGTACTGGGAGTGAACGCGGAAAAGCCACCGCATGTACTGATAGCGGGGCGGCTGGTTCCGCGTCCAGTGCGGCGGTGTGGCTGGGTCTGTTAGTTCACACAGATTCAGGAATACGCGTGCGCGCGCTGAGAGGCAGAACTTTTATGACGGCCAAGGGGGGATCAGCTGACCAGGCTGGTCAGCTAACCTCAGAGCTAGAGGCTATTGGTCTATCACTTAAGGGTGGCGCCAGAGAGCGCTACTCTATATATAGTTACGGCTGGACAGTCACAAGTGGTCTGCCGTTGCAAACACTACGTGGAAGCACTCAGACCTTAGTCAGATCCAACAGTGTGTTTGAACCAGGAGGACCTGGGAATTCATACTGAGCCAGATTACTACTGTATTATTATTGTGTTATACTTCAGACTAGTTCCAGGGTGTGGAGACCACGGACCTCACACCCAAGACTAGAGAATTAGTGTTGTCATTCTGTTATACTTCAGACTAGTTCCAGGGTGTAGAGACCACGGACCTCACACCCAAGACTAGAGAATTAGTGTTGTCATTCTGTTATACTTCAGACTAGTTCCAGGGTGTAGAGACCACGGACTTCACACCCAAGACTAGGGAACTTGTGTTGTCATTCTGTTATACTTCAGACTAGTTCCAGGGTGTAGAGACCATGGACCTCACACCCAAGTAGAGATGTCGCGAACCTCCGATTTTCGGTTCGTGAACCCTGTTCGCGAACTTCCGCAAAAGGTTCGGTTCGCGAAAAAGTTCGCGAACCGCAATAGACTTCAATGGGGAGGCGAACTTTGAAAATTTGAAAAAATTCTACTAGCTAGAAAAATGTTATAAAACATGTTTCAAGAGCTCTAATACCTGGAGGCACACCTGATTGAGTGAAATACACTGCTGAAGGACCCACCCTCCCTCCTCCAAGCTAGGTCCTTTATACCATTTGACTCAGTTGTCTGCCTACACTAATTAGTTATGGGACAGCTGCTACACACTCTGCTAGGGAGATTTTAATTGGCCTCCTCCCTTCTACCGGAGGGAGGAGGGTCTCATCTGCCAGGGAATTCCAGTATTTCAAAAACCAGCTTATATACCATGATAGGGATTTGAACCCAGGCCTCAGTGTATGGTAGGCAACTAACATATCCATTGTACCACCAACACTAGTAGCTGAAAGTAGCTGAAAGTAGCTGAAAGTAGCTGAAAGTAGCTGAAAGTAGCTGAAAGTAGCTGAAAGTAGCTGAAAGTAGCTGAAAGTAGCTGAAAGTAGCTGAAAGTAGCCTAGCATGTACCATTTATGCTTAATGCAAGAGAAAAATTAGACAAGACAAATACCATTTATATCACACTTTTCTCCTGGCAGACTCAAAGCACCAGAGCTGCAACCACTAGGGCACACTCTATAGGCAGTAGCACAGATATGTAGCAAGACATGGCCTTGTATTTTGTGTTCAACAGTTGTCACGAGAAAAATTAGACAAAATAGCAGTGTTAGGAAGACTTGCCTAAGGTCTCCTACTGAATAGGTGCTGGCTTACTGAACAGACAGAGACGAGATTCGAACTCTGGTCTCCTGTGTCAGAGGCAGAGCCATTCACCATTACACCATGCAGCCACTGCTTACTGACATGTAGCAAGACATGGCCTTGTATTTTGTGTTAAACAGTTGTCACGAGAAAAATTAGACAAGATAGCAGTGTTAGGAAGACTTGCCTAAGGTGTCCTACTGAATAGGTGCTGGCTTACTGAACAGACAGAGACGAGATTTGAACTCTGGTCTCCTGTGTCAGAGGCAGAGCCATTCACCATTACACCATGCAGCCACTGCTTACCGACATGTAGCAAGACATGGCCTTGTATTTTGTGTTCAACAGTTGTCCAAAGAGAACCCCAGATAGCCAGGTAGATTCATCTCTCTCTCTCTCTCTCTCTCTCTCTCTCTCTCTAGTAGGGATGGTCGCCGCTTTCCGCGGAATTGTATTTTGAGCATAAATGGATTGAGCATAAATGGTATATGCTAGGCTGGCTTCAGCATGTAGTGTTGGTGAGAGAGAGAGAGAGAGAGAGAGAGAGAGAGAGAGAGAGAGAGAGAGAGAGAGAGAGAGAGAGAGAGAGAGAGAGAGAGAGAGAGAGAGAGAGAGAGAGAGAGAGAGAGAGAGAGAGAGAGAGAGAGAGAGAGAGAGATGAATCTACCTGGCTATCTGGGCTTCTCTTTGGACAACTGTTGAACACAAAATACAAGGCCATGTCTTGCTACATGTCGGTAAGCAGTGGCTGCATGGTGTAATGGTGAATGGCTCTGCCTCTGACACAGGAGACTAGAGTTCGAATCTCGTCTCTGTCTGTTCAGTAAGCCAGCACCTATTCAGTAGGAGACCTTAGGCAAGTCTTCCTAACACTGATATCTTGTCTAATTTTTCTCGTGACAACTGTTGAACACAAAATACAAGGCCATGTCTTGCTACATGTCGGTAAGCAGTGGCTGCATGGTGTAATGGTGAATGGCTCTGCCTCTGACACAGGAGACCAGAGTTTGAATCTTGTCTCTGTCTGTTCAGTAAGCCAGCACCTATTCAGTGGTAGACCTTAGGCAAGTCTTCCTTACACTGCTATCTTGTCTAATTTTTCTCGTGACAACTGTTTAACACAAAATACAAGGCCATGTCTTGCTACATATCTGTGCTACTGCCTATAGAGTGTGCCCTAGTGGCTGCAGCTCTGGTGCTTTGAGTCTGCCAGGAGAAAAGTGTGATATAAATGGTATTTGTCTTGTCTAATTTTTCTCTTGCATTAAGCATAAATGGTACATGCTAGGCTACTTTCAGCTACTTTCAGCTACTTTCAGCTACTTTCAGCTACTTTCAGCTACTTTCAGCTACTTTCAGCTACTTTCAGCTACTTTCAGCTACTAGTGTTGGTGGTACAATGGATATGTTAGTTGCCTACCATACACTGAGGCCTGGGTTCAAATCCCTATCATGGTATATAAGCTGGTTTTTGAAATACTGGAATTCTCTGGCAGATGAGACCCTCCTCTCTCCGGTAGGAGGTAGAAGGGGAGGAGGGAGGTACCCACCAACAGGCTAATTAAAATCTCCCTAGCAGAGTGTGTAGCAGCTGTTCCTTAACTAATTAGTGTAGGCAGTATAAGGACCTTACTTGGAGGAGGGGGGATGGGCCTCCAGCATTGAGAGCAGTGTGAAAGGCAATAATGTGTCAGCTGGCTGTAATATAAAAAGTCAAAGTTTTGCTCAATAGAGCTTTATGGGGCGAATCGAACTTCCGCAAAAGTTCGCGTTTGGTAGGCGAACGCGAACCCCCGAAGTTCGCCTGGAACAGTTCGCGACATCTCTACACCCAAGACTAGGGAACTTGTGTTATCATTCTGTTATACATCAG
The DNA here is from genome assembly GCF_040937935.1 of Hyperolius riggenbachi. Lineage (NCBI taxonomy): Eukaryota > Metazoa > Chordata > Amphibia > Anura > Hyperoliidae > Hyperolius > Hyperolius riggenbachi. The sequence goes on along the minus strand of NC_090646.1, from coordinate 121,934,605 downwards.
ACTAGTTCCAGGGTGTAGAGACCACAGACCTCACACCCAAGACTAGGCATTGTTTGATATCTGTTATGACTTATTGCTTTCCTGACTATCCCTCCGCTCGCTGATTCGGTACCACGCATATCTGATTATCTGTTGCCAACCCTGCCTGTCTTGGATACCGAACCAGCCTTCTGTCTTTGTACTTTATTTGTCCGTGTGTTGCCGACCCGGCTTGCCCGACCTCGAGAGCTATCTCTCCTCTTTAGGAGATAGTCTCCAGACCAGTTAGTGACATCCACCTTCAGGTGTCACTCACTCTCTGGTCCTTCCTACTTCAGCCTGAGACTCCACCCCTTGGAAGATCTCAGGCTGCTGGAGGGTTCTTGTGCTTCTCTAAAGAGCCGTATTGCCCATACTGCCAAGGACCACCTGCTCATCAGGTGGATTACTCAAAGTAAATACTGTTGCAGCAAACACTCACGTTATATCCAGGTGTCCAGAGGTTAGTACTATATCTGTATTATTGGCGATTCTGCAGATCATAAATAATCAGGTATATATCTGTATTCTTGGTGATACTGCAGATCACCAATAATCAGATTCTCTCTGTGTGCTGACACCGATCGTTACAGAAGGTATTTTGGACCATTCTTCTTTACAAAACATCTCTAGTTCATTCAGGTTTGATGGCCTCCGAGCATGGACAGCTCTCTTTAACTCACACCACAGATTTTCACTTATAATCAGGTCTGGGGAATGAGATGTCCATTCCACAACGTTCTACTTGTTCCGCTACATGAATGCTTTCGTGGATTTTGAGCAGTGTTTAGAGTCGTTGTCTTGTTGAAAGATCCAGCCCAGGCGCAGCTTCATCTTTGTCACTAATTCCTGGACATTGGTCTCCAGAATCTGCTGATACTGTAATGATCCGCCCAGCTGGATGCACTGGCAGACAGCTGTTTGACCATTCCTCTAGTCTGTGGGCTGCAGGTCTCTGCAAGAGAGACCTGTTTTTCCATTACAAGTTTCTGGTCTGTTCTGCTGCTGGGGAATTTGCATACACTCGTTATGCAAATCTCTTACCTGCCTCCTTTGATGACTGGCAGTATAAAGAGCTATGTTTCCCAGAGTCCTTTGCTGGTCATAAGAGTTAGTTCCTGTGTAACACTCGCCTGGAGTGTCAGCCTTGCTCTTTGTTTGAAGATTAGCCTAGAGTAATTCCTGGAACTGCACTAGGCAGATTCCCTAGTGCAGTTAGGATTGCAGATCTGTTTTGTTTGTCTGTTGCGATTGTCCTGTCCCAGCGGTGGTCGACAGGAAGTCGTTCTGATCTTTGTTCTTGGAGTATAGCTGGAGCAGCAGTTGCTACCAGCTATCTCATCTGTTCTGTCTTGCCAGGATCGCACTTGCCTTGTGCTAGTGCTGTGGATCCGTCTGATCTCCATCTCTCTTGCTGTACTTGGATCGCACTAGCCTCTTGCGCTAGTGCTGTGGATCATTCTGCTCTGTCTTCCTGGATCGCACTAGCCTCTTGCGCTAGTGCTGTGGATCCTTCCTAGCTTATTCCTGTTTTCCGTTTGTCTGTCTTGTCTGATACGAACGCTTGCTGTAGGCTCGGTGAGCTAACCGTTAAGCAAGCGCTCACGTCCTCTGTTTCATGTTTGTGTGTCGGTGGTTAGTTAGGCGTGCTTGTCTCTGTTGTGCTTAACACGCGGAGACCGCGCATAAACGCGTGCACTGTTGCGAATGAGTGCGGTGTTCGCGTTTAGCTAGCGTTTGTTATTTTCCTTATCTCCTTATTGTTGATTTGCTGTGCCTTTGCTACTCTCGTGCTCTGCCTTGCTGTAGCCTTGTGTCACCTCTGGCAATCGCCTCTCTCGCAATTGCATTCCTACTTCATATCTGCTGTTGTGTATGCACCGTCGCGGGTTGGCGACTAGTTTGGGTGCACACACATACAATCTGTCCCTGTGCTCATTCTCTTCCGCAATCGCTTCTCTTGCGATTGCGTCCTCACTTGGTTTCTGTTGTGTGTCCACCGTTGCAGGTTGGCGGCTAGATTGGTGGACATACATACATTCCTCATCCGGTCTTATTCGGTCTTGTGTCGCTGTTAGCAATCGCCATCTCTGGCGATTGCCTTCTCACTTTGTCTTCATGGTTGTGTGTTCATCGTCGCAGGGTGGCAACTAGTTTGGTGGACACACATACCCTCTGTCGCTTTGATCTCTCTCTTTCAGGGCTATCTTGCCCTGCGTTTATTCCCTTCGTGCAATTCCTGTCTGGCATGTGTGGCAGGGCAGAGGAGCTGTTCCTCTGCACTCCACAGCTCCATCTGTCGACAGGAATTTCCCTCTACAGGTGCATTGCACCTTTTGCTGGGTTCCCGCAAATTACACGCTTGTGGAGGATTTCCGCAGTGTCAGCGTACGTCTTGTGCGCTGATCACGGAGAGAATTCCACAATCGTTACAGATACTGAGTAGAATACATGCGTCCCTCAACTTTGACAAGATTCCCAGCCCCTGCACTGGCCACACAGCCCCACAGTATGAAGGAACCACCACCATATTTTACTGTAGGTAGCAGTTTTTTTTCTTAGAATGCTGTGTTCTTTTTCCTCCATGCATAACTTCCCTTGTTATGCCCAAATAACTCAATTTTAGTTTTATCAGTCCACAGCGCCTTATTCCAAAATGAAGCTGGCTTGTCCAAATGTACTTTAGCATACCTCAATCAGCTCTGTTTGAGCTGTGGGCGGAGAAAAGGCTTCCTCTGCATCACTCTCGCATACAGCATCTCCTTGTGTAAAGTGCGCCGAATGGTTGAATGATGCACAGTGACTCCATCTGCAGCAAGATGATGTTGTAGGTCTTTGGTGCTGGTCTGTGGGTTGACTCCGACTGTTCTCAACATTCATTGCTTATTTTTATCCAAGATTTTTCTTGGTCTGCCACTTCAAGCCTTAACTTGAACTGAGCCTGTAGTCTTTCATTTCCTCAATATGTTCCTAACTGTGGAAACAGATAGCTGAAATCTCTCAGGCAGCTTTCTGTATCCTTCCCCTAAAGCATGATGGTGAACAATCTTTGTGTTCAGGTCATTTGAGAATTGTTTTGAGACCCCCATGTTACTACACTTCAGAGAAAATTAAAAGAGGAGGGAAACTTACAATTGACCCCCTTAAATACTCTTTCTCATAATTGGATTCACCTGTGTATGTGTAAAGGATTGCGGAGACGCCGCTGCGCGGTCTGGCGGTGAGACGGCTGTCTCCGAGTTCAGACCGGCGGTTTCCGCACAGCAGCATGCGTCTGGTGTATCTGAGCCTTCTAGTGCACACAGATGGAGAGCTACGTGCGCGCGCTGGGAGGCAGGACCTTTATGCCAAGAGGAGAGGGATCAGCTGATCCCAGCGCAGATCGTCATTGGCTGAACGGCGCTGGGTGGCGCTGAGGAGTGCTGCTCTATATATAGATCTCGCTGGTCAGTCTCAGGTTGTCTGCCGTTGCGAATGCTTATGTGTTAGCACTCAGACCATAGTCAGATCCCATAGTGTGTTAGAACCAGGTGGACCTGGGAATTCACACTTAGCCAGATTACTGTGGTATTGCTGTGTTATACTTTAGACCAGTTCCAGGGTGTTGTGATCACGGACCTCACACCCAAGCTTAGGGATACTGTGTCAGTACTGTGTTATTCTTTAGACCAGTTCCTGGGTGTTGTGACCAAGGACCACACACCCAAGTTTAGGAATACTGTGTCATTGCTGTGTTTATACTTTAGTCTAGTTCCAGGGTGTTGTGACCATGGACCTCACACCCAAGCTTAGGGATACTGTGTCAGTACTGTGTTATTCTTTAGACCAGTTCCTGGGTGTTGAGACCACGGACCTCACACTCTAGACTAGGCCTCTGCTTGATATCTGTTATGACCTATTGCTCTCTTGACCTCTCTCCTGCTATCTGATTCGGTACCTATGCACATCTGATTACATGTTGCCGACCCTGCCTGTACCTGGTTACCGAATCAGCCTTCTGTCTCTGTACCTTATCTGCTCGTGTGTTGCCGACCCGGCCTGGCCGACCCTTCTGGCTGTCACTCACTCCTTGGGTGATCAGCCTGTCTGTACTACCTGTGACACCACCTGGTTAGGTGTCAGGTAGCTGCAGAGACTCCCTGTCTCTCAGAAGGGATTCTCTGCAATCCAGTCAGGGACTCTATCCCATAGGAGTCCTTTGACTGCAGTAGAGTCTGATTCCCAGCAGTTCAGGGAATCACCGGCTCTCTGGTTATCTCCAGCCCTTTACTAAGGAGATACTCCTCATAGGGTCGAAGGCCACCTGCTCCTCAGGTGGTCTATGCTCATCTACTGTTGCACCAAACACTTACACGTTATCAGGTGTCCAGAGGTTAGTTATACTTGTATTATTGGTGATTCTGCAGATCATCAATAATCAGGTATATATCTGCATTGTTAGTGATACTGCAGATCACCAATAATCAGATTCTCTCTGTGTGCAGACACCAATCGTTACTATATATAGGTCAGGGGGTCACTGAGCTTACCAAGTCAATTTGAGTTCCAATAATTAGTTCTAAAGGTTTTGGAATCAATAAAATGACAAATTTATGCACCTGCCTAATTTTATTTAAACAATTATTGAACGCTTTCTGTAAATCCAATAAACTTCATTTCACTTCTCAAATATCACTGTGTGTGTCTCCTACATTATATATTTAACTGACATTTTGTATAGTAACAACCAACAATTTATACAGGAAAATCATGATGATTAACAAGGTTGCTCAAAATTTCGCATCCAGATGTATCACACCTTATGAAAAATATCACACCTTATAAAAGTTAACACGCCTTATCAGAGTAGGATAGCGAGCGCTACAAACGTATGCCTGCTAATTGGCAATGGCACTTGTTCTGACCTGAGCCCCTGCGGGTTCGTAGCGCTCGCTATGATACTCTGATAAGGCATGTTAACTTTGATATGGTGGGATGTCTTGATAACGTGTGATATTTGAGTTATCACGGTTTAGTTAAACAAGCTCTTGGTGTGCACCAGCCCTTAAAGTGCTTGAGCTGCAGCTCAGTAGGCACAGTCCTTGCTGAAGAGATGCTGGCTTACTGAACAGGAAGAGCCAAGATTTAAACCCAAATCTCCTGCATCAACGGCTGAGCCCTTATGCTTGGTACACACCATACAATTTTCTGATAGATTTTCTGTTATTTTTACCTGCCAGATAGATAATTTCCAACATGTTGGAAATTATCTATCTGCCTAGCAATTAAGCATTGTTCTGCTCAGTTGGAGATAACCAGAAGACAATGCACCAGAGATAATGACCAGTTTCTACAGAAAATAATCTAACAGAAAATCTAAACAGAAAAATCTAAAGCTCCGTCTACACGGAGCGATGTTCCTTATCAATCGAGCCGCTGATGCGGCTCGATTGATAAGATCCGTCAGGTCCGATTTTGCCGCCGCCGATTCCCTGCTCGTTCCCCACGAGGGGACAATGGCAGGGAATCGAGCGGAAGATAAGCGGCGCGGCGACAAAGGGGGATCGAATCCGATGCACGCGCAGGCGAGCGGGGAGGCGGCGGGAACGCGCGGGGAATGCGGAAGAGGCGATCCGGCGGCTCGATTAGCCTCGTATAGACGGGGCTTAACAGAAAATTGTATGGTGTGTACTATGCATATCCCATTACACTATCCAGCCACTAGCTCTGTGGTGCCTCCACCTACAATTGTCATCCAGGCATCTGCCTGGTTTGCCTATACCTAAAATCAGCCCTTTATTGGTATTAAATAGCTGGTCCTGTTGGTATAGGAAGGGACACAAATTATGTGCTATTTGTGCCAACAAAAAAATTAGAAACACCCAGAGTACAACAACAACAACAAATAACATTTGTAAAGCGCTTTTCTCCCGTAGGACGCAAGGCGCATAAGATGGCTCCGACCATCGTGGTACAGAGGAAGAATTTTATAAGTCCGGAAATGCCAGGCTAAACAGGTGGCTTTTCAGTCTGGATTTGAATAGCTCCAGGGATGGTGCTGTCTTTACTGGGTGTGGCAGGGAGTTCCAAAAAGTAGGGGCAGCATGACAGAAGGCTCTATCTCCAGATTTTATAGAACTTGCTGATCTGAGGTTGTGAGAGGTGTGGTGCAGCTTCAGCAAGTCCTTTATGTATCCAGGGCCCAGATTGTGCAGGGATTTGAATGTCAGCAGTCCAATCTTGAAGAGTATTCTCCATTCTACTGGTAGCCAGTGCTGTGAGCGAAGGATCGGTGTAATGTGACAGTGGTGAGGCTGGTTTCTTAGCAATCTGGCAGCAGCATTCTGCACTAATTGCAGGCGACGCAGGTCCTTTTTGGAGAGGCCAGTATAAAGGGCATTGCTGTAGTCCAGCCGTGATGTGATGAAGGCGTGAACTAGGGTTGGAAGATCCTCTGGGGGAATCAGATGTTAAATCTTTGCAATGTTCTTCAGATGAAAGTAGGAAGGTTTAACTACAGATGAAATTTGGTTTCTGAAACTCAATTCCCCATCGATTAGTACGCCAAGGCTGCACACAAGGTTGGAGCTGTTTATGTCTGAATTCCCAATCCTGATTGGTGTTATTTTAGGATAGAGCAGTTTTGATGGCGAGCGCTGGCTTTGGACAAAAAGGACCTCAGTTTTGTCAGCATTCAGTTTCAACCAGTTATCATTCAACCATGCCTGTAGCTCAGCTAAGCAAGAGTTTATTTTTGGACTAGTGTCTGTTCCACCAGGTTGGAAGGACAGGTACAGCTGTGTGTCATCGGCGTAGCAGTGGTACGTCAGGCCATGTCGTTGGATAGGTGTACCGAGTGGCATCAAGCCAAATATAGGGTTTGATTCACTAAACCGTGATAACTGCTATCACGGTTGCGATAGCGTCTTACGCGCATTATAACATGCGTAACGTTTTTAGCGCACAAATGCTAATTTTCACGCAAAATCACAGCCGTTTTTGCATGCAATCGGCCACAATTTCGCACAAAAATTTGCATTTGCGCATGAAAAAGTTACGCGCTAAACACTATCGCGACCGTGATAGCAGTTATCACAGTTTAGCGAATCAAGCCCTTTGTGTGTTATGTACTGATAGTTGAAATGAAGTATAGAGCATTAGGTATATTAGGTATAGGAAGTATAGGATAGAGTAATAAGCTCTATTCACAAAGCAGGATTACCTCAAAGGCAACCTGTCAGGGACTTACCTCCGGTATCCAGCGATGCGGTCGTCTCCACCGAGAATCAGCCGCCTCCTGGCAGTTCCGGGTTGGCGCAGATCTCTCGCGCACATGGCAATTGCCTACTCCCTGTGTACCTTGATATCTCTGATCTCACGTGTATGAACCCAGATTGTTACTGGACTTTGCTCTTTTGTCTCCTGTCTGGCTTTGGTGAGTTATCTAGTTCACTCTACGTTCAGCTCCTATACCTTGCACCAAAGCCCCGTTCAAGCGGGGACGCACCACATAGGGTGAAGAAGGTGGTGATAGACTGGGGCATAGGAGCTGAGCTGATGTCTTGCCAGGCCTGACACAACCACAGTATGGGCAGGTGGGGAGATTAGACCTGAATCCACTCAGGATTAAGAAGTCGCTCTCTGTAGATGAGGAAAAAAGGGGGTAACACCCCTCCACCAGGGGTGGGTGTTATTTAGCGTAGTATGGACACAGAGGCGCCAAAAGAATAAAAGTATTTAAACATGTTAAACATGAGGAGGTAGTGGTGGACTTACAGTATCTTCTTCAAGTAGACACAAAAATTGCCAATGTGTTTGTCAAATAGAACAAGTTTATTTACATACTCCGGGGGACAATGCAACACGTTTGCGGGTTTGATCCTGCTTCATCAGGCAATAACAACGGACTAATGGCAAATGTGATCAGTAGAAGAGCACATTACACCACTGTTATTGCCTGATGAAGCGGGATCAAACCTGCGAAACATATTGCATTGTCCCACGAAGTATGTAAATAAACTTGTTCTATTTGATAAACACATTGGCAATTTTTGTGTCTATCTGTTCCCTAAATTGCTTGCAGTATACCATGTAAAGTAATGGTATGTAAGACCCCAAAAGCAGGGGCATTCCTAGGATCCTAAGAGATCCGGGGCACTTTTGGGCTATCCAGCCGAAAGATGGGTGTGGCCGTGCACTGGAATATGGGTGTGGTCATGGGTGGAGGCAAATTACATGAACTTAACGGCGGTCTAAGTAGGCCTGCAAAGCAAAATGTTGAATGAAGCGCCCTCTCCATTAATACAAAACAAAAATGCTGCATATCACATAAATAGACAGTGTCACTTAAACATAACTAGGCAGAGCTACCTGGCTTCAGTGCTGGCTGCCTGGTCTGGCTTTCTGCTGGGTGGGCTGGCCTGCTGCCAGGTTATCTGGCAGTTCCCCATAATATTCTCTGACCTTCTAGTGGACCCCTTCCCATGGGCCTCCCATTCAGACACCACAACTCCCAGCATGCCCCTATAGAAGAACCACAGATCCCTGCATGCCCCCATAAAGGCATCACGGTGCCCAGTATGGCACCGCAGCACCCAGTATGCCCACATAGAGGCACCACAGCACCCAGCAATAGAGGCACCACAGCACCCAGTATACCCCCCATTGCTGTGTGCTGTGGTGAGATGCTGGGTGCTAGGGTGTCATGCTGGGTGTTATGGTGCCTCTGTGGGGCATGCTGGGTACTGTGTGGTACCATGCTGGATGCTGTAGTGGCTCTACTCTGCCTAGGGGACATCCGGGGCACCACTGGATAGATCCGGGGTATGTGCCACTGATCTTTGGGGCTAGCAACACCCCTACCCCATAGTCCACAACTGTCCCGATTTGGGCGGGACCATCCTGGGCTCTGCCCCCTCATCCCGGGTCCCGTCCCCTCCTCTTTAAAGAGACTCTGAAGCGAGAATAAATCTCGCTTCAGAGCTCATAGTTAGCAGGGGCATGTGTGCCCCTGCTAAACCGCCGCTATCCCGCGGCTAAACGAGGGTCCCTGACCCCCCAAATCCCCTCCGTGCAGCGGGGGATTAGTTCCTGTTTGAGGCAGGGCTAACCGCCGCAGCCCTGCCCCACGCGCGTCTGTCAGCGCGTATCTTCGCCTCTCCCCCGCCCCTCTCAGTCTTCCTTCACTGAGAGGGGCAGGGGAGAGGCGGCGATGCGCCGCTGATAGACGCGACTAGAGGCAGGGCTGCAGCCGTTAGCCCTGTCTCTAGGAGCAGCAAAATCTACGACCAATTTGGTCGTTGATTTTCTGCTAACTATGAGCTCTGAAGCGAGAATTATTCTCGCTTCAGTGTCTCTTTAAGTCCCGTTTTAGCAGACACACTAGGAGCCGTTTGGAGAATTTCATTGCTCTGCCTCAATGCCTAATAACTGCTGTCTCTCTCTTCCTGCTCCGGAGACAGGCAAGTGAATCAATTCAGCTGCCTGGCATGGTCCTTGTCAGGGTGACTGCACAGTGGAGGAGAGCCCCTGCAGAACGAATTACAAGTTCTGTAGCAAGGATACAAGTGCTCTGACCCCTGCCTCATGTGTGTCCCCCGCCCTGCTGTGTCTCCCTCTCCAGTGTCTCCTGCCCTGCCATGCTGTGTCCCCCTCTCCAGTGTCCCCTGCCATGCCATGCTGTGTGTCCACCTCTCCAGTGTCCCCTGCCATGCTGTGTGTCCACCTCTCCAGTGTCCCCCTGACCTGCCATGCTGTATGTCCACCTCCAGTGTCCCCTGCTATGCTGTGTGTCCCCCTCTCCAGCGTCCTGTGCCCTGCCATGCTGTGTCCCCCTCTCCAGTGTCCCCTGTCCTGCTGTGTGTCCCCCCCTCTTGTGTCCCCTGCCCTGCCATGTGTCCACCTCTCCAGTGTCCCCCTGCCATGCTGTGTCCCCCTCTCCAGTGTCCCCTGTCATGCTGTGTGTCCCCCTCTCCAGCGTCCTCTGCCCTGCCATGCTGTGTTCCCCTCTCCAGTGTCCCCTGCCATGCTGTGTGTCCCCCTCTCCAGTGTCCCTTGCCCTGCCATGCTGTGTGTCCCCCTCTCCAGTGTCCCCTGCAATGCTGTGTCCCCCTCTTCAGTGTCCCCTGCCATGCTGTGTGTCCCCCTCTCCAGCGTCCTCTGCCCTGCCATGCTGTGTCCCCCTCTCCAGTGTCCTCTGCCCTGCTGTGTGTCCCCCTCTCCAGTGTTCCCTGCCCTGCCATGTGCCCCCCTCTCCTGCGTCCCCTGCCCTGCAATGCTGTGTCCCCCTCTCCAGTGTCCCCTGCCCTGCCATGTGTCCCCCTCTCCAGTGTCCCCTGCCCTGCTGTGTGTCCCCCTCTCCAGTGTCCCCTGCCCTGCCGTGTCCCCCTCTCCAGCGTCCCCTGCCCTGCTGTGTGTCCCCCTCTCCAGCGTTCCCTGCCATGCTGTGTGTCCCCCTCTCCTGCGTCCCCTGCCCTGCCATGTCCCCCTCTCCAGTGTCCCCTGCCCTGCCATGCTGTGTGTTCCCCTCTCCAGTGTCCCCTGTCCTGCCGTGTCCCCCTTTCCAGTGTCCCCTGCCATGCTGTGTGTCCCCCTCTCCCGCGTCCCCTGCCCTGCCATGCTGTGTGTCCACCTCCCCAGTGTCCCTTGCCCTGCCATGCTGTGTGTCCACCTCTCCAGTGTCCCCCTGCCCTGCCATGTTCCCCTCTCCAGTGTCCCCTGCCATGCTGTGTGTCCACCTCCAGTGTCCCCTGCCCTGCCATGCTGTGTCCCCCTCTCCAGTGTCCCCTGCCCTGCTGTTTCCCCCCCTCTCCAGTGTTCCCTGCCCTGCCATGTGTCCCCCTCTCCAGTGTCCCCTGCCCTGCCATGCTGTGTGTCCCCCTCTCCAGTGTCCCCTGCCCTGCCGTGTGTCCACCTCTCCAGTGTCCCTTGCCCTGCCATGCTGTGTGTCCACCTCTCCAGTGTCCCCTGCCCTGCCGTGTGTCCACCTCTCCAGTGTCCCTTGCCCTGCCATGCTGTGTGTCCCCCTCTCCAGTGTCCCCTGCCCTGCCATGTGTCCCCCTCTCCAGTGTCCCCTGCCCTGCCATGCTGTGTGTCCACCTCCAGTGTCCCCTGCCCTGCTGTGTCCCCCTCTCCAGTGTCCCCTGCCCTGCCATGCTGTGTGTCCCCCTCTCCAGTGTCCCCTGCCCTGCCGTGTGCCCCCCTCTCCAGTGTCCCCTGCCCTGCCATGCTGTGTCCCCCCCTCTCCAGTGTCCCCTGCCCTGCCATGCTGTGTGTCCACCCCTCCAATGTCCCCTGCCCTGCCATGCTGTGTGTCCCCCTCTCCAGTGTCTCCTGCCCTGTCATGCTGTGTGTCCCCGTCTCCCATAGCTCCCAACTGTTCCTCTTTTGGAGGGACAGTACCTCTTTGGGAGCCCTGTCCCACTGTCCCTCTTTCCTCCTCATGTGTCCCTCTTTCAGGACTGATGAACAGACCTATGTAAAATGATGTCATTTTCTACTGAAAAATGTGTTAAATTGACTTTAAAGAGAAACTCCAACCTAGAATTGAACTTTATCCCAATCAGTAGCTGATACCCCCTTTTACATGAGAAATATAATGCTTTTCACAAACAGACCATCAGGGGGCGCTGTATGACTGATTTTGTGCTGAAACCCCTCCCACAAGAAGCTCTGGGACTGCGTACTTTTGGCAGTTTGTTACAATGTAACAAGGTTCACAGACAGGAAATAGCTGTTTACAGCTGTCTCTAACAGCCAAAACAGCTAGGAGCAGCTACATAACCTGCCCACAGTAAAAATGTCACCATGTAATAAATGTCAGAATGTAAATCAGGGAGAGGAAAGATTTTACAATGAGAAAACACTGACTAAATCATTTATACATAATTATTGTAAAAATGAAGCACTTTTTTTACTACATTATTTTCACTGGAGTTCCTCTTTAAACTTTATATTCATCCTTTGAACCAGGATAGAAAGGACCAGTGTGGTCTAAATTATAAAATTACATATTTTTCTTATAAAACCTTTATGGTATGCGTGACAGGGGCATGGTTAGGGGTGTGGCTTAAGTTTCCCTCTTTCTGATCTCAAAATGTTGGGAGGTATGCTACCCAAAAGTCTGACCAGCATAGGCCCGGCCCATTGCACATGTGAATGGTGATTTTTTTTGGCGTTAATCGCCAAAAAATGCCAGAGCAAAACGCTAGCAAAATCGCTAGTGTTTTGCGATCAGCAAGTGTGAATAGGCCCTAAGAGACAGTTTTTAAACATGCCTAGCGTTTTTTGGAGGGTTGTTGTGTAGCAGATTACAAATATTGTTACAGTAAACCTGACTGAACAGCTTCTGTAACAAAAACGACTGGAAAACCGCTCTGATGTAGCGTTTTTCTTTCCTATACTTTAACATTGAGGCAGAAACGCCTCAGAAATCTAGAAAATGCTGCAGCCCCTGAGTTTGCATTTGTGAAAACAATGAGCCGCTCTGGTGTGCACCATCCCATTCACTTCCATTAGCCAAGCGGTTTTCCCCTGCAAGCGTTTTAAAAAACGCTACAGAACCGCTCATCGTTGAAACGCAATGCTTCAAAACGCGGCGTTAGATGTGAAAGGTAAAATGAAAGTCTAGGGACTTTCATTTTACCTTGGAAAACGCCAACTTTGGCCGCGGCGTTAAAGGAATACTTAAGTGGAAAAAAAAATGATCTTTACTCACCCGGGGCATCCCTCAGCCCCCTGGAGCTGTATGGTGCCCTCGCAGCCCCACTCCGATCGTCCTGTCCCCGCCGGCGGCTACTTCCGGGTTCGGCGACAGGCTGGGAACGCGGGTGATTCTCCGCGTTCCCAGCCGCTATATCACCCTCTATGCTGCTATAGCGTATATATATATATATATATGCTATAGCAGCATAGAGGGTGATATAGCGGCTGGGAACGCGGAGAATCACCCGCGTTCCTAGCCTGTCGGCTGCTGTCGCCGAACCTGGAAGTAGCCGCCGGCGGGGACAGGACGATTGGCGCGGGGCTGCGCTATAGCAGCATAGAGGGTGATATAGCGGCTGGGAACGCGGCAAATCACCCGCGTTCCCAGCCTGTCGGCGGCTGTCGACTAACCCGGAAGTAGCCGCCGGCGGGGACAGGACGATCGGAGCGGGGCTGCGAGGGCACCATACAGTTTCAGGAGGCGGAGGGATGCTCCGGGTGAGTAAAGATCATTTTTTGTTTTTGACTTAAAGGGATACTTAAGTCAAATAATAAAAATGATTTTTACTCACCTGGGGCTTCCCTCAGCCCCCTGCAGCTGTCCAGTGCCCTCGTAGCATCGCTCCGATCCTCCTGTCCCTGCTGGCGGCTCCTTCCGGTTTCGGCGACAGCCGCCGACAGGCTGGGAACGCGAGTGATTCTTTGCGTTCCCAGCCACAATAGCGCCCTCTATGCTGTTATTGCGGCAAGAAGGCCACAATAACAGCATAGAGGGTGATATTGTGGCTGGAAACGCGAAGAGTCACTCGCGTTCCCAGCCTGTCGGCGGCTGTCGCTGAAACCGGATGGAGCCGCCAGCAGGGACAGGAGGATCGGAGCGATGCTGCAAGGGCACCGCCGCACCGGACAGCTTCAGGGGGCTGAGGGATGCCTCGGGTGAGTAAAAATCATTTATTTTATTTTACTTAAGTATCCCTTTAAGTATTCCTTTAAAACGCCGAAAAAGCCCTCTAGTGTGAAAGGGCCCTTGTTCCGACGTGATAACCTACACGTCGAATTTGCCTACATCCACTATCAAACGTATAGCAGGTGGGTTAGGGTTGGGGGAGGGGAAGGGATAGTAAAAATCTATGGGATGTAGGTTAGTTCGACGTGTAGGATAAAGTGTTGGAGCACCCTCAATGTTACCCCTTCTGCCCAAGAGTAAAACTTTTGGACTAGCGTTCTACTTCAAAACGAAATTCTACCTTCAAAACAAATGTACTGTAAACCCACAAAACAGATATCCAAATAGTCTATCCTACATACAAACACAATACCCATATTATTACTATTTAGATTTCTTATACAAATAAAGCACACAGAAGAACGTCTGCATGCATAGCGCTCCTCCTCTCCGCTGTGGTCCGAGCAAGTTATTTGTCACGTGACACTAGCCGGTTCTGGCAGCTGCTGATTGGCCAGTCTCGGCTCATTCCCTTGGAAGCGGCGTGAGCGGGAAGGGGAGGGCTCTCCCGGGGAGATCCGGGTTCTGTGCACGAGCATGACGTGTACGGTCGAATCAAAACAGAGCAGGTGCTGTAGAGTGGAGGCTCCCGGCTCGGCGCTGCACATAGGTGAGGGGGGTCTGTCTGTGTTCTGTCACTGGTGAGATGTATGCCCACCATAGTGCTCTGCACTGCTGCCCTTCTCCCCTACCTCTTTGCCAGCTTATGTAGTTCTCTGCATGCAATGCATTCTTCTGTCTACACGCTAGAGCTATGCTGCCAGCTGTCACCTTATATTTTTGTTGTCGTTTCCTCATCACGCTCCTGCTATAGTAGGTGTCATTCTTTTGTATAACCTGTGTGTGAGTCCTGACCATAAACAAAGTGAATCTATACTGTATGGCTATACAGTAGACTGTCAGAAAATTGTATGGTGTGTACTAGTTTTAATAAGCAAGTGATGACAGCTCTTCTGTAAGTGTGCTACTAGTATTGTCAGTGAGAATCTGGTATATGCCTGTTTTTAGAGCCAAGGTAGTATTTATTATTATTCACTTAAAGTGAACCTGAAGCTGGGCATAAAAAAAAAAAAAAAAAAAAAAAAAAAGCTTAGTTACTTACCCGTCTATAAGGAAGGCTCTAGATTGAGACAGGTCATTTGGGAGCGCAATCACAGCTGCGTAGCGCCTGACCTGGGTGCCGCCATAGACGCAATGTTATTATGTCTGTGGCGGTGCAGCAGGAGTACATTTGAAATCGGCGCCGGGAGATTTGGGCGCAGGATCCAGCTGTTATATGGCTGGTCCTGCTTCTGTACAAGTCCGGCCCGAATTAATTACTATTCCCCCCTCCAGGCTGCCATGGATAGTGGGGGAATGAAATAATTCGGCTTCCAGCAATCAAATTATTATGATTTTTAAGCAACCTCAGCTCCGTCTTCTGACGGCACCGACGTTACTCACTGAGCGCCGCTATAGACTGATTCCCATTACAGTCTATGGCGGCGCTGGCTGCGCCCAAATCTAGCAGCGCTGAAAAGCACTGCTCCGCGCAGCAGGATTTACTTGTGTCCCCAAGTACTTCTGAAGATTTCCTCATCCATACTGTGCACCTGTGCCTTTGGCCATGCTTACGCCAAATAGTATCCTGGTCTACTTTTGAATTCCAGTACAAACCACTGACACTAATTAGTTACTGTATGCGTTCGCAACGATATGTGTTCTACATCGGTTTCCACAATGCATACGTTTTTCTCTGTGTGGTAATAAGCACTTTGTCATACAAAGGCCGTTATCATTGTCTATTGCGAGACTATGGATCATATGATGTATTACGTATATGTTGTGGGCCTGTGGGTTTTTTTTTGTGCTGTTTCTTTTTGTTGTATTGAATGGGGTGGATAAAATGTGTGTGAACGGTCGCCACGCATGCCATTGCAATGTAACGCATTGGCTATAGTATGAAAGGACACTTTTATTGCATTTGTTTTTATCAGGCATATGTGTGACAATAGGCTTTGTGCGGGAATTCATTTGTTGTTGGGAAAGGGTTATGTTTTTTTGTTTTGTTTTTGAAGTCTATGAAAGGACAGTCCGCACACCTACCCTTTAGTTGTAGGAGGAATTTTTTTCTCAACAACACATCAATAAGGTATATCAATAGTTTTCTTGTTAAGTGTTTTAAAAATGCCACTGCATCAGAAAGTTCTAGTTCCGAAATATACTAAGCCTAGTGATCCATCAATATGAGTGACTTGGTTGAACTGATAAAAAGATTTTGATATCCGTGCATTTGCTGAGAAGCAGATGAAAAGATGTAGAGTGCTTATCCAAAACACTCCTACCAAAGGACAGACTGGAGGAAGCATTTATAGAGCAATATCCTATCATATTTGCCATGAGATGCTTCACTGTGTTATATGGCTCATCTGGAGTGGGTTTGTAATGGCATTTATGGCTGTCAGTATAGGTGAGATGGAGGGAAAACAATCAACAAAATAGGTTCATAAAACGTTCCGTCTCAGTATTCTTCCTAGGCTCTTAGTGCTCCAACCGGCTAATTTTGGTGAGCACCCGGCTGTCAGCTGCTGTCCTTCTCATCCTTCTCCTGTGCTGTAAGCAGAGTTGCACCAGCCATGCATTCCTCTATCGTGCCCCACCTGGCTACTTTTTTATGCCACCCGGCTGTAAAAAAAATGTCTGGGGAGAACACTGTGTCTTATGTTTCCCGTGGGCCCACTTGACTTTCTGAAGTCAAATAAGATAGTAGTAAAACTGTAACTTTTTTAGTGAATGGATCTGCAGAACAGCAGTTTTCATAATTTTTGGTCTGCCAATACCTAGCGGCTTTGTGCAGAAGCAAAGATTTGTAGACCAAAACAGTCATGAACATTCGGAGGAATAGTCTTGCTTCCATACGACAGCATATTTTGAAACTTGTGGACTTTTTATTTTGTTACTGTTTTCCTTTTAGCCTTTGTTTATAGTAGGGTGTTGCGCAATGCGATGTTCACAGTGCGCCAGTTGCAGTGTGATCTAACCTAATGCGGCATCCCAACACACTGCGTGCAGTGCATTGCTACAAAACATGGTCGTTAAGGGTGACAGTGAAGCATACTTTTCACTGACTACTTCACTGTATGTGACGCAATGGTTGGGTAACGTGGCTTATGAATTTTATGTTCTGTTGCGCTGGGTTCCTGCTTTACAGGGAACACAGTGCCCCACTGTGAACCTAGCCTTAGTCCTCAAGCTGCTTGGCAGAGTATGCTTATGCCTATGCTTTTGCTTTGCTACCCTGTCAGATATTTTAAACAATCCCTACCTGTCAACCACTACCTAGTTCCCTATGGTCGATGGACAATTTTGTCATCACAGTCAGGCAGGATGTAAGGGCCAAGATATTTGGTGAAAAATACGGTATAGGCTGATAACATTAAGTGGATACACTTTTTATTTATTTATTTTTTTTATGCAACAAATTTGCCCGAATGTTACTTCAGCGTACCCACAGAATGAAAACCCTAGCAAGACTCAAGCCAGTGGCAAGCCTATTAATTGCGAAGCGGTGCACCGCGCTCCCATCGTGCACACTTGCTGTGTTGCCCAATGACTTGTATTGTTGCATAATCTGTGCGGTAGGTACAGATAATGCTGTAACGTGCTAGCGCCTTTGTGTTGGCATTGCGGCGTTTTGGATTGTCACAGGAGCCCTAGTGGTCAGACCGCAAATTGCCTTCCAATCGGTTTCAGCACACAGACCATGCAAGCTTTGGTCTCGATCTTTGCGCAGAAACAGACAGAAATTTAAGCAGCAGCCCGACCAGAAGGGAGCCTGTGGGGTACGGTAATTACAACTTACACACTATTTCAGGGTATCTGCCACCACCATTGGTATGGGCCAGTGGACCCAACTGACTGACTAGTCCTGCAAATAAAAACGGTTAAACACACTTTATTCTGTCTAGATATCAACAATAGTAGCGTCTCTTCAGAGACCTGAGTTCAGTTTCTGTGTATGCAGAATAATAGGGTAGCGGAACAGTGAAGGACTTTGATAAAGTCTTTATTCACGGCAATATAAATAATTAATATATACAGAAAATTATTAAAATCAACAATTATTTAGACATGAGATAACACAGTATGAAAATAAAGGGGAGAAAAAACGGATACTTAGAGTTCATGGAGAGGTGTCCTTTTGTGGGAAAACTTGTAAAGTTCTTGGTTTCAATCAACGTTCAGAGTTCAGACCAGGTGGATGCCAGCATATCCTCAAGCTGGCACAGATGAGATCAAGATGATGTTTTAGGGTGGAGGACCCTGAGTTTGGCTCCTCTGCCATTCTTCTGCCCCTGATCCAGTAGGAGGGAGTGAGGGCGGGAGCCACACACCCCCTTAGAATATGAGATGAGTCCTCCCCTTGTCCTGGGGACCAGAAATCGTATCTAACCATATATGGGCTCTATCTCACAGAACCGTACAGGTCAGGGCATATTTACTAACATTTTCAGGTCTGTCTCGATTTACCCAGCAGTCTGATACCAAACATGAGTGGTGGAACCCCTGTGGTATCATCAGGACACTTTCGAACGGCCTAACTGGCAGTCTTTACCTCAGAATGTTCTGAAATGTTCTCAGAACCAGCACCAGACAGGGCCCTACATGCTCTGTTAGTTTGGGGGGTCTGCCAGCCTGGCAATACAGAAAATATGACACATATAGCAGTTTATGGAATATGATCTACATCTGGGATTTACAGCAGGTCATTCCCAGGCAAAGGCTCGTTTGAAGTTTGAGGGCAGCCAGCTACGTGTTAGCTCCCCTACTGGGATTGTAGCCAAAATGTCTAACTTTCCCCAACTAGATTGTTTCTGCCATCATTCTGCTTATCAACTATATCTGATGGATGGGCCATCAGCACAGCTTGAAGCCACGGACACTCTGCAGCAGGCTCGTGCCTTTTGGTGGAAGAAGGACTGTCTTTATTAAAAAAAGAAAAACCAGGAATGTCAGTTCTGCTCGCTGCAATGACTAGCAGATCTGACCAAGAAATCGGAGAAACCGACGGCGAATCTCCCAGATTCGCCTACGTTCCTCCCGGCTGTTCCGAGACAGCTGGGAGAAAGGGAAACTCCAGGTTGCTACAGGTAGCCCCTACACAACCAATCCAGATTCTATTGATCTGAATCGTAATCGATGCAGAGAATCGATTGCGATCGCATTTCTTCACGGGTGGTTCTAGGACGCGTCTGCGGTCCCGCAACCGTCCGTGAAATGGATACTTCTGGTGCACTGCATCACGTAAACTGTGCAAGTCTCCATAGTCTTGCACGGTCTTTGCATTGGGGAAGCGTACCATGGAGCAATGCAGTGCACGACTGTGCAATTATAGTTGTCTGCTTCTAGTTTAGTTGATGCCAAAACAATAACTTTTTAAAGTAATCTGTAGAAACTCAGTCTCTGTCTACTTACTGCATTTGTCACTGCTGTAGGCTGCAATATTGTCAAAAAGATTCAATATGTGCCTCATCCCTTGCAATCTAAATAACAGGATGATGCAGTCGTAATAATAGTCTAAGGGCTCGTTTCCACTAGAGCGAATCTGCATGCGTTTCCTGCATGCAGATTCGCTCAAACAATACAAGTGGATGGCGCCGTTTCCACTTGTCAGGAATTCTGTGCGGCTCGCTCTGCAGAAAAAATCTGCACAGCAGAGCCGTCAGAATTCGCACGCCGCACACCCGCACGCGAATCGTCGGTCATGTAACTAAATAGGAAAACCGCAAGCACTTGAGTCTTGCGGTTTTCCCGGCGTTTCCGCGTGCGATTTCGTTTAAAAACCCATGTCAATGCTTGCCGGCATTGACATGGTTAAAATCGCGTTGTTAAAATCGCGAACGATTCCGCGTGAAAATCCGCATGAAAACGTCAACGAATCCGCAACCGTATGCGGATTCGTTGATGCGTTTTCCGCGAGCAAATCACACCGCACAAGTGGAAACGTACCCTAAAGGTGGCCATACACTGGTCGGATTTGCCATCAGATCGACCAACAGGTAGATCCCTCTCTGATCGAATCTGATCAGAGAGGGATCGTATGGCTGCCTTTACTGCAAACAGATTGTGAATCGATTTCACTATGAAACTGATTCACAATCTGTGCAGCTGCAGCCGCCGCCCCCTCGCCCCCCGCATACATTACCTGATCCAGCCGGCGCTAGTCCCCTGGTCTCCGCTGTCTCTTCTCCGCTCTGGGCTCCAGGGCTACAGCTTCACTTTACTTCCTGCCGGGGGAAGTTTAAACAGTAGAGGGCGCTCTATTGTTTAAACTTCCTGTCGGGACAGGAAGTAAGTGAAGCCAGCCGGAGCCCAGCGCTGAGAGAGCGGGGACAAGCGCTGGCGGAACAGGTAATGTATTGCCGCTATCGTCGGTTGTTAGACATTCGAATGCCGCTATGGACGCACTCCCTACCTGCCGGCGATCAAGCGAAATCTTCGGCATGGACGGATCGACGGGAACGATCGACTTCGGACAGAAATCGACTGCTCGTTCAGCGTTTGCGCAACGATTTCACAGCAGATTCGATCAGTGATCGAATCTGCTGTATATCGGCGGGAAAATCGTGAAGTGTATGGGCCCCTCAGTAGATGCCTCAGTAGACACATCTTCAGACCATTTCTAGACAATTTTTGGCTGCATTGGAGTTGTTTCACTCAAGAAAGGTAACATCCCGGCACTAGGTTTGCTAAGCTAGTACTGTAGATGGTATTTTTAGATATGTGCATGGAGAGAGCTATAGCTTCATCCTGTAGTGATGTTTAGGTTTCCAAGGGCTGGTACCTATGATCAGAACTTTGGACAGCTCTTGATATTCCGATCAGGCGTGGATGCCAAATCAACACAAGTGTAAGATGGCTCCTGCATACCTTTTGCTTTAGGCATGTACTGAAAAATGTCCCACTCTCGTGATAGCATCTACATCATTTGTTTGAACATCCACAGGAACTGACTTGTGCAAGACCATGCAATATCTACCAGCATGGCTAGTCACTTGTCGTCCATTTTCAATTCTAAGTTCGGACTTTTAAAGAAAAGATTCAAGACACACAGGGACACCGGGATCCCATTCTTGTGTAATATCACATGATACTTGGGGATATAAATAAAACAGTATAAGATTATACTCACAAAGCTGGCTTGCTAGAGAAGCCACCACTCCTAAGAGCATGTGGAGAAGTTCTGTCCCCACTCGACCTTGTGGATGGGATGCGGTGGTCACTGCTCCAAAAAAGGGGGGACGGTCTCACTCTAGGTGAGGCTGTGAAGAGAGTCCCTCTGAAGGGGGTCACTGGTCGATACTGGAAGGAGGTGCCTAAGGGTGGTAAAGGTGTGTATTGTATGTGGCAAAAATAGGTAGTAAGAGTAATTCTAAGAGTATGATGTTAAGAAAACAAAACAAATGTATTGTGCACATAGGACAACACTTTTTGGGATGAAAACCTCTTCATCACCTCAACTAAAAGTGTGGTTAGTAGAAACAGGATCAGCCTGAGGTTTTTTTGAACATCACACTCTGAATTACTTATTAGAGGTAAGATTCTCTTACCACCTATTTTTGCCACATGCAATACACACCTTTACCACCATCGGGAGCTTCCTACCTCCTTCCCTTTTCAATTCTGAATTCCCTTCCAATAAATAAACCATCTTATTTTTAATCAGAAGTAAACATTGAGTGGTATGTACCAGGCCTGTTAAAGCGGACCCAAACCAAACATTTTTTTAATTAAAAATATTTAGTTGCATGACTCTGACACATGCAAAGATAAATAAACACTCCTTCAAACCTATGATCATTTCAGTGCATGCTTTTCACCCTTCTCTTTTCATTGCTAGGGTTATACTGGGGGCAGCCATTAGCAATTCCTCCATTGCCGGACACCATCTACTCCACCAGTTTGCCGGAACTGTAAAATATTTTAGATTTGTCATCATGCAGCTGAAAAAAGGCTGCTATTTATTATTATAATTTAGAGAATAGATTTTATTTCTGAAATCTTGTATTTTTAAATTTGGGTCCACTTTAATAACTTTTCTATTTAGGTGTCTGAATCCATAACCGATGTGGTTAGATTAGAACAATTAAATGCATCTATTGCCGTAAAGAGTTCCCTTTATGAGTAGGAAAGAGCAAGTAGAGGAAGCTAGTAACTTGTAATGCAAAGAGAGTGATTTAGCTGTGGAATGAAGAATCCTTTGGGGTAAACAGCTGTTTTTCCCTTTCCCACTCCCAGGATTATGGTAGCCTGCATTTTGGCAGGATGTCTCTTCTCTATTCTGTAGTCATGAAGTTGACTCACAAGATCCAGCAGTGTTGCGTGTGTCAGTGTCTTGGTGTGTCTTTGTGCATCATCATGTTTCAGCCGTCAAGAAAAAAACAAAACTTCCAGGCCACCATACATTATTAGATAGGTAAACAAACGGTATCTAACTGATATTGATCATTCTCTTCCTGGTTCCCGCCCTGCATTCTCAGAATTACATCATATGTCAGCACACATTTCATGCTATCTCAATGGGCTTGATTCACAAAAAGCGTGTGAAGTGTTAGCACGCCAGTGAAAAGCCACTTAGCACGTGCAAACTGGCTTTGCATGCGCTAATATGCGCACAAAGTTCTGTGCGCAATGCTTTGCGTGCAAAATCAGCTGCTTCGCGTGCTAAGTAGCGTGATGAGCATACTTTGCATGCAAAGCGGCTGATTTACATGCAAACAGAACGTATGGCGCAGCGCCGTTCGCACGATAAAATAGCACGCGATCAGTAACAACTTTGCAGTGCAAACTTCTTAGCACCCTAGTTTGCACATGCAAAGCTTTTAGACGTGCTAACTATGTTAGCACGCTTTAGTGAATCAAGCCAAATGTGACCATTGCTGGTAAACTGGTAGAACATATCCCATTAAAGAATGTATTCACTGCTGCAGTACCTAAGTGATATATTTGCTGTGGTGCCCGTGTGGGCTTCAGTACTTGGGCAGGACTAAGAGAAATTTAAAAGTAAGAATCAATGAACACATCAATAATATTGCGAAGGGGTTTAGGGGGCATAGTGTGTCAACACATTTTGCTGAGAAGCATAACTGTGACCCCGAACTATTAAAATTTTGTGGAATACAAAGGCTGATTCCTGGGTGGAGAGGGTGTCATAAAATCATAGATTTCCAAATTAGAAACAAGGTGGCTTTTTGAATTAAAAACGATGACACCGAGAGGGTTAAACATGGAGCTGGATTTAAATTGTTTTATAGCGAATGATTAAATTGTTTTACAGTGAATCAGTAATTGCATTATGATGGCAAATGTTGGGATATGGATATGTAGGGGTATGCGGGCATGTACATAGTTTATATCACTGTGGCTATGGTGGTACTTGGATTTTAAACTGATTTAAGATATTAAAATATTAATTTTCATATATATGTTACGGCCAGAACCCGAAGTTTGCCCACTTCTGGATCTGGCCAGTCAATGTGCGAAGTGGAGGCGGCGCTGTGGCCAATGTCCGAAATGAGCCGAATCCTGGCGCCTCCGATCATTTTCCCCCGGCGCTGGCTCCGCCCCCTGTCTCCCTGCTATCGGCTTCTGACAGTCGGGGGACACATGCGTCCCCCCAGAGCCATTAGTGGCTGCAGGAAGGCAGAGGCAGGAAAGCAGGAATTCGTTCTTACCTGCAGAGCGGGTGCTGACAGAAGCAATGGCTGCAGTGCTCCCCGCTCTGCTTTTCTGCAGCCACGAACGACTCTGGGGTGAAGGGGGGGGGGGGGGGGAGGAGACTCGTGTGTCTCCGGCTGACTGAAAGCACGTCGCCGGCTCTAATTGGGAGATTAAACAAGTGTAGTATAGGAATTGTAGGCAGCATGGGTGATGAGGCACATGGTTGAGCATCAGCCAATAGGATGACTGGATGCTCGCTGTCGCAGTGGATATGCTGCGCACCAGGCGTGAAAGCAGAAAGGGTTTGCACAGTAGGGGTGGGGAGTAAGTATACGAGGTGCGGAATGGCTGGGAACACTTGAGAATTGTGGGTAATGTAGTTCGTATGGAAGGAGGAGGGCGGATCACATTCAGATGGCCAGCGCTGATGCTGGGAAGTGTAATGTAATATAAGGCGTCAACACACTGCGAGAAGCCATGCCCCTGATGAGTCATTAACGAAACCGTTTGGGCGGAGCTTGGAGAGCAGTGTGAGGACGCAGAGTCCACGTGGTTTTACTTATATGCGCATTTTTACTACAGAATTGTGAGTGCAATTTTTAACTGCTAATACTTTTAATAAACGGTATCACGCTATGGTAGTTCTATTTTTGAGTTTTTGAAAGGTACTCCTTGAGGAGAGATCGGTTTGGAGAATCATAAGCGCTATTGCTGGTTCTGAAGGGAATCAGCCTATAGATCTGGTGAGCGACTTTTGTTTACAATTGGTGAAGGGTTGATCCCAGTGAAGTCACTGATCCCTGCATGTAGTGCACTGGAGGTGTTATGCTTATGCAGACAGTATTACGCTATGGGGAGTGTTTTGTTTCTCTGTTGCATATGACCATTGGAGGAATACAGGGGACAGCGTGAAGGGGATGCCTGAGGGAGAACCGTACTTAAGCGCATTTGCTGATCTGTGAGGTGGTCAGCCAAAGTATAGCGTAGCATGTATTCTTAGAACATTGAAGACCTACAGGAGACTTTTTTTTTATGATGTATTCCAAAGACTGGTTGTCTGATTAAAAGCAAAAATTGGGTCTAGTTGGACTTTTAGTCTGAAATTGAGTATTATCTGTGCAAATGTACCTTTGTTGAGCGCATTTCTGTTTGCATCAAATTGATTTTAGGTTACCACCTACTGGCATTGCGCACCAAAGGAATTCTTAGAGTTTTTATACTATCTAATTTGGTATTATATTGGGTGGAGCGCAAGTGCCACTAGGGATTAACATTGCTGGTTATTAGTTTTGTATTGCTCAATAAAATTTGATGTTTTTATCTAGTCTAATATCAGAATAAAATTTTAAAGGGATCTGGGCTCTAAACTCAGATAGCCAGCGGCTAACAGAACATACCAAAATAAATGAGATTGTTGGTGCCGCATATCCAACAGGCATGTGGTTTAAGCTCCTTTGCTGGCGTCAAGGCCTGCAAGTGTTCCCCAACCATGTCCTCAAGGCCCACTAAGGCCTGGTGCACACCAAAAACCGCTAGCAGATCCGCAAAACGCTAGCGGTTTTGGAAATTCTTTTTCTTTTATGTAGCGTTTTAGCTAGAGTTTCGCGGTTTTGGTGTAGTAGATTTCATATATTGTTACAGTAAAGCTGTTACTGAACAGCTTCTGTAACAAAAACGGCAACAAAACCTCTCTGAACAGGCGTTTTTCAGAGCGGTTTGCGTTTTTCCTATACTTAACATTGGAGGCAGAAACTCCTCCGCAATCCAGAAAATGCCTCAGCCCAGGAGTATGCTTTTCAGCAAAACGCCTCCCGCTCTGGTGTGAACCACCTCATTGAAACACATTACCCTAGCGTATTCGCAAGCGGCTGCAAAAATGCCAGAAAACCCGCTGGGTGTGCACCAGCCCTAAGGGCCCTTTTCCACTAGCAATCGCAATCACAAATCACAAACGCCAGTGATTGCGATTGCGATTTTTCATTAACTCTGTTATGCGATTGCGATTTGCGAATTTCATTTGCATTGCATTATCATTGTAAAAATCGCTCCTGCAAGCGATTGCGATTTGCGATTAGCGATTTCCAAATCGAATCACTGTAGTGGAAAATACTTCTCGTGATTTCTATGATAAAGTAACAACCCTAGCGATTTATAAATCACTAGCAATTTGCGATTTTGTGATTCAGCAATCACAATCGCTCTAGTGGAAAAGGGCCCTCAAAGAGCATGTTTTGTGGAAATCCACACAGGTAGGTAATCAGCTCTGCTGAGACATTAATTACTCCACCTGTAAATGTTTGTGGTTTCCTGCAAAACGTACTGTTGGTGGGCCTTGAGGACAGGGTTGGGGAACTGTGTCCTAAAGGAGTCCCTACATTTAAAGGGGAACTTCAGCCTAAACAAACATACTGTCATTAAGTTACATTAGTTATGTTAGTTAGAATAGATAGGTAATCTAATTTTTTACCCACCCGGTTTTAAAAGAATAGGCAAATGTTTGTGATTCATGGGGGCTGCCATCTTTGTCATGGGGGCAGCCATCTTTTTGGTTGAAAGGAGGTGACAAGGAGCATTAAGGCCCCATACACACATCAGACCATAGTCTTTTGAAAATGAAAGATCACAGACCAATCTTACCACCCTTCATGTAGTATGAGAGCCATACTCTACACAGTCTTTTCTATGGAGCTGAACTCCACATCAGAAAAAAATCTTTGCAAGATGCTGCACACACAGATGCTGTACAGACACAAAAGATCAGTATCTGCAAAAGTTCTGTTCCTGCCAAAAATCCATTCCTGCAAATTGCAATGATAGTCTATGAGATCTGCAGATCATCATACACACATGATTTAACTGACATTCATTTGCATATCAAGCAATCATCCGCAGATCTGAAAATCCATCCTGGTGGATCTGATCTGCAGATGAATGTCAGTTAAATCATGTGTGTATGATGATCTGCAGATCTCATAGACTATCATTGCAATTTGCAGGAATGGATTTTTGGCAGGAACGGATCTTTTGCAGATACTGATCTTTTGTGTCTGTACAGCATCTGTGTGTGCAGCATCTTGCAAAGCTTTTTTTTCTGATGTGGAGTTCAGCTCCATAGAAAAGACTGTGTAGAGTATGGCTCTCATACTACATGAAGGGTGGTAAGATTGGTCTGTGATCTTTCATTTTCCAAAGACTATAGTCTGATGTGTGTATGCACCTTTAGACACAGTTCCAACTGTCCTTTGTCCTGATAACCCCTCCCAGCTGCATGCGCTAGACTTTAAATGTAAAATTCAAAATGTATAAAAAAAAAAAAAAATGGAATCAAAATAGCAGAACGAGAACATCATCAGAAATCCCATCATGCTTTGCACAGCATCAGGGGAAAATGCCCGCAGTATTCTTCTGTGCAGCTAAAAATGAGGCTTGTATAAGAGGAACAAAGTTCTAATGCTGTGAAACTGTTAAAGAAACACCAGGCCTTTTCAGTGCTGATGAGTCGATTTTTAGTCTGGAGGTTCACTTTAACACACAATTTTTTAAATATCTTTTCAGTTTAAGAATTGCAATCAATTTTTCTGACTGATTGTAACATTTCAAAAATATGACCAATGTACTACACATGTGTGTTCAAATTTTCCCCAATTATGAAAAAATGATAGAAAACTCAGAAAATTTAGCTTGGGTCTGTAAATCAAGTAATTGACAATCTACCCTACTCTATTCAATTTTCATAAAAATTGATCCAAAAAATCCAACACTCCCAATCTTCTTCTTTTATCGAATAACAATGGGAAATTTGATCTGATTTCTCAAATTAATGAAAACTCTCAATTTTTTTTTTTTTTTTTTTAATTTTTCTTTTCTTTGGAACAGATCATTTTTATCAAATTGCCATAAAATTGGATCATTTTATTATAAGGTGTGTGGCCACCTTACCTGTGGATGCATCCGTATCCTACTCAAGCAATGGGGCATATCTGTAGTTGGACACGTCTGATACAAGATAAAAAGCTTGAGAGCAAACTTACACAAATTTGACAGATTGTTTAAAAATTGCCCTTTGAAACTCCCTGTGGCCAGATTCAGTACAGTGTGTATTGTTTGTTTTTCTTGCGCAAAATATTTTCTATTCTTATCTACAAAATACCTTCAGCAAGTGAAAAATACAGACAAGCAGGTAAGAATAGTTTCCCAAACGGTAACTAAAGATAACTTGTTTTGAGTCTTTTAATTGTATGCTGGGGTCAGTAAAAGTATTTTTATTGATAAAGTGCTTTAAATCCCATGTGATAAGACCCAGGAAAAAGTTTATTGCATCAGGGTGGAATTTTTCTGGGAAAAGAATGATTTTTGGTGAGTGTGTATCGAGAATTCATTTCTGCTGCTGCCAATTCTGGCATTCTGCCGGATTTCTGCCAACTGTAATACGCCTCCTAAAAAATTTGATTGTAAAAAAAAAAAAAAAAAAAAGTGTGTGTGTGTGTGTGTATATATATGTATGTGTGTGTGTGTGTGTGTGTATATGCCAAAGATGTAAGAATCCTCTGGTTGCCACGAGAGAAGTTAGACTGTTTGATGGAAAGGCTTCGGTTGTGACACGCTGTCACTAAAGTCCTGAGTGGGAGGACCTGGCTAGTAGGTGATTCAACCCACCTGCAGCTACTTGTAATAGAGTTCTCAAGTTAAAGAGGAACTTTAGCCTAAACAAACATACTGTCATTAAGTTACATTAGTTATGTTAAGTAAAATCGATTGGTAATCTCTTACCCGCTCTGTTTTCAAAGAACAGGCAAATGTTTATGATTGCATGGGGGCAGCCATCTTTTTGGTTGAAAGGAGGTGACAGGGAGCATGAGACACAATTCCAACTGTCCTATGTCCTAATCACCCCTCCCAGCTGCATGCGCTAGGCAACGAGGACAACATCAGAAATACCATCATGCTTTGCACAGCGTCAGGGGAAAAATGCCCAGGCAGCTTTCTTCTGTGCAGCTAAAAAAACTGTTAAACACCTTAGGGCCTGTACACACTGCTGCGCTTGCGCTGCGCTTTTCAAATCGCATGCTCTTTTTAATCGCAAGGTCTTTTGAAAAATAAT
Organism: Hyperolius riggenbachi; assembly: GCF_040937935.1. Lineage (NCBI taxonomy): Eukaryota > Metazoa > Chordata > Amphibia > Anura > Hyperoliidae > Hyperolius > Hyperolius riggenbachi. The sequence goes on along the minus strand of NC_090646.1, from coordinate 121,906,100 downwards.
CGTGGAGACCTGTACACACTGGTGCGATGCACTTTTCCTATTCTCATGAAGGCTTGCGATTTAAAAATCGCATGCGATTTTAAAAGCGCAGCAGTGTGTACAGGCCCTTAAACGCCTTTTGAGTGCTGCTGAGTAGATTTTTAGTCTGGAGTCACTTTAAGGTGGATTAGCTCTTATAATTTCACTGCTATAACAGCGTTCTGTTAAAGCAAACCTGGAGCAAAAAAAACATGAGATATTAAAATGTATGTGTAGTACAGCTGAGAGGTACAGACGAACCAGAACTCATTGGAGTGTGTATGGGGCTACAATGGTCCGAAAAGTCCCCTTACTAAAATGCTAACAAAAACAAAAGTTTGCTTTCTTAAAACAGAATTTGCGATAATTCAGGTTGGAGTGAGCTTGAGATGTCTCCCAGTGCATCACTGCTGAATATATGCAAATTAACCATTGTTACCCTTCGAAGCTAAAAACCCCTCCAGAACCGCTGGACCCTACTCCATAGAGCCAAATTAATCCATGCCATGCACTGATGAGGCTCAAACAATCCGAAGCAGTCTGTATGCATGTTGGATTATTATGGCTCTGTACAAATTAACAAGCTGACACATCATTGCATTCCAGCGGTTCTGGAGGTGTGTTTAGCTTCTAAGGGTAGAATGGTTAATTTGCATATATTCAGCAGTGATGCCCTGGGAGACATCTCGAGCTCACTCCAACCTGAATTATCGCAAATTCTTTTTGTTTTAAGAAAGCAAACAATGAGCAACAGCTTGTACTGCAGGAAAACTCAAAGTTTCATTATTTCTGCTTTGATTTGTAGCTTAAAATACAGAAAGTGGTTTTAAAACTGCAACTGTGGCAGTATGATGAAAAAAAAATGTATGTCTGTATAAGGGCTGCTTTGGTTGGGAATCTAGCATGTGTACAGATGCCCCCGACTGCCCTTAATGCGTTGGCGGTTGATCTGTCTCAGTGGATCAGCTTGGATGAGGACATTGGTGATTTTTTTTTTCTTTCTCCCCTCTCTCTGGCTGTTCTGTCATGCTCTGCTCTGTCAGCCCTCCTCCCCCCCCACCCCCCCCCCCCTTCACAAGAACAGAAGGCGTCTGAACAGAACTCAGCCCAAGGGATCCTGATCCCTGCTGGGGAACATTCCGCAAATGTGTACCCACCTTCAGGAGGCTGGGGGGTGCTTAGCTGTGACATACGAATATTATAGGTTGTACATTGATGTCCCAGCACTCTAATATAGAAATGGGCATTGAGATGCCGGTAATCCCAGCTTGCATGCAGCTTGGAACTAGGCCAGAACTTAAAGGACAACTGTAGTGAGAGGTATATGGAGGCTGCCATATTTATTTCCCATTAAACAATAGTAGTTGCCTGGCAGACCTGCTGATCTATTTGGCCCCGAAACAAGCATGCAGCTAATTTTGTCAGATATGACAATAATGTCAGAAACACCTGATCTACTGCATGCTTGTTCAGGGTCTAGGGCTAAAAGTATTAGAGGCAGAGGATCAGCAGGACAGCCAGGCAACTAGTATTGCTTAAAAGGAAAGAAATATGGCAGCCTTCATATCCCTCTCACTACAGTTGTCCTTTAAAGTGGATCTGAACTCTTGCATAGGACACAAGGAAAACAGAGAGAAATGCACCCTGTGCATTTTTAGATAGAAGAGCCTGTCTAATCCCTCCTCCTCCAAGTAATCACAAGCGTAATTTGAACTCCCAGCTGTGTCCGGCCTTTGTGGCATTATAAAAACCTGTCATGTTCTGGATCGTGTTTCATCATTTGTTCCTGGTAGGCTGAAAGATGCGTTACGCTCTGTGAGCAGATTCAGTCTTCCAGGTGAACTTGACCCAAAGTTCTGTTAGCTGTGCTTGGCTTCTGCCTTGTCATCCCTTATGTTAATCTGCTTACTGTTCTTTAACTGAACTTTTGTCAAGCAGAGCAATAAGAGGTGAGTGAGAGGAGATGACATAGGTAGGCATTCACTGAGCCCATACGTCTGTGGTGTCTGGCACACATAGCAGCAGGGCTGTGGAGTCGGTACAAAAATATTCCAACTCCGACTCCTCAGTTTATGAAATCTCAGACTCCAACTCCGGGTACCCAAAATGGCTCAGACTCCGGCTCCTTAGTCTAATACTTACCAGGGCTGTGGATTTTGTACAAAAATCATCCGACTCTGGGTACCCAAAATTGCTCTGACTCCGACTCCACAGCCCTGCATTGCAGAGACATAAATGATCACCTCTCCTTTAAAGAATACCCTAGTTGGCATGTGACATCATGAGATAGACATGTGTATGTACAGTACCAAGCATACAAATAACTATGCTGTGATCCATTTTTTTTCTCTGCCCAAAAGAGCTAATATTCAGGTATGCAAGTGACCGTCTGTCTGGGACAGGGTCGGGTTGGACTGTAGCGTAACCTTCACTGATAAGGAATTACAGCCACAAAACTCTTTCCTGGCGGAAAAATGCTTCTGAGATAGTTCATAGATTTTAGCTCTGGCATACTTCAATGAATGTGTCATTGATCAGAGATGATGAAACGATAAAAAAGAGAAACCGTGACCAAGAATTGAACTTTATCCCAATCAGTAGCTGATACCCCCCCCCCCCCCCCTTTTACATGAGAAATCTATTCCTTTTAACAAACTGATCAGGGGGCTCTGTATGGCTGATATTGTGGTGAAACTCCTCCCACAGGAAACTCTGAGGACCATGGTACTCCTGGCAGTTTCCTGTCTGTGAACCTTGTTGCATTGTGGGAAATAGCTGTTTACAGCTGTTTCCAACTGCCAAAACAGCAAGCAGCAGCTACATCACCTGCCAGCAGTAAAAATTTCACCATGTGATGTCAGAATGTAAATCAGGGATTTAAAAGATTTTACAATGGGCAAACAGTGACTAAATCATTTATACATACCGTAATTATTGTAAAAATTAAGCACTTTTTGTTTATTACATTATTTACACTGGAGTCACATATAAAATGAAACTTTGGGATATCTAAAAAGTTATTGCAAGAGAAAGAGGATAGATGCAACTGTTTCTCATAATTTTATTTTCTCCTCCCAACCCTGCACTCAAAGCCCACGAACAGTGCAATGTAGACAATTGCACATATTCACAGGTAATAATATTTAGTGACTCAGCAATGCTTATTAACTAACTACCTTTTGGCTGGATAGTGTAATTGTTAATTGGAAACTGAAGTGAGGTATATGGAGGCTGACATAATTATTTCCTTTTAAGCAATACCAGTTGCCTGGCTGTCCCGCTGATCCTCTGCCTCTAATACTTTTAGAACCTGAACAAGCATGCAGCAGATCAGGTGTTCCGGACATTTTTGTCAGATCTGACAAGATATTAGCTACATGCTTGTTTCTGGTATGATTCAGCCCCTATTGCAGCCAAATAGAGCAGCAGGGCTGCCAGGCAACTGGTATTGTTTAACCTCCCTGGCGTTCTATTAAGATCGCCAGGGAGGCTGCGGGAGGGTTTTTTTTAAATAAAAAAAAAAAGTATTTCATGCAGCCAACTTTTTGAAAGCCCACTAGAGGGCGCTCCGTATGCGCATTTCCGATCGCCTCCGGCGATCAGAAGTAACAAGGAAGGCCGCAATGAGCGGCCTTCCTTGTTTCGCTTTCCTCGTCGCCATGGCGATGAGCGGAGTGACGTCATGGACGTCAGCCGACGTCCTGACGTCTGCCGCCTCCGATCCAGCCCTTAGCGCTTAGAACTGTTTGTTCCGGCTGCGCTGGGCTCAGGCGGCTGGGGGGACCCTCTTTCGCCGCTGCACGCGGCGGATCGCTGCGCTGCGGCGGCGATCAGGTAGCACACGCAGCTGGCAAAGTGCCGGCTGCGTGTGCTCCTTTTTATTTGATAGAAATCGGCCCAGCGGGGCCTGAGAAATCCTCCTGCGCAGGTTACCCCGAGCTGAGCTCGGGATAACCGGCAAGGAGGATAAAAGGAAATTAATATGGCAGCCTCCTTTTACGTCTCACTTCAGTTGTCCTTTAATAACCACCCTGGCGTTCTATTAAGATCGCCAGGGCAGCTGCGGGAGGGTTTTTTTTAAATAAAAAAAAAACTATTTCATGCAGCCAACTGAAAGTTGGCTGCATGAAAGCCCACTAGAGGGCGCTCCGGAGGCGTTCTTCCGATCGCCTCCGGCGCCCAGAATAAACAAGGAAGGCCGCAATGAGCGGCCTTCCTTGTTTTGCTTAGATCGTCGCCATAGCGACTAGCGGAGTGACGTCATGGACGTCAGCCTACGTCCTGACGTCAGCCGCCTCCAATCCAGCCCTTAGCGCTGGCCGGAACAAAACTTTTTGTTCCGGCTACGCTGGGCTCAGGCGGCTGGGGGGACCCTCTTTCGCCGCTGCTCGCGGCGGATCGCCGCAGAGCGGCGGCGATCAGGCAGCACACGCGGCTGGCAAAGTGCCGGCTGCGTGTGCTGCTCTTTGATGAAAATCGGCCCAGCAGGGCCTGAGCGGCAGCCTCCGGCGGTGATGGACGAGCTGAGCTCGTCCATACCGCTAGGCTGGTTAAGGGCTCTACCTCTGACACAGAAAACCTGGGTTCGAATCTCGGCTCTTTCTGCTCAGTAAGCCAGCACCTATTCACCTTGGGCAAGACTTCAGAACACTGCTAGTACTGCCTATAGAGTGCGTCCTAGTGGCTGCAGCTCTGGCGCTTTGAGTCCACCGGTTGAAAAATGCAATATATATGTTCTGTGTCTGTCTACTTTTGTGGGTTTTCACAAAGCATGCACTGTTGGTGGGCCTTGAGGGCTAGGCTGGGAAACACTGGTGTAGTGCTGTCTTTCACAGTAACATGTTGTGGTGCATAGCCTGTAAAACAAGGTAAAAGTGGCATCGCACGTTGCGACGCAATCAGTACACCTGTTCGTCACAGCGCACTGTTAACGTGCCGATGTGAATGTACCATTACAATGTAATTGCTCCACGTTAGCAATCCTCTATGATAAAACCCCTGTATCCCTGCGTCACGCTGTCCCTGTGTAGCTGGGTCCGTGCTTTTTGCTACTGCGCATGTGCGCAGCATGGACCCAGCCTCACAGAGACAGGAGCGTGTGCGGTGGCCGCGTGCACGCACAGTAGCAGGCGGCGGCGAGAAACAGACCCTAGAGCCCGTTTTTTAAACGGTCTTGGGTCTGCTAGTGTTATTATATTGTCCGACACAATTCACTGCAACGTGTCCATGTGAACATAGCCTTCACAGTCGTGCAGTGTAATGGCCACTATGTAATGTGGCTTACAGTACTGCAGTTCACAGCGCAGTATAGCTGGTCGCGGTATGGTGCAGTGGGTTACCGCTAAACGCACGCATTGAAGAGACACTGAAGGGAAAAACAAATTATGAAATAATGAATTTGTTGTGTAGTATGGATAATTACTAGAACATTAGTAGCAAAGAAAATATTCTCATTTTTATTTTCAGTTATATAGTTGTTGTTTTTTTTTACAACATTGCATCCTTCTCTAATATTTGCAGTTTACACACTACTCAGCATTCTCAGGGCTTGTTTCCACTGTTGCGACGCGATTTCGGCCGCATTCCGACGCTTGTAAAAACGCATGCGGATGCGTTTCCACGTGCGTTTTTACCCGCGATTTCGCATGCGATTTCGCATGGCAGGGTGCCATGCGAAATTAACCATGACACTGCCAGGGCTAAATAAAATTGAAAAAGGTGCGAAATCGCACGCGAAATCGCGGGTAAAAACGCATGTAACAAACGCATGCGTTTTTACTATTAAATACATTAGCGGCGATTCGCACGGATTCCCGACGCAGGCGAAATCGTTGGCTCTTTTGTGCGTTTTTTTCACGCTGAAAAAAACGCACCTCAACAACGCTACAGTGGAAACAGGCCCATCCACTTGTATTACATGTGCGGATCTGCATGCGTTGGACGCATGCAGATTCGCGATAGTGGAAACGAGCCCTAAATGATTTTACAGAGCAGTCAGGTGAACGGTTGAACTGTTCTCTGCAGAAAAAAACAATACAGTGCCAGACATTTAACCTCTTGACGACCAGCTAACGCCGATTGGCGTAAACTGGTTGTCTGCAAGTTTTTCCATTTCCGTTCACGGAGGCTGTCTCCGTGAACAGCCGGAGAGCCGCCGATCACGGCTCGCCTGCAAAATGTAAACACGCGGGGAAGAAATCCCCGCTGTTTACATCATACGGCGCTGCTGCGCAGTAGCGCCGTAATGCAGATCGGCGATCCCCGGCCTCTGATTGGCCGGGGATCGCCGTCATTTGATAGGCTGAAGCCTATCCTACAATGCGCAGGACGGATATCCGTCCTGCGCAGCTCAGAGGGGAAGGGAGTGGGAGGGAGAGGGACGGAGCGCTGAAAACGCTGCGGATCCCCCTCCCCGCAAAGCGCAGAGAGCCGGCGGCGATCAGACCCCCCTCCCCCCAGCAGGACATCCCCCTAGTGGGGAAAAAAGGGGGTAAGTGATCGCCCTGGCTAAAACCTGATCTGTGCTGCGGGCTGGAGAGCCTACGCAGCACAGATCATTCAGAAAAGCCCTGGTCAGCAAGTTAAGAAAAATCATTCAGGTAAAACTTCTGTTTGAAAGCGCTGCCATCTTTCCCGCTGTGCAAATTGAACGTAAGTATACTAGTGGCTAGCTGCATTCATTGCTTCAAATCTACTTTTCAAATTTTTTTTTTTTTTTTAGATTAGAATTGGTACATAATTTGCATCTGCTTTGCATTCAAGGCATGTACTTAGCTCCAGTGGGGCTTTGCATTGCCTCTGTTGGTCTACATTGCAGGTGCAACCTTGAGCACTGTCATTTATCTGTCTACTTAAAGGATACCTGGGGTGACGGGACATGATGAGACGTGTGTGTGTGTGTGTACACACACACACACACACACACCCTAGCACGCACACACACACACACACACACACACACACACACACACCCTAGCACGCACACACACACACACACACACCCCCTAGCACACACACACACACACACACACACACACACACCCCCTAGCACACACACACACCCTAGCACACACACACACACACACACCCTAGCACACACACACACACACACCCTAGCACACACACACACACACACCCTAGCACACACACACACCCTAGCACACACACACACACCCTAGCACACACACACACACACCCCCTAGCACACACACACACACACACACACACACACACACACACACACACACACACACACACACACACACACACACACACACACACACACACACACACACACACACACACACACACACACCCTAGCACACCAATAACTATGCTGGGTTCCTTTTTTTTTTTTTTTTCTCTGCCTGAAAAAGTTAAATATCAGGTATATAAGTGGCTGACTCAGTCCTGACTCAAACAGGAAGTGACTACAGTGTGACCCTCACTGATAAGAAATTCCCCCTTTTAACTCTTTCTTGCTCTCAGAAGCCATTTTCTGCTAGGAAAGGGTTGTATACTTGGAATTTCTTATCAGTAAGGGTCACAATGTAGTCACTTCCTGTCTGAGTCAGGACTGAGTCAGCCACTTACATACCTGATATTTAACTCTTTCAGACAGAGAAAGGAAAAAAAGGAACTTAGCATAGTTATTTGTGTGCTAGGCACTGTACATACCCATGTCTATCTCATCATGTCACATGTCACTTCGGGTATCCTTTAAGACAGTAAGCTTCAGAAGACAGAGCTCTCTGCCACTTTGAAAGTCGTGGAGCTCAATGGCTCTTTTGCATAGATAACAACTGAAGTTTCTTAACTTTTCCTGTACTGGAAACCATATTAGACTTCTGTCTCTGTTCCTGATGTTTTACGGTATTTGCTTAGCTGTACTACACATACGAAACATTATATCATAATTTTTTTTCGCTACAGTGTCTCTTTAACAGGTGTGGTGAAGCATACTTTTCATTGACTGCATACTTCACTGTATGCGATACAATATGGCCATAACGTGCAGTACGATTTATTTTCGTTCTATTGCTTTCCTGTTATGCTGGGCATACACGGCACATTTCTGGATGCAATTATACGCCAGATCGAGACGCTGGCTCGATGCCGGCGCATCCCCGCGTGTGCAGATCGATCGATCTATCTATCCGGCAGGTCATCGGACCTGTCGGATATTATCAATCGAGCCCATCAGCGGCTCGATTGATAAGGAAAGAAAGTGCAGTGTATGCCCAGCATAATACAGGGAACACAAGGCAACGTGTCACTGTGTACGTGGCCTTAGAAGGCTATACATATTCAGTTTATCAGCAGTGGAATCATAACATAAAGTTGTACTATGTTCTCTAAAATAAACTGCACTTTAAAATGGAAAATTCAAATGTATTTGGGTGGTTGTCTCTTTATGGTATGGTATCATTCATTATGGCAGGTAATCTTCTTTGCGTGACAGGAAACTGTTATATTCCATGCAAATATCTTACACACAGTCCACTGAATTGCATTTCTGAAGAGGAACTATATTTAAAAAATCTTGCAACCTTGAGTAAAACTGATGATTTCCCTGCATCTTAATCCACCTCTCTACCTAAAAACGACGTCACTTACTTTCCTATAACTCCAGTAATCCAAGCACACCGCTTAACCAGTTCAGGTTCCTAGCAATTTTGACATTTCAGCTGTGTGGCTATTAATACTGCAATAACTTTTTCATTACTTATCATCTTAGTGATAAAAAACAGTATAATGCTTTTTTACAGGACAATTGAAGCTTCCTCCTGGTAATATGTATATTTTACTTGCATTATACAGTGATAGACGTAGATACAGCAAATGGATATCTGAAGAGATGTGACCGGTAGCCAGAAGTTCTGTATTATAGCTTGGCAGGGGAGAGAAGTATACACTACTCCTGACTGCTTGCTTGTTAGGTTACAACACTTCTGATTATGTATATCACAGATGTCACACTCCAATCCTTGAGGGCTATATCCACGGCAGTGTTTAGGATGGACCATGAAATAGAGAAATGTTTGCTACTTGATGAAAATGTGGAAATTCCTATACAGGACTTGATTCTTAACTGATCTATATCCAACTGCTTTTTATTTCATTCAGTAGTGGTGATACAACATACAAAACCAACACATGCTGGTTAAGGCCTCATTCACACTTCGGGCTTGATTCACTAAACCGTGATAACTCATATCACGGCCGTTTTGGTGCGCAGTTTCGCGTTTGCACGCAATAGCAAATTTTGAAACATGTGAAAATTTGGGATTGTGAGCAAATGTGAAAAAAATGCACGTGAAAGCGGTCGTGATATGAGTTATCACGGTTTAGTGAATCAAGCCCTTCGTCCGCTTTTTATCAGCACATGAATGTTATACATTGTTGCTGAAAAGCGGACAGAAGCCCACTAGTGTGAATGAGGCCTAAGGGTTGAGTCTTGTACGGGAATTTCTGCATTTCTGCATGTTTGGTCTTTTGAATGAGAGTTTTGACGGACCTCTTACCCTACTAGGACTCCCCGTAATCTATAATTGCAGGTCACTGAGGCTGGCGGACTCTTCACCTACGCTAGTTGTACTTGATGAGCCACACCTTTCCTAATTCAATACCATCAAATAATTTGAACTGTGCCAGAAATGCGTGAGGACTTCAGCCCTTGAGTACTGGAGCTCAATGTCCCTTTTCTACAGCATCTGCTGTAACTTCCTAGGCTCTGGCTACACTGTCCAGGTTGGGAGGAGGAGACCCGCTGATGAAGAGGAATGCCTATGTGAGCTGTGACAAAATGGTGCTACAACCTCAAACCCTGTGTCCCAAGGGGTACACACACTCACACTCACACACTCACTCTTTTATTGCATGGAGTTAAAAAGCTGCAGTTGTGAGCCGTATAAAGAGTAGGGATGGTCAATGACATGTAACTCGTTCTGAGTTCATGGTTTGGTCTGTATCTGCAAATAACTGTATGATTTTAAAACAGAGAGACAGAGAGAGAGCTGTGTAGAAGGAATACATTGCTCCTAGTACTACTGGTAATGTTGTTTTGTTGATAGTTTCTTTTAAAGTGTACCTGAGATTTTATAAATCTAAGCATTTATACTTACCTGGGGCTTCCTCTGCTCTGTTCTTCTGAAGTATTTTCAAATAGTTTCCCTAGTCGCCGTCAGTCTTGTTCCACTGCGCATGTATGGTCCCAGATGTGAGCCACTTAATCGCATTCTGCGCACGGGCAGTTCACTGATACTGTAACTGCACAGGGGCAGAACACTCCCTGCAACAGGAGGAGCGCAATCAGGTAGCGTGCACGGACCAGACCACGCATTTGCTGCGGAGTGTGACGGATGGTAACTGGGAAAACTACCGGAGAAGATTGATGAACAGAGCGGCCTGGAAGTACACTGAGGGAGGCCATGGCCTACAGGGGGCTGGAGGAAGCTCCAGGTAAGTATAAATGCTTAGGTTTATAAAGTCTCAGGTTTCCTTTAAACCAAATACGAGGCCTTTTTAACCACTTAAGTACCAGCGGTCTCTGCACCCTTAAGGACCAAAGAATGGAATCCCGACGAATCGCCGTGCATACCCACCTCAGCCGCTGTCATCACCGCAAGCCGGGATCCTCGTGACATAGACTCTGCCGTCTCTATGACGGCAGAGTCATGTGAGCCGGTCAGGAGCAGCTTTCATTGGCTCCTAACCGTGTCTATCAATGTAAGCCAATGGGAGCGGCTTACATTGATAGACACGGCCAGGAGCCAATGAAGTCGGCTTCTGACCGGCTCATATGGCTCTGCCGTCCATAGAGACAGACCAAGCCTGCGAGCTGTGGCGAGAAACGTTGGGTTTGAGCGGAGCAGTCGGCGGGGAACGACGGAACCGGGAATGCACGCTGCAGACAGGGATTGAAATCTACTCCCTGCCAGCCCGGAGCCCACTAAAACTGGGCGTAGATTTCAATCACCGCGGTCCGAAAGTATTTAAAATAAAAATATGGATACAGTACTTGCCTGAAAAGCGAAACCTTCTGGATCCACATCCTCCTTGAGAGGCCATCCAGAGGCTTTCCTCTTCCTAGGCAAGAAGCTAACTTGTTTTTTTTTTTTTTTTTTTTAACCTCTTCGGGTTCACTTTAAGAACATATCCTGCAATCATCCTTTCCTTACAATGGCACTGCTAAAATGCTCCCCCTTATTATATCCCACCTTGATTACAGTAACAATTCACCCATGATTGCATCTCTAAAATTACAGTACATCCTAGCACCCACAACAGGCCTGCATTTACATCACATGAGCCTATAGGCACAGATGACCTGGCACCCTATACTTTGCCCTCCATGAACCTACAAACACCCCCCAAACCGCACCGCAAGTGTGCTGGCTGTCCCAGCTGTCACTCCTCCCTTACTTCCCTTGTCAGACGTAGGTAGCTACAGGTGTCATTTAGTATTCGGAAGCCAGAGGTACCCTCAGTAGTAAGTAACTAGAGGTGCCCCCAGTTGAAGGCAGATCTCGTCAGTGGAATGCTAAGTCGGGTGAGTAACCTCTCTTTTACACTCCACTCGGGACTCTTCCTAGGGAAGGAGGGAGTTAGCCGCCTTTCCATCATCAGGCGCCAGTAGGCAAGTGCCTACAGTGCTTTATGGTAAATCTGGCCCTGACTCAGAAGGTACATTAGGTTGTGCCACTTCCTACATTACTACTGATTAGTGTCTATTGATAAGTCCTGTGAAAAGCTCCTGACGAAGTGAACATTGTATAACGAAATGCAAAGAGTTATGGTTTTATTATTCTGAAAACAATTGTACCTTTTGTTGTTCACCCTCAGGCGGTATGGCATGGTCCACAAAACACCAGGCTTATTGATGCTTGCATTGTCAACTATATTGTTCAACAAACTAGACACAATATTTGGTGTCTGTATTTTACTTTATCAGTGTATTTTAAGAAAAACCCATTAAGAGTCACAAAACAAAAGACAAATGTATTTACTAATATAGGGAAGTCGTGGATATCCAACAGATTTGTGCTAATTATGAATTAATTGATTCACTTACATAAATAAGTAGACCTTTGATTATTCTAGCTGTTTGTATAAGTTACTGTCCCATTTATTTTGCACTCCACCTGTGTATTATGCACCTATATGCATTACACTTGTACATCTCTGTGGTACTTTGTATATCAATAACAATAGTATGTATTATTTGTACCTTCAAACCCTGCAGCCAGTACACATAGGATGTGAAAGTGACAGTTGAAACTCAGTGAATGTAACCACAGATGTTTATAGAGTACATGCAAATGTCTGACACAGTTCGCTGGTTTCCATAGTCTGCAAAAACTATAATGGAAAACATCCTGTCATCCTCCATTGGAACATACTGGTGCAAATAACAGCCTAATGCAACAGTGTTGAAAAATACAGCTACATATGGTGCAGTGTGCTTAGCATGAGTTAGCCGTAAGGTCAATGTCATACAAGAGATACACAGTAGCGGGTGAGGCAGTGGCAGAATCTCCCTTGCTGTGAAGAAGTAACACTACTTCACAGCTATACATGGTTACCTGTGGCAGAGGTTTTATCATTGTATCAATTCTATGGCCTAGCAACAGCTACAGACTTTTTGATGTACCATTGCTAGTACTTTCACATACATGGATCTTGGTGTGGTTGTGTTTGTTATGACCTTTTTACTAGCAGCACTTAGAAAATAATGAAAGAAGAATGAAACCTGCATTATTTGCAGTGCATTTCTAATTCCAGAATGGTACACTGGTTCTGAAGACAATGTTTACAATCTAAAATGTGCTGTATACTTACCAGCAAAAATATGCTTCTCTTCCAGGTGTTGCCCCCTCTTCTCTGACATTGAAGGGGCTGTTAGGGATGGCTTAGATACCAAAAGGAGAGAGGAGGAGGGAACAACCAAGAGCCCATTATTATTATTATTTAGTATTTGTATAGCGCCGACATCTTGCTCAGCGCTGTACAGAGTATATAGTCTTGTCTCTTAACTGTTCCTCAGAGGGGCTCACAATCTAATCCCTATCATAGTCGTGTGTCTATGTATGTATCGTGTATTGTAATCTAGGGCCAATTTAGGGGGAAGACTATTAACTTATCTGTATGTTTTTGGGATGTGGGAGGAAACTAGAATGGCCGGAGGTAACCCACAGGGAAACATACAAACTCCTTGCACCTGACCCGCAACCTGCTTTCTGGTGAATCTGGTACCTGTAGACCCGCTTCCCACACCTGACCTGTAACCCGATAAAAATCAAAATGGGTTCCCAAACCCGACCAGCATTCCGGGTAACTCGCGGGTACCCGACCTGATGCCCTGTGCGGGTCTAATTTTTCAGACCTGCAGCCCTGTTACCCTCCCCCGACTCGCATCCTGCTTTCTGGTGAATCTTGTACCCGCACCCAACCCGCAACCCGATAAAAATCAAAACTAGTACCCAAACCCGGCATTTCAGGTAACCCGCGGGTACCTGACCCGATGCAGGCCTCTTCCCTAGGCCCTATTGTTTATGAAGCTATTTTTTTCTACTCTCAAAGCTTGCTAGTTGGACCAGCAGATGGAGCTCTAAGTGAATAAATTAGTTGATGATATAGTTTTGTTTATGATTAATACCACCCCATTAAAAAAAAAAACTTGTGATGCTAATAAACCTGCACTACAGCTTTTCTTGTGTGGAAGAAACAGAAGTTGTGGATAATGAGACTACTGTATTTTCAATGCACATTTTAAGGTTTAGTTTGAAGTTGTGAACAACTTGTGCATACTGAGTATTGTGCTAATCAGGCAAAGAAATACAACACACGCTAAGTGTTACTAAGGGTCTCTTTGGAACGTAACAGAGAGATTTAACCTTTTTTTTCTTGAAAAATAAATTTTGGCCCTTCTTCAATTCACTTTTTCTCCTAGGTGACATTTTCACACCTTATCAGTAAAATGCCTTTTAAAGGGTTACTTATGCTGGGCATACACGGCTTGAATTTGCTGCTCAATTCTCCCACTCGATCGATTTTCCCCACTTTATTCCGCAGGCGATTCTCTTATCTTCCACTTGTTTTTCTTTTCTTTTTGCATTGTCCTCAATGCGGAATCGAGTGGCGAAACGATCGGGCCGGAGATCGGACATGTCAGAAATTATCTATCGAGCCATCTAAATGACTCAGAATCGAGCCTTGTATTCCCAGCATTAAGCCTGAAACAAAAATCAGTTCAACTTACTTGGGGCTTCTTGCAGCCCCCTGCAGTCATCCTGTGCCTGCGCTGTCCTTCCGCAACCCCCTGGGCAGTCGGAGGATACTGCGCATGCGCGACCCTGAGCTTTGTGCACCTAGATTGCCCTCCCTTTGCCGGGATCGCTCTGCACATGCATAGCAGTGATTTTTCTGTACTGTGCATACTCAGATCGCCATCGTGCACAGGGTCGTGATGAGACGTGTGGCTGGCTAGCTTTCAATGGGTCGCCGCTGCTGGCCAGAGGGTCTTGGAAAGATGGTGCGGCCACAGGATGACTGCGGGGGGCTGTAAGAAGCCCCAGGTAAGTTAAACTGTTTTTTTTTTGTTATGTTTTCTGACTCTTTAGATTTCCTTTAAGCCACGAGCAAGCAATAATATAAAATTTAATAATTTTGACACACCTTTTTCACCTACTTTTTTTGGTACTTTTCCAATTGAAGAGTACTGAAAAAGTTATTTGAAACAGAAGATGAAAATGTATCTACTAGGAGAAAACTTAGGAGAAAAAGTGTATTGAATAAAGGGCCTTTGTGCCTGAAAGATCAGTGAGAGGGTGTGTTAGTTTGTTGAGAGAGCTGACATTAATCTTGGCCCGTGTTTTTGTTTGCTTAAAGCTCTGAGCAACTCATCCACGTATCCTTCTTGTATTGGATACATTTCTTCCAGCTTACTAAGGAGTCCAGATAACCTGCTGAAGTTATGGCTGGCATCTTCTTTAAAAGGATGCATATGTGTGTATGCTTACAGTGTGTATGTAATGTCCTGCTCCACCACTTTTAAAATTCATGTGCCCCTTTAGGATTGAATGTAATCTAACAATGTATGAGCAGATTGACCAAGATTGACCAACCAGAGACAGATCTCTCTCTGAATCTGATCAGAGAGGGATCTGTTGCCTACCCATACACCACAGACCAATTCCCTATAGATTTCAGCATGAAATCTACCTGAGATCGGCCTAGCAACCCTGCCTGGCCACCCCCTTAAATGTGAATGAACCCCATGCCCATGCAGTGTAAATTCTCACCTGTCCCGCTGCTACGACTCCCAGTCTTACCCGCCATCACCTCCGTGTCTGGCGTTGCCACGAGCACTGCCACATGGTGGGTTGTGTGTGACCTCATACACTTGTGCCTGGTGCCATGTGGGGTGATGGAGTAGGCCGGGAGTCATGTCAATGGAAGGTTAGAGTTTAAACTGTACATGGTCACTGGGGGTGACATTTTACATTGGTGGGGTTATAGCGCCCGGGGGTCTGTTGCTTACCTCAGTAGTCGCTGTATTGAATGCTGTTACTGCTGTGCACCCAATCGTCCATGTCTGATGGAGATTTTCCTGCATACTCTATCAATACATTTGACTGATTTACCCCTAAAATGGATCGAATAGTTTGGTCAACTTAAAGCGGATCCGAGATTAAAAACTACCTATAACAAGTAACTTGTCTATATATCTTATCTAAAGTTTAGATAGTTTACACAGCAAATCTAGCTGCAGACAGCTTCAACTATTTATGATTATTTATTCCATGTTCTGTTTGTCACAGGCTGAGGGCTGGAGATGCTATCAGCCTGCCTGTGTGTAATGTGACAAATTCAGTCCCCCTCTCCTCCTCCCCCCTCGCCTCTGAAATCTCTGGCTAGTAACCTCCTCCTCCTCCTGCCCAGGCTGAGCTCCCATAAGCCCTTGCTACAGTGCCCTGGCACTCTGAAAAAGCTGTGGGCGAGGCCTGTTTAGTGTATAGGGAATTAGAGTATTAAAATAAAACAAAAAAAGTATTTGGCTTGAGGATTGCCCTATAAACTATATGAAAGGAACACAATTATGCAATGAGTAAAAGTTTATCTCAGATCCACTTTAACACAGCATTTCACGAACTGATCCCAGTCTGGTCGGGTGGTTGATCACTCGGTTACATAGTAAGATGTGAGGCTGCAGGATTGGTGGTTTGACAACTGAGGTACATCGTTGTAAATCCAGTAGAATCCCTGTGGCTGGATAGTGTACTGGTTAAGGGCTGACACAGGAGACCAGGGTTCCAATCTTGGCTCTTCCTGTTCAGTAAACCAGCTACCTTTTCAGTAGGAGACCTTGGGCAAGACTCTCTAACACTGCTACTGTCTGCCTATACAGTGCATCCTAGTGGCTGCAGCTCTGGTGCTTAGAAAAGCATGGATATAAATGTTAATTGTCTGTCTGTGTCCTTTTATAGTAAACTACAAGGGACCAGGAAAAGTAGTTTACTTTATCAGATGTTTACTATTCCAGAATTGGGAAACAAGAGTTTGCTTACTTAACACAGAAAGAATTTGCGATAATTCAGGTTGGCGTGAGCTTGAGATGTCTCCCATGAGCTTGCTGGTTAGTCTGTACCATTCCAGAATTGGTCATACATTGTATATTGATACACACACAGTTGCTGGATTGAGTTTACTATATCAGAGTTTACTATAACGAGATTCTGCTGGGCAGCACAGCGGCGTAGTGGTTAGCGCTCTTGCCTTGCAGCGCTGGGTCCCTGCTTAGATTGCCAGCCAGGTCAAAATCTGCAAGGAGTTTGTATGTTCTCCCTGTGTCTGTGTGGTTTTCCTCTGGGCACTCTGGTTTCCTCCCACATCCCAAAAACATACAGATAATTTAATTGGCTTCCCCCAAAATTGGCCCTAGACTATGATACATACTGTACATTACACGATGCATACATAGACATATGACTATATTAGGGATTAGATTGTGAGCTCCTCTGAGGGACAGTTAGTGACGGGCCTATATATACTCTGTAAAGCGATGCGGAAGATGTCGGCGCTATATAAATACTAAATAATAATAATAACCAGATCAGGTTTACTGGACTATAGCTCACAGGCTCTATGTATTTTATTGCTGAAGGGTTTTTACCAC
Source organism: Hyperolius riggenbachi (assembly GCF_040937935.1). Classification (NCBI taxonomy): domain Eukaryota; kingdom Metazoa; phylum Chordata; class Amphibia; order Anura; family Hyperoliidae; genus Hyperolius; species Hyperolius riggenbachi. The sequence goes on along the minus strand of NC_090646.1, from coordinate 121,888,906 downwards.
TAGAGGGTGCTCAAGTATCAACTCTACTACTATGCATATTAACCAGCATTACAGCTTGTACCCCTGAATGAAAGCTTGTGTTTACAGATTAGCCACTTTTGTGGGTAACAACTGAACTTCCCCTTGACTCGTCTATCTATACTTGTCAGGAATGCTCCATGCATAAATGTGTTGTTTTTTTTTGTTTGTTTTTTTGTTTTGTTTTTTTAACCTTTACTTTTACATGATCTTAGAAACAGCTTTATTGTATATGTCACTGTCTGGGCTACATTGTTGCTGTGGCGTCGAAGGTGAGGTCCTCAAAAACATTTCTTCTTTCACCAAGTGGTGTGGCTTTTCTAAAGCTGCTCTGAGGTTTAATGAATTGGTCAATGCAAACTGTTCTTAGAAAAGTTTATTTATTAATTTGTAAGTGACCCTGAACTTTAGTTTGCAGAGTCTGCAGCTTTATGTGCCAGCGCACTGTCTGATAGTGCTGTCCAGTGTCACAGGCATGCGCAGTGTTTATTTATTTATTGTATTTATAAAGCACCAACATATTACGCAGCGCTGAAGTTAGTAGAAACACCTCAGAAAATGCTGTCTGGGGTTCTGGGGGGGCGGGGGGACAACCTGCTTCTGTTACAGTGCGGATTTCCACTCCTTCTGTTACTACAGCAGTGGGAAGTCTTTAGGGTTTTCTGGTGTTGTATTAATATTGTGTTTGTTACTGCATTTCAGACTTCCAGGTGCCAACCGGGGGTGGGATGCGACAATCATTTGTCATTGTGGCTATTATGTGATTATGTGGTGCTGACCTCTCCAACAGCACTACTCTATAGTACATAGTAATGTCAATTAAAGTGGACCTGAACTCAGAACTGCCTCTCTGCTCTAATAAACATGCAACAGCATAATAACCTTGTTAACACTACAAGAGCTTTTCAAGTGCTAGAGATTTTAAAAGCTCTTGCTAATGTAATGAAAGCAATGGGGGATTTTTACAAAATCACATTGCTCCAGTGTGAACACACACATAGGATAACATTAGCAAGAGCTTTTAAAATAACAAGCACTCAGAAAAGCTGTTGTAGTGCGAACGAGCCCTTTTACACTTGATCTGCTGCGTTTGGCATGCGTATGCGTTAGTTCGCGTTAGTACACGTTTTTTCTCCCAAATGTAATAGAAAACCTATCCCAAAACGTTGCCATCCGCAAAAAAGCTTGGTTGGAGCTCACTCCAACCTGAATTATCGCAAATTCTTTCTGTTTTAGGAAAGCAAACTTTTGTTTTTCTTAACATCTTAGTAAGGGAGCTTTTAGGACCATTGTAGTCCCTTACACACCCCAATGAGTTCTGGGTCACCATGAGCTTGCTGGTTAGTCTGTGCCTCTCGGATTTACAAGCCCTACTCCATAGAGCCAAATTAATCCATGCCATGCACTGATGAGGATCAAACAATCCGAAACAGTCTGTATGCATGTTGGATTATTATGGCTCTGTACATATTAACAAGCTGACACATCATTGCATTCCAGCGGTTCTGGAGGTGTGTTTAGCTTCTAAGGGTACAATGGTTAATTTGCATATATTCAGCAGTGATGTACTGGGAGACATCTCAAGCTCACTCCAACCTGAATTATCGCAAATTCTTTCTGTTTTAGGAAAGCAAACTTTTGTTTTTGCAAAAAAGAGTACAATACTCTTTTTTTTTTTTTTTTTTTTTTTTTGCAGATGCCAGCGTGTGGAATAGGTTTTCTATTACATTTGGGGGGAAATGCGTACCAACGCGCACTAACGCATACGCATGCCAAACGCAGCGGATCAAGTGTAAATGGGCTCTAAAGAAAAACATTTCTTTGTTACAGCTGATACAAATCCTATGATGAATCTGCACAGTTTCGTTCATGGAAGCATATTGTTAACATCCTGTGCTTTCAAATGAGCTTATCTGCCGTGGCAGTCAGGTGACATAGGGGAGAGATCAGATTACAATTTGTGATTATTAGACACAGATTAGGAGGAATTAGACTAAACTCTCCAAATACACATGGTTAGGGATGGTTTCACGAGTAATAACGAGTGTGTAAACACTTGAATTTGAGCATTAATTAGTTTAGGTGTGCGGGAGGGTCATAAAGGGTTAAACCCAATCTACACGATACGATTCTTTATACGATTCTATTACGATTCTATTTACAATCCGATTAAATCCAACATGTCCGATCGAGATTCGATTCAATTTGATTTGCCATTGTTTAGCAATGGCAAATCGAATTGAATCGAATCCCGATCGGACATGTTGGATTTAATTGGATCGTTAATAGAATCGTATAAAGATTGTATCGTATCGTGTAGATTGGGCTTTAGTTACCCATAATTCTGCATCCTCCCTGCGCTCCAAATAGCTTGCAAGCGTCCTATTGCAGTTATTTTTTTATAGCTGAAGCCATCGGAGCAGGGGTGAGGTATTCCAGTGTCTTGTTGGCACTCCTGCACCAGTTTAAATGGTGCCAAAACATCTGGTATGTATTATCAGACTTCCAAAACACAAGGACAGTTCCTCCGCCATCAAACTCTACTACGCTATACAAAATGTCCTATTTTCCTTGTATTAACAGTCCAGATAAACTGAAAAACTACAGTAACTATTTTCCATTGTTTTTGTTTTACTATGTGGAAATGTTTAGCATAAAAAAGCCCTCCCTATCCCAAGATTTAATGATGCCCAAAAAATGTTTGTTTGTTGGGAAAGTTACAGAAGAGTGAGAATTGGGGAAGCTCATTCAGATTCCACAGAATTGACATTTCCATATTTCCAATCGAAAAATGGAAATCGGAATTCTGTGGAAATCCTATTTACAGCAACTTGGTTATTTTAGCCCAATCGCAGAACTCAGAAGCATTGGACCAATCAGAGCATGCAGAATTGTTCCGCAAAAATCTGATTACTGCCGTAATTTTAGTCCAATCACAAGATGCCATTTCTCCAATTTCCAATTGATTTTTTTTTTTTGAAATTTTTATATTTTCTGATGCTAGAAATAAAAACTAAAATACTCCTCAGAAAATCGGCAGAAATCGTAATTTCCATGGAATCAGAAATGGCCATTTACAACCATCTCTAGTGATCAGAGAGAGTGGCACACCACAAAAGCAGAACATAAATAAAATGCTTCAGCCTAGGTGTGAGAGTCCAGTGATGGCTGTACTGTGCTCTTTGTACTTTATTACATGAGGCTGGTTGTGTATATTGTGGCATTTTTGATATGTTTAGCATGCATTACGTGAAATCCAGCATTCATCTTTCTCCAGGTTTCTATTGTCTGTAAACAGTGAAGATGGCGGAGGGCAACTTTGATCCCTGTGAATGTGTCTGCTCCTATAACTATGCAATGCGAAGGCTGATTAACCTGGTAAGCATCCATTGCTAGCATTTGCCGGTTTCAGGTTCATGTGTACAGGCCTTACAGATTCCGTTCCTGGAGATTGTAAGTTGAACCCTGTCTTCAAGTAATCCTGTAAGGGGAAAACAAGTGCCCCTGGGGGGTACTTACCTTGGGAGGAGGAAGCCTCTGGATCCTAATAAGGCTTCGCCCGTACTCTTCAGCTGCAGAGATCCAGTACTAGCAGCCCCTAAACAGCGTGCGGCATCTAGCGCCAGAGCCCGAGGGGAAGTTTGTACTGCACCTGCCATAGATCACAGATTGGTAAATATTGCTGCAGGCTTAAGCCCCTACTGCACCTGTGCGGGTTTTCAGGGGCTGCCAGCACTGGATCCCTGAGGCTGAAGAGGACAGGGGAAGCTTTATTAGCTATGGCAGCTGAACTGGCTCAGTGTCCGACAGACTGGGGGCAATATCCACATTTTGTCTGCAGCACTAAACCCGACCCTATATCACCGGGCCAGAAGAAATATACTAACAGGCCAGATACAGAACGTGGGCCGTAGTTTTCCCACCCCTGTGCTAGCTTCTAGGTAAACTCGAGATTATTGAGAAATATTTAGACACATTCTGAGTTTAGTGTTTTGGATATACCCATGCAGGGGCGTAGCAATAGAGGTCGCAGCGGTCGCATGCGCGACTGGGCCCGGCTCCTGAAGAGGCGGGGAGGGGCCCAGGGGGGCCCATGTCTTTTTGTAGTGGCCAGGACTGAGTGCGGCCCGTGCGCCGTGAGCGCTATTGGGAGGGGGGGGGGAGCCGCAGCCGCGGGGAGGGCAGCCCGACCTCTCCCTCCCTTCCTCTCCCCGGGCCCCCCCCTTCAGATGCAGAGTGACGCGCACGGAAGCGCTGTAGGCTGAAACTCACCTCCGTCCCTGCGTTCCAAGCGCCGCTGATCTCCTCTCGCTGTATAGATGTTACACACTGCTTCCGGCTAAACAGGAAGCAGTGTGTAACAACATCTATACAGAGCGGGAGGAGACCAACGGCGCAGGGACGGAGGTGAGTTCTGCCTACAGCGCTTCCGTGCGCCGCGCACTCTGCATCTGAAGGGGGGGGGGGGCCCGGGGAGAGGAAGGGAGGGAGAGGTCGGGCTGCTCTCCCCGCAGCTGCGGCTCCCCGCTTCATTATGGGGGGGGGGGGGACCTACCTAATCCTGGGGGGGCAGCTACCTTCCTATCCTGGGGGGGGCAGCTACCTAATCTAACCTATCCTGGGGGGCAGCTACCTACCTAACCTATCCTGGGGGGGCAGCTACCTAACCTATCCTGGGGGGGCAGCTACCTACCTAACCTATCCTGGGGGGGCAGCTACCTACCTATCCTGGGGGGGCAGCTACCTACCTATCCTGGGGGGGCAGCTACCTACCTAACCTATCCTGGGGGGGCAGATACCTACCTAACCTATCCTGGGGGGGCAGCTACCTACCTAACCTATCTGGGGAGGCAGCTACCTAATCTAACCTATCCTGGGGGGCAGCTACCTAATCTAACCTATCCTGGGGGGCAGCTACCTAATCTATCCTGGGGGGCAGCTACCTACTCTAACCTATCCTGGCGGGCAGCTACCTACTCTAACCTATCCTGGGGGCAGCTACCTAATCTAACCTATCCTGGGGAAAGCTACCTAATCTATCCTGGGGGGCAGCTACCTAACCTATACTGGGGGGCACCTACCTCATCTAACCTATACTGGGGGGCAGCTACCTAATCTAACCTATACTGGGGGGCACCTACCTATCTAACCTGGGGGCACTTACTTGTCTAACCTGTATTCGGGGCACCTAGCTAGCCTATACAGGTGGCAACTATACTGGCTACCTATATTGGAGGCACCTACCTAACTAACCTATACTGGGGGCACCTACCTATCTAACCTATGCTGGGGACAACTATTCTGGCTACCTATATTAGAGGCACCCACCTAGCTAACCTGTACTGGGGGCACCTATCTATCTAACCTATACCGGCGGCGCCTGCCTATCTAACCTATACTGGGGGCAACTATACTGGCTACTTATGCTGGAGGCACCTTCCTGGCTAACCTATACCGGGGGCAACTATACTGGCTTACCTATGCCTGGCTACCTATACTGGGGGGACCTATAGCTGGCAATAGGGATTTGGATATGTGTGTGCGTCGGGTGTTGCCGGGGGAGGGGGGCTGTTGTTGCCGTGGGGGGGGGGGGCCCACATCCAGATTCCGCATCGGGGCCCAGAGGTTTGTAGCTACGCCACTGTACCCATGGCTGCCATACTTTTTGGAAATGCATCATTGTATCTGCAATGGTGGCTTTCCCTTTACATAGAATTAGGCAGCTAATCTCGCACAAAATGTTACCAAATCTCAATTCTACCTTTAATCATTAGGCTGCCATGTGCATTTTAGTAGTCTGCCATATGTATATTGGATTAGTTTACATTTAGCATGTTTGATGTGGTCCTGTACATACATTTACATTGTAACTGCATTATTTTTGTTTTAATATATGACTGGGTGGCCAGGGCCATGCGTCACTTCTTGAATTGAGATAACCTTCAGTGTTCTCCCCAGGCTCTTTTAGCCGGGTGCTCCACCCGGCTAGATTTGGTGACCACCCGGCTGTCATCGGCTCACCTCCTCCTATGCTGTAAGCACAGTTGCCCTGCATTTTCAACTCGCCCCACCCGGCTACTTTTTCATGCCACCCGGCTGGAAAAAAATTCTGGGGAGAACACTGACCTTATGACGGAAATTATCTCATTGTTCTACATATCTTAAGTGATTTGGTGACAGAGTAAAAAATACACTTTTTTTTTTTTATTTACCAATGTCCTTTTCTTTTTTTCCAGCTCAGGCAGTCTCAGTCGTACTGCACAGACACAGAATGCTTTCAGGAAAGTAAGTATGAATGCCTACACTTTTTTGAGTCTGTCTTTTCAAGCCCAAGCCTGCCCTTTTCTGGCTCTGCTGTAATGACTCCGCTATAATGATTCCAGAGCAAAGCCAGACTGAATGCCCAGTCAGGGATTTTATCAGGGCTGATAACAAGCAGGCTAAGCAGTGAAGAATGAAACAGAGAGCAGGGTAGATGTTTTCTCTAAAGTTCCCACTGATATATATGGTGAAATACATGAGGGTGCTTCGTCTCTGGTTCACTAGTAGTAGCCTGGCTTAAAGGTACCCATACACTTATAGATTTGCAGCAGATTTGACCATCAGATTCCTGTCAGATGCCTGTCAGGTTGAATGTGACAGGAATCGATGTGTACCACACACAAGGAACAGATTTCCAATAGACTTCAGAATGAAATCTATTGAAAATCATTTGAAATGCAGTGTTGCACCACTCGACCCAATGCAACTCTATGGGCCATCGATCTATTGCCAGCAGCCGATCGACCAGAGCGGTTGGAAATCAATCGGTCGATTAATCATGCTTCCTGCTGCATTGATTTTTAGCTGATTCAATCAGAGTGGTGGAATCGGCCGTTTATCGATGGCAGAAATTGACCAGTGTATGAGCCCCTTAACATTATAATATCATCTTCAAGTACATTATAAATAATGCACTCCTTGAAAGAGATGAAAAACTGCAGAGGACGAGGAAGATGTTTTAATCCCACCGTACTCTTATCTGCAGTCATTATTTCATCACTGCTAAATTGTGTTGTGTAGCGTGAGTAGACTATTAGCCTTGCACTATATGCTATGGAGTGACATTTTTTTTAAGGGTTTGTTTAGGAATGTGAAAGTTTTACTTCTATAGAAGGTAAAACAGGTTATACCAGTATTACTACGGGAACACCTTTATTAGTGAGCTGGTCTCACATAGCGCTGAGCATATGGTGTGTAAATGCATCCCACTGACAAATTCTGAAAGATTCTTAACTCCTACATAGCAAGATTCTGTCTTAAACATCCGATCTGTAATCTACCTAATAGATCTTCAATCTAGGGGATGCTACCGGTATGTGTTCATTCTAATTAACTCTGTGCGCAGGTCCAACATGCCTTGCTATACTTTCGCCAACTCTTCCCTGTTTATATTCATTGATTAACACTAATTTAAAGAGAGTCTGAAGCCTTCCAAAAATCCTCTTTTTATTTGACATTTATGTAAAGCACTATAATAATTCCTTTTTTTGTATAGCGCTTTTCTCCTGTCGGACTCAAAGCGCTTGTGAGGCAGCCACTAGAGCGCACTCAGTAGGCAGTAGCAGTGTTAGGGAGACTTGCCCAAAGAACTCCTTACTGAATAGGTGCTGGCTTACTGAACAGGCAGAGCCGAGATTCGAACCTCCTCAGGTCTCCTGTGTCAGAGGCGGAGCCCTTAACCATTACATTATCCAGCCAGTGTGAGCATAGCTAAAATGCTGCATTCCTGCGTCAGAATGATGTAATTAAACCCCCCAAATCCCCGGGAGAATATTCTGGCCTCCTTTCTGGTAGAGGCAGAGCTTTGGGCTGTAGCTCTGCCTCTACTCGCGTCCATCTCTGCTGATCTCCGCCTCCTCCCGCCCCTCTCAGTCTTCTTTCACTGAGAGGGACAGGGAGAGGCTGCAGCTTATCTTCCCTGCAGGATCTTTACTCTAGCAGGTGCAGAAAGAGAGCGACCAAAATTGCCTCTGACCCCTCTCACCCAGCTCACTCCATCTTCCAGCTCTTGCCTTCAGGAGTAAGATTCCGGTCAATCGCTACCAAAACCTCTAGACACAGGAACAGCTTTTTTCCTCAAGTGGTAGCCATACTTAATGCTGAACCACGTTAGAGCTGCTAGGACTTGAAAGTAATCAGCACAGAACTGTAAATGAACAATTCTCACATTGCTTACTGCCACTATACTTGCATAATGTCCTTGACTTGTAATATACACACTGTCTGTCCTTGCATTGTTTTTGTTTGTGTTTGTTAACCTTTTCGGGACCGGCCACCTACCCCCCCTTAAGGACCAGGCATTTTTGGCGGGAAGGGGGTGCGCGCGTTTGGGGGGGTCAGGCGGCCGGATCCCGTGTGTGGCTGCCAGGCATTGTGTCCCCCCTTGGTGGCCTGGGCCCCCCCTTCTGCCAGCAGCCTTCACTTACCTTCCAGGCTCCAGCGATGAGCCGCACGGGACCCTCTTCTCCGGCCGGCATCTCCGCTTCATCTGACGAGCAGTTCCGGGTCGCGGCTTGATGACGTCATCAAGCCGGGACCCGGCGCTGACGTCAGATGAAGCGGAGATGCCGGCCAGAGCGGAGGGGGGCGCCGATCGTCGCTGGAACGGCAGGGAGGTGAGTGGATCCTCTTCTTTCCCCCCCTGCCGCCGCAGCTGTCAAACAGATCACTACGATCCGACGGCGATCGTAGTGATCGTGTGATCAGCAGCCATACGCGATGGCTGCTGATCACTCGGGGGAGATGTCGGCTGTCATATGACAGCTTGATCTCCCCCTCCGGGTGCGCACGATCGCGTCGGGAGCGGAAATTTCGGGCCGGCGTAGATCCTACGCCGCATCAGGCTAGAACAGCCACAAGTGCGGCGTAGGATCTCATGCACATGGTCCCGAAAAGGTTAAGCAACTGCCAAGACAAATTCCTTGTAGGTGTAAACTTGGCGAAATAAAATTGATTCTGATCAGCGGAGATTGATGCTAATGGAGGCAGAGCTACAGCGCAAAGCTCTGCCTCCCCGGGCAGCAAAATCCACGACCTGGAAAGTTATGGAATTTTGCCCCAGTATTTGACATTGTTCTGCCGCGGGAATGAGGCATTTTAGCTATGTTCATAGTGCTTAACATAAATGTCAAATTAAGAGAGGATTTTTGGAAGGCTTCAGACTCTCTTTAAATATAAAAAGTCCAAAAGTAGCATAATTTGAGTAACACATACATATACAAGAGAATTTTGTGGCTCACTGATGGCTCTAAAGTGGCAACCCATGGCAGGTCAGCTATTCATCTCTGCTGGGTGTTTTTTCCCCTACAGACCTTTACATGATGCTTATTTTCTTTTTTAAAGTAAACCTGAAGTGAAAATAAAGTAGTTTCCCATACAGAGATGGATGGACATAGTGAACTTTCTATCCCTGCCCTGCTATCACAAGTTTGTACAGTACAGCTACCCAGAAGTTTTATGACCTCTAATTCATTTTCTGGAGAGCAGCTACTGCTTTGACTGCATAGATAAAGTGCTGATTTATTAACCCTTGAAATAAAAAAAAAAAAAAAAAAAAAAAAGGAACACATGCAAATTGTGGGTAGGACTTGCTATGTGCACTGGTCTATCTCATCAAGGGGTCGATTTACTATCCTACAGTAAAACTGCTGTGCACAGATGGCACACGGCAATCTTACCAATACTTGCGCCACTAGTGAAGCACGTTGCATAATCAGCGCAACCCGCATTACATGTGTACCGCTTGCGTTGCTATGGTAACATGTGTTATTGGAGCAATACCCATGTACCACCGGTTGCGTTGATGTTCAGCATGTGGTACTGTAGTGGTGTAAGTACCAATAAAATTCCCGAGTGCTGACTGTTCAGACATTTTACTGTAGGGTAGTGAATCGACCCCAATATCACATGTCACTTTAGCGACTTTTTTAAGGGAACCTGAGGCGACGGTGGGGGGAAAATTGATACATACCTTGGGCTTCCTGCAGTCCCCTTCAGACCTCTGGCTTCCTTGCCGTCCTCCCAGGCTGCCTCGATCCACTGCTAGAGTCCTCTGAAGTCTCTCTGTTTGGGCCACATGCGCCATCATGCTCCCATCGCATGTAAGTCACGTTGGTGATATTTTGAATTAGAATAATTTCAGTATCTTGCATTCTGCTTTCAGGGTAAATTTGCTGGGACACTATGGCCTGAGCTAATTAGCAGTTTGAGATCTTTTCCACATGTACCTGGCTTTCAGGGCAGTGGAATGATTGACATCTAATTTTTTGTAATTCTTCTTAAACACTGAAGTGAAAAAAAAATATTATGATTTGTATGTGTAGTACAGCTAAGAAAAAAAACATTAAGATCAGATACATCAGTCTAATTGTTTCCAGTACAGGAAGAGTTGAGAAACTCCAGTTGTCATCTCTATGCAAAAAAGCTATTAAGCTCTCTGACTAACTAAAAATATGAGAATATTTTCTTTGCTGCTAATCTTCTAGTAATTATTCATAGTACACAACCAATTCATTATATCATATATTTTTTTCGCTTCAGTGTCTCTTTAAATCCTTTTCCAAACTCATAACTTCTTTCTGAGAGTTGTTTCAGTCTAGACACCCTTCATTATGAACAAGCCAAAATGTCTAAAAGCGTAAGTATGACACATTCCTGCTAGATCCCCTCTAGTGATGTTCTAATAATTTACACCTAAACGTACCTGTCACATCAGTTACCTGAATAACCTCCTCTGCTTAGTAAACAATCTTCTCTCCTGCTCTCTATACATCAGTGGAAAGTTTCTTTTATAGCGCGGACTATGAAGTGCTGTCTAATCACATGAAAGGCTGAAGGACTGTGAAATTTTGAATTACGCATTGAAGAAACTTTTTTTTGTTGTTGTTGTTGTTGTTGTTTGTTTTTGAAACAAGGTTTACCGTTTTAGTTTTTATAATCTTTTGGAAAATCCATTGTGGCAGAGGTGAGATTCTTGATATTTCAGCTTTAACTCTTAAAGTGGATCTGAACTCAGAACGCCTCTCTGCTCTAAAAGATACACAATAGCATAACCTTTAAACAAAAAAAAAAATTCTTTGTTACAGCTGATACAATTCCTAAAAGGCTAAACTCTCTAATGGCCCATACTCATGAGCTACAAATGTAGCTAGACGCTAGCACACGGGAGCCTCCGGGTCCCTCCGCATACACACTGCGAAAGAGGGATTAGTGGTGCGACGGAAGCTGTCGCCGACGTTCCTTCCCCCCCCCCCCCCCCGCCGAAAACTCCGTGCACTGCCTATTGGTTGCTGTCGCTAGTCCGCATACACACGCGGACTAGCGACAGTTGCGGCGGCAACTGTCACCAGGCGATTGGCCGCGGCAATCGCCTGGCGACGGTTCGGTGCGCGCGCGCCATACTCACGGGCGACCTGTCGCCGCAACACGCACGTGCCACCTGGTTGCGGTGACAATTGTAGCTCGTGAGTATGGGGCTTAAGGCCTGGGGCACACCAGAGGAGTTTTTTCCACGCGTTTTGAGTTTTTGAAACCTCCTGCTAATGTTATCCTATGTGTTTATGCACACTGGAGCGATGAGGTTTTGTAAAAAAAAAAGCATAGCATTACATTGGGAAGAGCTTTTGAAACCTCTTGCATTTGGGAGCTTTTCTGGTGTCTCAACCCTAAATACATACAGGGTGCATTTATATTATGTTTTCCTTGTGTCCTGTGCAAGAGTTCAAGTCCACTTTAACGTAATCGTACATCTACCGATCCTGATTCACTCAACTAAGCTATCGACTTTATTAAGGAATCGACTTCAAGTATGGTTGATTGAAAGTCGATCGACTAGTGGCCCACACACTACAGGCGATATCCTATGCATTTCACCTTCACTATTTGATCTGAAAGATTTTGTGTCTCCATGATAACCTATGTTTCCATAGTTAGTTTACCATAGCTGTTGGTTTGCCAGCACAGGGATGGCCTTTCTGACTTGCTGATTACTCATATGAAGTGTATGTTAGATATTTGGGAGTATTTTGCTGTCTCTCGTGACATAATAGCGACTGTAAGTGTCTGTCAGTGATGTATGTTGTGTTCTGGTTGCATATGTTGTGGTAGCAGGTGTGTATTCAGCAATGTGGGTGTGTGAGAGAGCGTATGAACGTCTCAGGCTGTGTGAATCTCTTAATGCCAAAAGACAAAGTCAGCACTTCAGTGTTTCTCCACCCTTCTAAAGAAACTCTCCCTTCTGGCTAAGCAGTCAGCTGAAGCAGCTGCAAGGTGCATTGCCTTTATCTGCTGACATGGAGAAAACTCTGCATTTCCTCATTATGCTGGGAACACACCATGCAATTTCCTGGCTGATCAACGTTTAATCTGACGGGAAGTTGTATTGTGTGTGTATATTGTCCAAGCTGCTCCTGATGGATAAAGGGAACTATTTTTCCTATGACGACTTCACAAAATCAATCCCATTATCGATCAAAAACGGATTACACAGGTCAAAAATAATCATCCAATTCCCATGTGTTAGATTTCTGACCAATTAAGTAATTGAACTGTCACATCACAATCTAAAGGTGGTCATACACATTTAGAGTACCACCCAATGTGGCAAAGCGATCAGATTCAGATCAGAGAGGGATTGATTACACTGCACACAGATTTTCAATAGATTACACCATGAAAAAAAAATGTATCAAACTGCATCATTGTACTGTGCAGTATAGTACCACGCAATGGGCCATCAATCTACCGCCATCATCCTGCCAAGTCCAATCAATTGAAATTTAAGGTCCCATCATAATTTTTGCAGCAAATCCACTGGAGTTACGATCGACGCAGCTCATTGCTTCATGGATAACTGGAAGATTCTATCAGTGATTAAACCTGCCAGTAAATTGATGCATGTATAGCCAGCTTTAGGTAGAAAGGTCCCCAGTTTTATTCTGTTATCTATGTAGTTGTCAAAAGTGAAAGAGAATGTACAGGTTTTTGTACAATACTTGTTTGATGTGGCCCTCGAACACTGGAGTTGGATGCCCCCATTAGGCCCCGTTCACATCTCATTGTTTTACCGACGATTTCGGCAGAATGCTCAAACGCTAGTGCTTTTTAAAGCACTAGTGCCATAAAACCCTATGGGCTCGTTCTCACTTGGGCGATTTGCGTTAATCGCCGGCGATAAACGCAAATAGCCAAATGCAAATTTGCATCCTGCACCATTTTCAGGCGATTTTGCATTTAGTGCTATTCGCGATCGCGAAAAATTGCAAAGTGTGAATGACGATTTTTTTTCACGTTAATCGCCAAAAATTGCCAGAGCAAAATGCTAGCAAAAGTGCTAGTGTTTTGTGTTTTGCAAGTGTGAATGGGGCCTTATACAGACCTTTTTTTGAAATTGCACAACCAGTTAGACCAGCAGGTGGTGCTCCAAACAAACCTCATGACAAATACATTATGGACATTTTTAAATATTTTCCTGATTTTTTTTATTTTATTTTATTATGTATTTTATTGATCAAAAATATCTAATTGATGGTAGGAGCTCAAAGCGTTTCCAGGGTGAGTGTCATCCATCCATGCAGATGTTTTTGGCTATGCAGGGCTTTTTGGCACTCGCCGTGTAGTGCTGAAGCTTGGCGCTGCTATAGTCCGCACCCCTCACACGGGTAATTCGAGGATCCGGCGATTGCTGGACCTGGAATAACTTCTCCCTCAGAGTTGCGTTGACTCTGAGGGGAAATAGTATTTCACATCCCACCGAATTTGTGCGGCAGCCGGGTTAGCCCTGAAGCTAGCCCTGGAGTCAGAGAAGAAGGCCAGCCAGAGCAAGGGACAGCATGGACCCAAGGACTCGTTCTGGCGGACAGGTAATATCATTGCTGCAGGCAGGTGGAGCACTAAAGCAGGCAGGCAGCGGCAGAGGCAGCTCCACAGGTTGTGAATCGATTACATGCTGAAATCGATTCAAAATCTGTGTGCAGTGTATGGACAGCCAATAGATCCCTCTCTGATCAGATTCGACCTGTTGATCGACTTGGTAGCATTCGACCAGTGTATGGCAGCCTTTAGTGTAGGGCCACCTTTACACCTCTACTTTAACATAGAATGCCTCTCATAGCAACAAGTAAGTTTTAATTTTAAAAACTTGACATAGTTTTATTATGAGTAGTCAGCTAAAATGTTATGCCTATTTGTATAACTCTTTCTATTTTTTTCCTTTCTTTTTTTTTGGGGGGGGGGGGGGGGGGAGAGGGGAGGGGGTGTTATCTTTTTGAGGTTTCTGGTTTTCAAGTTCATCTCTTTCACACCTCTTTAATCTGTGATCCAACTTATGTCATGTGCAGTACATGTGCCATTGGTTAACCTTTCCCTCAATGGCAAAGTCCAGGTCTGTGAACCTCTAGCACATGTCTGTCTGAAGTGTTTGCTAGAAACAGTTTTGCTAACCAACTGTGAATAAGCATTATTTATCTCTTTGAAATCTTGCCTGTATTTTTTTTTCAAATAAAGAACACTTTCACAGCAGCTGCATTTTCTTATTCCTAAAGCAGATTGTGGCTACATGGATTGAGGGCTAAATTGGTTTGCATCTGCTGTCCTCCACTGACGTGCCCGTTGTATAGTTGGTCCATGGACCTAAGTTTTCCCATCCAAAGTAATTGTGTGTACTAAACATAAGTACTGTCATCCACAGAGATCTGTACTCCAGTCACTGAGGGCACTTTCACACCGAGGCGGTGTGGTGCTGTATTTTTACTGCACCCCACCGCCATGTAATGAAAGTCTATGGAGACTTTCATACTGCGGCGTCACGGTGCAACGCAAGCTTCCCCGACGCAGGTCAAGAACTACGTTAACTGCGCTACGTTGAGTTGCAGCGATCTGCATTGCCCCGGGAGGCATGTTAGTCTATGGTGACGCATGGATTTTTGAAAAAATCCCAACGCAACGTCCCAGCACGCATGCACGGAAGTGTAATTAAGCAATACAATTTCGCATACCCGAAGCAGCAAGCACACGTCACTTCCTGCTTAGCTGGTGGCCAGTCAGGGAACACTGCGCAATAGCCTGGCCTGTTTTTGACTGTGCAATGCGATCTATCGGGCGCGACACACCGCATTGCTGTTGCTGGTTTTTGGTGTGAAATCATCAGGGTACAGTTCAAAGTGAGTTCTGTACAGACATCTCACTAGCCTGCAGACTAGCAATGCGTGCTGCAGCTATGTAGGGGAGCAGAGGGATGGCGTATGATGGATTAAGGAGAAAACCATGACCTCAGTCAAGACAATCTGGCAATGTAAGGCCTTGGGGCCAATGTACACCTCACGCTGCCACAGCGAGGAATCTTTTAGCGTATTTATGAAGCCTAAGTCCATCTAAAATGTTTAGAAACACACTTAAAAAAAAACAATGGGCAAAGTACTCTTCACATGCAAATCTTCACTCACCCAAGGAAAGGCAGAAGGTTAGTCATTCAAAGCCAATCGCACCACACCAACTGGCTTTGATAGACTCCGCTTCTTTCCCTTCCTTTGTCATTGGAATTTTGCATGCTATGGAAAAAGCTTACAATCCAAAAAGCAAGATATCAGAGATACAGGAGGTGAAACCGGTAGTAGCAGTTGGAGGTGATAGCAGTTATCAATGCATTTGCAAGTTTTACAGGCTAAACAAAATCATAGCACAACATGTTCCTGGTTCTGACTGTCCTTTAATATAGTCTATGCTCTTCAGCCAAGTAAGGTAGACTGTATTCCTTAAACACTTACTGCCCAGGATCAGCACAGCAGCCACTGCACAACCAAAGACCTCTGCCCCATTGCCAGGAAAATGTGATGCTCTAGAGCAGGCGGCAGGGCTGAAGCAAGGGTGAAACATTGGTTGCTATTGTTTGAGGCACTAGTTATCAGGGCTGTGGAGTCGGAGTTGAGGAGTCAGAGCAATTTTGGGTACTCTGAGACGGTGGTTTCAGTAAACTGTGGAGTCGGATGACTTTTGACCCAAACCTATAGCCTTTGTAAAAAATTAGACAGTCAAGGAGTCGGAATCTGAGCAATTTTGGGTACCTGGAGTCAGTGGTTTTGTACCAACTCCACAGCCCTGCTAGTTATAAAACCCACGTCTTTTATGTCTGGTACACGATTCAACTGTCAATCTAACCTAAAAATTGCATTGATTATTTCCAACAGGTCTGATCTGATTTCTGATCATTTGTCTGATTGATTTTGTATCAGTTTGCATCATGTTTACCTGGCATTACCCTTGAGGAGATCACAAACATTTTTTTTTTGAATATAATAAATTTTTATTCAGAGAATTTTTCAAACCACACATACAGTAAAAAACAGGAGAAATATTTAGAGAGCATATATGAGGTACATGACAGTTCACTATGATATGCATTGACCAAAACTAGAATTGGAGTGATATCTAACACATATTGACACAGTTGAATCACCTATCATTAGGAGCTATGTTGTATTGGCTCTTGACCATGTGATCCCACACTTAGGAGAATCAAGGTAATAAGTTAAGAAAGAGTATGGTATGCCATAGGCACCGTAGAGAGAGCTAGATGTTTCACCATAAGAGACGACATGGACCAAGGTTGTTGAACATGTACTTATACTCCATATTAATAAAAATGAGTCAATATTGTCAGAGTCAAATGCCAGATTTGAGTACTAATAAGTAACTGTGGAACCCCCATAGCTATATTTAGCTTGTAATTGAAAGAAAAGGGGGAGAAAGGAAGAAGAGTAGATTGAGAAAAGAGAAAGAAGAGACAGGAAGAAAAGAGGCAAGAGAAAAATTTGACCGAGGCCTCAGCCAAATTTCTCTCTGCTTGGTCATAGCTCACCGAAAACCGCTCCAAAGGAGTATTAAACTAGCAAAGCTAATCAGTCAACAGAGATTGGCCTTCTTCAGAAAGCGCAAACATTTCCCATCTTCTCCAGAGTACATTAATTTCTCCTCTCTGTCTGAGGCCCAGAAAATGACTTGTTCTGATTGTTTTAATGCCTCAAGTTCTGCCTTCCAATCTTGAATAGTTGGAGCCTGGGTAGATTTCCAAAATTTTGGGATTGTAAGGCGTGCAGCAGTGAGGATATGGCGAATTAGTGATTTTTTGTAAGTTTTTATGGGGCAAGCTAAATTTAGAAGTAAAGTATGAGCTGGGTCATTGTTAACTTTAATATTACTAATAGCTGCAATGATCTTACAGATCTTTGTCCAGAATGGGATAATTTTAGAACAGCTGTGCCATATGTGGATCATATCGCCTACCTCGCTGCCACATCGCCAACAAAGGTCTGATATAGTGGGATTGTATTTATGGAGTTTGTCTGGAGTCTTATACCACATTGTTAAGATTTTATAGGCGTTCTCCTGTGCTCGGGCCGAGAGAGAACACTTGTGAGCAAAGATACAACACTTTGTCCACTCTGCCTCAGAGACCGAAATTTTTAGTTTGTTTTGCCACTCGGTCTTGAATGAGGGGATATTGTCACAGAAATGCGAAAGTAAAGGGCTGTAAAGATAAGAAATTCTGTGTTCCACAGGAGGATGGGAGAAGCAAACTACCTCTATGTCAGTCTCTGATCTAGATGAAAAGTCTTTATCTACCTCTTTTTTAAGGAAGTGAGATAGTTGTATATATTCAAAATAGACCTCGTCTGGATTACCAGATGGTCCTATCAAGGAGGGCAATGTTATTGTTCTATCATTTTGCCACACCTGTTTTAATTTGAGAGTGGGAGAGGTAAGTTTACGAAGTCGGTTAGTTTGAGAGAGACCAGGCACAAATAAGGGATTGTCCCAGATGGGAGTGTCAGGACCTAAATATGTAGCTATGCGGTGTTGTGATAGTAAATTATCCCAAACTTTGTAAGTTTCTCGTGTCAGGGAGAATTTCCCAGGGGAGAATGAGGGGCGACGCAAAGGCCAAACCCATAGTCCTGCTCCCGGGGCATATCCTAAAATGTCTCTTTCCAGTTCTACCCATTGGGTATTTCTCAGATTGTGAGTCCATTCAATGATCCGGTTAAGGTGCACTGCTGAGTGATATGCTTTGGGGTGAGGTAGTGCTAATCCACCTTCTGTTTTGGGTTTTTGTAAAGTGCTCAATGCTACCCTAGGCTTTCTGGATTTCCATACATAGAGGGACATCATTTTAGAGAACCTCCTCCAGAACACAGAAGGAATTGTGATTGGGATGGTCTGAAGAAGATATAATAAGCGAGGCATACAATTCATTTTTAAAATATTCACTCTGCCCATCCACGAGTGGGCCAAGGACCCCTAGATCACAAACATTTTAGCTGAGAAAAATGTAGACTTTTCTTGGACAATCCAGCAAGTCATTGCGAGTGCAACCTATCTTTAGGACCACATGTATTGCAACCAACATGCAATCATTAGAACCCACGAACCCAATATTTTTCAATTTGTTTATGCCTGCATAATCTTGTTTGTGGTAACACCAACTTATACTAGTTGAACATAACCTGCTTATGGCCTCTTGCACACTGCAAGTGATTCCGATTCAGATTCCGCTTTTTAATCAGTTTTTACATTTGATTCAGATTCTGATTTGCAGTTTGCTCCCTGCACACTGCAAATCGGTATCTGAATCGGATGTAAAAACTGATTAAAAAGCGGAATCTGAATCGGAATCACTTGCAGTGTGCAAGAGGCCTATTACCACAAACTCACCTGGTGACTCGGCTTAAAGCAAACCTGAAGCAAAAATAAACTTGATATCATAGTTACATAGTTATTTTGGTTGAAAAAAGACATGCGTCCATCGAGTTCAACCAGTATAAAGTACAACACCAGCCTGCTCCCTCACATATCCCTGTTGATCCAGAGGAAGGCGAAAAAACCCTTACAAGGCATGGTCCAATTAGCCCCTAAAGGGAAAAATTCCTTCCCGGCTCCAGATGGCAATCAGATAAAATCCCTGGATCAACATCATTAGGCATTACCTAGTAATTGTAGCCATGGATGTCTTTCAACGCAAGGAAAGCATCTAAGCCCCCTTTAAATGCAGGTATAGAGTTTGCCATAATGACTTCCTGTGGCAATGCATTCCACATCTTAATCACTCTTACTGTAAAGAACCCTTTCCTAAATAAATGGCTAAAACGTTTTTTCCTCCATGCGCAGATCATGTCCTCTAGTCCTTTGAGAAGGCCTAGGGACAAAAAGCTCATCCGCCAAGCTATTATATTGCCCTCTGATGTATTTATACATGTTAATTAGATCCCCTCTAAGGCGTCTTTTCTCTAGACTAAATAAACCCAGTTTATCTAACCTTTCTTGATAAGTGAGACCTTCCATCCCACGTATCAATTTTGTTGCTCGTCTCTGCACCTGCTCTAGAACTGCAATATCTTTTTTGTAATGTGGTGCCCAGAACTGAATTCCATATTCCAGATGTGGTCTTACTAGAGAGTTAAACAGGGGCAATATTATGCTAGCATCTCGAGTTTTTATTTCCCTTTTAATGCATCCCAAAATTTTGTTAGCTTTAGCTGCAGCTGCTTGGCATTGAGTACGATTATTTAACTTGTCAATGAGTACTCCTAAGTCCTTCTCCAAGTTTGATGTCCAACTGTATCCCATTTATTTTGTATGGTGCTAGACCATTGGTACGTCCAAAATGCATGACTTTACATTTGTCAACATTGAATTTCATCTGCCATGTATGTGCCCATATAGCCATCTTATCCAGATCCTGTTGCAATATGACACTATCTTCCTGAGAGTTGATGATTCTGAACAATTGTGTATCATCTGCAAAAATAGCAACATTGCTCACTACTGCATCTACTAGGTCATTAATAAATAAATTGAAGAGCACTGGACCCAGAACAGACCCCTGTGGGACCCCACTGCTAACAGACTCCCATTTTAAGTACGATCCATTGACCACAACTCTTTGTTTTCTGTCCATTAGCCAGTTCCCTATCCATGAACACAGACTCTTCTTCAGTCCTTGCATCCTCAACTTTTGCACCAGACTTTTGTGGGGAACAGTGTCGAAGGCCTTTGCAAAGTCCAAGTATATCACATCTACAGCATTCCCAAAATCCATATTAGCATTCACTACCTCATAAAAGCTGAGCATGTTAGTCAAACATAAATTGTATGTGTAGTAAAGCTAAGACCTAGAACATTAGTAGCAAAGTCTCATATTGTTTTCCAGTACAGGAGGAGTTAAAAAAAAACAAAACCCATTCAGTTGTCATCTATGCATGCTTTGACCCTCTGGGTCGGATACAGTCCTGATTTCTGAAGCACTTAAAGAGACTCCGTAACAAAAATTGCATCCTGTTTTTTATCATCCTACAAGTTCAAAAAGCTATTCTAATGTGTTCTGGCTTACTGCAGCACTTTATACTATCACTGTCTCTGTAATAAATCAATGTATCTTTCCCCTGTCAGACTTGTCGGCCTGTGTCTGGAAGGCTGCCAAGTTCTTCAGTGTTGTGGTTCTGCTATGAACTCCCCCTTCCAGGCCCCTCTATGCACACTGCCTGTGTATTATTTAGATTAGGGCAGCTTCTCTCTTATCTTTTACAAGCTGGATAAATCGTCCTCTGAGCTGGCTGGGCTTTCACATACTGAAGAATTACAGACAAGGGCAAAGCTGTTTGCAGGAAGAAACAAGCAGCCTGAAACTTCAGTGCATGAGAACAGGGGGAAAGAAACACACAAATGATCTCTTGAGATTCAAAAGGAAGGCTGTATACAGCCTGCTTGTGTATGGATGTATTTTCTATGTGTGGACATACTGTACATCAACCTACTTCCTGTTTTGGTGGCCATTTTGTTTGTTTATAAACAAACTTTTAAAAACTGTTTTTAACCACTTTTAATGCGGCGGGGAGCGGTGAAATTGTGTCAGAGGGTAATAGGAGATGTCCCCTAACACACTGGTATGTTTACTTTTGTGCGATTTTAACAATACAGATTCTCTTTAAACAGCAAAGAAACCGTGAGACAGCTTGAGATAAGGTTTTACTTCAGGAAAGTTCAAAGAGCCATTATTTCTGCTTTGTTTTATAGTTTAAATGAGAGAGTGGTTTAAAACTGCAACTGTGACTAAGAATGATGCAATATTATTTTAAAAAAAGCTATATGACTGAAAATAAAAAAAATCTAAGAACTTTGCTACTAATGTTCTATTCATTATCCGTACTACACCTACAATTCATTATCTCATAAGTTTAATTTTTGCTTCAGTTTTGCTTTATGTAGTATTTTCTTCCATCCTAACATCTGTTTTCTGTAGAAATGTGGCTTTGAAGAGGTACCAGTAACACTCAATCTCACAAATCCCAGGCTTTCTCATAATGGTCATTAAAACAAGATTTTAAATGTTTATTCAGTGACAGAACAAAGGAATAAACTCATGAAATACAGATAAATATCTAAATTAAATGAAGGAATTCAGATATCACTTTTATAGCCTTCTCCTTTCCTCACCAGTGCCTGGACCCAATTCCTCTTCAGATGCTGGTTTTAGTATTGCTATGATTGCCATGGCTTGGCTTGTTATTGGATTTACCCTGTACCTTCTAAGACCGAGGAGTCTCCGAGGAGCCAGGGCTGCAGGAAAGCCAACCGGTCCACACAATGTGAGTTGTCCATTTCTGTTCATATGAATCCATCCCATGTGCTTCCACTGGAAGAACCTAACCTTTTTCATTCTAGTAGTTATGGAGGTATAATGGAAAAATGAAAGCAACAAGCTAGCCACCATCTAGAAGGCCTTATTAGCAAGCTATTTAGCTACTACTCTATGAGCCCTGGTAGGTTCTTATTCTGCCAAAAAGTTGACACCTTCCCCCAACTCTTGAGTGTACTGCAGCCTCTCTACTAGTGCAATGGTCAGAATATGGTGTGGGAATCACGTGGTCTGCGTGGGAATGGTCAACTCTGGGTAAACCTACAGATCCAGAGATGGATTAAGCTGACTTGGGGTCCTAGGCAAAGTAGTACCTTTAGATCCACCTTATGGTCCTTTAGTAATCTGAGATGGGGGAGGGGCCAGAGAAAGTGGTAGTTGGGCCCTCTGATGCAAACGTGTAAAAACGGCGCCAGCAAATTTGGGCACAGGATGAAGCCAAAGAACTGGTCACCATGCTCCAGCAAAAGTCCTTTGTGTCATGGTGCGCCCATATTTGCCGGTGCCTATTTGTTCTGCTTTACCTCTGACACCCATTAGGCCATATGCACCTGTCTAGGTTGCCTTGTGGATGATCCTGCACTGTGCAAATGCATAAATGTTTTACCCTAAGATAAGGTATAGTAGTCTGCTGTGCCCTCCACACTGTAACATGGATTTATAAGTCCCAGATATTCCCCCTAGCTCTCCAGTCCCCCCACCACCACACACACCTCTGTGTTGTTGTATCATTTTGTGCCCGGTTTCGTTTCCAGTGTGTTAGTATGTTTTAAAATTCATGTTCTCTTAGTACTTACCCTAACTTTGGTTTCTAACCACTGTCAGAGACCAAGTACTCTCAGGAGTCTTTCTCACAGGCACCATTTATCCACCCAATTGCCAGGAGTAAGCCCCTCCTGGTAGCAAAAAAATGCAACCAAATGTGTTTATAACCACACACGCGTCAGCAGTTGACACATGGTGCTGTTACTGCCTAGTGAAAAAAAACCTACCGCATGTGATGTGTGGAGGCAGCTGCTGCCTGCTCTGGTGTGCATGCAATGGACCACCGCCAGTGCTGGCTGCAAGCACCCAGCAAATAAAAAGGAATGGCTGAGATGCCATTCTGTGTAGTGCTGCCAGATGTTTGTGTGAGAGACTCCTTGACAGAATTTGAGGGCAGTACTGAGGCTGACTAGTCCTCATGCACAAGAGTATCTAGAGAAAGCCGTTCCTATTGTTCATGATGGCCTATAGAATTGTTTTCAGTCTAGGAAAGAGGAGAATCTGCACCACACAACTGAGACTTGAGAATAGTTTGGAGTCCTTTTGCATGAGCTTATTTCAGTACAGCATAATCACAGCATCCACAAGATAGATAATACATCCATGCTCAGTCTTCTCTTTTGTCTGCAGGGTCCTGGACGCGAACCTCCAGCCCCTCCAGTAGATTAACACCTCCAGGGGCTTCTGGACTGCTATAGTTTTGCACGACCAAATGAAACCAGAATGGCCAGACTACTCTACAATGGTTGATTCCTCTTTCCTTTCACTGATGACGGCTGGCAGCGGCGTTAGCGGTATCAGATGATCTACTTCCTGAGATGCCAAAACAGATTAGACTTTTCTTACTGGGACTGGTTCTTTGTTCTGGTCCTGCTGACCTTTCTTTCCTAAGCAGATTGCAGTACTGTATAGTTTCTCTTATTGCTAATATCTTTTCACTGGATTTTCAGCCTTAATGTTTTCAGAATCTCTATTCGGTATATTTTGTCATAATTTTACTTTGTACTACATTAGATTGTATATTTACTGTAATGTGGACCTGTTGCCTATTACAAAATGATTACATACGGTTTAGGGTGTTATCAGGTTCGAAAGAGACCACCAATAAAATATTTCCTATGAAAAGTGCACCAACCAGCAGACCTTGTCTGGACCAGGTTGCACTTGTAGGAAATCAGAACAGAGGCCCTTGGAATTTATATTTCTGGAGACATAAGTTGTCACATCCTCGTGACTAGAAATGGTCAATGAATGTTAATAATTTCAAGTTGATGCTCCTTTCTTTAACATTTTATGCATCACGGAATTGGACCAATTAACGCAGTTGCTTATGATTTTTTTGCTTATGATTTTCGTCCTATTTCAAACAGCACTCATGGACAAACGCCCATTTCAAGCTTTGATTTAAAACATAGCTCTAACAGGTATGCTATGGCTGCAAATTTATATTTAGATAAATGAGATGCAAATATTTCTCTTTGCATTCAAATTAGATGTAAATTATATACAGCTTGAAATTGGACCAATCAGAATAACTTCCTGTCAATTTTTATTGTTCCAGGTTCAAGCTGCATAACATTTACATTAAATTTAAATACAAGGAGAGATTTTTTTCCATCTCATTATATATACCTAGTTATATGTTGCCTGTGTAAAGACGCTCACTGGAGTGCTGTATCATCCAGGTTATGGCCTGTAGCACTGCCTTCTTGCAGAAAAAGGCCTCAGCGTATTCAATATTGGATATAGGAAAGACATAGGCCATTTTCTGCAAGGGGGCGGAGCTCTGTGCCAGAAGCTGGCAAATATGGGGCTCTGGTGAGTATTATTACACACTCTGTCCCAGGGAATTGTAACTTTTCAGCAATAGCGGTTCTCTGTTTCTTTATGTACACCAGAGGTGTACTTTGTTACAGATCTGCTTCCATAAGCTGTTACACTTTTGCTCTGCATTCTCCTTTCCTTGGTTTTTGATTCAGCTTTACATATTTTTTTTCTTAGCAGTTTTTGCCAATTTCAATTGTTTTACATGAAAGGCAAAAGAAAAGTAATTCTGTTTTTCCCATTCTATTTTAAAACTAATTTTTGCACATTTCAATCTGTCACAAGGCTGATAGGAAAGCTCTTGTGTGCATATAACCGTATACAATGATTTTGTTGAAGCAGTTCAGATTCAGACCATGTATGCATCTGCAGCTTACATGTTGTTATATACACAATGTTCATTTTCACGGTAATGTTTGATTATTATAAGCGTACATTTCTAGCATGAGCAAACCTCCTAAACTGATCATATGACTGCAGAGCAGTCACCCCAGTGCACCAATAGTTGTGCATGTTTGATTACCCAGGAGACCAATTATTTTCCTATATGAAAGTGGTGGTTTGTCTGCCTGCCTTAGCATTCCACTACTGGCCATCATTGTGGTTGGTGGCGTCACTAATTTGGCATGAATAGGCAGCCTAAAATTCTCATTTGATGTAAAGGTTGAGATTAGCAGAATTGCTAACACTATAGGCCCATACCCACCAAACCATTTACACACACATGCACACGCACACACGTGATTTTGCGTAACAAAAACATTTTTTGCAATATTGTGCAACATCCTTTAGCAAAAGTTTGTTAAACGATTTTTATCATCAACTGATCGTGCGATAATCGTTCGCCTTGAACGACTGCCATGATGAATCCAATCGTGGATGGTAGTTCTAATTACATTTGACCACCTCGTTAATTGCCACAATCGTTCAACGATGTGTTTGCACCTGTCATTTAATCCAATGTTCCTGATTGTGGAAGAAGACCTCTTCCGTTTTCTTGTGGTGGGTATGTATGTAGCTTATGAGTTTTGGGGTTCCCTGGGCGCTATTAGAAAAATTTAAAGGTGTATCCAGGCGCATAAATAATGCACTTGCACTAATATCCCATTAGCAATTTAGAATGTTTTATGGGAATACTGTTTGAAAATGACAGTACCTAGTCTTGTTATACATACATACATACATACATACATACATACATACATACATACATACATACATAGTTATGATTTGCAAAGAAATGTCTAATTGCTAATATCGTATTAGACATCTGCCTAATATGGAGAATTCAGTTTGAATCTGAAAATATCACATTAGATTAGCAGAGGGGGTTTTGGCTGCGTTTCAATTGCTCAGCGGTGTCTGAAAAATGTCTAGATTTTATGCTTGTACAGAATGTTGTTACTGAAACAATGTAATATAAATGTAGGTTATCATCCTTGCCTGTCTACTATGTGATTTTTCTCAATTGTCATGGCGGTGCCAAGCTTCACACATGTCTGAGAGATGAGCTGTGCTGCAGAGCAATGGAGCTTTTCCCTTCATGAGTCTTTTCCATCTCGGAGAATAAGGGCTGGTTCACATGGGCTTCTGCTGAGATTCTGCTCAGCGTCTCGTTAAAATGCTGTGGTCTTCTTCTTCTTTTTTTTTTTTTTTTTTTTTTTTTTTTTTTTTTTCCCCCCAAGATTGCCAGCATTTAACAGCTAAGCTTTTAGCAGCTTTTGAAGGCTTTTAATGGCTTTCAGGAGAGTGTTGCGTTTTCTGGGCTTTTGGTGGCTTTTGCAGGAAGTATAGGGAAAGGCTGGGCTTTTAATGGCTTTCAGGAGAGTGTTGCGTTTTCTGGGCTTTTGGTGGCTTTTGCAGGAAGTATAGGGAAAGGCTGGGCTTTTGGTGGCTTTTGCAGGAAGTATAGGGAAAGGCTGGGCTTTTTGTGGCTTTTGCAGGAAGTATAGGGAAAGGCTGGGCTTTTATGGGCTTTCAGTGGCTTTTGCTGGCTTTCAAATGCCTTCTAGAAGCTGCATGTTGCTTTTGAGATGAGAAGACCGGGATCAACTGCCAGGCTTTCATGAAAGCCTGCAAAAGCTTGTACTAAACGCTCCCATTCACTTGCATGGGACAGCGGTAGATCCCTAAAAACGTTAATTTTACGTTTAATGCCAACAAAACGTCCGTGTGAACCAGCCCTAAAGCAGGAGGCTGTTTGATTGCTGTAGACAACAGAAGCAGTTGTGAATGGCACAGCCACAGACAGAGAGTAGTTCAGCTGCGGTCCAACTAGCATCATTGCACAACGTTTCCAGAGTACTACACATCATTCTACAGACTTGTGGCAGTTTAACCACTTGCCGACCGCACACTCATAACATGCGTCGGCAAAGTGGCAGCTGCAGGACCAGCGACACAGTACTGCGTCGCCAGCTGCAGCCTAATTAATCAGGAAGCCGGCTGCTTCCTGTCAAATCACGGCGGGGGGCTCCGTGAATAGCCTGCGGGCCGCCGATGGCGGCTCGCAGGCTAGATGTAAACACAAGCGGAAATAATCCGCTTTGTTTACATTTGTACGGCGCTGCTGCGCAGCAGCGCCGTAAGGCAGATCGGCGATCCCCGGCCAATCAGCGGCCGGGGATCGCCGCCATGTGACAGGGGACGTCCTGTCACTGGCTGCACAGGACGGATAGTGTCCTGTGCAGCCCGGATCTCCAGGGGAGGCAGCAGGTAGGAGAGGGAGGGGGGAATTTCGCCGCGGAGGGGGGCTTTGAGGTGCCCCCCCCGCCACCCACAGCAGGCAGGAGAGATCAGACCCCCCCAGCACATCATCCCCATAGGGGGGAAAAAAGGGGGGCAATCTGATCTCCCTGCCTGCACCCTGATCTGTGCTGGGGGCTGCAGAGCCCACCCAGCACAGATCAATCAAACCAGTGCTGGTCCTTAAGGGGGGGTAAAGGGTGGGTCCTCAAGTGGTTAAGTGGAAAGGAAGTGGTTATTGGTTTCAACACATTCTTATTTTACTTTTATTTTTTATTATGATTATACAACCCATTACAGAGCAATGTACAACTAATCGGCAAGGCAGTAGATTACTAAGGTTAGACAAACAATCACAAAATGGGGCACAAGAGAAGAGAACCCTGCCTCATCATACTTGCAGTCTAATTTAGGTTGAAAAAAATGTTAAGGTGGCAACTAATTATATAATTGCATTGGTTAGGAGATTTTTGTATGTTATTGGTCCTAAATGATCATTTCCAATCGTTCATATGAATAGTCATTCATAAACGATTGTTCTAAAACTTGTATCGTTAGTGGTTTGTGTGTGGCTTTAAATGTTCTGATCATTTTAGGTGACCGTTCATGAAGGATCTCTGTTCTGATGATGTAGATCACTCTCTGCCAAGGAGCATTGCCCTATGGAGGGAGAGGACAAGCAGGAGGCCGCGGCGGGGTGTAATACCAGAGCAACACTGTGTTGCAGTAACATATGTCGGTGCAACACATGTGTGGATTGGTTTTTCAACTACAGCTGCTACCATATATATGGTTAGCCAAGCAACACATTCATAACAGTGTACCCTTATTCAAATGTTATACAGTGAAAATTATATAACTGCATATAGTTGTGAGATGATTGCTGATTCAGCATAGAAACGCCAGCACAGCACTTTATATGGCGACGTTTGGTTGCCTGAAATGTAGATATATGTTTTAGTTAATTTCCTCCCCCCCCTCCCCCCCAAAAAAAAATAACTAAATGGGCAGCATGGTGGAGTAGTGGTTAGCGTTCTCGTTTTGCAGTGCTGGGTCCCCGGTTCGTATCCCAGTCAGGTCAACAGCAGCAAGGAGTGCGTATGTTCTCCCCGTGTCTGAGCGGCACTCCGGTTTCCTCCCACATCCCAAAAACATACAGATAAGTGAATTGGCTTCCCCTAAATTAGCCCTAGACTACAATATGCTGCACGATGCATACATAGATGTATGACTATGGTAGGGATTCAATTGTGAGCTCCTCTGAGGGACAGTTAGTGACAAGACTATATTCTATGTACAGCTCTGCGAAAGATGGCACTAAATCAATACGGGAGTAGGGGACTTCTGAAAGTTCTCAGCGTTTCGCTTGGAAAGTAGAACTGAACAACAGAAGTGAGCTAGAAATTGGGAACGCATTTTTCCAGGGGAATAAACAAGAGCTGTAAGGTTATATCAGGTGCTCCAAGCCAGCTATGTTTGTGCCAAACAATGATGCTAACAGTGAAAGGCTAGCCTAGGATACTAGAATATAAAAAAAATCAAAATGTATTACAATTGTAAGTGGAAAATAGTAAACATGGGGTAGACTAACTCCCTAAATAAGAAGCGATTTGTACCTTAAATGGATTGCACACCACCATTACATGCTGCAATCACCAGCTGCACAACCACCAGTTAAGGATTAGTGACCATCGTTATTTACCACCAGCACATTCTTTGCGGTACATCTACTAGCACACGTGTGGGAGATGTGGTAAACCATTCATATTTTCCAGATTTTGATTATTTACCACCTTGCGCTAGTAGTGTAGGGGTATCATGCAAGATTCAGAAATTTTCTGAATCTTGCATGATACCCCTACACTACTAGCGCAAGGTGGTAAATAATCAAAATCTGGAAAATATGAATGGTTTACCACATCTCTCAGGTGTATATCCAGCTTAACATGTAACCAAGGCAGAGTGTAACCTAAAAAGATACAAGAGCTTGTCAGATATGATATTATGGCAGTGCTCCTCGTCTACACGAGTACAGCTAGGCCTGTGCAGTAAGCTATATAGTGCTTGGGGTGGTGCTAGTGCTGCTCCCCTTGGAGACATATGAAGGCCTTCTCGCTGCACCCCTTTGGAGATTCAAATCATTTTACATAGGCTAACTCAGTGTTTCTCAAACCTTTCATTGTGACTCCCCAAGCGTGCATGTATTGCAAGCAACCTCACCTATGCACAGGTGAGGTAATTAGTGTCTCAGCTATGTGAATTCCATGTAGCTGAGACACTAATTATTCCACCTGTGCATAGGTAAGGTTGCCTGCAAAACATGCACTGTTGAGGAGTCATGAAGACAAGTTTGAGAAACATTAAGGTAACTCCTGCAGGGCATAGCAGTATAGTTAGTTTAGGCCCTGCACATTTTGGCAAGCAGATGCAATTTGCAGGTGCTCATATTCGGGACCAAAAGTTCTACAGGCACTTGTATTGACCTGAGGATGTGGGCCAAGCCCCGTGAATTGCATTGTAAACCGTGCATGAATGAACATTTTTTTTTTAATTAACTTTGTCCTGAGAAGGTAAGAAATTATGCTTCTCATATATATATACAACATCTGGTACAATAGTATCATATCATCAAGGGCACCTCTCCACCAGTGTTTTTTGAGTATTGTCCATATCCCATTGTTTTTTTTTTTTAATCACGAGTACCTTTAGTCCTCACAACTAATCAAGGAGAGCTACTGACCAGCATCTACACCAACAGACCTGGGACACTGAGCGAGGACAGTTATACTCCCGCAGGCTCAGACGATACTGCACCATGCGACTCCTGGCCTGTCTCATGATAAATCATGTCTTTCAATCAACACTGGAGGCCAAAATTGATCAAAAGATTGATCAGCTACGTTGGATCAGCCTGACGGATCGATTCTGTTGAGAACATTGTCTTAGCCACTCACCCCATCCACAGTGTCACGTCACCCCCATGCCACTCTGTCAGCCCTCCATACACCACTCTCTACAGCAAGGATGTCAAACCGGTCCTACAAGGGCCAAGGTCCTCACACATTTTTGACACAGCTCAAATGAATTGATGGGTTCAAATCAGGAAAAGTGTGGTCTATCAGGTAGAACACATTCCTCTCTTTCTCAGTCCATCCTAAACACTGGCACGGATCTGGCCCTCCAGGCCTGGAGTTTGACACATGTGCTCTACAGCAACAGAACATGTCACTAGCCTGAAGGCTAACGACGCATCTGTACAGGCTCTGCCCTGCATTGTCACCCGAGGGATTGGGTTCCAATCCTTGCAAGGGAACATGACTGGTGCTGCTGTACATAACTATGAATACTCATTAAAGTAAATACCTAAATATTCTGAGCTAAGCTGCACCACATATTTGCTCCTCAATACAATGTGTTGGTACTTCCAGGGTAACAACATAACATGACTCACATTGTACCAGGGTGTGGCATTTTAAGCTTTGTGGGTTTAAAAAGAAAAATCACCACAAATGTTAGTAAAACAAATCTATGTAGGCTGGGCACAGGGATCTCGCCTACATGTCCAGAGAGAATTAGTAGTTATGTTACAGTACCTGTTGTGATTGTGCAATCAATGGAATGTCACAAGCACCCTGGTTGCTTGCCAGGACAGGACATTGCCCAGGTGCTTTAGCCATCTGGTTAATCAAATATCACTGTTTATTAAACATGCTGAAGTCCATCTTTGTAAATGTGAATAGGTATTGCATGTTTGTTATAAAAGCTGATGGACAAGAAAAAAAAAAGTCTTTTGTACGTTGTATCTTCTATTTTGTCCTGATAAAATAGTAGTCTACTCCTGCTGGAATTTGCACCAGTGCAGATCTAGATTCATGTTAACTAAAAGACCAATCGAGTTACTTCAGTGGAAGTTTGAGGCTAAAAAAGGAAACACTTTTGCAAAGTATACTTTGCTGCACTAGCCATCTCCATAATGTGTTTGCTTCACTTAGGCAATGGATCCTAAGTGTCACAATTATACCTTATGCCTGCTATACAGTGGTGTGACAAACTATTTGCCCCCTTCCTGATTTCTTATTCTTTTGCATGTTTGTCACACTTAAATGTTTCTACTCGTCAAAAAACGTTAACTATTAGTCAAAGATAACATAATTGAACACAAAATGCAGTTTTAAATGATGGTTTTTATTATTTAGTGAGAAAAAAAACTCCAAATCTAAATGGCCCTGTGTGAAAAAGTAATTGCCCCCCCCTTGTTAAAAAATAACTTAACTGTGGTTTATCACACCTGAGTTCAATTTTTGTAGTCACCCCCAGGCCCGATTACTGCCACACCTGTTTCAATCAAGAAATCACTTAAATAGGAGCTATCTAATGCTGGGAATACACGTTTCGTTTTTGCCTTCGTTTTAGCCTTCGATTCGTTCAGTAAACGAATCGAGTGTTGAAAACGTATGTGAAAATAGTCATAATCTCATTATAGTTTCGATTAATAGACCCCAAAAATGAACGACTAGTGATCGAACATGTTTGATATTATCTCTCTTTATCCATCTAATCGAGTCATTGGTAGGCTTGATGGCTGTTCAGATCGATTATATGTTCGTTTATGTTAGTCCGTCCCTGTAAAAAGGGATTTTCGTTTCTTTGCAGCCTTCGATTATTGGAAAAACGAAACCATCAGAATCGGAAAAAAAAACGAAACCGTGGGTGGTGATATTAACCGTACGTTCGATTATTTCGGGAACGAAAAGGACAAAAGGTACAATCGAAACGAAGGCTAAAACGAAGGCAAAAATGAAACGTGTATTCCCAGCATAACTCAGCGAAGTAGACCAAAAGCATCTCAGAAGCTAGACATCATGCCAAGATCCAAAGAAATTCAGGAACAAATGAGAACAAAAGTACTGTAATTGAGATCTATTAGTCTGGTAAAGGTTATAAAGCCATTTCTAAAGCTTTGGGACTCCAGCGAACCACAGTGAGAGCCATTATCCACAAATGGCAAAAACATGGAACAGTGATGAACCTTTCCAGGAGTGGCTGGCCGACCAAAATTACCCCAAGAGCGCAGAGAAAACTCATCCGAAAGGCCACAAAAGACCCCAGGACAACATCTAAAGAACTGCAGGCCTCACTTGCCTCAATTAAGGTCAGTGTTCACAACTCCACCATAAGAAAGAGACTGGGCAAAAACGACTTGCATGTCAGATATCCAAGGCTCAAACCACTATTAAGCAAAAAGAACATTAAGGCTCGTCTTAATTTTGCTAAAAAAATATCTCAATGATTGCCAAGACTTCTGGGAAAATACCTTGTGGACCGACGAGACAAAAGTTGAACTTTTTGGAAGGTGCGTGTCCCGTTACATCTGGCGTAGAAGTAACAGCATTTCCGCAAAAGAACATCATATCAACAGTAAAATATGGTGGTGGTAGTGTGATGGTCTGGGGTTGTTTTGCTGCTTCAGGACCTGGAAGGCTTGCTGTGATAGATGGAACCATGAATTCTACTGTCTACCAAAAAATCCTGAAGGAGAATGTACGGCCATCTGTTCGTCAACTCAAGCTGAAGCGATCTTGGGTGCTGCAGCAGGACAATGACCCAAAACACACCAGCAAATCCACCTCTGAATGGCTGAAGAAAAACAAAATGAAGACTTTGGAGTGGCCTAGTCAAAGTCCTGACCTGAATCCTATTGAGATGTTGTGGCATGACCTTAAAAAGGCGGGTCATGCTAGAAAACCCTCAAATAAAGCTGAATTACAACAATTCTGCAAAGATGAGTGGGCCAAAATTCCTCCAGAGCGCTGTAAAAGACTCGTTACAAGTTATCGCAAGCGCTTGATTGCAGTTATTGCTGCTAAGGGTGGCCCAACCAGTTATTAGGTTCAGGGGGCAATTTCTTTTTCACACAAGGCCATGTAGGTTTTGAGTTTTTTTTCTCACTAAATAATAAAAAACATCATTGAAAACTGCATTTTGTGTTCAATTATGTTATCTTTGATAATAGTTAATGGTTTTTGATGAGCAGAAACATTTAAGTGTGACAAACATGCAAAAGAATAAGAAATCAGGAAGGGGGCAAATAGTTTTTCACACCACTGTACACAATGCAGTTTTCCTACTGATTATTTCTGAAAGGTCCAACCTGATTTCTGTTCATTTTTTGGATCGATTTTCCAAGCACTTCTATACAAAATCAATCAGAAAAACGATTGGAAATCATCGGATCTGTAGGAATTAATCAATTTGACCGTCAATCTGGTGGAACAATGCATCGTGCACCAGGCATTAAAGGAAATTTAGGTGCATTATGCTGTGCTATAGGAAGTAATGTGAATTGCGGCACTGTGATAGTAATAGAGCATTGCAAGCTAGTTATCACATCTGTAGATAGATACAGTAGTTTTCTCACCTTGCAGTAGGGACCCAAATTCAAATCTCAGCCAGCACATTAGCATGAAGTTTGTATATCCTTTTAATAATAATCTGAACATTTGTATAGCACTTTTCTCCTGTCGGACCCAAAGCGCTGCAGCCACTAGGAATTGCTCGATAAGCCACCCTGCAGGAGGGAGTTTTGCCTAAGAACTCCTTACTAAATAGGTACTGACCCTAGCCAAGATTTCTGTATGTGTGGGCATCCTCCCATTTTCTAAAAACATACATCCTGGTAAGGTTATTGGTTCCCCCCCAAACTGGCCAAAAGCTACGAAGACACGCTCAATAACTGTCATTTAAAAACGAATGATCTTTGTCTGACTATGACATGACACATTTGAAGTCAACAATGGCATAACAATGGTCTACCAATAGATCGTTAGCGGAAGTTCAAAACTGAGGAACCAAAAGTAGGTAGCACAAAAGTTTTGAATGGAATGATCATTTTATCATCATCTGATACCTGTGCTTACAACTGATCACCACCAATTATCAACTGAAAGAATCCATCAGGATAAATTAGACTATTGGACGATAGTTGGGGTAGTTCAGTGGTAATATTGCAACTACATTTCAACGATTATCGTTTATCCACCACTCATCAATCGTGTACCAACATTTTTAATTGAGCATGTGTATTAAGCTTCAGACTATAGGTACCCACTAATGACCCAATCTGTTTTGACCAATCTTACTACTTCCATGTAATCTAAAGCCCAATCTACACAATACGATTCTTTGTGCGATTCGATTACGATTCTATTTGCGATCTGATTAAATCCGACATGTCTGATCGGGATTCGATTCAATTCAATTTGCCATTGCAAAACAATGGCGAATTGAATCGAATCCTGATCGGACATGTCGGATTTAATCAGGTCATAATCTAATCGCACAAAAAATCGTACTGTGTAGATGGGGCTTTATAGACTGCCTTAAGCCCCATCTACGCAATACAATTCTTTGTGCAATTCGATTATGATTCTATTTACGATCAGATTAAATCCGACATGTCTGATCGTGATTCGATTCAATTCAATTCGCCATTATTTTGCAATGGCAAATCAAATTGAATCGAATCCTGATCGGACATGTCTGATTTAATCGGATTGTAAATGGAATCGTAATCTAATCGCAAAAAGAATCGTATCATGTAGATTGGGCTTAAAGTATCCATTCAATATAGTCACTCAGTTTACCTCTCTCCTACATAGATTTAGTAAGATGGCCATCATATGGTAGGAACATCAGGCACACAAGACAATACTTCCAATGATAATGATCAGACAGTTTGTCGATCAGGAGTACATTGTTGTACCGATTAATGAAGATTTGACTGATCAGATGTAATGGTGAATATCAATGAATCCTCCATGTAATATAGCATGTGTCTTGTGACAGCTTATTTTTTTTTTTGTTCTTCGTGTAGAGCTGCAAATGTCATCATTCTATAAATACAGTACTTACTAATATTTTTTAAACTCTGTGTGCAAACTTGAGGCACATAGGCAAGTGTATGAAATGCATAGGAAATCCAGCACTGCCTTATTGCCTCATCACGGAAACGGTTATGTGAATAATGCTTGTACTGCAGTGATTGAGCCTTGCAAATAAAACTCTTCTATGCAAATACTACAATGCTGGATTTCCTATGCATTTGATACTATCTAAACTTATCTGTCCAGAGCACGTGGTAAGCAAGACGTCTATAGAATACCCAAATCCCTGGATCTAAAGATTGGGAGATTCCTGAAACAAACATTACAGTAGTATCTGTTGCTGTTTCTTATGATCTGAATAGGCAAGTGTATCTAGCAAATCATCAAAGAGAAGATACTATCCCTACTATGTAGGAGCCAAAGCAACATGGCTGCTTCTATCAGGAGAGTCACCAAAGTAAGCAATCCAGTGTTTTCAGGCCTTATCAGGAAGTTTTTGAGGATTTACATTTGTCAAAGGTGTGTACATTTTGAGTTTACTGTATAGATCCACTTTAAAATTCACATGCAGATTGTATGCAGTGTATTCTAAACAAAATTGATTAGGTGGCCAGTGCCACTTTGTATACAACTGAAATTTCAGTTTATGCTATCAGCGTGATTAGCTATACTATGTACTGGCAAATAGATAGGACTGGTTTTATCATGGAGGATTGGGGCATACAGGGTCAAACCGTGTACACACATCGGATTAAACATGGCTGTCTCCTAAAGATCCCTTCATACTGTAAATGTATCTCTGAAAAGGCTCTGGGGGCTTTAATCCATAGTTGATCATAAACATTTGTTACTTGTGGTTCTCATTTTGTCCTCACATAGTTTTATCTGCATCGGCCCAAGACAAAAAGACTGCTCTTTGTACATGGGGGGGGGGGGGAGAATCTGTAAGCACCAGTTCAAAATATGAGCAGTGGCGGTTACATGGACATGATCCCCAAGCTACAGGATATAGAAGCACCCTTATGCTGGGAATACACGGCTCGATTCTGAGGCATTAAGATGGCTCGGTAGATAATTTCCGACATGTCCGATCACTGGCCCGATCGTTTCGCTGCTCGATTCCGGATTGAAGTTAATGGAAAAAGATAAGAGAAACGAGCGGAAGATAAGAGAATTGACTGTGGAATCGAGCGGCTAAACAGTTGAGTGGCAAAATCGAGCCGTGTATGCCCAGCATAACAGAAAGATGTAACAGAAAATTGTATGGTGTGTGCTAGGCATAATGCTTACTACACACGATGCAATTTTCAGTCAGATTGATGGTCAAATTGATTATTTCCACCAGGTCTAATCTGTTTCCCGATCATTTTTCTGATCACTTCCATACAAAAACAATGAGAAAAACGATCAGGAATCAGATGGGACCCGTCGGAAATAACTGATTAGACTGTCAGACGGAAAATTGTATCATATGTACTAAGCATTATAGTCGCTGTAATCCCCCCTGCACACTGCATGCAATTCCGATTTTTTTATATTTTTTTTTACATGCGATTCCAATTTTTAATCGTTACTGCATGCTGCGTTTTTTTTCAGCATTTTTCTGTTGATTGCATTCAGGGAAAAATGGAATCGCAAATCGGATTTGCTGTGTGCAAGGAGCCTTATAAAGGATATCTGTTTCAGCTTCTGGTGGTGCAGGAAGAGTAATACTGGAACTAAAGAATTTTTACTACTTTCAATATTAAACCCGCACCCACTGTTTTTTTGTTTTAATCGTAAATAGAATGGGGGCACACAATCTGAACAACAGCTGTGTGCCCACAGTTATGCTTTATTTAATCCCTCTCACAAAATGTTTTTTTTTTCCTTTTATATTCCTCTGGGCATAATGCTTGCAATGAAAACAGTTTCTCTTTACCAAACTTTACATCTATTAAAATCTGCCATACACATAACACAATACACATATTAATCTATCACTCATTCTGGCTTTGCAAAACTAGAGTAGATTTTAGCTTATGTAGTTTGAGAGTGCAATAAATAAGTAGTTTACATAAGCTTCCAGTCTATTGGTCCTTAGGCCTTGTGCACATTATAAATCACCAGTGCAATTGCAAGCGGTGAGTGATTTATTGAGCGATTTTGAAACCGCTTTTCTGAGCGATTTTCATTTAGAAAAGAGCTTTTCTAAGCGCTTTCTTGAAGCGTTTTTTTATTTACTTCCTGACATCAGTTTGGCCTAGTGCACACCAGAGCGGTTCGGCTGCGTTTTGCGATCCGCTTGCAGCTGCGGATACGCTTGGGTAATGTATTTCAATGGGCTGGTGCACACCAGAGCGGGAGGCATTTTGCAGAAACGCATACTCCCGGGCTGCTGCAGATTTTGGATTGCGGAAGTGTTTCTGCCTCAATGTTAAGTATAGGAAAAACGCAAACCGCTCTGAAAAACGGCACTTCAGAGCGGTTTGCCAGGCGTTTTTTGTTACAGTAGCTGTTCAGTAACAGCTTTACTGTAACAATATATGAAATCTACTACACCAAAACCGCTACACAAAACCGCAAAATGCTAGGTGAAACGCTACAGAAAAATAAAAAGCATTTCAAAATCTGCTAGCATTTTGCGGATCTGCTAGCGGTTTTTGGTGTGCACTAGGCCTTAGTGAACTCTTTTCCCCAGAAATGAATAAATGCAATATATTTATTCTTTAAAAGCACTTGGGAAAACGCTTTTCAGAGCGCCTTTTCAAGCGCTTAGCGATTTCTCTATTTCTCCTTTCTATTGAATCGCAAATGCTCAGAAAATGGTGCAGGAGCCGCGTTTGCGATTGGATAGAAAGCTCGTCGCTTATGTGAGAACACTCACATAAGCTAACATTGCACAAGCACTTTTAAGGTTTTTTTTTTCCTTAAATCGCCAGGGCAAAAAAAACGCACAAAATCGCCACTTAAGTGAACAAGCCCTTATACTATGTATACTGTGGAGATGAGGTAACATTGTACAATCATGACTTGTAGGTTAGTGAACAGCTTAAGTATCAGAACTATATAAAACCATAATAACAATGGTGTAATTGCAATTCATGCCATACACACATGTGACTAAAGTCGTCTGAGGAAGACTATAACGACCACTGCAGCTGATAATCAGGCATGTGTACAGCGACCCGCAAGCGTTCCGTCTAGTGGATCAACTCATCCTCACGGACAATTGCATTGTTCGTGCTGCTCCTCTGCATGCAATTTCTCGGGAATCGGCCTTGTGAAGCTGCATCTGCCGCCTCTCCGGCCCCCCAGTGTAAATGTGCCCCATGCAGGAACGTGGGACGCGTGTATGGACAGAGTGCAGAGACAGCGGCGGACACAGACTGGTAAAGTATACGGTGCGGGGCACATTTACACAAGGGGGGACAGTGCCAGCGGTTCTTTCACTTTCGTTGCTTGTCCTGATATCGCACACCATTACCGCCGCGCAGCGATCAGTACATGTGACCAATTTCTGCCCAAAACTGGTCACACTATCAGGCATGATCTCGGCAGCACCAATTTTCATCTTATACGATTATAATAATCAAATCGGATGGTCGATCGGTCACCAAGTCGTCTGAAGTATGGCCAAGTCAGTTGCTAAAGCTCACAGTTTTCAGTAAGCAGTATGTCAAGCTGTAGTCATAATCCCTGTAGGCCACATGTGTTGAACTCCAGGCCTGGAGAGCCAGATCCATGCCAGTGTTTAGGATGGACTGAGAAAGAGAGAGGAATGTGTTCTACGGCCTGGTGCACACCAAAAACCGCTAGCAGATCCGCAAAATGCTAGCAGATTTTAAAACGCTTTTTCTTCTTTTTCTGTAGCGTTTCAGCTAGCATTTTGCGGTTTTGTGAAGCGTTTTTGGTGTAGTAGATTTCATGTATTGTTACAGTAAAGCTGTTACTGTACTGTTACTTTTTCCTATACTTAACATTGAGGCAGAAACGCATCCGCAATCCAAAATCTGC
The DNA here is from genome assembly GCF_040937935.1 of Hyperolius riggenbachi. Lineage (NCBI taxonomy): Eukaryota > Metazoa > Chordata > Amphibia > Anura > Hyperoliidae > Hyperolius > Hyperolius riggenbachi. The sequence goes on along the minus strand of NC_090646.1, from coordinate 121,849,948 downwards.
AGCAGCCCAGGAGTATGCGTTTCTGCAAAACGCCTCCCACTCTGGTGTGCACCAGCCCATTGAAATACATTACCCTAGCGGATCCGCACCCGCAAGCGGATCGCAAACCGCAGCATAACCGCTCTGGTGTGCACTAGGCCTACCTGATGGACCACACCTTTCCTGATTCAGACCCATCAATTCATTTGAGCTGCATCAAAAATGTGTGAGGATCACGGCCCTCGTAGGACCGGTTTGACATACCTGCTGTAGGCTATGGACTCTGGAGCCACTGAGCCAGTTTATCCTCCATTCAGTGCAGCACAATGGGGAGCCTGAATGTGAACACACCTCTTTCTTTTTTCTGATCTGTTGTCTCAAGGTTATCAGTTGGATACTGTTAATCTCCTGTACACTGCCAGTGTGATTGTTATACAAAGGTGCCAAAATTGTTTATTCCCAGATAAGTAACAGCTCTCAAATTTTGATACAATACACAAGTTAATTCCAAATGCTAAAGAATTGTTTCGCTCTACGTTTGATTCTGATCTTATGCTGGGAATACAGAGTTCGTTTTTGAGGCAGATAGATGGTTAGATAGATCATTTCCGACATGTCCGATCACCTGTTCGATACTTTTGCCGCTCGATTCCTGATAGAAGTGAATGGAAAAAGATAAGAAAAACGAGCGGAAGATAAAAGTATTGACTGCAGAATCGAGCGGCAAAAATGAACGATCGAGCGGGAAAATCAAGCGAGAGAAACGAACCGTGTATGACCAGCATAAAATGACACTAGAGGTGCCCATACATTACTTGATTTTCATGTTCAATCGACCTTTCGATTCTATCATCTTATCGAATCGGAGGAGAGTTGAGTGTGTTCCATTATACTCGATTGATGCAAATTGGGCGTTATGTGACTGATTCAACATTTCTCGATCAAGCAGGACGGAAGATATTGGTTGATTGTAAAGGAAATCGGCTGAGGCTCACATGATTTACAAGAATACTTTTTATCAAACATTTAAAGGAATCGACTCCAATCCAATCGATCTCTGTAAGGAACTAATATGGGAACATTGATGTGTGCGTGGACACCTGTGGTAATAAATACCCTTTTATTCCCTTATAATCTAGTTTTCCTCTTGATATTTAAAGGACAACTTAATCGAGAATGACATGGAGGCTTCCATATTTCTTTCCTTTTAAGCAATACCAGTTGCCTGGCTATCCTGTTGATCCTCTGCCTCTAATTTGTTTAGCCCTAACCCCTGAACAAGCATGCAGCAGATCAGGTGTTTCTGACAATATTGTCAGATCTGACAAGATTAGCTGCATGCTTGTTTCTGGTGTTATTCAGACACTACTACAGCCAAATATGAATACTACAGCCTACATCGTATTGCTGCCTCTGAAGAAGCAGGTTATCCTGTGAAACAGCTGTTAGGCTGATCTTTACTGCATGTATGTTTTTGAAGGTGTTGGGAGCATACAGTAGATTAAAGGTGACTACTTTATGCAAACTGGTGCCCGGAAACCCTCTGTTCCTTTTCATTTTAGCCAAATAGATCAGCATCGCTGCCAGGCAACTGGTATTGTTTAAAAGAACAAATATGGCAGCCTCCATATACTTTTCACTTTATTTGTCCTTTGAAGAAGCTCTGCAAATATGTTTGTTATGATCAAAATGGTGGTAGATAAAATGGTTCCACCAGTGGCATAGCTAAGGAGCTTGGGGCCCCAGTGTGAGTATTACATGGGGCCCCAAGAACTCTATTGATATGGAGCCTCAAAAGCTACCAAGGACAGCTTCAGTGTCAGAGAGGTGTAATCAGAGTAAGGAAAATGTTACACTATGCAATTCACATATAGAGGTGCTCATTACCAGCATAGCACCAATGCAAAGCAAAGATGGATGAAGGAGGGCCCCTAGTGGCTCCCTCTGGACCAGGGACCCCGGTGCATTTGCAACCTATGCATCCCCTATTGCTATGCCACTGTGTGCCACTGAATTTTTGACAAAAAACTGAGTTTGAGCTGAACATGAAAAGCAAACAGATGGCCTTTTTTAATGAGACCGTGTACACGCCAACCCATATTCACTCTGAATTGCCTAAAGCCTCAACACACGTACAAGGAATGTCCCCGTGCAGGGCCATCATAGAGTCACCTCAGTGATGTCATGCGGGGTGAGTGAGAAGAGCAGTGCTCTCAGCCGAGGACTGGCTGCGGTATCAGGTGCTGTACATGCTAGATTCTTGAAGGAGCAAAAATCAATTAACCCTTCGCACTCTCACATGCAAATGTTCAAACAAATGCATTCACAGATTTACTCATCCAGGCACAACTGTTATCCCTACAGCTAAATTAAAAGCCAGGGTTTTAGTTCACAGAAGAATGCATTCTTATGCTTAGTCACCTATACTGCGTAGAAGTACCCAGGTAAACATAGGTGTCCTAACTCTGGCCCTGTAACATGCATAGTGCAGACATGCAAACACATTCATTGCATCAAACCTATCAATGGACGTTACAGGGCCAGAGTTAGGACACCTACGTTTACCTGGGTACTTCTGCGCAGTATAGGTGACTAAGCATAAGAATGCATTCTTCTGTGAACTAAAACCCTGGCTTTTAATTTAGCTGTAGGGATAACAGTTGTGCCTGGATGAGTAAATCTGTGAATGCATTTGTTTGAACATTTGCATGTGAGAGTGCGAAGGGTTAATTGATTTTTGCTGTTTCTAACCACACCCCCTTCAGCACCTCCCTTTCCCTAATAATTTATTTAATGTCCTAACTAGAGGCGATGTGCCTGGATATATGTATGTAGATTCTTGGAAGAGGCGGTTGTTATCTGCTGCCTCAGCCAAGCTTCATGTAGTGTGTGTACACGGTAAGAGCCAATCAAAATTATCAAAATTTCTGATCAGAAATGTGACGTCTTCTGCTAACTGATCAAAAAGGCCATTGCGTTTATTGTTTTTCAGTGATCTACAAACCTTCACAACTGTCGACTTGTGAGAGAAGGGTGAGATAACATTAGGAATAGTCTTGCTTCCATCTTTAAGCTACGTGCATACACTGGATTGAACTCTACTGAGATGACCAATAACGACCACCACTCCGAAGAACCATGTGTGTGTACAGTGGCCCCCGACTCCCCTTGGCATGTCGGTGAGCAATAAGCCTGTCAGATCGACTCAGCTGAGCGCTGGCTGAGGACATTGCTATCCCCTCTCCGCGCCAGTCTGTCGGCCGTTCCACCCCCCTGCATAGCAACAGAACGCATCACTAGTCTACAGGCTGGCAATGCATCCTTACAGCCTTGGTCCCTCACTGTTGCCGAAAGGATCAAGTCTCAATCCCTCCCGGGCAACAGTTATTGTACATCTGTACATGGCTTTACAGTAAGGCTGAGTTCATATTGGGGCTTTGCATTGCATATGCTGTAAAAACAGGATCGCAGTGGAGGGGAAGTCACATGTAATCCAACGCATACAGTGTATGAGTAGCATGCGCAATCGTACACGTTGCCCAGTAACGCACAGCATGCTTCGCGTTATTCCAGCGATACCGCTGCACCGTGCTACTAATGCACCAATTTGACCATACCATTGCGGTGTTTGTCCTACACACCGCAATGCCCAAGTGTGAACGTAGCCTAGGTGGCACTCTGTGAGTGGTGGGTTGCACCTCATATTCTGCTCATCCAGTTTATACATTTACCTTTTGCCACCCGCACGTTAGTTAGCAGATTGATAATTACATTTGCTTCTATTGTGATTCTGCCAAATATATTTACTGATTGTATCGTGCAGAATTCAGAGTAATGGACTTGTACTATGCGCTATCTATTGTCTTAATAAACAGTGATTACACTTTGGTTTTGTGTCTGTTTCTGCTAATGAAGCTGTTAACATACAAAAGCTACATTTTTCTGTGAATGCCTTGAAGTAATAAGTAACGTGCAAAGTTTATATGAATGGTTATCCCAACTAATACAAAATGGTCTGGAAAAAGATTAGAAGCTTTATAGAACCTTTGTGGGATAATTCCTCAAGCACTGGACAATTTACCAGTCTAATGCTAGGTACACACGATACAATTTTCTGACAAATTTACCTGCCAGATCGCTTTTTTCCCAACACATCCTGAATCAATCGATTTTCCGATCGATTTCCATTCACTTTTATGGAAAATTGATCAAAATTCAGATCAGACATGTTGGAAAAAATCAATCTGGCAAGTAAATCTGCCAGAAAATTGTAGGTAGCATAAGGCCCAGTTCACTCTGGCACAGATGGAACATTGATCCGTGTAAAAATTGATCCATGGCACAGATCAGTTTTTAAAAGACTCAGTTTTCCATCCGTGACCCTCCATTCCATTAGCGTGCGGTCAATGCAGTCCGTTTGGCGGGACATGCCGTTCGACTGGACCAATGTAAAGGGATCCATTGGTTATCATTGGGTCAGTTTGCATCCAACCTCATTCGTTCCATTACAGTCCGCTAAACCTTCCGTTTTTTAGGCCAATATGAAGCGGGCCTTACCTTAAAACCAATAGGATTATTTAAATGTTTTATGAGTTAAAACAAAAAAAAATACTTATATACATACCTGGGGCTTCCTCCAGCCCCCTTCAGGCTCACCGGTTCCTTGCCGTCTTCCCATGCCACCTGGATCCTCCGCAGGTACAGACCAGCATTGCGCGTTCCGCCAGCTGGTAGCGTTCTGCACCTGCGCAGTAGTACTCCTGCAGCCGCAGAACTCTCCAGGCGACTGGAGCGCAATGGGGCGCATGCAGTTTGCCTTGACTTGTGAAATTACCAGGCCGCCTAGTGGAGGATCCAGGTGGTGTGAGAAGAGGGCGAGGGACCGATCAGCCCCGAAAGGAGCTGGACGTCACCTAAAGGTTAATCTCCCCCCCCCTCCCACCCGCCACAAAGCCATGGTTTGCAGAAATGTGGGCACCTTGGGGTACCCAATAAAATAGCGGGCGCCACTGCTTCCAGATATGCAGATTGTGGCTTCAGATTGCGGATGCTCTGCTATGTAAGGGCTCAAACCCACTAGCAGCCTTTTGATTTGAAAAAGCTCTTGCTAATGCAACGTTATGGGGGATGTTTATAAAATCACATCCCTCTGGTGGGATCACACCCATAGCATTACATTAGCAAGAGCTTTTCAAATCACAGAGCACTCAGAAAAGCACTCCTAGTGGGTTCCAGAGTTGCAATTTACATGCGGGAAGCCTAGGCACCCAAAATTTCAATTTCTGCACATTGCTGCAAATCACAGCTTTTCTAATGGATGCCTATGGCAGCGCCCTCAACCTTTTTTCCCAGCTTCCCTTTTAGACACTATGGCCTAGTGCACACCAAAAACCGCTAGCAGATCCGCAAAACGCTAGCGATTTTTGAAGCGTTTTTTCTTATTATTATGAAGCGTTTTGCTAGCGTTTTGTGGTTTTGTGTAGCGTTTTTTTGTGTAGCAGATTACAGATATTGTTACAGTAAAGCTGTTACTGAACAGCTACTGTAACAAAAACGCCTGGAAAACCGCTCTGATCTGGCGTTTTATCAAGCGTTTTGCGTTTTTCCTATACTTTACATTGGAGGCAGAAACTCCTCTGAAATCCAAAAAATGCTGCAGCCCGGAAGTATGCGTTTCTGCAAAACACCTACCGCTCTGGTGTGCACCAGCCCATTGAAATACATTACCCAAGTGTTTCCACATCCGCAAGCGGTTCTAAAAACGCTACCAAAACCGCTCAGTGTGCACTAGGCCTTTGTAAGAGGTGGGGGCACAGGATCTGTTCCTCTGACAGTCTCACCAACTTATCAGTTTGCAGGGAGAATAACTTTTATCATTATGTCATTGCAATATTTACCGGTACATCAAACTGAAAGCAAAGCAAAATGCTGATTTAAGCTAATTTACCAAAAACATTTTTTTTTTTTATCTGAAACGTTATCATCCCAAATAATGAGGCAGTCCCATCTAATTGGTAATTTGACAGGACCTGGTCTTTGCCTGAGACCTGAAAATAAAAATAAAATTATACATACCTCTGCAGGCTGATTTCTCTCTCGCTGTCATCCTGGATCTTCCACTAGATGGCTATGTAAAAATGTGAGGCCTCCCCCTCCTTTGTGCATTTATTCATTACCTGTCCGGTGTCAGCCTCCACGCAGTGTCCCTCTATCTCGTGGTGTTCCTAGCAGCGCATAGCGTCTGATGTCAGATGCTATGCGCCGCTAGCGTTTATGCGTATATGCTGCTCTTAGAACCCGGTGAAAGAGATGGACACCGCATGGAGGGTGCTAAAGGACAGGTAATGTATAAATGCACACACTGCCCCCCAGCACATTTATACATTGGGGGGCAGCGCCGACACGGTGGGCTCAGTCAATTCCTTGAAGATTTCATGCTGAATAGTAAAGTATATGGACAGCATCGACAAGAGACAAATTCAGATTCGATTAGAGATAAATTTGTCTCTGTCGAATTTGCCCATAATCATCAGGTCTATAGGCACCTTTAGGGCATTTTCTCTAATGGTTTGATTGCAAAATCCATCGTTTGGATTAATAAAATGTTCTCTTTTAATCGACCATAGAATCATTTAAAGCTGGCCACTAATGGTACAATCTTTTTCATCCAATCTTACCATTTCTATGGAAAACAAAAGTTTGCTTTCTTAAAACAGAAAGAATTTGTAAAGAAGTAACTGCCTAAATTATCCATTCAATATATTCACTCAATTTACCCTTATACTAACTACATAGATTTGGTAAGATTGGATGAAAAAGCTTGGATCGTTAGTGCCACCCTAACATCAATTTTCACCACACACTGTGCAGTTTTCTGAATAATTCGATCGTAAAAATCACCTCGAGAGATCGCATCTGATGAAAAAAATTGTACCTTTAATGGGCACCTATGGACAGAAAACTGGGCAGGTAACTATTCGGCCCTCCAGGCCAGTGAAACAGGACAGCACTCATGTATTTGTCTGTACGTGACACTTAGCACGATAATTAGTGGGTATTGGTAACCACCGACATACATCTGTTCTTTGCGGATTACTGGATGGCTGCAGCCCACTACTTAGTGCATTAGGAACTTGGAAGTAGTGTTGTCCGGATCATGAACGATTCGGATCTTTGATCCGAATCTATTTTATGAGTCGATCATCCGAATCATCAAAATGAACGATTCGGATCGCAAAAGGGGCGGGGCCAGGAGCGACACGCCCCCTCTCAGCGGGCAGAGGGGTCCTGGAAGCAGGGATCGCTCTGTTGGATGGGAGGCAGCCTTGCAGGGAGACAGGTAGAGGGGAGTCAGGGACATGGGTGCCACTGCCAGATATGTGTAGAGCACACATACTGGCTGCAATGTGCTGCCCATTATAGGCTGGCTGTTCCGTAGTGCTGCACAGTGATCACATTGGAAGCTTTTGGCTCAGCACAGCTCAGTAACTTTGCAGACAGTGTGATTGAAAGGCAATATAATCCTCCTGCACTCGGCACTAAACAGCTGCACTTATCTTCTGGGAATGCTTTCTTTCACTGTGCGACCTTTTCTTTCAAAGTGTACAGATGAACATATAGGTGAAATACATGTAAAGCATATGACTTCAGCATGTGGGTATTACGTGCAAACATTTCTGCTCTCTGCTCGTCCCTCCTCCCTCCTCTGTCCACTCCCTGCCCTCTGTCCATCTTCTCCCCTTCTCTGTGTGTCCACCCCCCTCCCCTTCTCCTGTCCACAGACCTGTCCTGCTGTTCATTTCACCCCCGAATGCTTCCGGTAGTAAAATGATCCGAGATTCGGATCAAAGATCCGGATCTCTTCAATGATCCGATTCGAATCATCCGGATCATTGAAAAGATCCGAACTTCCCATCTCTACTTGGAAGCCGGCACACGCATGCGCAGTGCGATGCATGGGTATGGGAGGATCACACATTTACATCCGGAGCAAGCGGCGCCCCATTCATGCGGACTGAAGCTCTCCGTGCCTTCCCCCTCCCTCCCCCGTCCCCTCCCAGGGGCGGACACTGTAACGGGAATATATGGATTTACAGTTCAGCATAGCTGCTGGCATTGGGTGATCGCGGCTCTGCATTGATCATCTCTGAGCTCTAGTCTCTAGGTGAGTTTGAGAGTCTCCCTGTACTTCTGTCTTGTTCTTCTCACTATCCCTGTGTGTGGCTTGTCTGGCTGATGACCTGGGGCCAACACTACTCCTCCATTCACCAGCGCAGGATGCCCAGCGCATTCATTCTGCAAATGCCAAGCACAGATCTGGGGGCAGCCAGGTAGACGGGGCTCTTTAAATAGTAACTGGCTCCACTCTTTTGGCAGAATATCTCCAGTTTTTAGTGGAGCTGCCTCCTGTATTGGATACAGTGGCCCTTATTCCATATTGTCTGCTCATACTTACATACAGTCTTTCTGGGGATGCTGAAATTGTAGCAATTCCTACGTTCTCCTACTACAGGATGGGGTTTGGGCACTATGCTCTGGCAGTGTCCTGCATGCTCATCATCTGCTTCTCGTTTTTTCCCCCTTTCCTTTAATGTTAGCCCACCCCCTGGTGTAATTGGTTCCATACTTTCCCATAATGACATGCAGGAACTGAGTGTGAGCAAGCCTTGTCTGTAACATGATCAGACTCGGGGGGCTTCTGTATCTCAAGAATGCAGATGTTCTGCATTACTGGAATGACAGCATTGATAACAGGGGGCAACATAGTAAAATGGGAAAGCTATACATTGGTTACATTTCTGAAGGATGCATAGCATAGGTTTACTGTTAACAGTGTAAAGGTGGCCACTAACGGTCCAATTTCTAACGAAAAATAGTTCGAGCGATCAGAAATTCTGATTGGACGAAAAATCGTTCACTACACCATCAACTAACCAATCATTGCTTCCTATCTATCACGACCACCAAGAAAATCCATATTTTCGTTCGACGAAAATTCATTCGGGCAACATTTTTTTCACTCGTTTATAATCGATTGTGTCCACCAATGGAGATTATTTACAACCAATCTGATCAGAATTTCTGATCGCTCGAACGATATTTCGCTAGAAATTGGACCGTTAGTGGCCAGCTTTAGTGGCCAGTTTAACTCTTGATGAAATAATCTCTGTATCCAGGTAATAGGGGTTTGCCCAGTGTAGTTAGAAGCAATGTGCAGAATGCCCTAATCAACAACAGCCAGAATCGGGGAGTCTTATTTAGTTTTATACAACTGACTGGTAGAGAAAATATCAGTGCTAGATTTAACAACCTTCCCAGTCTTCATCTATAATCCTAATCCTCAATGACATTCTGCTGATTTCTGAATTTTTATGTCTGGTGCCTTAAATGCTTAATCTAGCCATACATCATTCTACAGTCGAATTGTACAATTTTAGCCATTCTATCCACATCTGTCTGACTATTATTATTATTATTATTTAGTATTTATATAGCGCCAACATCTTCCACAGCGCTGTACAGAGTATATAGTTTTGTCACCTTACTGTCCCCCAGAGGAGCTCACAATCTAATCCCTAACATAGTTATATGCCTATGTAATGGACCATGTAGTGTATGTCTAGGGCCAATTTTAGTGGGAAGTCAATTAACTTGTCTGTATGTTTTTGGGGTGTGGGAGGAAACTGGGGTACCCTGAGGAAACCCACGCAGACACAGGGAGAACCTACAAACTCCTTGCAGATGTTGACCTGGCTGGGATTCGAACCAAGGACCTAGTGTTGCAAGACGAGAGCGCTACCCACTAAGCTACTGTGCTGCCCACATATATAAGGGACCTTTAAGAGCACCATATTTAAATCACATTCAGACTTGTGGTCCTCTATATTACATAGAAGCTGCTATGATGATTGATTGTATCATTATATTGTACAGGGTATGGATAGCCTCATGCTAACTGTATACAGGTCAGTAATGCCCAATTTAGCAACCGATCATACATTTCCTGATTGAAAATCAGTTGTAATAGTAGTTATTGACTCTACCTCTTAGTTCACTCAATCTTCTTGAGTAGATGTTGGCAGAAAGCTAATTGAGAATCGGTCAAACCACTGGTGTTGTAACACTCAATACAGTGCTCTGTAGCTGTCAGTCCTCTGCTGCTATTCCCTGACTGACTGACTGAGATTTACCAATATATCTGACTGCCCATTCATCTGGTAAATTGCCCAAAAGTGGAACAGTCAGGCTTCATGGAGGCAATAGACCCTTGGCAGATTTGATCAAAGTGTTATCATTGTCTTTAAAATTTGGAATGTGTAGGGCCAGCTTTAGGCCTCTTCCACATGGGAAGCTGAACTACCCGCTTGGGGGAAATTCATCCTCCCGATGTGAATCCATGGAAGCTCGCTGTGAGCGCTAGCCAGTGCATAGGAGCAGCTGACAGGCTGTAAGTTCACCGCCTTCAGCCTCTTGTGTGAAAGAGGCCTCTAACCGCATACACACATATGAAGACTGTCTCCCATCAGGGATCGCAACTTGATGCTTCAGGTAGCAGTTTGTGGCTGAGGCTGTACAAAGAGCCGATAGCCTGCAGGCTAGTGATGCATTCCGTTGCCATGGAGGAGGGCTGATGTATTGGGGTGACTATGTGAACAATGCCCTTGGCCTGCGCTCGGCTGAAATGATTTGCCAGGCAGATCAATCATGAGACGCTGAGGGTGAGTGGGGGTCGCTGTACGCACGCTAAATTTGTGGTGGCCCCGACCCGCTGCCTCCACTGCGAACCATCTAGTGAGTGTACAAGGCTGAATGGTAAGTGGTGCACACAATTTTCTGGCAGATTCACCTGCCAGATCGATTCTTTTTTTCTCCCAACATGTCCGATCTGAATTTAGAACGTGTTTTTTTTTTTCCAATTAATTACTGTTCACTTTTATGGAAATTGATCAGAAAATCGAAATTCAGATCGGACATGTTGGAAAATAACGATGTGGCAGGTAAATCTCCAAGAAAATTGTATCGTGTGTACTTGGCAGTGGGGTGCAGCCAACCAGCCAATCCCTTTAGCAACTAGTACAATATGGAGACTCTCAACACTACCATTGTCCATTTTATTTTTAACCATTGATAGCTTGTATAGCACTGACCTCTTTAGTAGTGCTTTTCAGGGCATATTTAATAAAGTCATTTCTGACTAAAGCTGTGAAAAGGCTCTCTCTGCTCCAAGGGTTGCCATTGATTGCTATGGAGGAGGGAGAGGGTCTGTGAGGAAAACAGTGATTATACCCAATACAACCTGATCAATGGCTTCTTCCCTGACCAGAGCAGCTCAGGACATGAGAGGATAATCAATAATTGTCCATTTGACTACATACCATCAGATTGGTTGCAGGCTAAAGTAAAACCTGTTTTGTAGGCTGCAGCCAGATTCTCAGTTATAAGGAAGTCTTGAATTCTAACCTTTTTTATATTTCAGTATGTGTACATTTTCCACAAGTTATGTACATTTCTCAGATCATCTATAACTATACATTGAAAAGTCTAGATTATTATTGATATACGCCTGACTAGCTGAAGCCCATTCATCCTCCCTACTCCTGGCTTTTACAATGGCTGTTAAAGATTAGTAGTAAATAATGTGACAGTAATTCACCCAGACAGGCATCAATCATTTACAACTACCTAGGAGCCTGGGGTTAGTGTGCTGGGACTCTGTCCATAGCCAGTAATATGAGTTTCCCTCAGTGCTGTGAATGCCTCCTCTGTGAAGTGACCAGTAAGGGATGAATGGCTCTATTTATTACCTGCACATTTCATGCTGTGTTAGGAGGGCTGCTTGGAATCCAGCAGATTTCTTTCCATATGAATTGGTCCCATTTAGTAAAAAGACAATGTTCCGGATCAAGGTGTAGTTTTAATACTGTGAGGTGATATATTTTCAGTGTATTCTTGTCGCTTTGGGTTATTGAAAGGCCTGAATACAGTTTTGTTTTGGGTTTTGTTTTGTTTTTTTACTTTTATTTAAGGACCACTAAAGAAAAAATGTTTAAAATTCAAAGTGCATGGTTATGCCTATGTATTAAATGTTCATTTGTTTTAGAGTAAAATGCATTATAGATGTTTTTCTTACATCAATGTCCCGTACAGTAAAGGGGCCCATACACTCAACTCGATTTTCTGGCCGACAGACCGATCAAAATCGATCGATTGGTCGTTTGCAAATCAGTTGACCGATTGGCGGCCGATTTTGATTGATTTCAATCGATCTGGCAGGGTGGAAAATCTAGGTCGATCTGTTGAGCTTGCTTATCATTTTGCATTGGCCCTAATTGAAATCTGATGGCAAAAAAATGCCATTAGATCGATTTTTTTTTTTTTTTTTTTTTTTTTTTTTTTTTTTTTTTTCCCTAAAGATTTCAAACTGAAATCTATTGGAATTATAATCCTAGTAAAAAAAAGGTCCCTAAACACATCAGATAGATAAGAAATATATCTGATGATCTATCTGCTGCTAATCTGATGAGTGTATGTCCACCTTTCGTAGTAAAAGTCTGACTGGTTTTGGACTAGTCCATCTCCTCATAGGGGATTGTCCGGGTCCATTCACACTGAGGGCTCGTTTCCACTATCGCGAATCTGCATGCGTCCAACGCATGCAGATCCGCACATGTAATACAAGTGGATGGGCCTGTTTCCACTGTAGCGTTGTTGAGGTGCGTTTTTTTTCAGCGTGAAAAAAACGCACAAAAGAGCCAACGATTTCGCCTGCGTCGGGAATCCGTGCGAATCGCCGCTAATGTATTTAATAGTAAAAACGCATGCGTTTGTTACATGCGTTTTTACCCGCAATTTCGCGTGCGATTTCGCACCTTTTTCAATTTTATTTAGCCCTGGCAGTGTCATGGTTAATTTCGCAGGCGAAATCGCGGGTAAAAACGCATGTGGAAACGCATCCGCATGCGTTTTTACAAGCGTCGGAATGCGGCCGAAATCGCGTCGCAACAGTGGGAACGAGCCCTTAATCAGTTGCTGTCATTTTATAACTGGACAGATAACTGAAGTGCAGTCCAGTGTCCATGTATCCCTATGGGTCAGTGTACATTGTATGCATTTTAAACGGATTTTCACAATGCACTGCTATGGAACAACTGATCAGATATAAATACACCCGTTTTTCAGCATTCTGTGTGACAGAGGCCTCGGGGTTTTTTTTGGTTTTTTTTTAAAGCACTAACTGAATGTCAAAGTAGTGTGCAAGCAAGTAGGGGGCTGGCCTGCATGTTTGTTTAGATCCTTTCCATAGAGTGCTTTTGCAAAAAGGAATCCCCATGAAGCAATAGACTGGTACAAAATCTGTCATATATGCCCCTTTTTTGCTACCTACTGTAAGGCCTGGAACCCACTAGCAGTACGTTAGCCGTTACTAAGCAATTGCTAATGTAATGCCATGGGTGTGATCCCACTTGAGCGATGTGATTTTATAAAAATCACCCATAGCATTGCATTAACAAGATCTTTTCAAATCACTAGCACTTATAAAAGGCTGCTAGTGGGTTAGAGCCCTGAGGCCTTGGGCACATTGCATTCTGATCGCGTTAGCGTCGGGCATTTTTTGACGCAATTTTTTTTTCTTTTTTGTGTGCAATTTTCGCCACTTGGGTGGGTTTTACAGGAAACAGCCTGTTGCGTGGATCGGGGGGTTGGCCCTAGTGCTGCGCAGCCGCAGTAGCGGCCATGCGGAGTGCGCAGCCGCGGCCAGGGTCGGCGGCCATCTTTATACAGGCAGCAGAGCCCGACCCTGGCCGTGGGGTCGGGAGCCATTCGGGGTCGTATTGAGAGGCGGGGACCCGGCGGAACGGCACGGAGGGCGCGGACGGCGTCCTCCGTGCCTTAGAAAGTCATACAGGTAGATAACTTTTTTTACATTTGGGGGCCGGATTTTGGCCTCGCAAGTCCTTTAAAAGCACTTTTTTAGAGTTTAGTTTTTTTTTTGTTGTTGTTGTTTTTTTCACTCCTTGACGCAAGTCAGGAACTGAACTCTTTGCCCGAGAAAAGAATAAATACAATAATGTATTTATTCTTAAAAACGCAATCGCTGCACAAAGTGATTGAAAAAAGGGCAAAAACGCCCTTAGTGTGAACGAGCCCTCAGGGCGCGTTACCTCTAGAAACATGAATTAGCATGCTATTTTCCACAGAAAATCCCATGCAAATTAATTTGTCATTTTTTTTTAGGCCAGTTTCACATATTGTGAGGGTCGATTGTCCTGCGGCAGAAGAGCCCAGGGCAGGATAATCACACCGCACTATTCTCCCGTGTACATTGCCCTGCTGCAGAGTGCGCCAACAGGGAAATATGCATAGCGATGAGGGGGCGGCGCATCGACATGCTTTCCCCAGGTGTAAAACTGGCCTGTGCATGACTGATTGATATTTACCAACATGCATGATCACTGTTGGTCATTTCTGATGGTAGCTGAACCCATTTCAATCAAAGGAAAATCCAGTCATTTTGCTTGGATCGTTTACCAATATGATATTAATATATTCATGTGTACAAGCCATTGGGGATTTTTTTTTCCCAATAGATTGACAGAAACATGAAACAGAGGGGAGAGCGTGATTGTGCCACTTATACACATAATGCAATTTTCCCATCAGATCCACTAGTTGATCAATAATTCCAACTTGGCCAAACTGCTCCCGATCAAGAAATAAATCGATTTTGTGCAATAGTAATCCTAAAAATTGAGCACTTTCTCAATCGGAAGCAGATCAGACATGCATCCTTAAAAGACTAGCGAGGTGACATGTGACATGATGAGATTAGACGTGTGTGTATGTGCAGGATCTTCTCAAAAAATTAGCATATTGTGATAAAGTGCATTATTTTCTGTAATGTACTGATAAACATTAGACTTTTATATATTTTAGATTCATTACACGCAACTGAAGTAGTTCAAGCCTTTTATTGTTTTAATATTGATGATTTTGGCATACAGCTCATGAAAACCCAAATTTCCTATCTCAAAAAATTAGCATATTTCATCCAACCAATAAAAGAAAAGTGTTTTTAAAACAGAAAAAGTCAACCTTCAACTAATTATGTTCAGTTATGCACTCAATACTTGGTCGGGAATCCTTTTGCAGAAATGACTGCTTCAATGCGGTGTGGCATGGAGGCAATCAGCCTGTGGCACTGCTCAGGTGTTATGGTGGCCCGGGATGCTTCAATAGCGGCCTTAAGCTCATCCAGAGTGTTGGGTCTTACGTCTCTCAACTTTCTCTTCACAATATCCCACAGATTCTCTATGGGGTTCAGGTCAGGAGAGTTGGCAGGCCAATTGAGCACAGTAATACCATGGTCAGTAAACCATTTACCAGTGGTTTTGCCCTGTGAGCAGGTGCCAGGTCATGCTGAAAAATGAAATCTTCATCTCCATAAAGCTTTTCAGCAGATGGAAGCATGAAGTGCTCCAAAATCTCCTGATAGCTAGCTGCATTGACCCTGCCCTTGATAAAACACAGTGGACCAACACCAGCAGCTGACATGGTACCCCAGACCATCACTGACTGTGGGTACTTGACACTGGACTTCAGGCATTTTGAAATTTCCCTCTCCCCAGTCTTCCTCCAGACTCTGGCACCTTGATTTCCAAATGACATGTAAAAGTTGCTTTCATCTGAAAAAAGTACTTTGGACCACTGAGCAACAGTCCAGTGCTGCTTCTCTATAGCCCAGGTCAGGCGCTTCTGCTGCTGTTTCTGGTTCAAAAGTGGGTTCATGCTTCCATCTGCTGAAAAGCTTTATGGAGATGAAGATTTCATTTTTCAGCACAACCTGGCACCTGCTCACAGTGCCAAAACCACTGGTAAATGGTTTACTGACCATGGTATTACTGTGCTCAATTGGCCTGCCAACTCTCCTGACCTGAACCCCATAGAGAATCTGTGCGATATTGTGAATAGAAAGTTGAGAGACGCAAGACCCAACACTCTGAATGACCTTAAAGCCGCTATCGAAGCATCCTGGGCCTCCATAACACCTGAGCAGTGCCACAGGCTGATTGCCTCCATGCCACGCCGCATTGAAGCAGTCATTTCTGCAAAAGGATTCCCGACCAAGTATTGAGTGCATAACTTAACATAATTATTTGAAGGTTGACTTTTTTTGTTTTAAAAACACTTTTCTTTTATTGGTCGGATGAAATATGCTAATTTTTTGAGATAGGAATTTTGGGTTTTCATGAGCTGTATGCCAAAATCATCAATATTAAAACAATAAAAGGCTTGAACTACTTCAGTTGTGTGTATTTGAATCTAAAATATATGAAAGTCTAATGTTTATCAGTACATTACAGAAAATAATGAACTTTATCACAATATGCTATTTTTTTGAGAATATCCTGTATAGTACTAAACACACAAATAACTACTCCGTGTTCCTTTTTTTTTTTTTGTCTGCCTGAAAGAGTTAAACATTTGGTATGCAAGTGACAGTTTCGGTCCGGGTCGGGACTGGGTCGGACTGGGTCAGACTATAGCACAACCCTCACTGATTAGTAATTACTGTCATAAAATACTTTCTTGTCAGTAAATGGCTTCTGAGAGCAGTAAAGAGATAAAAAGGGTCAATAATTCATAGATTTCAGCTCTGGCATACTTCAATGAAGGTGTCATTGAGCAGAGGCACTGAAACAGTAAAAACTTAAAAACCAGATTTGAATATAAGATAAAACTGTTGGAGATCTAAAAAAGCAATATTTAGGAGAAGGAGGATCGATACAGCTGTTTTTCTCATTCTTTTACTTTCACCTCGGATGTCATTTAAGAAATAGCCATGGTAACCAGACAACTACCTAAACTTCAATCTGCCTGATTGTTATACATGGCAGGCCCCAGCAATTAAACATACGTGTGTGTCTGCATATGGTATTGTAACATCAGCTTACATGCTCACATTGCATCAAATCCTTATGGAGCAGCCTTTATTGCTTATCTTCATTGTTGTTGGTGTTTTCGTACTAAATAGTTCCAGTTATTTATTATTGTTAGCGTGTGGTGTTCCCGGCAATTGATCAGAGTGCGGACATGAATTGACTGTAGAGATTTATGAGTAACTATGATTGCTTAACCACACTGGAGACTGTTGTATATTATGCCAATGCTGCCCCCTCCTCCACTGACGTACATCTCTGTGAAGCCACAGTCCTTCTGTTAACCATATGTGTGCAGTTACTTTCTATGTCTCTGTGTGAAGACATGTACAGTTCAGTAGTCGTAGAGTTTGTGTAAAGCAATGTAACAATCAGTAGATACAGAAATGTGACAGTCACTGACCTCCCGCTTCCCAGCTGTGTTTGTTGAACTTCCTTATAGCACTGTTGTGGGGAGCACATATTTACAGTTCTTTTATGCATAATGCTGTTTGTTTTCTCACATCTGGGAGGTAGGATAGAAAACAAATAGCCATGTGTCTCCTGTAAATATTGTAAATGATGCCCTTTTGTAGTGCAAACTTTGTGTTGTGAGTCTGCTCTTGTACTTAGTAAATCCTGTGTGTGTGTGTGTGTGTGTGTGATCATCCTCATGTGACTCTTGTATTCCTCCCTTGCCCTGCCCACCCTTCAGCTAGGCATACACAGGTCAATTACAGCCCAGTATGCCAAGCCCATCGATCTCACGCCAACCAGATTTCTAATGCACACTGATTTTATCAGAAGATTTTGGCAGAATCCATCCAGCGGCAAGTATTGTATTTCTTGATTCAGAGCTGTAGGAATATCAGTCCGCTGCCCACTCACACAGGTCTGGTCGTGCTTTGCAGGGATCAGGGACTGCTGTACACACCCCAGGTTATCGGCAGAGGCTGTTGTTATTGGCCACCTCAGCCAACTTTAAAGGGGACCTGAACTCAGAACTTTCTATCTGCTCTAAAAGATAAGCAACAGCATAATAGCCTTTAAAGAAACACCTTTCTTTGTTACAGCTGATACAAATCCTGCTATAAATCTACAGTGTATCTACTTCCTGCTTTCATGGAAGCAGACATAGGGTTAATATCCTGTGTTCACAAATTGGCTGCTCAGCCAGGGCAGCCAGCTGACACAGCTGAGAGATCAAAGTACGCATGTGATTAGTCACAGGTTAATTAGAGAGTCTAAACTCTCTAAATACATACAGGGTGCATTTCTGTGTTTTCCTTCTGTCCTGTGCAAGACTCCAAGTCCACTTTTTAACCTGGTGTGTAAATGGACCTGTAGGCACGTGACACTTATTGCACGTGTGTATGTTCCTAAAGTCATAGAAAAGCCCCTATACCATGATGCGTGATCTCTCATGCCCATTCCTCGTTTTATTATTTATGATATTGGAGATGGAAGAAGTAGCTGTCATGATATGGGAAGACGTCACAGAACATTGTGGGGGACACTCCCAGATAAAATCTGGCTGAGCTCTGCTGAGATGACATAACAACAGTAATTTTGAGCAAAAGCCAGGCGAAAACCATTGAGAAATGATGAGCTCATCAGGGCGGGGAGTCTCTCCTCCTGGGTGGGTGTTTAAAGAGACAATGAAGCGAAGAAAAAAAAATGATATAGTGAATTGGTTGTGTACGATGAATAATTACTAGAAGATTAGCAGCAAAGAAAATATTCTCATACTTTTATTTTCAGGTATATAGTGTTTTTTCTAACATTGCATCATTCTCTAATATGTGCAGATTACACAACACTCTGCATTCAAAATGAGTCTTTCAAGAGCAGTCTGTGAAGTAATGACCTCTCCTCTAGCAGAGAAAAAGTAAACAGTTCACTTACAGTTGAGATAATAAAAGTCAGATAACAGCCCTCTCCATGTCGGAGAGTTAATGGCTTGTTTGCATAGAGATAACTGGAGTTTCTTAAAGGTCCGTACACACGCCGGACTTTAGGCAACGACGGGTCCGTCGTTGCCTCCCGCTGGGTGGGCGTGCCAGCGACAGTCCGGCGTGTGTACGCTCTGTCGTCAGACTGATACGGCTGCTCCTGAGCGATCCGCCGGGCTTTTTTTTCACAGGCTTAGTGATCAAGATACCGATAAGCCTGCCTCTGTGTGATGTTTACAAACAACATGGCTGCTGTCATTGTATCACAGGAAGAAATAATCATTTTCTATTAAAGCTGTTTGCAGCTATATTTGCTGTGTAAACCATCTACTGTAAACTTTAGATAAGATATATAGACAAGTTACTTGTTATAGTTAGTTTTTCATCTCGGATCCGCTTTAATGTTAAAGCAAGTGTCACCCACCACTCTTTTCTTCTCTAAGCAGGGCCAGCCCTAGACTATTTGCCGCCTGAGGCAAAAAAAAAATTTCCGCCTACACCCCACCCCCCCCCCGTGGGGGGCGCGCTCTGGGGGGCCGCCGAGCTGGAGGGGTAGCTGGCAGGACGGGGGTATTGGGCCTAGCGGCGGGGAGGGGGGTCGGACCCCCCCCCCCCCCTCCCTCGCCTGGGTCCCCCGTGCTCCGCTCCCCTCCAGCCTTAAATACAAGCAGCTGCTATGTGTAAGAGGCACGGGCGGGTAGGACTCACCTCTTCCTCGTTCCAAGCGTGCGCTCCACTGACGTCACTTCCTGCAACGCTGCAGGAAGTGACGTCAGTGGAGCGCACGCTTGGAACGAGGAAGAGGTGAGTCCTACCCGCCCGTGCCTCTTACACATAGCGGCTGCTTGTATTTAAGGCTGGAGGGGAGCGGAGCACGGGGGACCCAGGTGAGGGAGGGGGGGTCCGACCCCCCCCCCCCTCCCCGCCGCTAGGCCCAATACCCCCGTCCTGCCAGCTACCCCTCCAGCTCGGCGGCCGGCTCCCCGCACCCACGGACGGGCGGGTGCCGCCCCTGGAATTTTGCCGCCTGAGGCAAAAGTTTCACCCCGCCTCATGAGTGGGCCGGCCCTGTCTCTAAGTGCTACTGGACATATAACTATGGTAGGGATTAGATTAGGAACTCCTCTGAGGGACAGTTAGTGATCATATATTTAGGTATACTAGGTAAAGCGCTGTGGAACATTTTGGGGTTTTTTGTTGTTGTTGTTGTGTTTTTTTTTTTTTTTTTTTTTTTTTTTTATAATAACTTTTTCACTGGAATATTTTTGCTGAGTCTCCAGAAGAGTCCAGCATCTGCTCCTCACCTGTGTAGCTCTATGTTATATATTTGCACTATTTGTTATAGTTTTAACAAATCTCTTGATTGTAACAATAATTATGGTAGATCTTATCAGAAACGGCATTGTAAAAAATCGGTACTGTAGTTTCTTAATGCTCTCTTCAACTTGCTACATATAAATGTGTGTCCTGCAGACGCGGTCTCAAGGTGTGATCATAAAAATGTAAGTTGATCATCATGTGATTACCATATTTTTTTTGGTTGTCTCAGGGTCTCTAGCAACAATTGTGGGTTTAGAGAGGCCTGTACAGATCTTAATGTGATCCTGAGGTGATAGCAATATGGACTGCCATATTTATTGCCATTTAAACAATACCAGATGCCTGGCAGCCCTGCTGATCTATTTTGCTGCAGTAGTGACTGAATAACATTAGAAACAAGCATGCAGCTAATGTTGTCAGATCTGACAGTAATGTCAGAAACACCTGATCTGCTGCATGCTTGTTCTGGGTCTATGGCTAAAACTATTAGAGGCAGAGGATCAGCAGGGCAGCCAGGCAACAGGTATTGAATAAGATAAATATGTCAGCCTCCATATAACTCACACCTTGTGCTCACTTGAAATGGCCAGATTGTATGTCTGTGTTTGTGTTTAGAAGCGGTTGTACTGCAGAATAACCAATACTACAGGTGATATATTTGTATGTATTACACAAAATTTAAGGTTTGCTGTATTTTTCTTCTTCCTTGCAGAGTAAACATGTATCAGATTAAGAAGATTTGCTGCATTGGAGCCGGCTATGTGGGTGGACCTACCTGCAGTGTCATTGCTGAGATGTGTCCTCATATCACAGTGACGGTGGTAGATGTGAATGAGTCAAGGATCAATGCGTGGAATTCTGACACACTCCCCATTTATGAGGTAAGAATGTGGTCGCTCATAGTCACTGACTGCTGTGCTGTCACTCAGCTGCGTTCCCTGACGGAGAAAGTGTCCCACAGTAATACTGTGCAGATAAGTGAGTTCATCTTTACTCCAGTGTGTGACTGACAAGAATGGCATCCAGGTCGGACATAATAATCTGTAGCCAATACATGACAGTGCAAGCCAGGCCCTTCCCCCACATGCATTGTGTACGCAGTTACATGGCTTTATGTTATTGTGTATTGTAGATATGGCCATAAAGATGGATGAAATCTCTTCAAAGGATGAACTTTAGCATTACAGTCAGCATTTATGCATTGCATAGTGTTTTCAGTGCTTTGTATGATAGTGTAATCTGTTAATAGATATATACGCTACTAGTTACTACTCTGTGCATGGTTCTTTAGAGGATAGCCCTCTTGGGTCCCTAGTTCAAGTCTAAGTCAAGACACTACCTGCATGGAGTTTCTCCCCATGTTTGTGGGTGTTTTTTCCAAACACTCCAATTTCCTCCACATCCCAAAAACTTACAGATAATTTCATTGGTGCCAAATTTGCAATAATTTTCATTCGGGGCCAGGGATGATGGCCTAGCTACCAAGGTGGTGTGGGGGTCCTGGAGCAGTGAGGTAGCATACTGCATTAGTGGCCGCTGCAATGCCTGCGGCTGGATAGTCTGTCAGAAAAACTCCTAAATATACTTCCAGGCTTGCGGCCTAGCATGTAAGAGTTGGTTGTGCTGTTTTGGAGAAATTTCTAGAGGGTAGAAGCTCATGAGAAGTTCTGTAAAACGGAAAATTGTATACTTACCTATCGGTAATTTTCCTTTCCTGATGCATCCATGGCAGCACCTATGGGTAGTGGCTCCGCCCCTAGCCCTCTATAGGACAGGTATCTAGTATAAATTAAGTGTAGCCTGACTCCACCCTGTCTATCCATTTCGGACTTGCCGAGACCCGGGTGGGTCCTATGTTGCTGCCATGGATGCATCAGGAAAGGAAAATTACCGATAGGTAAGTATACAATTTTCCATTTTCCTAATGCATGCATGGCAGCACCTATGGGATCTAACTAGTCACAATTTTAAGAACAGATTTTGGGCGGGAGACGGTCTGCAAGTGCACCAAAGAAAAAATTTATTATAACACCAATACAGTCAGACCTTTAAATAGACAATACTGTCCTTCCAAAGTTCACAGTTGAATTCACTGCGGGGTCAACCCTGTAGTGTTGCATGAACGTGTTCACTGTCTTCCAGTTTGCTGCCTGGCATATTTGATCTGCTGGAATTCCGGCATATGCCGCCCAGGACGTTGCTACTGACCTAGTAGAGTGTGCTCTCAGATTAGTGGGAGGTTCAAAATCGGAGAGCCTATAAGCAGTTTGGATAGTCTTCACTAACCATGATGAGATTGTCCTAGAGGTAGC
Organism: Hyperolius riggenbachi; assembly: GCF_040937935.1. Lineage (NCBI taxonomy): Eukaryota > Metazoa > Chordata > Amphibia > Anura > Hyperoliidae > Hyperolius > Hyperolius riggenbachi. Next base: position 121,827,469 of record NC_090646.1, on the reverse strand, counting down.
TGGCTCCCCCTTCCTATAGCCTGTAGGAATGATGAAGAATCTTTCTGTCTTCCTCATTTCTGCCGTTAGCTCTAAGTATCTTTTTAGCATTCGTCCAACATCTAATGTGTCCGGTAAGTGAGTACTTTCTTCCTGAAACGTGGGGAGAGTCCAATCTTTGTTGAAGTGATAGGTTGTCGCCACTTTAGGTATAAAGTGTGGCATGGGCCTGATGACTACTCTATCCGGGAAAAAGCTTAGGTAAGGTTCTTTTATGCCCATCGCTTGGAGTTCAGACACTCTTCTGGCGGAGGATACGGCTGTCAGGAAAGCCGTCTTAATAGTTGCGTTCCAAAGATTGCAATTCTCCAGGGGCTCAAAGGGAGCTTTCCTTAGTGCTTCTAGGACTACCGGTAAGTCCCACTTTGGGAAAAATGTCTTATTCGGAGGTTTGATTTTAATCACTCCTCTAAGGAACTGTATAACTAGCGGGTTAAGTGCCCATCTGACGTTAGTCAGAGCAGAGAGGGCTGTGACTTGGACTTTTAGTGCTGAGTAGCTTAAGCCCTTCTCCAAACCTGTTTGAAGGAACGCTAGGATGTTACAAGCTTCTGGTTTCGAGGAGTTGAACCCCTGTTCAGTTGCATATTGAATGAATCTTTGCCATATACGATGGTATGTCTTATTTGTGGATGGTTTACGGGCTCTCAGGATTGTATTAATGACGTCCTCCGAACAGCCGACCTGCTTTAGCCTCTCCCCCTCAAAAGCCAAGCCATCAAATGTAGTCTCTGAATGTCTGGATGGTAGACTGGGCCCTGCGATAGAAGCTGCGGGGTAACCGGAAGTTTCCAGGGAGTTGCTATCTTCAGTTCCCAAAGTAGAGGAAACCATGGACGGTGGCTCCAGAATGGTAGTATGGCTATTACCGTTGTGTTCTCCTGTGCCAACCTTCTCAGTACTCTGTTTATCATTGGTGTCGGCGGGAACATGTATCCCAGTCTGCATTTCCAATCCGCAGTGAGAACATCTACACCCTCTGCTTGGGGACAGTAAGCTCTGGAGATGAAACGGGCACACTTTGTGTTGTCCTGTGTTGCCATCAAATCTAGGTCTGGGGACCCCCACTTCTTGCAGATTTTCTGGAATATATCCGGGTGTAACGACCACTCCTTGTTGTCTACTTGATGTCTGCTGAGATAGTCCGCTCTCACATTCGACTTGCCCGGAATGTAGATTGCCCTTAAGTTGAGTAGATGAGCTTCTGCGAATTGCATGATTGGTGCAGTCTGTTGGAGTAACCGTAAGCTCCTCGTTCCCCCCTGCTTGTTGATGTATGTTACCGCTGTTATGTTGTCGCTCCTGACAAGTACCGGTTTGTTGATTATCAGATTCTGAAAATGTTCCAGGGCATGTAGGATTGCTCTTAATTCCAGTATATTCGCTGGTTCTGTAGCCGTGTTCCGGGACCATAGCCCCTGAGCAAACTGACCCTCTAAGTGGGCTCCCCAGCCCCTCGTGCTTGCGTCGGTCGTGATCATTATCTCTTTCTGTGATTGGATCTGCTGATGTTTGTTCAGGTTGTTGGGATTCAACCACCAGCCTAAACTGTTCCTCATCGTAATATCCAAGTAGATCCACTGATACATACTCTTCCTCTCTCCCCATTGTGTCAGGAACCCCCATTGGAACACTCTGGTATGCCATTGAGCCCATTTGATCATGGGGATGGTAGATGTTAGTGTTCCCAAAAGGCTCAGACACTGTCGGGCTCGAAGTCTGGGTGCCTCTATCGTGAGTCGTATTTTTTGTAAGATGCTGTCTTTCTTCTCTTCCGGTAGCTGGATCGCATTCTGATTGGTTAGAAAACGTGCTCCCAGGAAGATCATATCTTGTGTGGGAGATAGTTGGCTCTTCCTCCAGCTTATTAACCACCCAAAGCGTTGTAGTTCGTTGAGGAGTAGCTCCCTCTGTTCTAGGATCTTCTCTCGACTCTGTGCTAGCAGTATGATGTCGTCGAGGTAATGGTATATCCTCAACCCCCTCAGTCTCAGGAGAGCTATTGTCTGAACTAGAACTTTGGTAAAGGTTCTGGGTGCCGTATTTATTCCAAAAGGGAGACACGTAAATTGGAGGTGTAGGTCCCCTATGGCGAAACGTAAGTACTGCTGGTAATCCTTGTGAATTGGAATGTGTAAGTAGGCATCCTCTAAATCTACTGATAGCATCCAATCTGCCACTTTGGTTGCCAATATAATGGACTGGAGGGATTCCATCTTGAACCGGGGCAATACAATTAGACTGTTGAGGGATCTGAGGTCTAGTACGGGTCTTAGGTCCCCCGTCTTCTTTGTTACAAAGAATAGAGGGGAGTAGATTCCGTTTCCCCTTTCCTGTATTGGAACCGGAAAGATTGCTCTCTTGGTTAACAAGTCCTGAATATAGTCTTCCAGAATCTTCCTTCTGTGCGTGGAGCCTGGGATTCTTGTCGGTGTGAAGTGGAAAACAGGTGGTTCTTGTCTGAATGACCATTTGTGCCCGTAACGAATTGTCTTTATCACCCAGTGATTCCGACAGTCCTCCGCCCAGATGTGTCCGAAGGATTGTAACCTTCCGCCCACAGGGCACACCTGAGCGGGCGTCCCATCAAAATCCCTTAGGTGCATTGTTAGTGGTGTTGGCGGCCTTCTGTTTGTTGAGTCTGGCTAGTGCTGCCTGTCCTCCCTGCCATGTCTTCTTATAGTCTCTTCCTGGGCGGTAGGATCTGGCATTCCTAAAACGTGTCTGTTGGTTTCTGCTCTGTTGAGGTGGCAGAGGTCTTTTTGGTTTGCGGTCATGCGGTATAAGACCGGACTTCCCCCCAGTAACTCTGGTGATAGCTTTATCCATAAGATCTCCAAAAAGATTTCTTCCATCAAAAGGAATCTTACACCAGTTTTGCTTGGAGTTCATGTCGGCTGACCACGATCTTAGCCATAGAGCCCTTCTGGTGGTAATTGAGTAGAACATTGCCCTAGATATGGAGCGGATGATGTCTACAGCCGCCTCTCCAATGAAATCTGCTGATAATTTGAACTCCTGTAGCGAGTTGATCAAAGCTTCCCTGTCTGTTCCCTCGGCTATTGCCACCTCCAGGTTATCCGTCCAGGCTCGTAAGGCCTTTGCGACTGACGTTAGCGTAACTGCTGGCTTCAATGCCCCGCCTGACACGGTGTATGACTTCTTCAGATCCATGTCCATTTTCCTATCGATGGGGTCTCGAAAGGATATGGCGTCTTCCAACGGCAGAGTTACGTGTTTCGCCAATCTTATGACTGATGCGTCCACCACTGGGGCATTATCTAAAGTGACTGACTTTTTTGCCGGTAAAGGGTATAATTTTGATAGCCTGTTATTCAGAGGTATTTTCTTGTCCGCCTTTTCCCACTCCTCCTGGATGACTTCCTGTATCTCTTCCATGAACGGGAATGTAGTGCAGGTTTTTTTAAGATGTTTATAATATGTTCTTTTTTGTTTCCTCTCTTTCGTTGATTCGTCTTCAGATTCTTCCTCCCATTCAATGGCCTGTCAGACCGCGTTCACGAACGGTTTAACCATAGCGAAATTGAATCCTAGCTCCGTTTCCTCCATCTGAGAGTCTGAATCCTGGCGTGAAGTGGACGGTATAGGTTCAGTAGTCGGAGCTGATTGTGGTAGTGTTGCGATGTACTCTGCCATCGATTGCTGTACTGCCTGTTTAATTAGGTGTGAGACCTCGACCGGTTGTTGTTCCTCGTGTGGCATTTGGTTGAAGCAAGCGCTACATACTAATTTTCCTGGCAATGTGACTTCCCCACAAGCCCAACAATTCTTTGGGGGTCGTTTGTGGTGATGTTTCTTTCACGAGTCACTTTTGGAGCCTTTCTTTCTCTTGGTGGAAGCTGACCGCTGTGAGGCCTGTGAAGGTTGCTCCGATGAAACTGTAGCCGGGCTGTCAGGAGACATGAGGAAAACATGTCATTTAATCTTCGCACTCTTTTGCTAAAGGGGAAGAAAGAAAAACTCACCTAAGGCACCCTTACCTGACATTCTGTTGCTGGTCTGTGATGGGCACATCGGGATCCATATCAGCCTGGGACATGCTGGGATAAAGAGAGCATCAGCATTAAGAAATGGCTGCGGCCATGAGGGCAACAATAAAGGTGAGGTGTTTGAGAGCATCAGACCTACCTTTAGGGAAATCACGCTGGCTTAAAGTGATTGCAGGAGGCAGGGAGCGGCCACCGCAGAGTCCACGCTGAATTTCGGCGAAAGACGCCGCTCCCCGCCATCTTGCTAACTTAAATAGGCCTATCAGGCCCCTCCATTAAGTCTCCCCGCCCCCTGGAGCCAGTGCCGGGACGTGTAGCGCATAGCCGCGCTCCAGCCCGTGGACTACTTCCGGTTTGCGGAGCGCAACCGGAAGTGACGTCACTGGTACCCGGCACGGCCCCTCTCTCCCGTAGCAGCGGCGAAACCAGGGAGAAGGAGAGGCGACATGGATCCTCGCCCTGCCAGCTATTAGCCAGCCTGTTAGAGTGGCTCACCTGTAAGGAGAGAGTTTATCTCTCCGCCTGACAGCCCGCAATTCGTGCCGCCACTATGCCCCCAAGACCAGCAGAACGGGGCAGCCCTATGAGACTCTATTAGAGTCAAGGCTTCACCAGGAGAGGCTGAACCTGGCTTCCTTAATGAGGTAAGGGTGCACGCAGACCGGATACTCTGTCGAGGGCAAGGACGAAAAACATAGACAGGGTGGAGTCAGGCTACACTTAATTTATACTAGATACCTGTCCTATAGAGGGCTAGGGGCGGAGCCACTACCCATAGGTGCTGCCATGCATGCATTAGGAAATATGAATATGAGGAGGTAATGCACAAACTGTGATCATTTCACTTGGAAAACAACAACCTGTGTATAGTGAGGAGATCTGAGCTGGAGGAGCAGTAGTAGAGAAACTACACAGGGCTGTGGAGTCTGAGTCGGAGCAATTTTGGGTACCTGGAGCCGGAGTCGGTGGTTTCATAAACTAAGGAGTCAGATCCATTTTTAAAAAAAAATAAATTATTTTTTATTTTTATTTTTTTGTACCAAATCTACAGCCCTGGTAAGTATTAGCCTGAGGTGTTGGAGTCGGAAGATTTTTGTACCAACTCCACAGCCCTGAAACTACAAGGTATAAAGTCCGATTTATTGGCAGTTTTAGCAGGCATTCCAAAAATATATTGGGCGGCTGTACTCCTCTCCTAGTAACAAGTATTTAGGCAGCCTGGTATTTATAGCCTTGAAGAATAAGTCCTCGTGAATCTAATGCTGGGAACACACAGTGCAGTTTCCTGTCCGATCGCTGGGAATCGGGTGATTATTTCCGACATGTCCGATCAAGAGCAGTTTGGACATTTACTCACGATACAACTTCCTGTCCGATCACCCATCGATCAAATTGTAAATTGCATTATTTGTGCATAAAACATTGGCATCTGATCAGAATCCGAGAGGCATCTATTCCTTTCATACACATGCACACAGATCTCAGCATGAAATCTATTGAATAAAATGTCGCACCACAGCGTTGCTCTGCAATTTGCCTATAAATCAATCCAAATCACGATCGGGCAGCCATGTTGGGGCATTGGTTTCAGCAGATTTGAGCAGAGTAAACCTATCTGTCATGAAAATCGATAAGTGTGTGGCTTCCTTTAAAAATTACTAGCCTCAGTTATCATAAGGAGTGCAAGAAGCTCCAAAATAAGAGAGTTACAGAGAGGGGCAAAGCGAACTCTAGACTGCTCTAGAAGTTCACTAGACTATAATTATAAATAAAATATATAATCTTGTGCAATCTCTTTCGCAAGCTAAATCAAAAATATATTATCTTGTTAAATCTCTTTCACGTGCCAATCAGTGTCCTTTCTTTTCTTTTTCTTTTAGTTTTGTTACCTTATTGGTTATTTAAAAATGTGAAAAATAATACAAATTCTAACATAAGGCCTCACTTTTCTCCCACTACTAGTTTTTGTTCTGTGCAAGTGTGACCACTAGAGGCTGGTTATATGTACTGCACTTCCTCTGATGAGTTGGCAATCACATTGTGATTACAGCTGGGAAACATCAGACTTGCAGGAAGTGATTTGTGATACAGCACTGATAACAGAGGCTTTACAGGACACACACAGCTTATACTTTACCAGCAGAAGTTGGGAACTATGTAGATTATGCGCAGCATCTAACCTGTTTTCTGCCTTTTGAAATAAATACAAAACTGCATGATCCCCCCCCCCCCCCTTTCCTCTGTATAGTATCCTATAAATGTTCTGGATTGTTGTTGGAGACACAGCAGTAATAGCGAGGCAGTGCACAGACCTCGCTGCTTGCATCTTGCCTTTCATTTCATTCATAGTCTCATGGAAACTCCACACTGTGGCTCTGTTTCTTTTGGCCGTTTAACACCAGTTTCCCTCCGCCTTGTCTCTGCTCAGAGTTGAGAAACGCAGAGTTTTGCAATCGCTTTAGCTGGCCACTTTTTAGCCTTTAAATCTCATCTGTGACGTAAAGTAATGATCCCGACCCAGTGCCTCATCATGAGTCACACTTGACTCTTCTCTGCTGTGTCCTGTGAGAATTATGGGGGCTGCTATTGCTGAACCCCTCCTCAGATAGTTCCCTAACTGTAAACCTGAAGTAACTGTGATACTTTCTGAGCCACTGAAGTGGAATGATTTCTCACACCAGTCATTCTGGCTGCCCTCTGACTGTATGTGCTGCTTGCTCAGGGGAGGTTACTCCTACCATTGAAGTCAGTAAGGCAGTATGATGTCTAGACCATTAACATTTTTATGAATGGTCATTGATGGCAGTCTCAAAGACTCATATACAATGACCACCTCAGCTGATCTGCCCAGCGATTGGCTCAACCCCCCCCCCCCCCCCCCCCGCGATGTCTGACTCCATTGTCTATGTCGCTCCTCCCATCTGCCACATGAAGTAATTCACGTGCCGCTCCGTCAACCCTCCGCCTCCCCGCACAGCAGCACATGGTGCCGTCGGCTACACAGCTGACTCGCGTCTTTGCAGCCTGGCCCAGTGATGTTGTCAAAGAGGATTAGGTACCGATCCTCAATGGGTGACATCCATCAAAGGTGTGTATGCAACTTAAGATACAGGACCAATGGTAGCTCCGGGCAGCACAGTGGCGTTGTCCCTAGACTACGATACATACACCACATGATACATACATGGACATAAGGGACTAGGTTGTGAGGGACAGTTAGTAACAAGACAATAAACTCTGTACAGTGCTGCGGAAGATGTCGGCACTATATAAAACACTAAATAATAGCTAGTTAATACCTTTTTATATGTTTGCATGGGAATGCTATATATCCTTGATTTATTGTTTGTTTTTGCTTTTTGTGCAGCCGGGATTAAAAGAAGTTGTGGAATCTTGTCGCGGAAGAAACCTTTTCTACTCAACAGACATAGATGGAGCCATCCAGGAGGCAGATCTCGTCTTCATCTCTGTAAGTATTGTCTTCTGTGTAATAATAGTACACACAGATCACCAGCAATTATAAGGACTGTAAAGTATTGGTATTTTCAGCCAGCGGGTAGCTGTTTCCAAGCAATGGCTATACCTCCATACAGCACTTGTTGCTGTGAATATATATATATATATATATATATATATATATATATATATATATATATATATATATATATATATATATATATATATACAGCCCAGAGCAGTGCTTTTCAGCGCTGCTAGATTTGGGAATCACATCTACAGTGGCGCTCAGTGAGTAACATCGGCGCCGTCAGAAAATGGAGCCGTAGTTGCTTAAAAAACACAATAATTCGGCCTCCAATTGCTGAAAGCCGAATTATATCATTCCCCCACTATCCATGGCGGGCCTCATAGGCGTCTCACCCACCAGGCAGGTATAAATTCTTGTGTATCATTAAATAAGAAAGCGATGGTGCCTCATAAATTGGTTAATATACCCTGCACAATATAGGGTGGGGCCAACCCGAACATTAAAGATGAATTAATTGTAGCATAAAAGAAAAGGTCATCAGGCCACCATAATTATACCAATATCAAAAATACGTTTATTATATAAATTCATACAAAGCACAATCCCCTAGATATAGCCCATTAATGAATAAAGATCCCTCCCCATATTAAAAACCAGAGAACCATGCGGAGCATAGGTTATGCATGAGTAGTGCAGTGCCTGCAACTTAGATAGTACATCAATCACTGGCCTAGGCCTATACGACTATATATACCACCACAGTCGCCCGCGCATGCATCCACCTTTTATTCTGCCACAAAATCTCAATTTATATCTTCGGGGGCCCCCCTTCTCTCTCCCTTTGCGTGAGGATAGGGATATCCATATGCAGATAACAAGTTCCAGATATAACAGCCAAAGGCTTCCAGATATCTTTGTCACATCATCGCCTTAAGCATAGTATGTCTAAGCAATTATGGATGGGTTTCACCCGTGGAGAAGTCCCCTCTGTGTAACAAACAGTGTCGCTCACTCCTCAAGAATGTTGTAGCGGTCCGGAGGCCATGCGCATGGTGGTCCCGGTGTCCCTGCAGGCTGCCGGTGTAGATGTTTCCACCTCGTGTTATATCCAAACATGCTAGACACGCTAGATGCGCTGGTCCTGTGTACAGGGTTGATGCGGCCGCCGGAGGTGACGTCACTATGCACGCAACCACTCAGCCAGCCAGAGCTACGCCCACCGACGCGTTTCACGCCCACATAGTGTTTCATCAGGGCCCGGCGGATAGCTCAGAAACAGCCGTATCAGTCCGCCGACAGACTATACACACGCCGGACTGTCTGCTGAAAACCCGCCCAGCGGGAGGGGACGACAGACCCGTCGTTGCCTGCAGTCCGGCGTGTGTACAGACCTTAAGTCCAACAGTTTGATCACCGCCGACACCACGCTTCACCAGATCAAAGTGGCGAACTAATTCCAACGCCACAGGAGGCAGAGGCCCCACTGTCTACTAGTGGCACAAAATCAAGGAATCATCCAGGCCCTCTCCACTCCTCCTTCTGTTTGAAATGGCTAATATCCCAGCCTAAACATTTTGTTCTCCCCATATTAGACTAAGTTTAATGTGAAAAGATGCAACACAACCAAGTTCTGAGAGTGCCTTCTATTTTATATTTCTTTATTTAGGTAAACACACCAACCAAAACCTATGGCATGGGTAAAGGACGGGCTGCAGATCTGAAATACATTGAGGCCTGTGCCCGACGCATTGTTCAGAACTCAAACGGTTATAAGATAGTGACTGAGAAGAGCACCGTGCCAGTGCGAGCAGCAGAGAGCATCCGCAGGATATTCGATGCCAACACAAAGCCCAATCTCAACTTACAGGTACGAAGTACACGCCATGTCGCTCAGAGGGCACACACAGGCCTCGCGTGTGAGCTTTTCACATAAACCTACACCAATCAGCCACAGCATGAAAGCCATTATTTCCTGACTTGCATTCAGCTTGGCAATGGGCCAGCCACATACAGCTGCTCCAGTCAAACTTCAGTTAAACATCTGATCTGCATGCTTGTTCGGGGCCTATAGCTATAAGTATTAGAGGCAGAGGTATCAGCAGGACAGCCAGGCAATCTGCATTGTTAGACAATCCATATGGCAGCCTCTAAATGGCTCTGACTCCATGATCTCTTTATGCAGCCAGGCACACATCCAGAACCGCTGGTGTATAGCAAGCTTATAGTTTATACATTTCAGAGTCACGACAACCCAACTTGCAGACAGCCTGTTTCTGACTGTTCATTGCATGGCAGGGATTGATATGGCTCTAGTACAGGGGTCTCAAACTCAATTTACCCGGGGGCCGCAGGAGGCAAAGTCAGGATGAGGCTGGGCCGCATAAGGGAGTTCACGTGTCCCCGCCGCAAAACGAGGGCTGCAGAGCCCTCAAATCGCCCCGGGGGGCAATCCGCCGGCATTTCCTGGAAGGGGCAGAGCTTTCAGCTTCAGCTCTGCCCCTCCTGACGTCAATCGCCGGATCGCAGCCTCTGCCCGACCCTCTCACTCTTCCTTCTCAGAGAGGGGCGGGGGAGAGGCGGCGATCCATTCGGCGATTGACGTCAGGAGGGGCAGAGCTACAGCTGGAAGCTCTGCCCCTCAGCGCAGTCGTGGATGTTTGCGCAGGGGATTTGGGGGTCTGCAGCCCTTGTTTAGCGCTACCCTGGCCAAAGCGCTGCGGCTGCGTATGGACCCCCTGGAAACCCTGTCAGGAAATGTATTGCTCTTTCTTTTGATACATGTAAAATTACACTACCGTTAGGCTTGCTACTAAAAGTGACATTTACCGCATTTAAAAGTATACTATTTTCCTTTGAAACTTTAAAATCGATTTTCTCAAAAACTATAAGGTCTTTTTGAAAAATAGTTTTTTCCTCTTATTCCTAATGATCTCCTTAACATATCCTGCAAATTTAGGGTTTCTAGCATTTTTAAGGTGGATTTGCTAATAACCATTAAAGTCGGCGGGTTTTTAAATGTGTATTTTTTTCCTTTGCAACTTTAAAATCGATTTTCTCAAAAACTATAAGGCCGATTTGAAAATTTTTTTTCCTCTGGTAGCCACTGGGGGCCCCTACAAGCTCTGGGGCCCTGGGGCCACAAAATATTGTATCGAGGGCCGCAAATGGCCCGCGGGCCGCGAGTTTGAGACCCCTGCTCTAGTAGGAGGGTTTTTGGTCTCATTTAGACAGGGCCCAACCGTCCCGATCTCGTCGTGACTGTCACGATTTTGGGGGGCTCTCCCGCTATCACGGTATGAGCCCCCCAAGTCCCAGGCGGCAGTGGGCAGCGAGTTAAAAAAAAAATGATCGAGGCACCAGTACAGCGCTGCGATCTACAGCACGTGTGACACGGCTGTCCCCTTCTGAGCCACAGAGGTGATCGGCTGTCATAGGCTGAAGCCTATGACAGCTGATCAAGGGGATGGGCCGGCGGGGGGAGGGAGGGAGGGGGGGTATACAATACATTAAAAGAAAACACACACTTTTTATTAAAAAATAACATAAACAAACAGCTGGGGGGCGATCAGCCCCCACCAACAGAGAGCTCTGTTGGTGGGGAGAAAAGGGGGGGAACACTTGTGTGCTGTGTCGTGTGGCCCTGTGGCTTGGCCTTAAAGCTGCAGTGGCCAATTTAATGAAAAAGTGCCTGGTCTTTAGGGGGGGGTTTAACACTGCGGTCCTCAAGTGGTTAAACACAAACTTACCTGGCTGGTTCTATATAATCTGCAAAATGTGTGGATGTCTATTCAAGCTGATCAGGTAATCAGACTAGTTCCTGTAAAGTGACCCCATTCTATAATGTTCATTCTTTCACAGGTCCTTTCTAACCCAGAGTTCCTTGCTGAGGGAACAGCAATAAAAGATTTAAAGAACCCTGACAGGGTGTTGATTGGTGGGGATGAGACTCTGGAGGGCCAGAGAGCAGTGCGTGCTCTGTGTGCTGTGTATGAGCATTGGGTCCCCACTGAAAAAATCATCACTACCAACACCTGGTCGTCTGAGCTCTCTAAACTGGTAGGTACTTTGTACACTTTGTTCAAGCTTATATAATAACTGTGTAGCATTTTTTTTTGAATCCCAAAGTAAAATGCTAATAGCACAGAATACACAACTGATATCTGTGTGATCTGTCTGTAATCGGCACACCGCAATTGCATGTTAATCAGGGCAGCGCGGTGGTGTAATAGATAGCACTCTTGCCTCATCAGGTGATTGTTGCAGGCCTTTTGACCTACTGACTCGATAATTGTATTAAATCGGAGGAGAATCTGTGCCACATCATGTTTCGATCGATTTTGGGCCAAAATCTGTTGATTGATTGGACATGCTAGAAATCTCTGTCAAAATTGCTCGATTGGGTGTGCAGCGGTAACAGAATTTTGACATTGCAACGACTGGCGGACCCTCAACCAGTGTCCCCTTAGTGTAAAATGTCCCACCATGCCTTTATAAGATATCCCCTCTCTGTCTTGCACACCTGGTGACACGTGGTACAGGCTATCACTGTGACGTGTCGGCGGAAGGGTGAGACTTTTGGGAGCATGGGGGGAATATTTAATCTTGGGAGGGGGCAGGCGAAGGCGGTGTCGCTAGGCTGATTTTTGGATAGATTTTATGTTGAAATCTATCTTAAATAGGTCTGTGGTATATGGGCAGGCAACAGATCTCTTAAATCCATCTCACGGTCGATCTGCCCAATACATCGCCTGATGTATAGGCACCTTAAGTAGTTATCACTTTTACATAAGTTCAACACCCACAGTGTACTATATACAAGGAACACAACGCTTGCTCTGAAGTCTCTAAAGTAGATGATGGGAATCCCAGTTATTAGTGTGCAGTTGAGTCCTGGTTATCTGGAACTCAACCAGCCAACAAAGATCTCTGGCAGTACTCAGTGGTGAAGGCCAACTTCTTAGGCTGTTAGTGGCCTCTACTGTGCTCAAAAACTGGATTCCACAGCTCCCCCAAGTTTAATATACTTTCAGCTACTGTATTTTAATATTTAATACCGAGTTAGACAGCTTCCCCACCTGATTGCATCTGAAAATGCAACACATGGCACTTCCTTTCTGATGTGATTTTCAGCACTGTGCATGCGATTCCATTCAATACAATAAATGGGAATTGCAATGCATTTGCATGTTTGCATCAGCAACCATGCCTTGCAATTCCATGGTGAATCTCTGCACCTGGGTGGGGACATCAAGCAGTGCAGAAACTCCCACTCTGCTGTCAGCTCTATATTTTGTGCACTTATGTTCTCTGACCTATCCGAATTGTATTTCTTTGGAAGGGCTGTATCAAATATGAAAAGGGCTTTAAGAAACACTTTTTTCCCTGATGTTACTGCCATGCGCTGTCCAGCGTTCTGGGTTAAAATTACTTTTTTTTCCCCCTCCTATATCTAGGCTGCCAATGCCTTTCTTGCACAGAGGATAAGTAGCATTAACTCAATCAGTGCTTTGTGTGAGGCCACCGGGGCTGATGTTGAAGAAGTAGCCAGGGCTATTGGCATGGATCAGAGGATTGGAAACAAATTCTTGAAAGCTAGTGTTGGTAAGTGACGCTACTATTGTCTGTCATGCTGCCCCTACCCTTTGAAACCTCTAACCACGCCCAATCAAGACATCTCCAACTAAAGTTAAACTGAAAAGCCATCTGTTTAGTTGGGCATTTATGAACTACATTCCCTCCTTTTGTAACACATTCAACCTTGCACCTATGTATTGATCTAAAGCACATGCATGTGCTTTGAATCCTGTAGGCAAAAAGCACTTTACAAATGTTATTATTGTTCTGACTGGGGTCAGTAAGGTTTGCTATACAGAATCATCTGCATGAAAGCTTTTTAGGGACATCAAAGAGATGATTTGCATATTCAGCAGTGATGCACTGGGAGACATCTCAAAGCGCACTGCAACCTGAATAATTGCAAATACCTTCTGATTTAAGAAGGCAGGCTTCTGTTTTTTATATCTTCTTAGTAAGAGAACTTTCTGGTCTCTTAGCTCGTTACACACTCCTGGGAGTTCTGGTTCACAATGAGCTTGCTGGGTACTCTGTAGCTTTGCATTACACAAATTCTTCCTGATTTCCATCTAGGTTCAAGGAAGTGATCTAAAATACAGTATATAAAAGGGCCAGTAGCAATTTTTATCTTTGCCATTATTAGATAATGTAGACACAGAAAAGATAGACTATTTTATTTCAGTCAGTAGACAGTGCATGTAGGAGGGGAACAGCTGTAGATATTATGAGCAGAAGAACTACCAGAGTTGTATGTTTACAACTCTGCGCTGCACTTTACAACTCTATCACTGCAAATGATTCAAGCTATTTGTAAGCACTCTGCAAAATGCTGATACTATGTATAATCTAATGCTTTGCAGAATAACAGATATTGTCATTTTATTCTAAGTGGCAGTTGTACTTTGAGGCTGACACTTCTTTTTGCCTTGCAGTAGGGATGCGATGCTCCCAACACAATGCAAAAAAATGTTCAAGCGTATGACTCAGTGGCAGAGTGCGGCGACAGGATCAAATGCATAGCACTCTCACCCCTTCCCCGCTCAGTGACAAGTGACATACTACCTGCTGGGCAGGAAGTACCGTACGTCACTGGGATTTCTGTCAGTCCGCATGTGCGCTGCACCACCTACTGACGCCAATAATTTCCGTGGCTGCGGAAGTCATACAGTAATGCTCTGCAGACTTTTCATTGGCTCTGTCATTTGGAAGCTTCCAATGCAACGCGGTAAGTTTGCAAGGCCCCAAACACTTGCATTGCCATTGCGTTACCCTGCGGTAAAACGGTGTACAATGGTTTACATACGCCTGTCAATAATCTACTATTATATATGGAAGAAATAAACACCACAGGCTTGATTCACTAAAGCGTGCTAAGTGTTAGCACGCCAGTGAAAAGCCCCTTAGCACGTGCAACGTGCCTTTGCACTCTCTAATATGCACACGCAAAGTTTAACGGTGCGCGTGAAACGTCGCACCGTCCGCGTGCAATATAGCCTGATAAGCGTACTTTGCACGTGGTCGGTGCAATGTTTCGCGTGCACCAAATAGCGCGCGATCAGTAACAGCTTTGCCCGTGCAAACTAGGTGTGCTAACTACGTTAGCACGCTTTAGTGAATCAAGCCCCATATGTACTTGTTTTTTTTTTTTTTTTTTTCATGCAAGATTAACGTTAAGGCTTTACACATGATCGGAGTAGTATGGCCTACCAGGTACTGTAATCCCTAGGCTTTCAGAGGAAGGGAAGGGTAGAGAAGCAATACATGCTCTCACTATTTCAGTGATTCGTAATGCAGAAGTCAGGAATGGGCAGTCTTGGAACAACCAGTTAAGGATTTCTAGGTCAGATTGCCCTACCGAAAAACTAAGCTATCTTGGGGACAGTTGCCTACATGGATTTATTTGTCTGTTATTTCTTTTTGCACAGGCTTTGGAGGTAGCTGCTTCCAGAAGGATGTATTAAACCTGGTATACTTGTGCGAAGTCCTTAATCTGCATGAAGTGGCTCGATACTGGCAGCAGGTACCTGGCGTCCTCTCCTGACTTTTTTTTTTTTTTTTTTAAATAATGTAGATATCTCCTGTTGTTGAGGCCTATACACTGACTCATGAGCAACAGTGTTGCTGCAGTTTATTGCTATCCGTATTTCAAATTGTCTATCAGTCATCTTCAGTAGCTGAAAGGTATTGACTATTAGTTTGTATTATTAGTTACTATTTGCCAGTAGCAGCTGTTTATTGCCTGTGTGACATAAGCCCTAAATCTGTGTAGAAAGTGTTACTGCGAGTACATTTTAAATAGGTGTAAACCCTTCAATGGCTGTAATCATTGCCTGGAATTACCAGTCTTTTGCTGATGAGGCCTAGTAAAAGTGGCACTTGCAGTATGCAGTTTTGAGCCTTGTAAAGCTACATAAACACCATGGATTAAAGGTTTAGCACGCCTTGAGTTACATCACAAGAGCCAATGAGCACAGAGGTTCTGGCAGCCTAGACTTTGCCTTCCACAAACCCACTACCCCCTGACGAACCGCACCACAAGTGTGCTAGCTGACTCAGCTGTCACCTCTCCCCTACCCAGTGTAGGTAGCAACAGGTGCCCCTTAGTAGGTAGTCAGAGGTACCCTCAGTATTAGGTAGCTAGAGGTGCCCCGGGTGAAGGGAAATCTAGTCAGTGGAATTCTGAGAGCAGGGTGAGTAACCTCTCATTCAGGACTCTGCATAGGGAGGGAGCCGCTCGGGGAGGGGAGTGAGATGCTTTTCCATCATCAGGTGCATGTAGTAGGCACCACCCCTACAGTGCCTTATGTGAAATCCGGATTTGTCCATTTGCTGTTTAAAACTGTTTCTTAATGTAAAAGTTCTTTCACCTTTCTGGAGGAGGGAATTTTCATAATCCTACAGCAGATGTAGAGATTGGCAAGGTGGTGACAATGATTTCTCAGTATAACTGTGTCCGCTTAATCAATGTTAGTCTGTGAAAGTAACAAAACTAAGTAAAGCATCTTCGTTGTTCCAGGTTATTGATATGAATGATTATCAGAGAAGAAGGTTCACCTCAAGGATCATCGATTGTCTGTTTAACACTGTAACCGATAAGAAAATAGCTGTGCTGGGATTCGCTTTCAAGAAAGACACTGGCGACACACGGTGAGTGGCAGGGAGGCCAGGGACGCTTCCCTATAGGAGATGTAGCTCCCCAAGGATGCCCACAATGGTCAATACATGGCGCTCTCCACTGTTACACCTCGTTTTTCTGTTTCTTCAGAACAGCTGATTGTGGAAAAACATGCACATCTTTTGCCCTCCATATTTGTCTTGTAGACTATTTTTTACTTTCACTTTATATCATTATTTAGCAGTTTTTGGTTCGCTTTGACGAGTCTGTCCCAATTCATCATTTAGCGTATCTTGGTATAATGGTGCATATGGATTTGTCTCCCTACAGAGAGTCCTCCAGTATCTACATCTGTAAATATCTAATGGATGAAGGAGCACGGCTGCACATCTATGACCCCAAAGTGCCCAGAGCGCAGATCATCATGGACTTATCTCAGCCGGGGGTAGCTGAGGATGACAGAGGTAATTCAAGTGGAGGAGGATGATGGATCCAACTGTACAGAGCATATTAGACTGCAGTGTGTGTTCCGTTATGGAAACAAATTGTTAGCTAACTTAACAGACATATAGGCCCTGATTCGCCATAGAGCAGTAAGATTGCCATTCACAGGGAGTGCACAGCAATTTTACTGGTAGCCATGCTGGTGAAGTACTGCCTGTTAACCTATTCACACCTCACGTGCTGCTGTAATATGGCTGTCTCTGCTAGTGTGTGTATAGCGGTTTCCTTGTGTCGCCAAGAGATCTGGGCCCATATGCAATTAACCTTTTCGCCTTAGTTTTCTCCTAGGTGATATCTTCAAGAGGGTCAATAAAATTAATTTTAAACTACCAGCAAGCAAGAAAATACTCAAAATAATTTTTAAAGTACTTTCTCATCTACTTTTTGGTACTTTTTCAGTTAGAAAGTGCTGAAAAGTTCTAGAAGATAATTTTTCATCTTCTATTTAGGAGAAAACTCAGGAGAAAACGTTAATTTCATATGGCCCAGGAGTGCTAGGTCAACTCAGCTGAAAGTATTTTTCTCCTTTTTTACCTCCCGCTCAAATCCATTCAATCTTGAACTGTACTATTGCAGTGTGGTAAGCCACATTACAAAGTGGCCATTGCACCACTGTAGAAAAGGCCTTAGGGGCAGCAGGACACCCCTCCCCCTCCACAGAACAGAAATGGATTGCTGTGCACCCTATCTGTACAGTGATCAGGAATAAACTGTCACCTGAATTAGTCATGAAGGATTGTTTCTGGAAACCTTTATCCAAAATGTCAGTCTTATTTGCCTCATTACCGTGCTTCCCCGAAAATAAGACAGTGTCTTATATTAATTTTCGCTCCAAAAAATGTGCTAGGGCTTATTTTCAGGGGATGTCTTATTTTGGGAGAAACACACTAAGGAAGAACACATGGCTATTGGGAAAACCTAAACAGCAGTATTTGTGCACAATATGTGAGTTTCATACAACATCTGAATCTCACTTCACATTTGCTGATAAAAGACAAATGATAGAGTACAATGGCAAAGTCACTGTACTGTTTGCTGAGGTTCAGAATTCTACTCCCAGACTCACACTCTTATCTAACTCAGATCTATAGTAAGGAGAGGACAGGCACATGCTTGAGATTCCTGCCACTGCTGTATTGTCTGAGGCACAAGCTGAGCAGAAGAGAGAGAGGACAGCTGGCATATGCAGCTTAAAGAGAACCCGAGGTGGGATTTAAAGTGAACCTCTAGACTAAAAATCGACTCAGCAGCACTGAAAGGGCCTGGTGTTTCTTTAACAGTTTCACAGCATCAGAACTTTGTTTCTCTTATCCAAGCCTCATTTTTAGCTGCACAGAAGAAAACTGCCCGGGCTTTTTTCCCCTGATGCTGTGCAAAGCATGATGGGATTTCTGATGTTGTTGCTCTCGATCTGCTGTTTTGGTGCAAATTTTTTTTACATTTTGAATTTGACATTTGAAGCCTAGCGTGTGCAGCTGGGAGGGGTTATCAGGACACAGGACTGTTGGAACTGTGTCTCCTGCTCCTTGTCACCTCCTTTCAACCAAAAAGATGGCTGCCCCCATGACAAAGATGGCAGCTCCCATGAATCACAAACATTTGCCTGTTCTTTTAAAACAGAGTGGGTAAAAAATTATATTACTCATCTATTCTAATTAACATAACTAATGTAACGTAATGACAGTATGTTTGTTTAGGCTGAAGTTCCCCTTTAATTATGTTAGTAGGGCACAGAGGCTGGTTGTGCACACTAACACCAGCCTCTGTTGCCCCATGGTGTGCCTCCAAGACCCCCCTGCGTGCCGCTATACCCCCCGCAGTGCTGGCGACACGCAGCGTGTCGCCAGCACAATGTTTACCTATGCCGTGTCTGTTAGCGCCGCTCCCCCGCCTCCTCTGTATCGGCGCTACCCGCCCGCGTCCCTTCCCTCCAAACATAATTAAATCCCACCTCGGGTTCTCTTTAACCTCCTTGCCGGTTATCCCGAACACAGTTCGGGGTAACCTGCGCAGGAGGATTTCTCAGGCCCCGCTGGGCCGATTTGCATAATTTTTTTTTTCCTACACGCAGCTAGCACTTTGCAAGCTGCGTGTAGTACGCGATCGCCGCCGCTACCCGCCGCGCCGAGCCGCCCCCCCTGCCCCAGACCCCTGCGCAGCCTGGCCAATCAGTGCCAGGCAGCGCTAAGGGGCGGATCGGGATTCCCTCTGACGTCACGACGTCCATGACGTCGGTGACGTCATCCCGCCCGGTCGCCATGGCGACCGGGGAAGCCCTGCAGGAAATCCCGTTCTCAACGGGATTCCCTGCATACTCTGATCGCCGAAGGCGATCGGAGTGGGTGGGGGGATGCCGCCGCTCAGCGGCTATCATGTAGCGAGCCCTGGGCTCGCTACATGATTTTAAAAAAAAAAAATTTAAAAAAAGTACAGCGCTGCCTCCTTGCCGGATTTTTTAGACCGGCAAGGAGGTTAAGAAAGAGTTACATCTTTCTCCATACTAACACTGCTGAGCCTATGGTAGCAATGTGGTGCTGGCAGAAGCTCCCTCTCTATACAGTTTCCTTCTTCCTTCCACACAGCAGCTATTTTTCACACTATCCCACTGTCCCAGAGCAAATAACAGATATGACAGTAGCCAGCACATCTCGCTCACCAGGGGGGCTTGCAGAGGGGAGGGGAGAGAGTGACAGCAACACTGGTGGATGGGAAGGGACAGAGACAGCCCAGGCTGACATTGTGCAGGGATGAGTCCATCCACACACTACTTCCCTGGCTGCTTCTTCCTATTGCTCAGCTCTGTCCCCTCCTCTCTGCCACTAGGGCTTATTTTCAGGGTAGGGCTTACATTTCCAGCCTGCTTGAAATCTGATCTAGGTTTTACTTTCGGGGGAGGTTTTACTTTCAAGGAAACACGGTAGCAGAGTTTTGGCTTAGTCTTTACAATGCTCAGATCTGTTACCTTATTTGTTTTCAAAATGAGATTTTTAGCTGAGGTATGTATTATGCATACATATGTAATCGCTGCCGGGAGACTTGGGCGCAGGATACAGTCAATATATGGCTTATCCTGCTGCTGCACAAGTCCCGGCGACGTTCATTACTATTCCCCTCCAGGTCCACGTGGATAGTGGGGTATTATATAATTCCGCTTCCAGCTATTGCTGGAGGCCGAATGACAGTGTTTTTAAAATGTAACTTCTGCTCTGTCTGTATTTTATTATTATTTATAAAGCGCCAACATATTCCGTGATGTTGTACAATGTAAGAAAACAAACAAGGGATACACAATGATACAGACAATGATCTACATAAAATATGAACACTGATGCAAAATACAGAACTGCTGATTACAATAACAAATTTAACATGATGACTAAAATGTATAAATGTCTAACAGAGTGCAAGCAATTAAATTAATAACATTCAATGACACAAAAGGGTGAAAGCCCTGCCCTTGCGAGCTTACAATCTAAAGGAATGGGGTGGAAACAAGAGGTGGGGGAAGTATACAGTATATATACAGGCAGTGGGTACATGGCCTATGCTAGAGAATATGCTTGTCGGAAAAGGTGGGTTTTGAGAGAGCATTTAAAGATTTCAAAGGTGGGAGAGTGGCGGATGTGCTGTGGAAGGGCATTCCAGAGGAGGGGTGAGGCACGTGAGAAGTCTTGTACATGTGAATGTGAGGACGTAATTGTAGAAGAAGATAAAATAAGCTCGTGTGCAGATCTGAGATTGCGGTTGGGTTGGTATCTGGAGACTAGTGAGGAGATGTACAGGGGAGAGAGATTGTGGAGAGCTTTGTAGGTTAGGGTTAAGAGTTTGAACTGAATCCTCTGGTTAATTGGTAGCCAGTGAAGAGCTTGACAGAGAGGAGCAGCAGAGGAAGAGCGGTAGGAGAGATGAATGAGTCGAGCAGCAGAGTTCAGTACAGAATTAAGTCTGTTAGTTGGAAGTCCACCAAGCAATATATTGCAATAGTCCAATCGAGATATAATAAGAGCATGTACTAACATATTGGTTGTGTCATGAGAGAGAAAAGGTCGGATACGTGCTATGTTTTTGAGTTGGATATGACAGGAGCTGGTTAGGGAGTTAATGTGAGGCATAAATGAGAGAGAAGAATCAAATATTACCCCTAAGCACCGTGCTTTGGGAACTAAAGTTATAGACATGTTAACATTTATTGTAATTTATATGTACCAATTATATTTTTTCTTTTCAGTGGCAAGTCTGGTCCACATCTCTACAGACCTGTATGAAGCCTGTGAGGGAGCTCATGCCATAGTTATCTGCACGGAGTGGGACATGTTTAAGGTAAGTCAAAGGGAAGATAACATCTGTTATAATGTAACCGTTGTTTATTGCTGTAGAGACCCTATCAAAATATAATAAAAAGCATGATTATTGTTAGGAACCACTGCCGTATACAGCATCTTGGATATACTACTTGGGCAACAAAACTGAAAATAACACATTTTATACTTACATCAAATTGACACTGATCAGTCAAAACATTAAACAGTCAATGTGTTAGTGTGGTGGACCCCTTGTGCCTCAAAGCGCTCTGACCGTTCCAGGTGTGGACTCCACAAAACTTCCAGAGGTGTCCTCTGGTATCTGGCAGACATTAGCAGCATATCCTCTAAGTTCTGTAAATTTTATACACTTGGGCATGATGGTTATTCACTTCACCTGTCAGTGATTTTAATGCTGTGGATGATTCGTGTTTAAGTAGGCCTTTGTACTACATACATTGTACAGTATTTAAATTTACATCCTCAGTTGGTCCCTATAGAACATAGATGTTTGAATGTGTGTACAGAGCCTAAGGCAGATCACTGGCCAGTTTTACCCCTGGTAAAACTGGCCAGTTTAACCCCAGCTATGTAGTCATGAACCAATTTTTGAATACTATGAGCAGAGTGTGTAGGTATGCTCACATACTACATAGAAGGGGTAAAATTAGCCAGTCATCTGCAGATAAAAATTGGATGTGTATGGACCTTTACACAGTACAACAAAGTCACAGATTCAAACGTATCTGCATTAGAGATGGAGTGTGTGGTCCTCGCTAGTACAGTATCGTGTAGTATCCATGTCCAACCAGGAGGATGATTGCACAGACATTGACCTAAATGCTCTAAACAGGTTGTTTGTTTCTTAATTTAAAATAAGTGGGTTTTATGTTTAGTTGTGCAGAATTCAAAATAATAAGACCTAACACCACCTTAATTTTGCATTGCAAGATAAAGTTTATATACCACAATTTACAATTCATATTTCCCATAAATCTTCCATAAACAGAATTTCTTATAGCGTATCTTCATACATTTAACCAATCACAGCAAGACATGGAAAATCCTAAAATCATTCCACGTTGTTCTTGCTTGTTAGGTATTGGACTTCAATCGGATCCATGGTAAGATGCTGAAGCCAGCGTTCATATTTGATGGCAGAAGAGTCCTGGATGACCTGCATGGAGAGCTGCAGAACATCGGCTTCCAGGTACGCAGCACTGTGATTATTAAAGGCTGGGCACAGGGGCACGTTAGGTCCTCTGTACTGCTTTTTTGATTGAAAGGGCAGTGGGCATAAATGGATGAGATGGGGCCAGCAGTAATTTTGCATAGGCTTGTTAACACTTATCTATTTTTAAAAAATTTTTTTGAAGATTTAATTTAGCCTGACGTGTTTGTATTATGGACAATCGTGGCAAATACAGGTTAGCAGACTGCATTGCTATTAGTCAGGTGAATGATGCACATCTGCTCTGACTTGTCAGTGGTACACCATGCTTCTACAATACAGATACAGAACTGCCCCTGCTGGGTCCATTGTAGTGCATCATAATAACAAGCTTAACCACTTCGGTACCAGCAGCCTCTTCTCCCTTAAAGCGGATCCGAGATGAAAAATTAACTATAACAACTTGTCTATATATCTTATCTAAAGTTTAGATAGTGTACACAGCAAATCTAGCGGCTAACAGCTTTAATAGAATATGATTATTTCTTCCTGTGATACAATGACAGCAGCCATGTTGTTTGTAAACATTACACAGAGGCAGGCTTATCTGCATCTTGAGCAAAAAAACCTAATCTCACCCTCCTACTCCCCTCTGCCTCTGAAATCTTTGGCTAGTAATACTTCCCCCTCCTCCTGCCCAGACTGAGCTCCCATGAGCCCTTGCTACTGTCTGAAAGTGCCTTGGCTCTCTGAAAACCTGTGGGCATAGCTTGTTTAGTTTATAGGGAATTAGAGTATTAAAACAAAAAAAAGTATTTGGCTTGAGGAATGCCCTATAAACAATAGGAAAGGAACACAATTATGCAATGAGTAAAAGTTCATCTCGGATCCACTTTAAGGACCAGAGGCTGCTGGCACACTAAAACGCCGCTTCCCGACGAACCGCCACAAAAATTTGCCGGTCACGCCATTCTGTCCCCGCCACAGGCTCCTCTTGTGATCTATTTTACTTTCACAATGTGTGGGAAGAGATAAAAAAATACCTCTCCTGAATTTTTATGGTTGTTCTTTAGAGCGGAAAAGAATTTAAATCCCAGACAAGTTCTAATGTTGTCCATCACTTCCTGGACTCTGCTTATTATTATTAACCGGATCTGGACCGACCTAGGTTGAATCTACGTCCATCAGGTGGCGCTGCGGCCCTGACTGGACATAGGTTCAACGCCCCAATAACCGCACGTCCCCGCCACTTTGACCCCGCCGCAATTCGCTCGCCCTGTCGTCTCTGACGGCAGAGCGCAGTGCGCCAGTCAGGAGCACCTTTCATTGGCTCATGACCCTGTCAATCAATGTAAGCCAATGGGATTGGCTTACAGTGATGACAGGGCCAGGAGCCAATGAAAACTGCTCCTGACCTGCACACAGTGCTCTGCCATCATAGAGACAGCAGGGCGAGCGAATTGCGGCGGGGTCAAAGTGGCGGGGACGTGCGGTTAATGGGGCGTTGAACCTATGTCCAGTCAGGGCCGCAGCGCCACCTGATGGACGTAGATTCAACCTACGTCGGTCCAGATCCTGTACTCTGCTTATTATTATTAACCGGAAGTGATGGACAATATTAGAACTTGTCTGGGATTTAAATTATTTTCCGCTCTACAGAACAACCATAAAAATTCAGGAGAGGTATTTTTATCTCTTCCCACACATTGTGAAAGTAAAATAGGTCATAATGATAACCGATTGTCCCTGAGGGCAGAGATAAAATGCCCCTTCCAAAACTAGCAACCATTCGCAGCCTAAAGGTGTCCACACACGTTACAATTTTTTTGAATTTTGATTCAATTCGACCAATTTTTCAGTTGATGGAAAAGTTTTGCAAGAAATTGTTAGATATAACACACACGTGTTAGAGATTGCCACAATGTCAGGAAAAAGGTTGTAAATGTCAACAAAGTTGGTTGTATAGAAAACCCTCCTGCATGGCAACCTCTCGCTCAATCAACTTTTGATCATTTTACATTTTCATAGAACTACATATTCCAGACATTTATCACCTCTGTCATCTCTGTAGCTCTATTAATATGTCATGTGATCATCATTTGCTGTTTAGCATTACAATTACCACTGAATACCATATTGTTACTTACAGCGTCTCTTCAGGTCTTTGGCAGTGGTTAAATTGAACTGTTGCTCAAAACGTTTTTTTAACCCACTTCAAATGTAAAATTGAATGCTATAAAACCGCTGAGGAGGAGGTGATAGTTGAGTGGTGTTTTGCTCTCATCTGTTTGGTCAGGGCTGGATTTCTGGAAAGGCCAAAGGCCCGGGCCCTAAGCAGCTGCAGGCCAAGTGGCACCCAAACATGAAAGTAGGGTTGTTGCTATATATGAAAGAGGAGGCTAAAAATGGGGAGCAACGCATGAAAAAGGAAACGGATGTCCAAGGGAGCCGTTCATGAAAGAAAGAGGCTGCAGTACATGGATGGTACACATGAAAGAGGGGGCTGCAAATGGAATGGGAGGGATGCTGCTGCACATGGAAGGGGAGTCACACCATACTTAGCCTGGGGGCACAAAAAATATAAATTTAGCCTTATATTTGGTAACAAAGCCAAATAAAAAAAAAAAAATGAAGGTGTACCTCTGAATGGGAGTAACCATTTTACTATAGAGCCACTGTTATTTGTTAAAGTGGCATCTCACTTCAATAATACAAAATAATACAGAAGAGCTGTTTATTAACCTAAAACATCCTGTCGGGGTCATAAAGCTGGATGTATAAAATAAAAACTTTACAGCTCTTTGCTGCTGAATCGGTTTATTAAAGCACCTTGGCAACAGAGTAAAGAGATGTGCTAATGATGCAGTCCTCTGATCTTTATGCTTCACCCTTTGCATCTGTAATGTAGTTCTGCAGAGACACTTCCCTAATTCATCTGTAATTAATTTGGTTAATGGGATAAATTGGGATCTGTATATTAGTTTACTGATTGCTCCAGATACTTTGCTTCAGCCCCGCTGTGTTCTAGTAATGCAGTGTAGCTGCAGTAAGGAAGATGGAATGTGCCTTTATTAGCTGGGTGGAGCAGAGCAGACATGCTGTAATGTGGACAGAGCTGAGTAACAGGAAGATCATAAACTGTCCCCAGTGTGACTCATGCACTGAGGGATACTGAAGCTCAGCCTTCTATCCACTTAGGGCCTTTTTTCTGGCGGCAATACGCTTAAAAAATGTGGAGTGCTGAGGTTTTGTTGATCACTAGTGCACTGTGATTTACATGTTAATGGCAGTGCACTTTTCCATTAGTGTGTTTCGATATGTCACAGCTTCCATTTTCCTATCCAGCTACATTCCTGTTAAATAAATAAAGTACATTGATGGTGCACTTTGCAGTAATGTAACATATTGTATTTTTTTTCCCCTACAGGTGGAAACAATTGGTAAAAAGGTAGCATCCAAGAGAATCCCTTTCACACCCACTGCTGACATGCCGAAGATCAGTCTGACAGACGTTCCACATAAGAAGCCCAGAGTATAAGCTCACTGCAGACAGCCTAGAATGTTGCTGGATTCTAGCGCTGTGACCGCATCATACTGTATTGTGGGCTGCCCAGTACTGGGAGTCCTCGACTTACCAACGGCCCAAAAATGCTAAATTTGATTCTGTAGGAAAAAGTCAAAAAAATTTTTTCAAAATGACCTTATTTTAGTGAAGATATATTGTAAATCAATTCAAGGATAAAATGTTTTTTTACATTTGGTAAAAATGACATTTAGCTAGCAGTACACTATACTACATAGTGAGTTCTGCATACACATTTGATATATTTTAAAGTAAACATGTGACTTTAAAAAGTCAAAAAACTCTCAAAGGGGGACAAAAGGGGATGTGGGGGTAGATGTGGTACAGAGAGACACAGTGGAGGCAGAGAGGGACAGAGGCAACAATACAGGGGGGTGGAAGTGGCAGCACAGAGGGGGACACTGATGGGACAGAGGTGACAGGGAAGGAGGCAGTGTAAAAGAGGGGGGCACTGATAAAGCAGGGCAGAGGTGACAGTAGGGATGAGGGTAGAGGGGCTGTGTGAAAGTGGGGTGGGGCAGAGGGGGACATGAAGGAACAGGACAATGGGGGAGGGGGTGCAACAGTAGCCCAGCGAGGGACACTTAAAGCTCAGGGGAACAGAGGGGGGCATAGAGGAGGTACAGGGGACAGAGATGGCGGTGTTTGTCATATAGACAGATTCAGATTAAAGGGAACCTAAACTGAGAAGGATACAATTTTTTCCTATTAAAATAATACCAGTTGCCCGACTCTCCTGCTGATCCTGTGTCTAATACTTTTAGCCACAGCCCTGAACAAGCATGCAGATCAGATGCTCTGACTGAAGTCAGACTGGATTAGTTGCATGCTTGTTTCAGGTGTGTGATTCAGCCACTACTGCATCCAATGATATCAGGACAACCAGGCAACCGGTATTGTTAAAAAGGAAATATCCATATAACTCTCAGTTTAGGTTCCCTTTAAGAACAGACTTACGGTCTATCTCGTTCGTTAACCAGGGACTACCTGTATTCCATCCAGTCCACATCCACAAAACTCTTACAATTACACAGCATTCATGATTTAGAAGTCCAAGATAATTTATTTGTAAATAATTCACTTTTATCTGCTTGGGGTTACGGCTCGCAGAACCTTCCAGGAATTTTAAAGACCAAACCATGTTTTGCTAATCTTTTTTATGTAACTACAGAATGTATTATTGTCACAGCTCCGCCTAGCAAGTCCTGTGAGAGGAATGGTGCGGTACAGTACCTGCCCTTTTACACGTCACACACTCAGGACTGCATTAAGCCTTTTGTATTTTGATATGTATAGGAAAACTTTAAAACTGATCTATTTTTCCAAATTGTTTTATATTTTTTATAAGACTCTACCATGACCTTTCCGATGCCACCTCTACGAGTGCTGGATGATACTGTAAAAGCTTTTAATAAAAAATAACTTACAATAAACGCCTGATTTTTAGTTGGACTGCGAATTCAAGTTTGTTCATTATTCATTAAAGGAATGCATAAGTGACAAACGTGTATGAAGTTCCACACACAAACATGCTGTGTTGCTTTTCTTCCCCAGCCTGAAAGAGTTAATATTCAGCTATGCAACAGAGTTTCTGTCCAGTCGATAGTGTCCCTCACTGTTAATGACAGGACAGTGTTCTCCCCAGAATTTTTTTTACAGCAGGGTGGCATGAAAAAGTAGCTGCGTGGGGTGAGGAGAGATTTCAGGGCCGGTGCTTCTCTGCACAACTCTACTTACAGCAGAGGAGGAGGTGAGCAGATGACAGCCAGGTGCTGACCAAAATTAGCCAGGTGGAGCACCCATCTAAAAGAGCCTGGGGAGAACACTGCAGGAATAAAATAATTTTCTGGCAGATGACTGGGCTTCTGAGAGCAGGGGACAGATGAAAATATTTTAGCACTGAGACACAGGACAGACTATTCATTGAGCTGAGACAAAACAATACATTTAAGTTTTTAAAACATAATGCACCACACACACCATGCAATTTCCCCATCAGATAGATGGGTCAAGATTATTTTCCAAAAGGTGCAATCTGATTAGATTTTTTTCTTTCGATTTTTGTCTAGAGGTGATGGGAAAAATCGATCAGAAATCAGATCAGACCTGTTTAGAAATAATCAATCTGTGCGCATCTGTGTGGAACGCTCTACGGATAGCTGCACGGTTATATGGATTACTGGCCAGAGGAGTTGTGTGGTGCGTATCTGGTTGGCACAGATGCCCCCGTAACTTATCCATGTACTGTAACTATGGTTCTAAAAAAAAAAAAGTTTTATGGTCCAATTTCGTATGTGTGTCAAAGTTAAAAGAATTTTGTATTGCAAGTTTGCATTAGTTTGTTTTGTTTTTTTACAGTTCTCTTACTAAAGAAAAGTGTAGCTTTGAGTGTGGTGGATCACCTGCTGAGAGGACTTTGTGTTTTTGCCCTTCCCTTTGAAAGGGTTATAACCCGAATATATACTAACTGGGCTATGTGGGTATGGCATCTGTTGGTGCTAATCATGCTGTTCTGATTGCAGGGAACACCGGAGGCATAGAGTTCAGATTTGTGATCGGAGGAAAATGAGTTGAGTTTACCCGGGGCTTCTAATGGTCCCCCGCAGCCACTCACCGGCCCTGCCTCCTGTTCACTTCTGGAATTTGACTTTAAAGTCTGAAAACCACTGCACCTGCATTGCCTTGTCCTCGGTCCCGCTGATGTCACCAGGAGTGTACTGCGCAGGCACAGACTATACTGGGCCTGCACAATACACTCCTGGTGACATCAGCGGGAGCGAGGACACGGCAACGCCGGCGCAGTAGTTTTCAGGCTTTATAGTCTGAAATTCCAGAAGTGAACAGGGGGCGGGGCCAGAGCATCGTGAGTGGCTGCGCGGGCACAGGATGTCTGCGGGGGACCATTCAAAGCCCCGGGTAAGTTCAACTCCATTTTCCCCTGTCCCCCGTCCCCCCCCTACAGTATTCCTTTAAATTGTTGCCACTTACATGGCATGCACTGTTCTGGTTTTGGCTACATTTTACAGTATGGAGAGTGCAGTCTACATTCATTCCATAGGTGTTTGTTCACTGAAGATGGTCAGAGAGATGCAAATAATTCTGAATTAATGCCAATTTCATGGAAATATATGCAGCTTGAGAACAGACCAATCAAATGGTGGTAGTGTAGCATTTAATTTGTCTATTTTAAAGCTGCACACACTTGCATAAAAAAAAAAAAAAATTATCTGCACCTAAAGGCTTGTGCAGAAATTTCGAACACAGTGAATCCAGCGCAGGAGACTTGGGAGCACAGTGAGCAACTTCAGCACCGTCAGAAGATGGAGCTGAAGTTAATTTTAAAACACAATAATTCAAAATGATTTAATTCCCCATTGCAGCCTGGAGGGGGAATAGTATTTAACACGGCCGGGACTTGTGCAGCAGCAGGATCAGCCATATACCGGCTGTATCCTGCGCTCAAGTCTCCCGCACCGATTCCTCTCGTATGCAGATATTTAACACCATGACAAACCATTGACAAGTATTTTCCAAACATCGACCAACATATTTACATACTGAGCATGCAGATGAAACAAACTGCACGACATGGCCACATTCAAAACAATAATGTATTTCAAACGTCATTTGTACACAGTTGGCCAACTGCGCAATATCAGCCCAACATTTGTGTGAGTTAATTTGCTAGATGGATCTGGCAAACCACCTGTTATCAGTTGGTAATCTTGTTGATTGCCACATCAACACCCCAACATCAGACCACAATCAGGCGGTTTGGTTGAGTGTGTGTACGGGCCTTAAAGGAAATCTTAAGTCAAATTAAAATATTAATTTAACTTACCTGGGGCTTCTTGCAGCCCTCTAAAGTCGTCCTGTGCCCACAACATCCATCCGAGTCCCTCCGGCAAGCAGCGGGAACCCCCACAAAGCTGGCCAGCCACGTGCATTCTCACCATGCTCCTGCGCCAGGAGCGTTCTGCACATGTGTAGTACCCGGAAATCGCTACTGCGCATGCAAAGAGCACTCCCGGGCGCAGGAGTGAAATCAGGGTGCAGGCAGCTTTGTGGGGGTCATTGCTTGCCAGACGTTGTGGGCACAGGATGACTTCAGGGGCTGCAAGAAGCCCCAGGTAAGTTAAACTCATTTAATTAACCCTAACCCTTTAATTAACCATCCCTATTGCTCACACCGGTGTGAAATGATACAGCGCAGCAGATAATTGTAGCTGCTGCACTCAGATGTACAGTATTACTGCTCCGCTTTAAAAATGACATTGAAGGATCTGGCAATGCCCTGCATAGAGAACCATTGGGAAAAACAAGTCATGAGTCCACTATTAAAAGGTAATGTAAAATGTTTTATTGTGATTAACACTAATACAGATTTCAGAACCTATAGAGCAATTTTTGTGTGTGTGAGCTGAATGTTTTAGGGCTCATTTCCACGGAATTGATAGGCAGTGAAACGCCTCTCAAACGCTCACAACTGCTTGCTGCTGCCTGTTAACTGTATGTCGCTGCCTGGTAACTGCTTGCTGAGCACATAGTTTAAGGCTGGTTTCACAGTGGGACGTTACAGGCGCACGTTAGAGCAGCCTGTAACGCAGCCCACCGCACAGTAATGAAAAATCAATGGGGCTGTTCACAGTGCGGATGTTGCGTTACATTGTAACGCTGCGTCACAAGACAACGTACTGCATGCAGTACTTTGGACGCGGTTGAGCCGCGTTAGACTGCTTGAACATGCTCAGTAATGTTGGGGAGGAGCGGAGAGCGGCCAGGCACATGGCTAATTAATATGCACTGCACGTTATGACGTGCAGTGTTTACTTCCTGGAGCAGCCGCTCTGTGCGGCGATTGGCCGGCGGGACCACGTGATGCCGCATGCGCACAAGAGTGCGCAACACGGCATCACTGACGCCAGAGTGAGCTGCACAACGCGGCTCACTCTGACGTCCAGATCTAGCACCACCAGGCGTTCCGTTAGGGGGACGTTATGCGACCTTAACGCCCCTCTAACGCAACGTCCTGGTGTGAAATTAGCCTAAAGGTGGCCATACACTCGTTAGATTAGAAGCAGATAGATCATCAGATTTCTGATCTATCTGATGTGTTTAGGAACATTTTTTTACTAGGAACAGATTTCCAATAGATTTCAGTTTGAAATCTATTGAAAATCGATCTGATAGCTTTTTTTGCCATCAGATTTCCATTAGGGCTAATGCAAAATAAGGAATCTCAACAGATCGACCTAGATTTTCCAGCCTGCCAGATCGATCGAAATCAACCGCAAATCGATCGATCGATTAATCAATCGACCAAAAATCGGCTGAGTGTATGGTCCCCTTAACTGCCCGTAGAAAAGAGGCCTTAAGGTGGCCATACACTTATAGATTTGCAGCAGATTCAAACATCAGATTTCTGTCAAATCTGATGTGTGCCACACACTTGGAACAGATTTCCAATAGATTTCATTCTGAAATCTATTGAAAATTGATCTAAATGCATTATTGCACCATTAGATCCAATGCAACTCTATGTGCCATCGATCTGCTGCCAGCAACAGATCGACCTAGATTTTCCATCCTGTCAGATCAAATCGATCGATTTGCTGATTTGAAAGAATCGATTTCTGATCGATCGATTCTATAGAATCGATTTATGGCTGAAATCGACCAGTGTATGGGCCCCTTAAGTTTTATGAATAGAAAAGAAGTACAACTGGGGCCAGCATCTTAGGACATAGCAAAGCATGCAGTGTGCAGCCAGATGCACAGAAAGTAGGAATGGGCTGCAGATTAGCTCCCATTCTCTAGGAAGCGACCTTTATTCGCTGCAGCAAAAGATAACTTATCCTCAGCAGACCAGCAGGTGGAGTGCTAACCCAAGAATCACATTTTATTTTGTGATATTTCATATTTCCCTGGTTAAAATATAATACAGCTTAAAAATCTAATAAAATAAGTATTAAAAAAACAAAACAGTACAATCTATTTTAGCAGACTAAAGCTGTATGGATGGAGAAATAAGATTAGTTCTAAATGTGTTAATCATAAAGGACACCTGTAGTGAGAGGGATATGAAGGCTGCCATATTCAATTCCTTTTAAGCAATACCAGTTGCTTGGCTGTCCTGCTGATCCTCTAATACTTTTAGCCATAGACCCTGAACAAGCATGCAGCAGATCAGGTGTTACTGACATTATTGTCAGATCTGACAAGATTAGCTGCATGCTGATTTTGGGTGTTATCCAGACACTACTGCAGCCAAAAAGATCAGCAGGGCTGCCAGGCAACTGGTATAGTTTAAAAGTGTATAAATATGGTAGTCTCCACATACCTCTCACTACAGTCCTTTAACATGTAGTCAGTGGAGCGTGAATTACTGAAATGAACACCGATTACTTTTCAATGTACGTCTCTTTTTTTAACATTCAATCACTTAAAATGACATTTTCCCAGCAAGCTCAGGGTGAACCAGAAATCCTAGAAGTGTTAGGGCTTGTTTCCACTGTTGCGACGCGATTTCGGCCGCATTCCGACGCTTGTAAAAACGCATGCGGATGCGTTTCCACATGCGTTTTTACCCGCGATTTCGCGTGCGATTTAACCATGATTAACCATGACACTGCCAGGGCAAAATAAAATTGGAAAAGGTGCGAAATCGCACGCGAAATCGCGGGTAAAACCGCATGTAAAAACCGCATGCGTTTTTACTATTAAATACATTAGCGGCGATTCGCACGGATTCCCGACGCAGGCGAAATCGTTGGCTCTTTTGTGCGTTTTTTTACCGCTGAAAAAAACGCACATCACCAACGCTACAGTGGAAACAGGCCCACCCACTTGCATACCATGTGCGAATCTGCATGCGTTGGACGCATGCAGATTCGCGATAGTGGAAACGAGCCCTTAAAGAAACATTTACATTTCCTGCACCTGATTGGATACTTCACTTGACTGCAGTTCCACACACTCCTCCTTTAGTACATCTCTCTCCTAATGCCCTGCAGTAGTAGTATGTGCACCAGAACTGCACAGAGTACAAGTCAGAATTACCACATTGAAAATTAAAGTGCCTATAATGTATATATTTTGCTTGAGGTCAACAAGTCATCCTTCCAAGGTTAGGTCACCTCTGAATCTCTCATTGTGCACAATCTCACCAGCTTCTATGGTGTTTACAGTCCAGATATTTATAGCACCAGACTACAGGCAGAATACATAGATGCTGCACATAACGGGCAGATTATTTGACATGCTGCTTTTCCTGGCTTATTGCTCCCCCAGTGATCAGAATGATTGCTGTGCCAGTTTATAATTGGCCTCTGCTCTGGTCTAACAAATGCTCTTATTCAAGTGAAAAATGTTGTCTGTGTGACGTTATATTCATCAGAAGAATGGCGCACTGGTGCAACTAGTATTAGAGCCATGAGGACTTCACCTAATAGGATGCCTGTGTGTCTGCACTGTGGGGCAGCCAGATTCACTCCAATATCAATTTAATGTATGGTACTTTGTTGTTTCCACAGTCCACATACACATGGACATCAGTCTGTTCTTTAAGCAACTTTTGTCTTCCTTTTCTCCACCAAATTCTTCAAGAAGAATTCTCCTAATAAAACAGATGTTTGTAAGTACATCTCATTCAGTGAAATCCCTGACACTTTTACATCAATATTATGTAGGTAGAAAATTACATCAATATTGAAATTTACAGCTGAATTGTGCAGAATGCACCCAGATGGATTGCCAATTTCTAAACCACTGATATTTTGATTACTGACTATATAAAGTGTGCTCAGAGGGCTCAACACAGAACCCAGGACTGGTGGCTGGTCCTGGCCATCTCCTTCCTGAGAATCTAGTGTGTGTGTACAGCCTTCTTGTTGCATCACTGAAAGATTAAGAGTTCGGGGACACTGAGGTAGCATTTGCCATGTGATGGATAGCTGTGTCCCCTGAGTGCAGCTTCAGTGCGCTATGGGGAAGGACTAGAATGCTGGGGGAGATGAACTAAAGAGACAGAAACCTAAGGAAGGTTTTTCTTTTTTGTGAACAAAGATCAAAAATCCTGCGCTTCCTTAACTTTGACAATGGCCCTTTAAAGAGACACTGAAGTGAAAAAAATATATGATATAATGAATTGGTTGTGTAGTACAGATAATGACTAGAAGATTAGTAGCAAAGAGAATATTTTCATATTTTTATTTTCAGTTATACGATGTTTTTTATAACATTGCATAACTCTCTAATATTTGCAGTTTACACACTACTCAACACTCTAAATGGTTTTACAGAGCAGGCCAGTGAACTTTTGTACTGTTCTCTGCAGTAAAAAAAAAAATACAGTTCCAGACTTCAGAAGACAGAGCTCTCTGCGGCTTTCAAGTCGTGGAGCTCAATGCCTCTTTTGCATAGATAACAACTGGCGTTTCTTAACTCTTCCTGTACTGGAAACAATATTAGACTTTTGTCTGTGCTGCTAATGTTTTATTACTTAGCTGTATTACACATACAAATCATCTTTTTTTTTCGCTTCAGTGTCTTTACGTGGTTAAATACTGATGGTGCTGTTCCTAATATTGGGTGGTGCCAGTGTCCTAAGCAGAAAAACAAGAAAAAGAGGAGCACTCCAATGGTGCATTAACCTTCTAATTGGATAAATCGCTGTTAATTTGCACTTACAGTGTAGTATATTTTCATGTCAGGCCTGCCAACGGGTTCGCTCTTAGCCCCTTGCGCTTGGCCAGAGCTGCAGGAGCGAAGGTAGCATAGAGGGACAATTGGTAAGCGGAGCCTGGCTACTTGGAAGCCATCTGACTACACTGTAACTATAAGTGCAACTTCACAGTGATGTATCTAATTAATCAATGCACAATTGGAACACTCCTCTTTTTCTAGTTCTTTTTTGTGGAAGTATTTAAAAAAATACTCATGGTGACATTTACAATTGATGTGCCAGCAAAAACACATCTTTTGTTTACAGTCTAATTCATGTTATTGGTCCTTTAAGCCCCATGTTTGTAGCTGATGGAAGAGTTTGTAAGGAATTAGGCATACCTGCTTTATAAGATGATCGAACCAGAGGTCCACTGGCTGTGTAAAGGAATCCTAATTTGTTTCCTACTTCCTCCCAGTACTTGAATTTTTCAGGTGTAATATATTCTTCAACCTGCAAAAAAGATTCCACCATTATTGTTACTGCGATTCCCCCCCTCCCCCCAAAAAAAGCTAATGGAGAGAGGCTTAAACTGCCCAGAATGTCAGTAGCTCCAATCTAATCAATAATGATCATTCAACTTAATTTTCCTGATTGAGATTGTAGGCATTGATGAGTGTAGGCCAGGGCTGTCTCAAAGTTGGTCGATAATGAACACTGGAAGCAAGTCACGGCCAACCTCGATGTCTAGTGCTCCCTCCCCTTACAATTCCCTGGTGTCTTGTGACCCCGTCCCCTATACACATCCCTGGTGTCTAATGCTTTCCCCCTCTCTCTCCCTCATGGCTTCCTTGGTGATCTAGGGCTTCTCCCCCAATATAGCTTTCCTGGTGGTCTATAGTGGGCCAAACATAATGCAACCACTTTCGGGTCAAATTTGATGGCGAGAGTTTGACATGAATAAATCCAGAAAGGCAGAAACGCTCAGACCCCCTGCCAGTTCAACCAAAGGGTGCAGGATCTGGGAAGCCAGGCCAATCCATATGTACAGAAGGATCCGCAACCAAGCAGAGGTGGAAACGCTGGTTTTTTTATTCAAAAATTCCACATGACAGATGCAATAAAATCACAAGGTTCAACTGACGTGTGTCGGGCTTACAATCTGCCCTTAGTCATAGTTAAAAGTGAACCTGCAAGAGGAGGGCTTTATGTAGGTGAGGGGAGAAAAAACACCACCCTATACCTCAACAAGCCCTCGCCTTAAAGGGAACATTACAAATGTGTGCATAATAAAAAATATATCACTTAGAAAGACAGATACATTGCATATACAAAGTGTGATATATAAATATAATCTACTATAGTTAATAGCAAACATTAGAAAAAATAAAAACTAAAAAGTAATGTAAAAAAGTTGCCATAGAAAAAGGACACTGGAACTAAAGAATCATATATGATGGCCCAATCTGCATAGGAGGGAAAAGAAAAGAAAAATGGAGAGGAAGGCAGAGCGGTCCCATGTATGAGAAAAAAGGGAGAGGGGGGTGGAAAAGGGGGGGACAAATTTGAGAAGCAAATACAACAGTTTGACATGAATGGTGTAGGCAATTATCAGTGAGACCACAGGTTACACCATGATAACCGGTTATACGCTATTATTTATTCAGTGATGGTGCCTGAATGTTGATTACGCAATAGGTTTAAATATGATCTTAAAAATTATATAAATGGGTTAGCCGCAAAACTAAAACCGCTGACAGATAAAGTAACGGATTATCTTGCTACAATGGCACCGAACCAAGAATTGTGATATATCAGGTAGCAAGTGGGTAATCCCTGCTTGATGGTGATGTGTTGGACTAATGGGCAAGTGTTAAGCTGGCCATACACTGGCCCGATTTGCCGCCGTTTCGACAGCAGATTCGATCACTGGGATCGAATCTGCTGCCAATCGTTCGCGCTACACGGCGAATTTTGATCAATTTCGTCCGATCTCGTCGATCGCTCCGTGCGGAAAATTACCGTCGATCGCCCGCGGGTAGGGAGCTCGTCGCTAGCGGCGTTCGAGTGCCCGACGCAATAGAGCGGCAATACATTACCTGCTCCGCCGGCGCGACTGCCCCCGGTCACCGCTGCTCCGTCTCCGCTCTGGTCTCCGGCATGCTTCAGTTCCTCCTGCCCGGCAGGAAGTTTAAACAGTAGAGGGCGCTCTACTGTTTAAACTTCCTGCTGGGCAGGAAGAAGTAAAGCATGCCGGACCTGGAGACCAGAGCAGAGACGGAGCAGCGGTGACCGGGGGCAGTCACGCCGGCGGAGCAGGTAATGTATGCGGCGGGGGAGCAGCGGCAGCAGCACCACCACCACCACAACAGATTGTGAATCGATTTCAGCCTGAAACCGTTCACAATCTGTTTGCAGTAAAGGTAGCCATATGATCCCTCTCTGATCAGATTCGATCAGAGAGGGATCTATCTGTTTGTCGAATCTGATGGCAAATCGACCAGTGTATGGCTACCTTAAGGATCTGACTGATGCCAAGGACCAGATCACTAGTCAGCTGGGTCAGGAATCACTTGGGGGGGGGGGGGGTTCAGTGAGTGCAGTACCTAAAAAAAAAAAAAAAAAAGTGGTGAAACATAAAGTCAACCAGTGAACCATTGAGAGGGTCATGAATGACCAAACTCCCTGACAAATATCAGGAGCAAAGGCTTGCCGGTGTGATTGATACCATAGTAAAACTACTGTACCATAAACTTTTGAAAACGTAAGGCTGGGCTTGACAGAATGGTGTCAGAGCACACAGTGCATAGACCTGAATAGCTGCAGACCTGTCAGAGTGCCTTGCCAGTTCCTGTCCACTGCTAAAAGTGCAAGCAATGAGCATGAGAGTTAGTAGACGACCACAGAGTACTAGAAGCCTGGTATGATGTATCAGGTGTTTTTAATTTAACCACTTGCCGACCGCCCACTCATAACGTGCGTCGGCAAAGTGGTAGCTACAGGACCAGCGACGCACATCTGCGTCGCGGGCTGCAGGCTAATTAATCAGGAAATAGCCGCTCGCGCGAGCGGCTCCTTCCTGTCAATTCAGGGGGCTCCGTGAATA
Organism: Hyperolius riggenbachi; assembly: GCF_040937935.1. Lineage (NCBI taxonomy): Eukaryota > Metazoa > Chordata > Amphibia > Anura > Hyperoliidae > Hyperolius > Hyperolius riggenbachi. Next base: position 121,789,917 of record NC_090646.1, on the reverse strand, counting down.
GCCTGCGGGCTGCCGATTGCAGCTCGCAGGCTAAATGTAAACACAAGCAGAAAAAATCCGCTTTGTTTACATTTTTACAACGCTGCTAACAGTAGCAGCGTTGTACTACATCAGCGATCGCCGGCCGGGGATCGCTGTCACATGACAGGCAGGAGCCTGTTAGAGGCTGCACAGGACAGATCCGTTCCTGTGCAGCCTCCGATCTCCGGGGCAGGGAGGGAGAAGAAAGAGAGGGGGAATCCTGCCGTGGAGAGGGCTTTAAGGTGCCCCCCGCCACCCACACACATGCAGGACCGATCAGACCCCCCCCAGCACATCATCCCCCTAGTAGGGGAAAAAGGGGGGCGATCTGGTCGCTCTGCCTGTTATTTGATCTGTGCTGGGGGCTGTAGAGCCCACCCAGCACAGATCTTAGAAATCAGCGCTGGTCTTTAAGGGGGGTAAAGGCTGAGCCCTGAAGTGGTAAAAGTTCTCTGTGTGCTAGGAAAACAAGTCTGATCAATGGAGGCTCCACAACTTACAAGACTTAAGTTAGGCATAAAAGGGTTGATAACAGCCCAACGTGCCAAACTGATTGTTCCTTCTCTGCCAGGAATTCAGTCTCAGCACACTATTAAGATTCTATCAAACCTCACTCAATGAACTAGATGCAGTGCAGCGCTATGTGGCCATAGATCTCCCATTGCTACTGCTCTTCCTCATCACATGGACACTTTGCAACATGTTTGATCAGAAATGTCCAAAATAAATTAATTTGTGTGCTGAGATTTCATCAGAGTTATTAAATGGGCCAGAAAAATCTAAACATATTTGCCTAGCTTAAAGAAAACTTTTAAAACAAAAAAAAAAAACCCTCTGGAGGATACTTACCTCGGGAGGGGAAAGCCTCCGGATAGCAACGAGGATTCCCCCGTTAGATACAAAAGTGACATGAATGATTGATTGATAAGAGATTACTGTTCAAGGTATATATGTTAGCTTCTTTTAGTATTGGATGTTCTATGATAGTTCATTACAACACTGGCAGTTATAGTTCAAAATAACACATTTGTTCATTCTCATCAAAAACTATCTATGAGATATTTCTAACCATAACACTCTCATGGAAGATTGACCATGAGAGTGGTGCTATCTAACTATAACATTTTCATGGAAGACTGACCATGAGAATTTTGCTATCTACAACACTAGTCAAAATATGAGATATTGTGCAAGTTCTCACATAAGCAAAAATAGTCAGACGTGTTCTGTGACGCTTCTAAACCACGTTGTGATCACGCAGTCATGCGTCTTGTCTGCACAAGCGCATGGATGAAACATGTTCTACGCCTGCGCAGACATTGAATTCGGTCTATATAAAGGAGGGAAAAATACTTTCGAGTTGGGACTCTTGAAGAACAAGCAGACATGCCGTCCGTTTGTGTTGCCAGCCAGGTATTTTCCCCTCCAAGGTCGCTGAGGTCCCCCGATCTTCTCTGGCTGATGTTACAATACTTGGTAAGAATATTGGTACTCACTAATTACTCAAAAACAATTTAACTATGATTCTGCAAGTCTAGATAATTATTATAACAGGATTGTAGCTCAATAAATATTACTATTGAACCTTTCCTCATGTTTTGCTGCAATTAATTTTACCCACTACGATGGTGAGCGAAGTTAGAGGGTTTAAAAACTCTTCCTGTGAGGCAAAACACCCCGTCCGGGCAATCCAGCGCTGCAACCCCTCCAACAGCGGCGAGGTAAATATTTAACTACCGCGATCCAGCACAGGCGCAGTAACAGCTCTTCGTTCGGGTAAGGCGGAAATAGCCGAGCCCGATCGTATCCGCCCTACTGCACAGGCAGAGGCAGAGGCCTTTGCACCTGCGCAGGAGAATGGATCGAACAGGCTTGTCTATTTCTGCCTTACCCCGAATCAAGAGCAGCTACTGCGTCTGCGCTGGATCGTGGCAGGTAAATATTGCTGCGCCTACGCAGTAATTGTCAGGCTTTGTCGGGTCAGGTTTTCGAGGAGCCAGCGCTGGAATCCCCCCAGGCTACAGAGGATGGGGAAGCCTCATTGGGACCCTGAGGCTTCCCCCTCCCGAGGTAACAGGTTTTTGTTGCAGGTTCTCTTTAAGGATATAACAACAACAATAACAATAATATTTATATAGCGCTTTTCTCCCTGGGGACTCAAAGCGCTGTGACCCTGCATTATGCAGTCTCAAAGGCTAGGGAAAAGAGGTGAGTTTTTAGCCTTTTTTTAAAGCTGTCCAGAGAAGGAGCCTCCGTACTGATTGTGGAAGTGAGTTCCATAGAGTAGGGGCTGCATAGGAAAAGGCCCGAGCACCAAATGTTAAGTGTATCCTGGGAATAACCAGCTTCATCTTGTTGGCAGAGCGGAGGGTGCGTGGAGGGGCATAAAGTTCCAATAGATCCGCTATGTATTTGGGTCCCATGTGGTGTAGAGCCTTGAATGTCAGCAGGCAGATCTTAAAATTGATTCTCCATTTTACTGGCAACCAGTGAAGAGTTTGCAGTACTGGGGTGATGTGTGAGCTGCGGGGGGCATTGGCTAGGAGTCTGGCTGCAGCATTCTGTACTAGCTGTAAGGGGCGCAGAACCTTATCTGTAGATCCGATTAACAGGGCGTTGCAGTAGTCTAGGCGGGAGGATACAAATGCGTGAACCAGGGCAGGTAGGTCTTCAGCTGGGATAAGGTGTTTGATTTTCGCTATATTTCTTAGATGGAAGAAGGAAGACTTGACGACAGCTGATACCTGCTGTCTGAGTTTTAGATTTCCATCCAGGATCACCCCAAGGTTTCGCACAGAGTCTTTATACTGTACAGTATCTCCCCCAATTGCTAGTTTGAGGTGGTGAGCGTTTTGAACTTTATCCATCATGTGTGGACCACCTACCACCAACACCTCTGTTTTGTCAGAGTTCAGCCTCAGCCAGCTGGTGTTCATCCAATTTTGTAAATCCACTAGACACACATTTATGGATGCTGATGGGTCTTGGGTGCCAGGCTTGAAGGACAGATACAGTTGTGTGTCATCTGCATAACAATGGTATCCTAAACCATAGTTCTGGATTATTTTGCCCAGTGGGAGCATGTAGACTGCAAAGAGTAATGGTGATAGTACAGAACCCTGTGGAACTCCATAGGCAAGTGGCACTGGATTAGAGTAGTGTGTGCCCAGACAAACTTGCTGTGTCCTGCCAGATAGGAAGGTCTGAAACCAGCTAAGAACAGTACCCCTTAGGCCACAGTAATTCTTCAGTCGCTGGATTAGTATTTCATGATCCACAGTATCAAATGCTGCTGACAAGTCAAGAAGAATCAGAATTGAGCAATCACCCTTGTCCCTTGCAGTAAGTAGATCATTCATTACTCGGACTAATGCTGTTTCAGTGCTGTGCCTTTTCCTGAATCCTGACTGAAAAGTATCAAAGATGTTGTTATCTGTAAGCCTGGCTTCTAGCTGGTTGGCGACTGCTTTCTCGATAACTTTTGATAGGAATGGTAAGTTCGCCACAGGTCTGTAGTTGGTTACAGAATCAGGATCTAGTGATGGTTTCTTCAGGAGGGGTTTTATGATTGCTTTCTTTAGTTCTTCTGGGAAAAGTCCACTTTGCAAGGAGCACTGAGTGATTTTGTGAAGTGCTGGCCTGAACAGCGCTGGGCACTGCATTAAGGATCCAGTTGGCCCAGGATCCAGGTCGCAGGTAGTGGGGCGGAGACTTTGAATGAGAATTCCAAAATCTTCTACACTCAGAGTGTCAAAGACTTGCCATGGTGGTACGGTAGTAGGTATATGCAACGTCCAGTGGTCAATTGATGTTGTTGGTGTAATGCTGGCACGGATGGTCGACACCTTGTTTGTGAAGAAGGCAGAGAATTCCTCACACCTTTCCCTGGAGTATGTGGTTGGGGCTTTTAGGCAGGAAGGATTGCAGAGTGATTCCACTGTGTGGAAGAGTTGAGCAGCTCTGTTGTTGGCTGTAGATATTTTGTGCGAGATAAAGTCTGATTTTTTCTTGGTTATTGCTTGTTGGTATTGTCTGAGGTGTTGAATTAGGCTAGATTTGTGCTCCTCAGACCCTGATTTACGCCACTGTCTTTCTAGTCTGCGCCCTTTCTTTTTTAGATCCATGATGGTTTTGTCAAACCAATTAGCTTTCTGCTTTTTGGTTGCTGATTTGGTGCGCCATGGGGCAATACTGTCAAGTGTTTCATATATCGTGTTGTTGTACTGGGCTACTAGAGAGTTTGGGTCCATTTGACTGTGGAGCAGATTTGTAAAATCCAGGTTGGCAGTTATCCTCTCCGGTGTTAATTTACTCAAGGGACGGGTTTTGATTGTTTCTTTAGGGAGCTGCTTGATAGGATGATGTTCAATAGTAAACTGTATTATGTGATGGTCTGACCACACCACTGGGGTTACTGTTATGTTACTAATGTCCATTCCGAGGTGGAACAGTAAGTCTAGCGTATGCCCTCCTCTGTGGGTAGCTGATTTTACAACTTGTGTGAAGCATAGTCCACCCATGAGATTTATTAGTTCATTTGCATCTTTTGATTGAGTGTTATCAGCCCGGACGTTGAAGTCACCAAGGATGATCCATCTCGGATAAGACAGAGCCAGCATGGCCAGAAGTTCTGGGAATTCCTGTAGGAAAGGGTCAGCATCTCCGGGGGGACGATAAACCACTAAAATTTTGAAGCCTTTACCAGCTGAGATCTGGGCACCTATACATTCAAAGGACTTTGTTAAGCCAACATTCAGGGCTCTGAGCTGCAGAGTTGTTTTGCCACAAATTGCTACACCCCCTCCTCTGCGGTCTCGTCTTCCCTCACTTAGGACTGAGTAATTGTATGGGATGGTTGCTTCCAGTGTGGGGCCCGCATTGGCATCAATCCAGGTTTCAGTGATGCATGAAAAATCGCATGTCTGAATAAGGTCCGCAATAATGGCTGTCTTATTGTTTATAGAGCGGGCATTGCAGAGCAATGCAGTGACTGCATGGGGCTTAGCAATGGTGACTGGGTTCACTGCCGGGGTGTTACTGCATCTCTGACTAGGGACATGGTAACTTCTGCTACTTTCAGCCTCTGATTTCCAGTAAACATCACTAGAGATCGCTGGAAAGTTCTTTTCTTTGAATGGACCTGGGTCCCTGAAGTTGGACTGAGACTGAGTGTGGCACTTTTTATGGGCCTGGCCGCCTTTTTTACCTCTGTGCGTTTTATTTAAAATCCCTAGAGATTCCAGCTGCTAATGTCTTGGTGCCAGATACCACAGGACACCTTCAGAGCTCTTGTGAAGTTCATGCTTCAATGGGTCAGAGTTGTTTTGACAACATTAAGGTCACACAATATTAGACAGTGGGTTATAATGTTATGGCTGATCAGTGTATATTTTAGTATTTACACTTCCAGTCCAGGAATGTACATACACATAATGTAGTCAACAGACTCTATATACTCCCTGCATCATTCCCAATAAGTTTCATTTGGGAAAAGGGTATTTCCTCAGGTCAGTGGGTTTACCTTACATGCCTCCTAATCCACAAGAAGTGTATTACCTTTAGATGACGTTTTGTTGGCTGCATGTACTGGCCAAGGGTCACACAGTCCACGTCTGCTTCTCGCAAAGCTGCACACAACACACAAAAACAGGAGGGGGGGGGGGGGGGGGATAATCGTCACTATGCTTCAAAGAGTTTGCAGAAGTCACAGATGCTATCTTCAAACTTTCCCTGTGGATAAACGACGGGTAACTAGAAAGGGGAGGGAGGGCATGGCAGCTCCTAGAGCTATTAGAAACCAGGAAGAAGAAAAACATAAAGAGTGGTGCTTGGTTCCCTTTAAAGGGTACCTGAACCATGTAAAATTATTTAAAATAAATATGATGTACCTGCTTGTCTATCTGGAAGCTGAAAGCCTTATGGTGGCCACTAATGATCTATGTAGTAGAGGGGTAAACTGAGTGAATATATTGAATAGATACTTTAGGCAGTCCCTTATATTACCTAGAAATGGAAAGATTGGACAAAAAAATTGGATCATTAGTGAGCACCTTAAAGTGAACCTGAACAGAGTAAAATGATCGCCATTTTTAAAATGGAGGACGGAGAATTCCATCGATCAGAGTGGACAACCGGGATGCGGATAGAGAGAGAGCGCGGGAGGTAAGTACGAGATCTGTATTTTTATTAGGACTTATTTTTCAGTTCAGGTTTGCTTCAAGGGCTCTTTTCCACTATATCAGTTGATGTCAGTTATAACTGCAGAGACAGCTGATGTACACGGTAAGGTCCGTGTTCACCCATGGCTTAACCTCCTTGGCGGTAACCCCGTGTGTGACACGGGGTAAGCCGCCGGAGGGTGCCGCTCAGGCCCTGCTGGGCCGATTTACAGAATTAGAATTAGCACTTTGCTAGCTGCGTGTTTGGTCTGATCGCCGCCGCCGATGCGCCGCTAATACAGGGCCCCCCCCGCATACCCCTTGCGCAGCCTGGCCAATCGCCGCCAGGCTGCGCTATGGGGTGGATCGGGACTCTCTGTGACTCGATGACGTCACTCCATTCGTCGCCATGGCGACGGGGGAAGCCCTCAAGGAAACCCCGTTCAGAACGGGATTTCCTTATGGGCAAGCGGCGCCGGCGGCGATCAGAGGGGACGGGCGGACGCCGCGGGGATGGGGGGGGGGGGGAAGCATGTAGCTAGCGCTAGACTAGCTACATGCTAAAAAAAAAAAAGTGAAAAAAAAGCCTCCCGCGGCTGCGGAGCCGCACATATCATACCGCCAGGGGGGTTAAAGGACTTACAAGGCGAATTAAAAAAAAAAAAAAAAAAGTTCAGTACCTGCATCAAATTTGAATGCACAGTGGGTCCGCTGTTAAATTCCCCTCCCCCCCTAATTTTAATACAAGGCGGGGTTTTGGAAGGGTGGGTGTTTTAGAAGGGAATATAGGAGCTTGCACTGCAGACTAAATGCATAGGGCGGAGCTACGTCACGTGACCGGCCGAGCAAGGAAGTTCCAGGACGCGAGGGTCTGAGGCGGCGTGTGTGTGAGAGGCTACCTGGGACAGCAGCCTATATATGTATTTAAACGCTGTATGGGGGGGGGTGTTGGGAAGGGGGTGGGGGAGTGTGTCCCTGCACGAGGTGGTATTCACATTTACCTGTGAATGGTGATGGGCAATATGTGATTATTGGATTACGCTATGTGCCCTTTTTTCTCCATTTTTATATGATGTGTTGGCTAAACCATTAAGGAATCGGTTGAAGTTCTGGGACATCCAGCTGGAGGATCTGAACGTAACTGTTGGATGGTGACTCTATAGAACTGAACTTATATTGGTCTGAGCCATGAGCGCTTCTGAACTCTTTATTTATTTGATATTGGGGCATATGTTCCAACCAGACACCCCGGCACCTGACTGATGGCTGGCAAAGGAAAGCATCAGCTGCAAACACATACTATGAAGAACTTTTATTGACAAACACAAAAGCTTTCTACCTTCTGAAAAAATTGGATACAATAAATTGTGAAATTGAACTTTGGAATCAAAATACTGCGTTGTGGTTTCATCACTTACATAGATCCTCTTATACAGAAATCTGGCCATTGATGTGGCAGCCTCACTAACTCCAGGTGGAAATACCCATCCACAGTGATATAAAGCTACAGGCATCCAATGTGCTAGCCAATCACAGGGATTCTACTGCTCGAGTTAAATCTATGTTTATCTCATGTCACCCACCTGTCATGGTCTCATACACTTGTTCATCTGTCTCTCCTAAGCCCAGCATGATGGACGTTTTCGTTAGAATGTCTTGACGGGCATACTTGGCGTGCTTCAGGACACTCATGGACTGATCAAAATTAGCTCGCGGATCCCGTACATGCCTGGAGAAAAGTGAATGTTTTCCACAAGTTAGTCTTAACAGACACAGAGTTCAATACACAATATTATTTAACTTCCAGTTACTTGGAAGCAGCCAGGGGTTGCCTCTGGGTAAACCTGCACTCCTAGCTGCTGTTTCTACACAAGTCTTATTTTAAACAACTCTTAAAGAGACTCAGAGACAAACTTAAGTCCTGCTCTGATACTTACCCAGGGCTTCCTCCTGCCCCATAAACACGTCCAAGTCCCACGTCGTCCTCCCGCGGTCTGCCGTTCAGCCACGGCGAGCTCCGTTACGAGGCTCAGTGACGTCACTCCGGCAGAATGTGGGAGGATGACATGGGACTTAGACATGTTTATGGGGCGGGAGGAAGCCCCGGGTAAGTATCAGAGCGGGACTTAAGTTCATCTCTGAGCCTCTTTAAGGTCCGTACACACACTAGATAAAAGGCTGTGCACACAAACGAACAATGTTGCGCCAACGATATTACCCTGGGAAAACCAAAGTACAAATCTTTCAAATGACGCTGTGTACACACACACACACACACACACACACAGACACACACACACACACACACACATACACACATACACACATACACACACCTATTTTCCAAACCACAGTCACCATATCACAATATATGCACAATATTTCCTTTATGACCTTGTACACACCTGGCTGCCTCCTAAATATCTGTCCAATAGTTCTCTGAATTGATCAGCCAGTTGGATCGGGCAGAACCCTCAATATCGGTCGCTCTGCGTTGTCATTTAGCATCATTTGGCTAAAACTTTTGCAACGACTGTCATCTGATACAATGATATCTGTCGCTCGGACGTTTCACACGACAGTTATCTAGTGTATGTAGCTAGCTTTATTATCTGCTAAGACCACATTTCAGCAGCACCTAGTAAGTGAAATCTTGCTATGGTTGACTTTTTGAGATAAGGTAATGGAGGGGTGTGACCTGACTGAGTACAAACCAATCAAATTTCAAAAAGTAGAAAATGTTTATTTATAAATTGCACACAAAAATATTAAAACATGAATAACACTACTCCCACCTATTAGACACCCGCCCCTACGTCCACCCCCTCCCCCAAGAACCCCCCGGCCCTAACAGTACCAGCTAGATCAAAAAACTCATGTGCACATGAAGAAAATAGACCTGCGCAGTATCCCCCTGTGCTAACTACCACAGAGGAAATGACCAATCACACTTTTAGCTAAAGGATCTGCAGATCGAATCACAGAATCTCACTGTGAATTCAATGAAAAGTAGATGTAGGTGTACTGGTCAATGAGTCAAATGTTCAAAAAGCAGATTGTGCAATCTCAAAGAATGAGCCCTGAGCCTATGCCAACCAGCAAACCTGCACAACAATGTCTCTGTGTGTCTGACGCACTCCAGCAGCTTAAGATGACAGAGTCCAGAAATGAGCCATGATATAAATCAGCATCTCAGTGTACCAGTTCACAGCCAGGGTTTGAGCCCAATTGACAGGCATAGCATCCTCCCACATAAGGAGCACATTGCATGTAGTACAGCTAAGTAAGCATGAGGAAGGCACATAAAGCGAAAATTTGTTGCAGCAGCAAAGCATGTATGACAGCAGTTCATATAAGCAACATGCATGTGTCAGGCGTGCGGACAGACTGTGCTGAATCGGCAGTAAGCAGTATCAACGCCCAGGGGCTCTTACTGTATCCAAGATGTCAAGGTAGCTGGAGGTTTGCAGGTGCCATGGTTGCTGGAGGCTTGCGTATAAGGAGTTGGCTCATCTGTGGATCCAAGAAGGAGCGGCACTGCTATGCGAAGGAAAGCCAAGGATCCATGAGGCAATGGGGAGGAAGAGGAGAGGCATGCCAATGGCGGAGGACGGCGTCCTCAATCGATTTCGCCGGCTCTTCCGGCTTCTTCAGGAGGCGTGTCCCTCTGCTCGTGACTCTGCGGCTAAGTGCAGGCCGACGACCAATCCGGCCCAAGATGCGACGCCCCCCGCCCCCGCCCCAGGGCCAATGCGAGCGGGGGGGCGGGGCGGGCAGACACGACGGGCGCGCCCAATAGCGCGCACGAAGCGTCCGCCAAGCCCCGCCCACCCGCACGCAGGCCCCGGGGAGGGGGCGGGAGACACCACAGGACAGCCGGATCAGACGGGGGCAGCACAGCAGCGGCAGAAATACAACTCCTATCAGACTATAAATGGAGCATACGCCCCTAATGGTGAAAACCATCAATTGAACATGATGGAAACTTATCAATCAAAAAACAATAAACAATAATCATGTCAGTCATATTACATATTGCAATGGATAGTAGATGTAACCTCGCAAATTACTCAGAATTGCTATGGTTGACATTGCGTCCAGCGGCACCGTCTGGTGTTCACGGTCTGAGCCCCAAAGACCTCATCTACACTGAGGCTACATGCAGTTTTACTCTGATTGTAACTGGTATGTGGTTGATTCAGCTACGGTCTGAATTCCCTTCATGGAACCTGCAGCTCTATCGCAACAAGAACACTCATTGGGCAGCCATAAACGTACCATTCAGTAATTAAGTTTGGAAGTAAAAAAAACAACACCGATTCAGCAATACAGAATTTACAGATCTGCTTTTGCTCCATGGCAGAGTCCTGACTAATATAAATACTTTGTCATTTTGTGGAAGCATCTTGGTGCTTGTTTTCCAAGCAAAACAACTGTTGCTTTGCTGCAGGAAGTATAAGTGCTATATATGAGAATGCAGTGGACAGTTCAATGGGCATTGGTTAGGGTTTCCACTCCGCACTGAATTTACTAAGAAGTAGCTAGGTTTAGGACGGACTGCTGTACAAACATGCTGCTCGTTTATCTCTCAACTATGGAGCGGGGGGGGAGCATGAGTGGGAGGTGCCCTGCTGTTGCGACAATAGCATCGCCCATTAATGCAGGATGAATAACTAATTATGTGGTCATCAACAAACTCACACCAGATTTTCACTCGAGACAACCGTAATTAATTGTTTAGGCCAACGAAAATCAAAGATGTGTGAACCTTTTGTTATTATGGTTATTTGGATTAGTCTTGCAAAGAGAGGAAAAGTAGAACCAAAGCACTGAGCATGGACAATTTGCCAGCTGCTTCTTTACTAAACATTGCCCTCTAGTGGACAGAAGAACAGTTTTTTTTATTGACAACTGAAATGAGGGGGATATGGAGGCTGCCATATTTATTTCCTTTTAAGCAATACCAGTTGCCTGGTCATCCTGCTGAACAATTGCCTCTAATACTTTTAGCCACAGACCTTGAACAAACATATGCAGATCAGGTATTTCTGACATGATTGTCAGATCTGACAAGATTAGCTGCAGGCTTGTTTCAGGTGTGTGTTTCAGACACTACTGCTGCCAAATAGCTCAGGGGGACTGACAGGCAACTGGTATTGTTTAAAAGGAAAAATATGGCAGCCTCCATATTCTTCTCACTTCAGTTGTCCTTTAATGAATCTACAGAACAATATGGCAAGCTATTGATTCCTACTGCAATCCCCAGCTGCTACTCCTCTATCAGCCGCAGTGAGGGTAGGGACACCACTAGGCAGAATTACATGAGCTTTCCCCATAGCACACAGTGATAACCGCATATGCGATTCTGCCTAGTGTGTTCCTACCCTGAAAATTTTCCAACATAGCTGATCAATTTTCACTCCATTAAATTGCATGAAACTGATTAAAGGTTAATGACCTAGCCAGGCTGGGGGAAATATATTTCAGTCAACTAAGAGCAAAGTGATCAAATTGGCCAGATAACTAGATAGGTGAATTGCTAACTTCAGCACGCAGATTCCTAGTCATAATATTGCATCAGATCATACAATGGGCTTGATTCATGAGAAAAATAGCATACCTTATCAGAGTTAACACACATTATGAAAGTAGCATAGCGAGCGCTACGAACTTATGCCTGCTAATTGGCAATGACGAGAGCTCCACTCGTCCTGCCCTGAGCCCCTGCGAATCCAATCACTTTTAAGGACATTATCCCCGCACTTTGATTGGCCCAATAGGCTGCCTGTCACTTGACAGGAAACTTGATAGGCAGCCTATTGGGCCAAAGGGCAGGGATAATGTCCTTTAAAGTGATAAGGTATGTTAACTCTGATAAGGCATGCCATTTGTCTTGGTGAATCAAGCCCAATGTAAGAAAAACCGAGCAGTGTGAACTGCACAAAAATGCCCCGCTTTATTTCATATTATATTTTCTAAATCTCTCATTTGGCAATATTAAAAGCCTTATTAAATCCATTAACATGATTTGCACCCACCATACATAAATATGACCTACATTTCAAAAATAAAGTTATGGGCATCAGAAGTGCTGAAAAAACAACAACAACAAAAAAAAACACTGCAAAGAAAATCTCTGCACACATGTACCTTTGTAAAGCTGGCACTGTCTCCACGTTGTGAGCGTAGACATCTAGACCAGAATGAACAATGGTTTCTACAGCTTTCTTATCTCCCCGGAAGTCTGGTGTCAGACATTCAACAAGAATTTTAGGATTTCTGCAGAAAGAAAAACACGATGAATTCATTAAAAACAAATTCCACTATATAGTTTCATATCACCATGTGCACTGACACACTTGTAAACTCTGAACTGTAGTATGGTATACAACTATTTAAGAATGCCCCCACTTGGCCCTATCACAACCCACTGTAACTGGGTATTGCACACAATGCTACAGGAGCACACGCTATGTAAGTAATATAATGTGTGTTACAGCAGCAAAGTGTGTGCTACCCAGGTACCCTGGGTTGCCCTAGTGCACTGGCATAAGTACCAGTAAAACTGCTGTGTGCTACCTGCGCATGGAAAATCTACTGACTTTTATACTGAGCCAACCCCATTATGTGCCGCTGGCAAGAGTAGAGACTTCTGCTGTCTAGTTTATTTGCTTCCTGCAATCAGTGTCTGGCCTCTTGTTTTTATTTGCTTCACCAAACCCACAAGCTCATCATACATTTCTTGCTCATCATACACCCCCCCTCCGTTACTTAAGGCATAGAGGGAACTTCCATATGCACAATCCAGGGCTGAGTTTCAGTGCTCTCCTTATCACGAGAGGTGCTGGCTGGAGCCATGGCAACCGGACGCTTATCAGCAGGGAAGAGCAGCGAGACTCAGTGAGTGCTGGATTGTGTATATGAGAGTTCCCACTATGGTGCAGTAAGTAACACATGGCAGAACGGGAGGCCCGAGGCCCCTGCCACCGCATGGGTTGCTTGAACCCTGGTGGCGCCTCTACATGCAGCAAGACTGGAGGTTCTTAGCAGTCCATACTCCACAGAGTACAGATTCTAGGTTGGCAAAAAAGTGCAATTTAAACTTAGTGTCAGGTTTGGAAATTTATAGCTGAATTATAGGAATTTTTTTTATTAAATGAACTCAAACTTGTGCAGCAGTGACACATGTGCATAGAAACCTTTAAAAGAAAACCAGAGACGGGATAATTAAAAAGATTTTATACATACCTGGGGCTTCCTCCAGCCCCATAAGCCTGGATCCCTCCCACGCCGCCATCCCCCGATGTCTGCAGCTACGAGACCCGGGTCGCCGCACTGACGTCATCGGAGCCAGCTACGCCGGTGAAGTGCGCCCTCTACGTATCTCTCCAGCGACTGCTGGAGAGGTACGCAAACAGCGCACTTCATTTACGCTTAGACTGGCTCAGACTGACGGCAGTGCAGGGACCCGATTCTCGTAGCTGCAGACATCGGGGGATGGCGGCGTGGGAGCGATCCAGGCACATGGGGCTGGAGGAAGCCCCAGGTATGTATAACATTTTTCCTTATCACTTCTCTGGTTTACTTTAAATAAAAGGAAGTTTCACATATATCTCTGAAGACTGGTATAAGATCAAGAGAGAACAGAGAAAGCACAAATACCTTTCTTTTAAATGAAACACGGTTTTTGCAAAGTGTTCAGCACCTCCATCTGGAAGATCTAAAGAGCAACAAGCCAGAATTAAACACCGGAAAATAGTGTAAATAGGAAAACAGCAGGTAAGAAAAAAACCCAGAAATTCCTCTCTCAAGCATATGCACATAAGCACAGGGATGACTGGCAACTTTTCCAGGGGCTCCTTTTTCCAGGTGACAGGAGTCTCAAATATGCGTATCATTTTAATGTGAGGCATGTGAGGGGTAGGGTTATGTTAGTTTCGAGGGTTAAGGCTAGGATTATGCTTAAGAGCAAGATAATGGTTAGTGTTTGGCCTCAGATTACTGGGAGGTCTAGTGTTAAGGCCTTTCCACACGCTAGATTGAACTTGCCTGAGGCAGCCAATAACAACGCCTCTACAATAATCCAACAAGTGAACAAGTGCTGCTCTTCTGGCCCCCAGTCCCACCAGGTTTTTCAGAGATGGTTGGCAACTGCTGAATTTTCAGTCTCCTGGCAGATGTTCTCGCATCCATGGACTACATCTCCTGGCATGCATTGCCACCCGAGCACGTGAGACACTGCGGGAAGTTGAAAATTTGGCAGCTGCGAACGATCTCTGAAAAACACGGTGGCTCCCATACGGACCAGGCGCCAGAGGAGCAGCACCTGTAGCTAAGTTAAGAGGTTCGCTCCAACCTCTCCTCCACCCCCACCAGGACACTCCATTGCAAACTTCCCTATTGGAAAATGTTGTCCCTGGTGTCCCGTTCCATTTAAGGCAAGTTCACAACAAAATGCAGGCATTGTAACACAAAAAGTCGCACTAGAATAGTAAGTCTATGCAATGTTCATCTGGTGCAAATGAAATTCAACAGACTACAGTATCCCAACGCAGTGCATAACCGCATAATGCGCACATTAACAGTGGCAGTGACTTTTCATTGATTGCATGCTTCACTGTATGCAATGTAATGGTTGCATAGCGTGCAATGCGACTTTTCCCCCTTCATTGCGGAACACAAAGCAGCTCCCACTGTGAACTTGGCCCAAGTCTGGTTTAAACTGTGCTCAGTGCTTTTCACTGTAGCCTTGCACTGTAGCACAGTGGGCAATAGACATGTGCAACAGACTGAAGCTTTTGCACAGACCCGGTCATTCATGTCCATTACGGTACAACACAACCAGGTCTATCATTCTGGAAAGTGGATTCTTATCATAAATGGCACCTACACCTGGACTTCAACGGGCACTGAAAAATAATGTACGTTTTGCGTTGAAGGCAAGAGTTCACACCACACATATGTACACTGAGCCTAAAAGTGGCCATACAAGACTCGATTTGCAGCAACGAAATGTAGCAAATTTGATAATAATGCATGCTCCCCAGTCCCGCTCCCGTGGCAGTAGTACTGCGCAGGCGCAAAGAGCTCCCGACCGGCGGCGGGTGGACTGCGCATGTGCAGTAAGCCCCGACTGGCCGAAGAGCTCTCACGGAACATCCAGGAGGCAGAGGACGGCGTCAAGGGAGTGATCAGGCTGGAGGGGACTGGAGGTAGCCCCAGGTATGTATGAATTTTTTTTCATGTTATCCCAGGTTCCCTTTAAGTATCAGTAGTAAGAAACTGGGGTAGCTGATGGGATTAGGCCAGCATTTCCTCATGCGGAAAA
This sequence comes from Hyperolius riggenbachi, assembly GCF_040937935.1. Lineage (NCBI taxonomy): Eukaryota > Metazoa > Chordata > Amphibia > Anura > Hyperoliidae > Hyperolius > Hyperolius riggenbachi. The sequence goes on along the minus strand of NC_090646.1, from coordinate 121,774,410 downwards.
CTTTGGACACACTGTGCAGAGGTATAAAGCACACTAACCATCTCTATCCACAGAGGTCAGCACCACGTAGTCCAGTCCCCACTCCGCTATGGCTTTAGCTGTGTTGTAAGGCTCTTCCGGATCAAGTGGAGGAGGCTTCCTAGCAGTTTTCACAGAACAGAATCGGCAACCGCGGGTACATGTATCTCCCATTAACTGGAAATAAAACATAAGGCAAAGAGTTCTAGTTACTCTCTAAATACGAACCGATAAAGGCAAGATCTACCAAGCAATCAGTTATTCTATAACAGAAAATTGTGGAACTGATGTGCCACACTACATCATATAATCTTAACCACATTTCATCAGAAATCTGATTGAAATGGACAGGACTACTGCACTGCTAACTTTCTTGAGCAGAACAGAAAAAAAAAAGCCTACATCAGGCCCCTTGGGAAAAAAAGGGCCTCCCATTATAAAATCCGCGATTTGTGGCAGTGGGAAGAAATTTGCAAGCAAGAAGGCACCGAGTCTTGCCACTATGCAATGCCACAATTTGCACAGCAGCAATACTCAGTGCCCGCTATTCTATTGGGCGCCTCCCTGACCCTAAATTTACTCTCATTGCCACAAGTTGCGACTCTGTGCTGGAAGAGGGGTGTGGGAAGGTTAGGCGTCATCGGGAGGGGGATGCATCAGTAGAGTGAGGGTTCTGTGTGAGAGTAGGGTTTGGTTTACTCATAGTAAAATATCGGTAAAGATTACCAATATTTTACTGTCAAAATCCAGTAGTAGAACATATTTTACTGGCAGAAAGCCCCTGCACCTTTCATGTATGCCTCCTAAAACACTGCATTGTTGATTAAGGTAATGAAATATTTAGCACTTCAGACTTGCTGAGGTTGACCTTAAAGCTACTGAGAGCACCGAATATCTCAAATTCCTTACAAATATTAGGAATAGAAGTGTGTGGTTGAGAGACATTTACAAGCAAGTCATTCACATAAAGAACAACTTAGAAAAATATGCATTTAAGATCTTATAGCAAAAACACTTTTTTTGTAGAATATCTAAAAAAAAAAAAAAGAAAGTGCTTCCTCACTGGTAAAAACATGCACACTCCCATGCATTACTCCTCACTTCCTGACAGTTTGCCGGGTCGCATGGCACTCTCAGTAAAATGTTAATTCGGGAGGAGAGAAAGAACGATCGGCACAAGATGATGCGATGGCAAATGTTGGGGGTAACAGGTGTAGCAGCTGTGACTCCAAACAGGCAATGGTTAGCAATGAATGTAGAGAAAAGAATCCGGGCACCAACCGCAACAGAGTTAAATCACACCTTTATTGCATCCCCAAAAACACCTGACAAAAGGTAAAGTGTAGGCCTGACAGCAGTAAATGTTATGGTGGGTAAGAAGAACTGTTCTCCTTGTGGCAGCCACACCACTACAGTGACATCAAGCCAATGGGGAAGGCAGCAAGCTTACACTGCCAGGGAAGATGGGGGGATGCCTGCAACATAGCTGTGAATGATGCAGTTATAAAATATTAGGCAGAACTAGGGGTTGCAGCATATGTCATTATGAACCATTAAGTTTAAGTCATTCGTATATACCAGTGATCTACAAACTTGGCTCTCCAGCTGTTAAGGAACTACAAGTCCCACAATGCATTGCAGGAGTGTGACAGCCACAGTCATGATTCATAAAGGCAAATGCATTGTGGGACTTGTAGTTCCATAACAGCTGGAGAGCCAAGTTTGCAGATCACTAGGATATACAATCAGAAAGAAGCAATAACCATTACATGTATCCTAATATTCTGTGATTCTTAAAGGACATCCAAGGTGAAAATAAACTGAGGAGAAAAACAATTGTATCTATCCATCTTCTCCTAAAAAATGACTTTAGATATCCCAGTTTTATTTTATATTTAAATCTAGTTTTTAAGTTTTTACTGTTTCATTGTCTCTACTCAATGACTCCTTTATTGGAGTATGCTAGAGCTCAAATCTATGAATTATTGACCCTTTTTGTTTAATTCCTGCTCTCAGAAGCCATTTACGGACAGGAATGTATTTTAAGGCTGTAATTACTTATCGGTGAAGGTTACGCTAACCTGACCCAGTCCGACCCGGTCAGAAACTGTCACTTGCAAACCTGATTTTTTAACTCTTTTAGGCAGAGAAAGAAAAAAGTTATTTGTGTGCCTGGCACTGTACATACACATGTCTCTCTCATCAAGTCACATGTCACCTCGGTTGTCCTTTAAAGAGAATCTGTATTGTTAAAATCGCACAAAAGTAAACATACCAGTGCGTTAGGGGACATCTCCTATTACCCTCTGTCACAATTTTGCCGCTCCTCGCCGCATTAAAAGTGGTTAAAAACAGTTTTAAAAAGTTTGTTTATAAACAAACAAAATGGCCACCAAAACAGGAAGTAGATTGATGTACAGTATGTCCACACATAGAAAATACATCCATTCACAAGCAGGCTGTATACAGCCATCCTTTTGAATCTCAAGAGATCATTTGTGTGTTTCTTTCCCCCTGCAGCTATCTTCCACTGAAGTGTCAGGCTATTTCTTCCTGCAGAGTGCAGACAGCTGTGCCTGTATGTAATTCCTCAGTATGTGAAAGCCCAGCCAGCTCAGAGGAGGATTTATCCAGCTTGTAAAAGATAATAGAACAGAGAGAAGCTGCACTAATCTAAATATCACACAGGCAGTGTGCAGAGAGGGGCCTGGATGGGGGAGTTCATAGCAGAACCACAACACTGAAGAACTTGGCAGCCTTCCAGACACAGGCCTGACAAGTCTTGACAAGAGAGAGAGAAGTTGATTTATTACAGAGATGGTGATAGTAGAACGTGCTGCAGTAAGCCAGAACACATTAGAATAGCTTTAGGAACTTGTAGGATGATAAAAAACAGGATGCAATTTTTGTTACGGAGTCTCTTTAACAGAGCACATTACATACGAACTCAGAACAGCGTTCCAAAGTATCTGAAACAGAACTCAAATTCAAAGTTAAGCAGACAGCAGCAGAGGGCAGTTAACTCACCCTTGTCGCTGCCTCTGTATGCTGCACTCCACATCACAATCCACCCCTCTGATACTTAGTCCTTCACATCCTAAGGGGGGAGTATCAGATAGATGGAACACATCGTAGAGCAAAGCACACATGCACAGAGCCAATGTCAAGGGTGAATTAACTGCCCCTGCTGTGGCGTGCATTAATTCAAATACGAGTTAACCCCCTGCCTTAGTCCTTATAAGAATTCTAGTTCTGTTCCCGAAAGCTTCAGAATGCTGTGCTGAGTTTGTAGGTTTATCTCTAATTATTATAGCCTGCAGAGCTGACCCTGTGCTGCATCCACAAAGACATGACCTCCATCTGGTGAGTATTAAGATACAAATACTGTATTACAGTGCTGTGGCTTGATATGATGATCACACTCACCATGATGGTTGCTGTAGCTGTGCCATATTCTCCTCCACCCCAACACTCTCCGATGTTGGGGCACCGAGCCTCTTCACATACCTAATCAACACACAATTTATTACTGGTGTAAAATTAATAGAATATGAAATTGTTCACGTATTACTTGGGCTGACCAGAGTACAGCAAATGTGCATGCTAAAGGTGCCCAAACATCTCTCGACTTGGCTGCCAATCAAACATCCGATTTCATAATTATTATTGGATGAAAATTAGTGCTGTCAAGAGCATGCCCGATCAACGATGCAACCAATTTCGGTCCAAAACTGGTTGCATGCATCAACTGGACATGCTGTAACATGTCGGGCAGTTGTGGTGAATCCGATGCACATTAGTAACAGCGAGCACTATCGGGACGAGTGATGAAACCCCTGGAGCTGTTTCCCCCAGTGTGTAAATGTACCCCCGTGTGTACATTAATACATTACCTGTCCCGTGTCGCACAGCACGCGGTGCCCATCCATCTTCGGAACCCCCCGCTCTTCCATTAGCAGCATACATGCCGCCGGCACATAGCAAATTTACAAACGGGGTACATTATACACTGGGGGCAGCGGCAAGGTTGCGGACTTGGATGATTCCAGAGAGATTTCATACTGAAATTGATAGGGAATCGGCCTGCAGTGCATGGGAAGCCAACAGATTCTATAATCAGATTCGATATATGAGAGAGAGAGAGAGAGAGAGAGAGAGAGAGAGAGAGAGAGAGAGAGAGAGAGAGAGAGAGAGAGAGAGAGAGAGAGAGAGAAAGAGAGAAAGAGAGAAAGAGAGAAAGAGAGAGAGAGAGAGAGAGAGAAAGAGAGAAAGAGAGAAAGAGAGAAAGAGAGAAAGAGAGAAAGAGAAAGAGAGAAAGAGAGAAAGAGAGAAAGAGAGAGAGAGAGAGAGAGAGAAAGAGAGAAAGAGAGAAAGAGAGAGAGAGAGAAAGAGAGAGAGAGAGAGAGAGAAAGAGAGAGAGAGAGAAAGAGAGAGAGAGAGAGAGAGAGAGAGAGAGAGAGAGAGAGAGAGAGAGAGAGGGGTCTCTTCATCAAATCTGCCCATCATCACTAGAAGTATGGGCACCTTAATATTATCACTGTAGAACTGAATAAAAGGGTATTCAATAGCGTAGAACTGAATCCTGTAGAAGGTTCTATTACAATTTCTGTAGACTGTACCATGTTTTCTACTCAGAGTTTGTATGTTTAATTCTGTTTAGGATCCTCTTAGGACAGTTTCTTGCCTTTTTTTTTTAGCGCAGCATGTGATTGTAGCCTCCCTGGCGGTATGGACGAGCTGAGTTCGTCCAGCAAAAACTTGCAAAAAACGTTAATGACGAGCTGAGCTCGTCCATGTCGACAGGGGAGATTTCCTGTTTCTCTGCCCCGCCGGCTGCATTTTTTTTCTTATCAGAGGGATTCCCCAGGATGGCTGGATGCCTGACTGCACGCTGTGGGTAGCGATCTGTGCTACCCACAGCGTGCAGGAGAAGCATCCAGCCACCCTAGGGAATCCCTGGGCAGCCAGCGGGGCAGAGAATGTGCGGGGGGATCCCCCTTGTATGTGGAGGCTGTGCTGGCGGGGGGATCCCCCTCGTGTGCGGGCGGGGGGAACACCTTATATGGGGCTGTTGCGGGCAGGGGATCCCCCTCTGTGCGGGCGGGGGGATCCCCCTTCTATTGTGGCTGTTGCGGGCGGGGGGATCCCCCTCTGTGCGGGTGGGGGGATCCCCCTTCTATTGTGGCTTTTGCGGGCGGGGGGATCCCCTCTGTGCGGGTGGGGGGATCCCCCTTCTATTGTGGCTGTTGCGGGCGGCCTATCCCCCTCCTCCCCATCTCCTCCCCCTCCCCCCCCCTCTCTAAGCCCATTGAGTAAATAGATTTACTCACCGAGGGCTTTCTCCAGCGACGGCAGCAGCACTTCCTCCTCCATCTCCGAAGTCCCGGTCTCTGTACAGTTACATTACGAGCTTGGTGACGTCACCAAGTCTCGTAATGTAACTGTACAGAGAACGAGACTTCGGAGATGGAGGAGGAAGTGCTGCTGCCGTCGCTGGAGAAAGCCCTCGGTGAGTAAATCTATTTACTCAATGGGCTTAGAGAGGGGGGGGGGGGAGGAGATCGTGAGGGGGGGACATCGGGAGGGAGGGGAGGAGGGGGATAGGCCGCCCGCAACAGCCACAATAGAAGGGGGGATCCCCCCACCCGCACAGAGGGGGATCCCCCCGCCCGCAAAAGCCACAATAGAAGGGGGATCCCCCCACCCGCACAGAGGGGGATCCCCCCGCCCGCAACAGCCACAATAGAAGTGGGATCCCCCCGCCCGCACAGAGGGGGATCCCCTGCCCGCAACAGCCACAATAGAAGGGGGATCCCCCCACCCGCACAGAGGGGGATCCCCCGCCAGCACAGCCTCCACATACAAGGGGGATCCCCCGCACATTCTCTGCCCCGCTGGCTGCCCAGGGATTCCCTAGGGTGGCTGGATGCTTGTTCTGCACGCTGTGGGTAGCACAGATCGCTACCCACAGCGTGCTGGGGGGGGGGGGGGGAGGAGGATCGGGAGGGGGACATCTGGCTACCTATAAATCTGGCTAAACACCTGGCTCACTATATACCTGGCTAACTATACTTGGCTAACTATACCTGGCTGCACATCTTCTACCTATACATCTGGGTCTTATACTCACCATTGGCATGCTGATCCCTCGTCGCGTACCTCTGATAGCTTCCCCAGTGTCTTCTTCCATGTCCCTTGGCGGATTTTGCTTCTTCCTCAGCGATCACATGTCCCCCGTTGATCGGCGTTGATGACACCAGGGTCACACAGCGTCATCAACATCTTGCAGAAAACACTTTTTTTTTTAAATTGAATTCAATACAATAATCTGTATTAAATTTAATATTAAAAAAAAAATTGGTTGCAAAAAAAAAAAAAAAAAAAAAAAAAAAAAAAATGGTTGCAAATTATTGGAAATTAATTGAAACACTTTTTGCACGGAAATCCTGGGGAAACTGAACGCCAGGGTGGTTAAATCAGGTTTAATTTTAAAATTACAGCCAGGTCCTTAAATATTGGGACATCGACACAATTCTAACATTTTTGGCTCTATCACAACCACAGTGGATTTGAAATGACATAAACACGATCAGGGCTGTGGAGTCGGAGTAAATTGGGGTACCTGGAGTCAAAGTTGGAGCTGGAGGTTTCATAAAACGGAGGAGTCAGGAGTCTAGTCGGATGATTTTTGTACCAAATCCACAGCCCTGGTAAGTATTAGACTAAGGATTTGGAGTCGAGGATTCAGAGCCATTTTGGGTACCTGGAGTTGGAGTCGTGGTTTCATAAACTGAGGAGTCGGATAATTTTTGTAACGACTCCACAGCCCTGAACATGATGTGTTTTAACTGCAGAATGTCAACTTTAATTTGAGGGTATTTACATCCAGGAGAACGTTGTAGGAATTACAACAGTTTGGGTATGTACCTCCCACTTGTTAAAAGAGCAAAAGTAATGGTACTGAATAATAATCATTAATCAAATTTTCACTTTAATACTTGGTTAAAAATCCTTTGGAGTCAATTACAGCCTGAAGTCTGAAACGCAGAGATATCATCAGACGCTGGGTTTCATCCCTAGTGATGCTCTGCCAGGCCTCTACTGCAACTGTCTTCAGTTCCTGCTTGTTCATGGGGCATTTCCCCTTCAGTTTTTGTTTGTAGCAAGTGAAATGCATACTCAATCAGATTCAGGTCAGGTGATTGACTTGGCCATTGCATAACATTCCACTTCTGTCTCTTCAAAAACTTTTAGGTTGCTTTTGCAGTATGCTTTGGGTCATTATCCATCTGCACTGTGAAGCGCTGTCCAATGAGTTCTGAAGCATTTGGCTGAATATGAACACATAATATTGCCCGAAAGACATCTGAATTCATCCTGCTGCTTTTGTCAGCAGTCACATAATAAATACAAGAGAACAAGTTCCATTGGCAGCCATACATGCCTACGCCATGACACTACCACCACCATGCTTCGGATAATGAGCAGTTCCTTTCCTTCTCCATACTTTTGTCTTCCCATCACTCTAGTAAAAGTTGATCTTGGTCTCATATGTCCATAGGATGTTATTCCAAAACTGTGAAGGCTTTTTTAGATGTCGTTTGGCAAACTCTAATCTGACCTTCCTGTTTTTGAGGCTCACCAATGGTTTACATCTTGTGGTGAAGAAGGTTCACTCTGGTGAAGTCTTCTCTTGATTGTTGACTGACACACATACACCTACCTCCTGGAGAGTGTTCTTGATCTGGCCAACTGTTGTGAAGGGTGTTTTCTTCACCAGGAAAACAATTCTTCAGTCATCCACCACAGTTGTTTCCCGTGGTCTTCTGGGTCTTTTGGTGTTGCTGAGTTCTTTTTAAGAATGTCCCAAACTTTTTTTTGGGCCACGACTAATGTCTGATGGGTTTTTTTTTTTCAGGCTAATGATGGCTTGCTTCACTGATAGTGACAGCTCTTTGGATCTCATCTTGAGAGTTGACAGCAACAGATTCCAAATTCAAATAGCACACTTGACCTCTAGACCTTTTAACTGCTCACTGTAATTGTGACAATGAGGAAATAACACACACCTGGCCATGGAACAGCTGAGAAGCCAATTGTCCAATTACTTTTGCTCCCTTAACAAGTGGGAGGCAGATATGCAAACTGTTGTAATTCCTACACCATTGACCTGATTTGGATGTAAATACCCTCAAATTAAAGTGCAGTTAAAGCACATCAGTCATAGAAAGAAAAAAAAAAAGTAAAATCAATGAAAAGCCAGGGACAAGAAAAAAACCAAGCAGCCAGTGGATTAAAGCAAACCTAAATGGAAAATAAAATTGAGATAATTTGTGTAGTAGCAATGGCATATAAAACTATTCTGAAGTCTCATATTGTTATTTTCAATTTAAAGTGGTCTAACACCCAGCATTTCAACTTTGCTTTAAAAGATTGCTTACAGCTTATAAACTATTATGCCAGATTTTTTTTTTTAGCAGAAATTCACTGAATGGATTAAACATGACATTTTAGTGCTGCATTTAGCTAGAACTGCTCCTCGTGCTTGCTTGTTTAGTTACAAGTGTATCTATCTACAATGTAACAAACAAACACTGCTCTGAGAGAACAAAGAGGGCTTCCCCGGCAGGCTTTTCAAAGGTCTATTTGTATTACAAATAAAGATACATTTTGTAACTACAGATAAGAACGGATGCGATTCCTAGTTAAATCCAACACTAAAATGTCATGTTTAACCCATTCAGTGAATTTCTGCTTAAAAAAAAAATCTGGCATAATAGTTTGTAAGCTGTAAGCAATCTTTTAAAGCAAAGTTGTAATGCTGGGTGTTAAACCGCTTTAAGGAGTTACATTCTAAAGGCCCATACACATGTCGGATTTGCGCGAACGACGGGTCGTTTGAACGTTCCGTCGTTCGCACGTTTCCGCATGAAATCCGGCGTGTGTACAGACTATCGTTCGGGAGATAAGACTGGTTACCAACGATCCGCCGGGCGGATCGCTGGTAACCAGTCTTATCTCCCGAACGATAGTCTGTACACACGCCGGATTTCATGCGGAAACGTGCGAACGACGGAACGTTCAAACGACCCGTCGTTCGCGCAAATCCGACGTGTGTATGGGCCTTAAGTCTGAAGATAAACAGAAGCCATGTCAGTGTGACATGGTATCTAGTTAATTAGCTCAAATACAAGAAATACAAAGTCTGAACTTTTTAGCACTGTTTGTTCAGCCAGATACAAGTGTTTTGGCTTATATTTACTTCCACTGTAATTTGACTTTGACTGCATAGATAATGGACTGGTTTGTTAACCCTTGCAATTAAGCACAGCAAAAAGGGAACACATGCAAGTTTTAAGTAGGATAGATACTTTATGTACCCATGTTTATCTCATTGTGTCACTATAGGTTTGGCTTAAGCTGAAACACACAGTTCTAGAATTGTATACTTACAGTGTGGAGATTTAGGTTCCGCAAGCTGTTTTTCAGTTTGTTGTAATTTTTACCCATTGGGATTGATGTTTTTGCCCATGGTGGTAGCCTTAGCCTGTGACAACACAAAATGTACTTAGCGTATTTTGAATTCTATTTCTATAATTAGTTAAAAGGTAAAAAAAGACAACACAATACAGAGGGGCATATTTATTAAGCAACAACTAAGAGATAACTCAGAACTGCTAAGTCTACACAAACGTATGAGGCATATCAGGGGGGAGGGACATAAGAGGAAGAAGAGCCGATGGAGTGGTGCAGGAGTGATGGGAGAGGTGGGGTGATTGGGAAAAACAATGACCTCAGCCACCACTTGGCTGAATATATCCCCCAGCTTGATTGCTGGCTGATGCATCTATCTAATTTATTTTTTTTTACAAAATTTGTCCATGCCCAATTAATTCACAAAACATGCTCTACTCCAGTGTTTTTCAACCAGTGTTCCGCGGCACACTAGTGTGCCGCAGAACGTTGCCTGGTGTGCCGTCCTCTTCTCCCCCTCCCGCCCGTGCCGCCGCTGTTATTAGCATAGCAGCGGCCGCTCTCCCCTCTCCGGCGCCTGTATATTCTAGCAGCGTATCTCCGGCTGCTCTGTCTGTGTGATGCGGAAGGAGGGAGGGCTCGGTTCCCATAGTAACGGCGATACATATCGCCGTTACAGGAAGCCGCTGCCCGGATGCTTCCTTCCGCATCACACAGACAGAGCAGCCGGAGATACGCTGCTAGAATATACACGCGCTGGAGAGGGGAGAGCGGCAGCTGTTAAGGTAATAACAGCGTTGGCCGTGGGGACGGGCGGGAGGCACTATACTGGCTATCCTGGGGCACTATTCTGGGGCACTATACTAGCTATACTGGGGCACTATTCTGGCTATACTGAGGCACTATACTAGCTATACTGGGGCACTATACTGGGGTACTATTCTGGCTATACTGGGGCACTATACTAGCTATACTTGGGCACTATACTGGGGCACTATACTGGCGGGCTATACTGGGGCACTATACTAGCTATACTGGGGGGCTATACTGGGGCACTATACTAGCTATACTGGGGGGCTATACTGGGGCACTATGCTGGCTATACTGGGGCACTATACTGGCTATACTGGGGCACTATACTGGGGGGCTATACTGGGGCACTATACTAGCTATACTGGGGGGCTATACTGGGGCACTATTCTGGCTATACTGGGGCACTATACTAGCTATACTGGGGCACTATACTGGGGTACTATTCTGGCTATACTGGGGCACTATACTAGCTATACTGGGGGGCTATACTGGGGCACTATGCTGGCTATACTGGGGCACTATTCTGGCTATACTGGGGCACTACACTGGCTATACTGGGGCACTATACTGGGGGGCTATACTGGGGCACTATACTAGCTATACTGGGGGGCTATACTGGGGCACTATGCTGGCTATACTGGGGCACTATTCTGGCTATACTGGGGCACTATACTAGCTATACTGGGGCACTATTCTGGCTATACTGGGGCACTATACTGGGGCACTATGCTGGCTATACTGGGGCACTATTCTGGCTATACTGGGGCACTATTCTGGCTATACTGGGGCACTATGCTGGCTATACTGGGGCACTATGCTGGCTATACTGGGGCACTATACTGGCTATACTGAGGCAACTAAACTCCCTACACTGGGGCAACTATGCTAGCTATGCAGCCGCAACTCCGCCCGTCGCCGCCCCCCCCCCCGCGCGCCGTTCCCCGGAGAAAAATTTGGTCAGGCAGTGTTCCCCGGGCCGGAAAAGGTTGGGAACCACTGCTCTACTCAATTAATAAAATGATGACAAAAAGAAAGAATGGTTTCTTACCTCTCTCCTTTCTGGCGTTTCAGATTCCCTTTGTATTCAGCCCACGTATTTTTGTCTGCTAAGTCTCCTGATATAAAATCACTTAGGTCCGGCCCATTTTGTATGAGGTCTTTATTTTCATTTGACAAACTGGCCAATACTCTGTAAGAGGTGTGAAATTCTGCAAACTGGACAAAAAATAAACAAACACAGGTCTTATGCGAAGTACACACGATTATTTCTTACATGTTTAATCTGCTCCTGATTGATAACGGGGTCGATTTTCAGAAGCAGGTTGGACATGTACACAACTTCCTGTCAGATTACCTGTTGATCAGACAAGAATTTGAATTGTGTACCCAGCATTTTATTAGATAGCACAATAAATCTTTGATAAACCCCAAACAGCTGGGCATACACGGCTGCTGGGGAGGATTATCAATCGAGCCTGGTGGCTCGATTGATAATATCCGACGTGTCCGATACCCTGCCGGATCGATACCGGCGGGCAGAACAATAGAATAAACGATCGGCTGATTAGCAGCTGCCCACGGGGCCGAGCGGGGATCAATCCATGCACACGAGCGGGGATGCGCCGGCATCGAGCCAGCGGCTTGATCCGGCACATAATCGCAGCCGTGTATGCCCGGCATAATGCCTAAAATACACGGGTCGATCCGGTGGCCGATTAGCCGCCGGATTGACCCCAGCCACGTCCCTGCCGGTGCTTCCTTATCTGCTCTCGATTCCCTGCCATTGTCCGCCGGCGGGGATCGAGCGGGCGGGAGTCGAGCGGCTTGATCGGGCCAGCTGAATATTATCAGCTAGCCGATACACGGTACAGAAATGTACCGTGTATCCCCAGCATAAGATCCAGTTACAAAGGATAGCATCTACAATTGGAGCATCTAATGAAATCATTTGGGGGGAAGAGATGGATTATTTCACAGAGGAATTTTTCTCCTCTTCCTGTTCTCATTCATGCCCAGTGTGGTTGTGCTCATCCATGTCTGTGCTTATGGTCAAAGGAAAGCTATTCGACCCCCTGGATCAAATAGGTTTAGGGGGACCCAGAGCTGGATCGATGGCATGTAGAAGAACCTGGGAAACCTCCGGACTATCCACAGGTTTCCCACTAGGCCTCGTTCACATAAGCCTAAGGCAACACAGATGGCTGTCTATGCCCTTCTGACATTCTTGTGTGTTGCAAACCATACACGCACAGCAGCGCATAAAGTGTGAACGAGGCCTTACTGAGGTCACTTTGGAATTTATTTAAGAACATTTCCATGGTGCTAATATATTTTACTCTGTGAAAAGCAGGGAAAAAAAATTGATGATGGTTAGTGCCGATATAAAATAGGTGAACTGACTGTTGAGAATACTGAACTGAATTAAATTCAGTTCTTCTCCTAGGGTTGGTCAGATGGGCTCTCAGCCACTGGTACACCAACAATATGTATTTGTAGTATTCAAATAAAAAAAAAGAAAAAAGAAGAAGGATCTTAAAACATAGTTAAGCATTGGTCATCTGAGTGCAAAGAATTATATTCCATACTTTACCAACCTCCTATTAGCTTGAGCCTGAGCTGAGCCATACAGTATAGGGTACCTCTTTGCATGTGTGTGTCTACTGAGCTTTTTCAGGCGACATTTATACGCAGATTTGCAGCATACATGTATAAGATTCACATGAGTCTCTTGGACATCTACATCAGAATTAAAATCACTTACAATTCACCAAGCATGACTGGGTCGTGTCAGGAATTAGGTTTGGTACAGGACTCCAAAGTAGGGGGTAAGACACATAGTAAACAGCCATCTAAGCAGCAATATACATTATTTTGGCAAGAAACCATTTAAATCAGTAACAACAACCAGTGGCGGCAATCCTAATGGGGGAAAGGAGAAGCACAGGAGGGGGAAAGGTGTGGAGAGAGTGCAAGAGGTTGACAGCAGAGTGGAAAGAGTTCCTGTGCCTTGAGGTCCTGGTGGAGATAGCCCAAAACCTACAGCCTAATGGAAGCCAACTGAGCAGTACCCGCAATGACCTCTTCCACCTCCCAGCAGTACCCACAATGACCTCTTCCACCTCCCAGCAGTACCCACAATGACCTCTTCCACCTCCCAGCAGTACCCACAATGACCTCTTCCACCTCCCAGCAGTACCCACAATGACCTCTTCCACCTCCCAGCAGTACCCACAATGACCTCTTCCACCTCCCAGCAGTACCCACAATGACCTCTTCCACCTCCCAGCAGTACCCACAATGACCTCTTCCACCTCCCAGCAGTACCCACAATGACCTCTTCCACCTCCCAGCAGCAGCAGTGACCTCCCCCAGCAGTACAGAAACACCCAGAGTGACCTCCCTCATACATCCCAGGAGCACCCAGTGGTGGATTTTTCCCACCAATCCAATCCCAAGCATCACCCAGCTGGATTTTTCCCACCCATCCATCCATCCATCCATCCATCCAAAGAAGCACCCAGTGCTCTTTCTCCCACCCATCTATCCCCAAGCAGCACCCAGTGTGATTTCTTCCACCTAACCACCCTCAAGCAGCACCCTATTGCTGGCAATTGGCAAAGCGTCACAGCAGTGGAACCCTATGAGAGTGATTAGGATGCAGTATTTATGGAGCAATTTAGTTTGAGGGAATGCAGGCAAAATCGCTTTCCCTCAACAACTATCCGAAATCACTGCCAGAATCGCTGCCCTAAACGTTACCTGAATCCCTTTGTAATTCAAAGAATGCTACTATATGCAAATATATTAATTCATGTGCAATTAGATGCCAAACACATTAGAGGGACGGCAGCCAGGGGTCGGCGAGGCGGTGTCACAAAGCCAAATCCCGCAAAATTCATGCTGAAATCTATTGGAAATCGGCCTGCGGTTTATGACAGCCAACATATCTCTCTCCAAACAAATTCGATCAGAGAGCGAGATCTGTCTCTTGGTCGATTGCCCGCCAAAAATCGCTAGATGCATAGGTACGTTTAGAGACAGAAGGACAGCCAGGCAATCTGCATAGTTTAAAATAAAAATGCCAGCCTCCATATCTCTCTCAGTTCAGTTGAGATTATTGGAAGTGGGCAAGATTGTATGCTTTATTTACACTAACAAAAAATTCAGATATCCATACATTGCAATACCTTACTCATTCTAATGATCAGACAAACTGAATGACTCTGGAAAACAAACCTTATAACAAGTTCAGTTTGTGCTACAACACAAATACAAAAATTAACTTTCTTGAGCTCCATATACTGTTGTGTAAAAATAGTAGGATATTCTAATAACACCGAGGGAGTTGATTCAGCATATGTATGTGACTGATGTGTACACTTCTGTGATGAGCTCAGAGAAACCACCTCACTAGAATAGTGGCTATTTCTATTGAGTTTGTTTTCTATTGAGAAAACAATACAAAGCCCCTTCCATATATCTGACCTCAGAAGCAATCCGTCCAATCCATTACAGTGTAACAAGGAATGTCTCACCCCATTGAAGCGAAGGAGCTCCACACTTTTTCTCAACCCGATCAGCCTCATTGCCTCCCAAATCAGCGACAGACAGCTACCTCCTACCTGGCAATCTGATCGAGCGAGCTTGCAGACTGCTCCACACAGGAACAGAGATCAGATTGAGACCTTCAGGCTACCGTAACTAAGCCCTAGTAGCTGATTGCCGAGCAGCCACGTCCAGCGACCTGCTGTTCATAATTGAATTTGCATTCTGCCCTTAATCCTGCTATATGCATTTTGAAACAGCCTCGCAGTCACCTCCTTATTTGTAGTATTTGTTCCCTAAACCTATGTATTAAGCATTTGTCAATGTGCATCATCCTGATTCAAAACTCCTTGCTTATATGTGCATTTATAATCGGACTTCGACTGATCATGGCTGTGTTGTGGATAGTGTAATGCGGACCGCACCATTAGGGGAAGGGGGGGTGTCAAAACCAAAATCCATGTTTCAAAAATATATATACATAAGCTAGACCCTGATCTACTTTTCCTACCCGTCCTCTATTTACAGCTCCATGCCGATTGCTGAGCTGGTAACATAAAACTGTTAACAGTATTATCAGATTCGGAGGCGAGAGGAACATGATGCACCCCCTCAGAAACGGGAGACACTTGTAGCTGCCTGCAACAGGTTAGATGGACACTACAGTAGATGAGTGCTTTGAGATGTAGATGCTCCTTGTATGTATGCATTGTGTGTTGTATATGAGGGTATATCTATGGAATATGTATATGTGTATGATATGGGGGCAGGGCCCTCCTCCCCATGTCCAGTGTAGCACCCCTCCTTCACCCCCATAGCAAGCATGGCCAGTAAACCCCCTCAATAGTGAAGTGTGGCCAGTATAATCAATATTATTAATAAAAAGAATAATACTTTGCTGGTCAGGAAGTACATCATTGGGATTCCCCTTGATCTGCGTATAAGCACTTCAATGCACCGCGCTACACATCTCGCCCATAGACTTGCATTAGGCCTCGTTCCCACTATTCGCGCTGCTGTGCGCATTTCAGCAGCTTTATAGTGTGCGACACGCAAGCACGGTAGAAGAGCATAGACAGCACTTCTTTGTTTCCCATCATACACGCTGTGCAGCAGTGCAATGTGCTAGCGCACTGCTGCCTGCATTTTTTAGGAATCACACTGCAAAGCCATTCACTGTAGTGAATGGGATCAGCAGCGCATAGCGGCACAGATGGCGTGCGATTTTATGCATTGCACTACGATCGTATGGCCATCTGCGCTAATTGATGTGAACAAGGCCTCATAGCAGGCTCCGTGCGGTAAGCACGGTGTCTGCAGTAATGCGCTGCGCTGCTGCCCTTGCATTGCCTCTGCAGCTTCCGGCACACAGCTTCGTATCACATTAAAAATAAAAAGCTCTATTGGCTTTCATTGCTTTAGGGGCACTATGCAACAGATTAGGACAACGCAATGCAGTTTTACCCTGCAAGTGTGAAAGGTTCCTAAAATGCACTAAAAACAGTTTTAATGAATCAGTAGGGCACCTGTCAGAGCACTGGCATTCACACAGGCTGCTTTTGCAAAATGCATTCTTCACTGCTTTTCTGTCTTATCGTATGTATTCTTCTTGCATTCTATAATGATGTCGGTCATAGTGCAATGTAAGAAAAAATTGGACGAGTAATGGTTTTCTATTTGTGGCATTAACTTACATTTTACATAAAGTATGTTGTCATGCACCCTGTTGAATTATTTCGCTGGTGATGTACTGGCTATTGTTCTTAGACATGTCCATGGGAGTATTGCGGCTATTGTTCTAGATAGTGTTCTTGTTCCTGGAAATATTTCTGGTCGTTGGTGTTCCATGACTGGAAATGTCTTTGCCGTTGTGGTGTTGAATCATCCACTCATCAAGTTATCATACTGACTCTTTCTGCTCATGCCCAGTTTGGTCCCCAGCAAATCACCTCCTATCCCTCCATGGCTTGTTGATTTAAGCATATTGGCCAGGCACCAGAAAAGTCTGTTAGGGGGAAAAAGAGACCACATGGGGATGCAGGGGGAGGGGCATGGCAACAGGGATGGGGCACCACTAGAACACCAGAGAAGCCTCTCAGGGGAAAAAAATATCCTTTGTTAGTGCAACACAAGTCCCAGACAGCCCTCCTATACCTTGTATTGTGGCACTACATGCCCCAGCAGCACTTATTACAATACTACAATACAATACAATACAATAACATTTCTCCCATAGGACTCAAAGCGCTTAGGCTCTCTCAGATTCAGTAATTGGTAGTAGGATGAAGTATTCACACAACAAAAGTTATATTTCTGCAAATGCCAAACTGAACAGGTGGGTTTTCAGTCTGGATTTAAACACGTCTAGGGATGGAGCTGTCCTGATCTGTTGAGGTAAGGAGTTCCAAAACGTAGGGGCAGCATGACAGAAGGCTCTGGGACCAAAAGTTTCCAAGTGGACTCTGAAAATGACTAGATTATTAGAACCTGTGGATCTGAGAATGCGGGGATTGCTACGCAGCTGCAACATTTCTTTCATGTATCCAGGGCCCAGATTATTCAGTGATTTAAATGTCAGTAGGCCGATCTTGAATAGGACCCTCCATTCTATAGGTAGCCAGTGGAGGGAGTGCAGGACTGGCGTTATGTGGCAGTGACGGGGTTGGTTGGTTAGCAGTCTGGCAGCAGTATTCTGTATCAGCTGTAGGCGGTACAAGTCCTTTTTTGGAAGGCCAGTGTAGAGAGCATTGCAGTAGTCCAGTCGGGAGGTAATGAAGGCATGAACTAAGGCCCCGTTCACACTTGCGGTTTAGTAAAAACCGCACCGGATGTCCGGACCGCACCGTATCCGGACCGGACCTGATCCGTACGGTTCCTATCCGGATCCGGTCCGTTTGCATCCGGTTTCCGTGCGGTGTGAACACGGTTGCGGTCCGGATCCGGTTTCTTAAGGAGATAACATCCTTTTAATTACCTGGGGTCTGGGAGGTCAGCCTGGGGTCTGGGAGGTCAGCAGAAGGGTCTGGGGTCATTGTTGGAGACAGGTGGACGTGTGGAGACCATCCGTGGATACAGAGACTGCAGTTGGGACCATGGATCCAGGCATTTCTCGTAAACCTGGGAATTCTCTCTGTTGTTCGCCTCCTTCAGACATATCAGACATGTTGCTGGCAAAAAGAGCTCCAGCATGAAATCGCTGCTGCCCCACTCTTCGCTGGGCCCATGTGGTCCCCATCCAAAATGCATAGGAAGTGGGGTAGAACGTCCGGTTTTTGTAGCCAGTGTGTTGTGCGCTCTCCGGCTCTCATTGCTTTGTATTGGCCGGATGGTGCAGTCCGGCTCCGCTCCGGATACGGCTGCCGGAGGAGCCGGACCAAAAAATAGCGCATGTTGGAACGGACGCCGGAGTCCGGATCCGGTCCGGCTCCGGTCCGGCAGAACGGACGCATGTGAACGGACGCATAGGCTTTCATTGCCATGCCGTGCGTCCGTTCCGTCCGTTCTGAAAGCGGTCCGGCTCCGGCACGGCGATTCCGGACGGCCACCGCTAATGTGAACCGGGCCTAAAGTTGGTAGTTCTTCTGGGGGGATAAGGTGCTTGATTTTTGCGATGTTCTTAAGATGAAAATAGGATGATTTCACCACAGCAGAGATGTGAGTTCTGAAGTTTTAATCCCCATCAATTAGAACTCCCAGGCTACGCACATGATCAGAGGTGTGTAGATCCGTGCCTCCTATTCCCAGTGGTGAAGACTGCAAGTTAAGTTGTTTTGTTGTCATGCGCTGCCCTCCGATCAGAAGGAATTCAGTTTTGTCTGCATTTAGTTTCAGCCAGTTGT
The DNA here is from genome assembly GCF_040937935.1 of Hyperolius riggenbachi. Classification (NCBI taxonomy): domain Eukaryota; kingdom Metazoa; phylum Chordata; class Amphibia; order Anura; family Hyperoliidae; genus Hyperolius; species Hyperolius riggenbachi. The sequence goes on along the minus strand of NC_090646.1, from coordinate 121,755,721 downwards.
CATTCATCCATTGCTGTAGATCACGTAAGCAGGCGTTTATAGTTAAAGTTGGGTCTGTCACACCAGGCTTGAAGGAAAGATATAGTTGGGTATAGTTATTAGTGAAACACAAGTCCCAGCCAGCTCTCATATACCCTCTATGGTGGCACTACATGCCTCAGCAGCCCCTATTACTGACCACTAAAATACCATGGACATCTTTTATGGGCTGGTGATACAACTGAATAATATTTCCACACACTACCCTATTGACTGACCCTACCAGCTTAGACCGGGTAGTATAACTTGACAAAGTATACCGAATAGACACTACATAGGCATACTGATAAATGGCCCTGCCAATACCTCTGGTAGCATATTTGTGAATATCACAGAAAATTCTCCTGATAGCTGAGTGGTAAATGACCCTGGCATACAAATGTCTCTGGGTATGCCTCTGATGAATGTCCGTGGAATTGCCACTATTGTCATGTCGGTGAATGCACCTGTTAACACAGTAATTAATGCCTCCAGCATGTGTTTATGTCAGTGCTTCTGGTGACAACTGACAATTACTCACTGCACACCCGCCTCCCGTCAAAGTTGTCCCTTGTGTACTGCAGTGCCCATCTTCGGTGCATTATGGCAATTTATTGCTGGTGGTTGCTAAAAAGGGTATGATTATGGGGACTCATTAGGCAGACTCTCCACATGAATGTTACTTCCTATGTCCTGCAGGGTTGCTCATAAATTTTAATGAAAAATAACAATCGTTTGGGGAGTGGTTCGAAAGTTTGTGGTCCCCCTGAGAACATTTTCTGTCATCTCACTGGCACCAAGAAGTTAGAATTACTCTCCAATAGGGGGCAGCAGACAGCCAGGTTAACCTCATGCTGAAAACACATCTCCAAGGAACTGCTAATGTTTTATTTTAATATCAAGAATCAGGATGATACCATTTATTGGCTAAGTAAAAAGAATAAGCGAGCTTTCGGCTTTGCAGCCTTCATCAGACTTCAATCCTGTTTGCTTGCAGGCTGATGATACAGACAGCTTTATACATGCAACATCAAAAGGGGTTACATAGATTTTTTTCAAGCATACATACATGTCTTTAAGATGCCTTAAGTGAAACAGAACATCTAAATCAAGATTGCATCATATATGGACCCAGTAACCTTTCTTTAAATGTCACACTGCTCACAGTCTTTAAGCCTTCGGAAGTGACTATTCCCCAAAAGGTGACTGGAGCATGTTGAACGTGATTGAGCTGGCTACCAAATTATGATAGTGTTGGGGTCTCTTCGCCTTATCAAATCAGAGAGTGGTGGCGACAAGGATTCCATCTCTGGGGTAATGCCACCAGCTCAGGCTTGTTTGTGCCGTAAGCGGCAATGCCGTGCGATTCGCAAGTCAGGGACTGACCAATTTTGGTGATTCTGAACTGAATCAGACATTCAGAAGAGAAGAGTACAAGAAAGAATAGGATATAGCAAAGAAAAAGTTAGGAAATGTAGACCAATCTATTCGCTATCAATGTGTACCGTTTTGTGCCCGGAACTCCAGTTCTGCAAGACAGGATACTCAGTGACCACTGTCTTATTGTTCTGGTTGCAAAGACTGAGTTTGTCAGATCAGGGGTAACAACCTACTAACTTCTGTGTATCGCAAACCTACAGACCGTCCCACATACCTAAGATATGACAGTTTTCATCCCAAGCACATTAAGAACTCTATAATTTACAGCCAGGCTATAAGGTACAACCGGATTTGTTCTGACAGGATGGACAGAGACAAGCAGCTGGATCGCCGTAAGAACACTTTCATTAACTGCATACAGCCTAATGGCCTGAATGTAAATGTGAGTCTAAAGTGCTTTTTGTAATGTTCTTCCTCCCTGTAAGTTCTTCATGGTCGTCTGTCGATATCCAATACAGGACTTTGTGAAATTGGTATCGTTGTAATGCTTAAAGTTAGAAATTGAATATGTAATTGTTATAAAGCAGCTTTCATATTGTTGAACTATGCATAGGAGTGACTGGATAGTGTAATGGTTAAGTGCTCTGCCTCTGACACAGGAGACCTGGGTTAAAATCTCGGCTCTGCCTTTTCAGTAAGCCAGCACCTATTCAGTAAGGAGTTTCTTGGGCAAGTCTCCTTAACACTGCTACTGCCTACTGAGTGCGCTCTATTGGCTGCCTCGCAATCGATTTGAGTCCGACAGGAGAAAGGTGCTATACAAATACTGCAATTATTATTATTATTATGGGGTGGCCTAACTCAGTTATCTCTTGAGGTAGACACTTGTGTTTAGTTCCTCTGATGTTGTACATATGGGTCTTATCATGTGATGTGAATTTATCAGATGATGTTGTGGGTGGGGTATAAAGGTGTCACTGGTGAAGGGTGTGGCACACCTTAGGAAGGGCTACGCCCGAAACATGTCATGTGCCTCTGTTTGCTCTGATTTCTGTCAATACATCCCTGCACACTGCAAATCCGTTTTCCGATTCCGATTCCGATTCCGATTCCGTTTCCGATTTTCCTTGAATACATTCAACAGAAAAACGGATCAAAAAACGCAGCATGCAGTTAAGATTAAAAATCTGAATCGGAATCGGATGTAAAAACAGATTAAAAATCTGAATCTGAATCTGATTTGCTTGCAGTGTGCAAGAGGCCTGAACAAGCCTTCTGAGTGTGGTCCCTGTGTTTGTTCTTGGCATTGGCAAAGTGCAGGGGTGGTGTACCTGCGGGAGACCAGCACCGGCATTCAGGTCCAGGTTCTCTGGCCTGACATAAGGTAGTGGTGGTGTGAATTTTCAGTTGCTTTCATTAAGCAAGGTTACAGTCCTCCTATGACTGAGGCCCAAATCAGGAAAGCCAACATCATCCCCAGGACTGAACTCCTGAAATATAAGCAAAACCAGAAAGAGGATTGTGTCCCTTTGGTTGTCACCTACAACCCACACCTGGAAATCTTAACGAGGATTGCTAAGGAACTTCATCCCATTTTACACAAGGATCACAGACTGAGAAAGATATTCCCTAAACCTCCCCACCTGTCATATCGGCAACCACACAATCTAAAACAGATGATTGTCAGGAGTTCTTTGAATAGGCCACAACAAAACAGAATATCACCCTGCCGACAAAAAAGGTGTGGGACTTGCAGACACATTTACTCCACTAACAGGGTAACAATACCAGGTTCACAACAGGAGTACAGAGTACAAGGCACATTTTCCTGTGGATCCACCAATCTGGTATATCTGATCATGTGTGCTAAATGCCCCAATGTTATGTACATAACTGGACAAACTCTGCGCAAACGTATGAATGGACACAGGCACACTATTAACGATGACAAATCTGAACTACCAGTTGCTACACACTTTCGTTCCGATGGACACAGCATGTATGATCTTCGTGTCACTACCCTGAAGGGTGGTTTCAAAACGTCAAATGATCGATTAATAGCAGAAACAAAATTTATAAATTGGTTCAAAGCAGTGGACAAAGGCTTGAATAAGGAACAAAACTTTTTATAATGGTATGAGACTGATGATATTTAATGCTAAAACTCTATCAACCTGTAGCTAAACTTGTGAACTCAGAATTTATGATGCCTCTGTGACAGTCCAACTCCCAGGTCTGTGAGCATGGTGTATGTAAACAAGGATTCTTATCTTAGCTAACAACCTCCCACCCCATTTAGATGTTCTGTTTCACTTAAGGCATCTTAATGACATGTATGTATGCTTGAAAAAATCTATGTAACCCCTTTTAAACTATTTTGGTTCCTGGACGTAGAAACTACGTCCAGGAACCATGCGCGCTCCCGCGGCCAATCGCGCGTGTGCACGCGCACTCCCAGCCGCGGATTCGGTAGCCAGGGAATCAAAGTATCGGGCTATGGTGCCCGATCACTGATTCCTCTCCCCCGCTGAAAAAGCGACAGCTTATCTCGGAAGCTGCGCCTTTTCTGGCCGTTCCCTCCCCGATGTGTCACTCTAAGCGTGTGTTACGCTTAGAGTGACGTCATGTAAACAAACTCGTGGCTGCCATCTTGTGGCCAAAAAGTAATACTACAACTGAAAATAAAAATAAATTAAAATGAACACACATTTACATTATAAATCTATTGTTTACCCCCCACCCTCCCAAAACTACCCAAATAAAATGTTTACTATAAAAAAAAAAAAAAACCATTACAATAAAAAAAAAAAAACATGTAAATATTTACCTAAGGGTCTAAACTTTTTAAATATCAATGTAAAGATGAAATATTTCTATATTTTTTTTATTTTAAACTTGTTAATAGTGATAGATGCAAAATGGAAAAAATGCACCTTTATTTCCAAATAAAATATTGTCGCCATACATTGTGATAGGGACATAATTTTAACGGTGTAATAACCGGGACATATGGGCAAATACAATACGTGAGTTTTAATTATGGAGGCATGTATTATTTTAAAACTATAATGGCTGAAAACTGAGAAATAATGAATTTTTCCATTTTTTTCTTATTCTTCCTGTTAAAATGCGTTTACAGTAAAGTGGCTCTTAGCAAAATGTACCCCCCAAAGAAAGCCTAATTGGTGGCGGAAAAAACAAGATATAGATCAGTTTATTGTGATAAGTAGTGATAAAGTTATAGGCTAATGAATGGGAGGTGAACATTTCTCACGTGAAAACCACGGAACCTGAATGGGTTAATGTTGTATGTATAAAGCTGTCTGTACCATCAGCCTGCAAGCAAACAGGATTGAAGCCCGACGAAGGCTGCAAAGCCGAAAGCTCGCTTATTCTTATTCTTTTTAGTTAGCCACTTGATGTGGACAGCTTCCACTTCTGCACAAGTTTTGCTCCAACTTTTCTTTTGTTGGTTTTGATAAATCTATCCCAATGTTCTCTCCCTAATGGTGGCCACTAATGATCCAATCTTTTTTATGAAATTTTAACAAATCTATGTAGCATAGTGGTAATGGTAAATTGAGTGAATATATTGAATGGATAACTTGGGTAGTTCCCTTATATTACATAGAAATGGTAAGATTGGGTGAAAAAGAGTAGAACATGACACAGATGATAGAAAATAATCACCTCAGGAAAACGCCCCAATGGCATTCATGATCCATATCCCCACATCTGTATTCCCGTTGGGGGATACTGTTTTCTGTTTCAGTTTCTCCCTCTGTTCAAATACTGATTAGTTTTTTGGGAGAAAACTACAGGGAGGTTTGTTGAGGAGCACCGCTGATTATGTGCATGGCCTTGTATTACACACGTATATACAGCTCAATACAACAGTAACCTCTCCGCAGCCTTAGACCATGCTGCTCCCCTGACCTTTCGTACAAACAATCGCCCCAACCCCCAACCTTGGCACACTGCCCTCACAAAAAAACTACAAAATGAGACACGAGCTGCAGAACGCAAATGGAGGAAATCCCGCCACAACAATGATTTCCTGGGATACAAGACCAAGTTGCAGACGTACTATACTGCCCTCGCTGATAGTAAACAGATATACTTCACTCACTTGATCGCTACCCAAGCCTCCAACCCACGTCGTCTTTTTGCCACCTTCAATGCCCTACTTAACCCCACACCTCCCCCCCCCCCCCCCAACCTCCATCCTCTCAGCCACTGATCTATCAAACTACTTTATCAACAAAATTACAACCATCCGGAGGGATATTTCTCTCCTCCACTCTATCGCTCCCGCTTCCCCACCACATCCGACTCCTGCCTCTTTCTCCTCCCTTACCTCCTTCAATCCTGTCACGGTGGAGGAAGTCAACCAGCTGCTGGCAACTTCACCTGCCACTTCCTGCCCCCTAGATCCGGTCCCATCTGATTCTCTGCGCCCACATTTTTCTGATCTGGCCCTTGTCCTCACCCTTCTGTTCAACCTCTCCTTCTCCACCGGCATCTTCCCCTCCATATTCAAACAGGCCACTGTGCTTCCCCTGCTAAAGAAATCTTCACTTGACCCTGCTCTGCCATCCAACTACCGCCCAATCTCTCTCCTCCCTTTTGCCTCAAAAATTCTTGAACGCCTGGCCCACCAACGCCTGACCAACTTCCTTAACTCCAACTCCCTTCTCGATCCCCTGCAATCTGGTTTTTGCACAGCCCATTGTACAGAGACAGCCCTCACCAAAGTGGTAAACGACCTTGCCCTTGCCAAAGCCGAAGGTAAATACTCCATCCTGCTCCTCCTGGACCTCTCCTCGGCATTTGACACTGTCGACCACTCCCTCCTCCTCCGCTCCCTGCAGCTAATGGGCATTCAGGACCTAGCCTTAGCCTGGATCTCCTCCTACCTCTCCAACCGCTCTTCACAAAATTTTTCAATGGCTCCTCATCCACTCCTACACCCCTCTCAGTTGGTGTTCCTCAAGGTTCCGTCCTAGGACCACTACTGTTCTCACTCTATACTGCCTCAATTGGCAAAATCATCTCCTCCATGGGTTTCAATTACCACCTGTATGCCGACGACACCCAGATATATCTCCACACCCCAGATCTCTCCTCCTCTACCATGGACAAAGTCTCTGCCTGCCTCACATCCATTTCCTCCTGATGGCTGCCAGGTACCTGAAGCTTAATTTGGACAAGATGTCAGTAAAAGGTAGAGGAGATGAGACTTCAGCACTCTCAAGATTGCAGCAGGGGACTGGGCTTGACTTTAATCAACATGTGACTGTGGCAGTGTAATCCCCTTCAAAAGCGTGCACAGGCTGTATGGCGACAGACAAATTGGTATAGGAGGGAGAGATGAGATGGAGCCAGCACTGCAATTAGGGTAATTTATTAAATGCGTAAAAAACAGGAGCACTTACAGTCAGCAAAGTCGGATGCAAAGCGGGAAGGTGGGCGCCAGGTCTATGTCCCGCTGCGGACGTCCGTTTCGCGCAACAAGCGCTTGTTCACCGCAATGGGGAGGATGTTAGGGGCGGGCAGCTTCAACGTGGGTTACATACCCACGTAAAGGCGGCACTTCCGCCTTCGTCAGCTTGCCACGCCCCTGGTTTCTATAGTGACCTAAGACGCCCACCTCCTCCGTAAGAAGGACGGAAAGCGTCCATGTATCCAGGAAATGGAGGACCTACGCAGCGGCGCCACCCATCGCACCAATCAGAGTCCAGCTCAGATACCAAAGAGTAAACGCAGCACGGATGCGTACAATACTGCATCCATGCTTGCGAATGTATGCCTACTATATTAGAAGCGAGAAGGCAGGAGAGCAAGGGCAATGACGGGGCACACTGGGGCACCACCGCGCAGGGACCCCACTAAAACACATAAAAAACAACTAAAGCAAAGCTCAAAGGAGGGGAGGGGGAAGGGGAGACAAAAGGATAAGGAAGGGGAGGACAAGGAGCCCACAGGAATGAGGGCCAAAAGATGGATGCACAAAAAAGAGACCTAAATACGGCCTGAGGCCCAAAAGAGTCCCCAAGAGAGGGAAAAGAGGGGAAAAAAAGAGGAAAAACGTGCAGAATAGAGCAAAGCTGCACATGCATGCGCAGGCCAAAGAATAAGGCTGCGCAGGCATGTGCAGCAAAAGAGGCAGCTGGAACATATATAAAGGTCAAGGACCCAGAGAGCCAAGAGCCTAGATGTCCCAAAGGGTGCAAATGTAGAATCTTACGTGTGTCCCAGATGTTTCATATTCTGGGACACAAGTGAGAGAATAAACGGAGGCAAGAAAAAGGCAGGAATCATTCAAGGATTATCTCTCCAAAAAACAAGCTAGCTCATTTTTATCATTAAACCCAAGCGGTCCAAGGGCGTTTGTTCGTATGATCCATCGGGCCTCGTGTTGTAACAGGGTACGTTCTCTGTCCCCACCTCTAGTTGTAAAGGGTATGGTTTTCAGGGCAAAGAATTTTAAACAGTCCGGATCTCTTCTGTGGCATTCAGCCATGTGTTCTATCAGTCTCGTGTGTTTATCTTTGGACTTAAGGGAGCGAAAGTGTTCCTTAATCCTGGTCTGCAGCTCTCGAGTAGTTTGACCAATGTAGAATCTCTTGCATGGGCATAGCAAACAATAAACTACAAATTTGGATCTGCATGAAAGAACATCTTTAATCTTGACTGGTATACCTCCCAGGGTCTGTGATCCGTCTTTGAGGATCTGATCGCAGATGGCGCATGTGCCGCAACGGTAATTGCCAGGCTGTTTAAGGGTGTTCAGCCAATTGGTTGATTGCGATCTTTTGTACTCGCTGCTGGTCAACATATCACCTAACGTTGGGGCTCTTCTAAAAGTTACCAAGGGAGGCGTGGAGGTGACATCTGTAAGAAGAGGGTCTCCTTGTAAGACATGCCAATTTTTGCGAATGATCTCCTTGATGGTGTTTGCATAGGCGAGTATTCGAACGCAAACACCGGTCTGGTGTTGGTTCCAAAGTGGTTCTTCGGGGCCCCATAATGGCGTCTTCTCTTAAGTAGCTCACTCCTAGACCTTTGGAAGGCTCTTTCCTTAGCCTCGTCTAGTAGTAAGGGTCGTATCCTCTAAATTGTAGTCATGATTTTAATTCTCCTGCCTGTTCAAGGTATTTAGAATCTTCGCTATTGTTTCTGCGAAGCCACAGAAATTGCCCGTAAGGGATTGATTTCGTCACCCAAGGCGGGTGGAAGCTTCCTCTATGTAGGATTGAATTCGTGGCCGTGTTTTTTCGGTATCCTTCATAGATTACTTAAATCATAATGAGGTCAACATGAAGTTCACATCAGAGTTGAGTGCAAGCCACATCAACTTTCTCGACCTTGAGATTGTGATTCAGGATGACCGCCTAGCGACAAGAGGATACCTAAAAAACACGGCCACGAATTCAATCCTACATATAGAGATGTATAGAGTGCTTGGGGGGCCCCGTTGTAAAACTTGCATCGGGACCCAGATCTCCTTAGCTACGCCACTGGCTCCATCTCATCTCTCCCTCCTATATTAATTTGGACAAGACTGAGCTTCTAATATTCCCACCCCGCACAGCTGTACCCCTCCCAGATCTGCACGTTACTATTGAAAATACTACTATCCACCCTACCTCCCAAGCCCGCTGTCTAGGCGTTACTCTGGACTCTGAACTTTCCTTTACAGCCCACATCCAAGGTATTGCCAGATCCTGCAACTTCCACCTCCGCAACATCTCCAAGATCCACTCCTACCTGTCCCCTGACACCACTAAACTCCTTATCCACGCCCTTATCATCTCCCGCCTAGACTACTGCAATTCTCTTTTATCTGGCCTACCCTCTAACCGTACTGACCCACTTAAATTGGTAATGAATGCGGCAGCACCTCTACAACGCCGCTCTGTAAAGCACTACACTGGCTCCCCATCAGCTTTAGGATCAATTTCAAGATCCTGTGCTTGGCCTACAAATCAGTGCACAAGACCTGCCCGACCTACATCTCTGATCTGGTCCACAGGCACATACCAGCCCGCCCCCTCCGATCCTCCAATGACCTGCGCCTAGTCGCACCACGCATAACTCAGTCACACGCATGATTGCAGGACTTCACCAGGGCTGCCCCTACTCTCTGGAACTCGCTCTCACCAGCCGTCAGACTCGCCCCCACTTTTAATACCTTCAAACAAGCTCTCAAGACTCACCTCTTCACGCTCGCATACCCCCCTACACCAGCACCATAATATGTTCTGTTAGACCCCCTCTCAAAAGACGCACCTATTGTCTCCACCCAACCCTTTAGATTGTAAGCCTCTGGCAGGGCCCTCCTCCCTAATGTATCCAGCTTGATTATGCAATCTTACTCACAACCACCCCTCTTGTAGACTTGAACAGTCTCTATTTTGACCTATGACACTGTATTGTTATCAAATCATTTGCATGATCTTGTTTTGTTGTGAGTTTCTGTATGTTCTACCTGTATGTTAACCCATTTATCTATTGTGCAGCGCTGCGTAATATGTTGGCGCTTTATAAATACAATAAATAATAATAATAGCCTAGAGCTGTTGGAAGAGGGGCTGAAGTAAAAAACAGTGGGTATTTCTCTTCTCAGACAGCACACCAAAACCGCCTCATAAGCCGTGCAAGGTCTAGTCAGTGTGGCTGGCACCGACTTGGTATAATCCAAAAGAAAAGTGATGACCAGCACTGGCTGTCTCTTAAAACATGTGGATTTTTATTCACTTAAAACAGCTGTGAATAAAACATAGCTCTAAACATCCAGTAGTTTCCAGGATGTAATTATAGCTCCAGTATTGTAAGCTCTTAGACACATGTAGAGAGTTGAAGATCTACAGAGCAGCAGGATAAATCCCCATTGCAGCCAGGTCTGCCCACACAACGGACGCCGTTTCGAACGGGTACACCGTTCTTTGTCAAGTGAATAGTCCGTTGTGTGGGCAGACCTGGCTGCAATGGGGATTTATCCTGCTGCTCTGTACTGTGAAAAGACCCATAAAATTGTATGGGCAGTGAGTTGACACAACTGAGCACTGTGAACTGGCCCTCACACTAGCTGTCTGTCATCTATAAGTGAGAGAGGTGCATTTTTAAAACAATAGTAAGTGTTCACCTTTTTTTGTGACATTTTATTTTATAGAGGTTTTAGATGTCATTTAATCTCCATTCAGAGAGCTGTATGAAGGGGAAACTTTGTTATAACCCTTGATTTTCTCCATGATACAAAAAAAGTGCAGGCAGTTGTAACTAGTGGTGGTTTTAAGGCCAGCATGGTTCGGTCTCAATATGCTTTCAGGTGGCTCATTCTAAACCTCCTAAGCCCCCTGTGAGGATGCTGTACCAGTTAGTATCATATGCTGCACAGTACACAGGAGCATTGCCTTCTGTTTCACATTAACTTATTGATTTTCTTCTTTTGATCTTGGCTGCATTGATCCAGCAAGCCACCACAGTGAAGAACAAAGATATCTACATCTTGATGGATAAAAGGTTGGCTGAAAAAATCCAGTCGACGTCAGCAGTGGCCTAACTACAATTCATGGGGCCCCCCCAGCGAAACTTTGATGGAGCCCCTCAAATGTTCACACCCCTTCCCTTCCCTACCCTTGGTGCCCTTCACAGCCTGTGGTCCCATCTCACAAGGGTCATAAAAATGTGGCCGTTATGATCTTCACACCCATAACAAGTGTAGCCACAAAAACACCTGATCTGAAGTATAGTCCCCTGCATCAGAGGAAGCAGGGGCGTAACAATAGACCCTGCAAGGGATGCAGGTGCAGGGAGGCCCAGAAGCCACAGGGGGCCCTGTCCTTAGAGACTGACAACTAAGAGCAAGGAGAGAAAAAAATGTTCTGCACTCTGCACAATTTTTATAATGACTGCATCTGCTCAGCCATTAATAAGGAATCCTACAAAGTTTTGCAGACAAAGATTTGTAGACAGTCCCTATTCAGTGTTCAACAGGGTCTTGTGTACTGCCCTGCTCTACCCCAGCCTCTCTACGGTTTTGTGGGGGCCCATCCGAAGTTTCGCAGGGGGGCCCAGTGATTTCTAGTTACGCCCCTACTTATACATTTAACAGAGCCACACCAACCCCACATGCAGACAGCCTATTTTGGACTTTTGGTCTACATCAGTGCATGTCAGGGATTGATATGGCTCTATGGGATAGGGCTTGGACCAGTACAACACAGTAACCAAGCAGCTTGGGGTGACCTTAAACAAGGCGAGTATAAGGGACTAAAAGAGAACAAAAAGTTCTCCTGCTAAAAAGCAATGCTTAGGTTGATTTGCCTTCTCAAAACAGAAGAAATTTACAATAATTCAGCTTTAAGTGAAGACACAAATGCTAGGAAAGGTAGAGGGCAAAATGAGAAGGGGATGGCAGAGAATGAGATAGCTGGCTAGATAGTATCATGGAAACAACAGACATGAAGCTTTGAGAGGCTAGAGGGGCCTGGCATGCTGTGGTCTATGAGGGCTCAAAGAGTCAGAGACAACTGAATAGCAACTAACAAAACGGGATCAGCGATCGAATCCCAGTTCGCTGTGAAATGATTAATTACGGTAATCTTAACCCCCATCCCCAGCATTTGCCAGAGGCCTAGCTGAAATGTCTGGTCTGAAGCCATCCCCCACCTGCATTGCCATGGCCTGCTCCCAGCTCGGCGGCCCTCTATCAGGCTTCTCGGCAGGCTATGTGCAAGCAAGCTATGTGCACCAAGGGAGATTTTTAAATGGGGAGGGGGGGGGGGGTTAAGATTAATGATTGTTCCACAGCAAATGGTTGAGTTTTTCACCCGTCCGATTGCCGAACCCCTGTTAGGGGGCAATAAAGATTACATTGATATTCTGCTTATTTTGACTGGAGGCACTCCAATACCTAATGGTGCAAAGTGGTAGTGTAGGCAAACCATCTGGGAGACCGACCACAGATTGTATAGTGTATGCCGACCATTTACAGATGGATTATAATGTAAAGGAGCCCTAGGCAAGGTAGTAGATGTGAGGCCCCCTTGTAGCCCTTTTGGTAAGCTGAAGTGGAGAGAGGTCAAAAAAGGTGGCAAGTGGGCCCCTTGACGCCCACTGGACCCCAAGCACCTGCCTAGGTTGCCTGGTGGATGAAACTGTTCTGCTACCAGTAGAATGATATTTCCTGAGTTGGGCACCGCAGTAGCAATAATGCTGTAATCCGCGGCCCAGGCACGGGTGATTTGGGGTTCCAGTGATTGCCAGACCCCGAATTACTTCTCTCTCCAAGTTGCTTCAACTGGGAGGGAGAATAGTATTTAACACTGGCAGCAGGGTGCACTGTCACTCAGCTCACCCTGTGCTCAACTCACCGGTGGCGTATGTACACTCACCTAAAGGATTATTAGGAACACCTGTTCAATTTCTCATTAATGCAACTATCTAATCAACCAATCACATGAAAGTTGCTTCAATGCATTTACGGGTGTGGTCCTGGTCAAGACAATCTCCTGAACTCCAAACTGAATGTCAGAATGGGAAAGAAAGGTGATTTAAGCAATTTTGAGCGTGGCATGGTTGTTGGTGCCAGATAGGAAGGTCTGAGTATTTCACAATCTGTTCAGTTACTGGGATTTCCACGCACAACCATTTCTAGGGTTTAAAAAGAATGGTGTGAAAAGGGAAAAACATCCACTATGCGGCAGTCCTGTGGGCGAAAATGCCTTGTTGATGAGAGGTCAGAGGAGAATGGGCGACTGATTCAAGCTGATACAAGAGCAACGTTGACTAAAATAACCACTCGTTACAACCGAGGTATGCAGCAAAGCATTTGTGAAGCCACAACACGCACAACCTTGAGGCAGATGGGCTATAACAGCAGAAGACCCCACTGGGTACCACTCATCTCCACTACAAATTGGAAAAAGAGGCTACAATTTGCACAAGTTCACCAAAATTGGACATTTGAAGACTGGAAAAAATGTTGCCTGGTCTGATGAGTCTTAATAGAGTCAGAATTTGGAGTAAACAGAATGAGAACATGGATCCGTCATGCCTTGTTACCACTGTGCAGGCTGGGGGTGGTGGTGTAATGGTGTGGGGGATGTTTTCTTGGCACGTTTTAGGCCCCTTAGTGCCAATTGGGCATCGTTTAAATGCCATGGGCTACCTGAGCATTGTTTCTGACCATGTCCATCCCTTCATGACCACCAGGTACCCATCCTCAGATCCAGCAGGATAATGCACCATGTCACAAAGCTCGAATAATTTCTAATTGGTTTCTTGAGCATGACAATGAGTTCACTGTACTAAAATGGCCCCCACATTCACCAGATCTCAACCCAATAGAGCATCTTTGGGGTGTGATGGAACGTGAGCTTCGTGCCCTGGATGTGCATCCCACAAATCTCCATCAACTGCAAGATGCTATCCTATCAATATGGGCCAACATTTCTAAAGAATGCTTTCAGCACCTTGTTGAATCAATGGCACAAAGAATTAAGGCAGTTCTGAAGGCAAAAGGGGGTCAAACACCATAGTAGTATGTAGTAGTATGGTGTTCCTAATAATCCTTTAGGTGAGTGTATATGTACGCCCAAGACAAGCTTTTACCTGTTGGCGTCATGTGTGTCACCAGAGTCTGGTGCCACTTTCAGCCAGCTCAGGTGAAGGTGTAAAGAACTCATTATTCCCTTGCTGTTAATTGAATTAACATCCTACATTAGAGGTAACAAGATGGCCATAAACCATCAGTGACCTGCAGTGAAACACTGCTCTAAACGCTCATGTACTATTTTCTTCTTTATAATCCATCCACTTTAGACTGGCTGACGGTAAACTGTTCAGTGCTTGGCACAGTAGTTAGCATTGACCTCACAGGTAAGCCTTGCTCTCTGTATGTGGCAGAGAACATTCCCTTCTAGGATTAAGGAATTGATTTTCGTATCACAATGTCAGTCTTTAATTAGATTACTGATGTCCTGGAGTTTTAGACAACAAAGATGACGTGTTTTTCGAAAGGCTGCTATAACAATGCAGTGTGTAGAGGCTGCGGGTGGGGGTGGAGTTAGTAACTAAATAGCTTTGTATGGCATCGAGCCTATTTTTATAAACACACTGGAAAGGGTTATGCCTTGTACACACCATACAGATAGATGGGATGAATCGATTATTTTCGACAGGTCCAATCTGATTTCCAGTAGTTTTTCTGATCGATTTTTCGATCACTTCTATATGCAATTGATCAGAAAAACAATCGAAATTCAGATTGGACCTGTCAGAAATAATCTTTTCGACATGTCTATCTAAAAGGAAATTGTATGGTATGTACCAGGCATAAGGGCTGGTTTCCATTGAGCTGACGTATGTCTTGCAGGACGCACGCCGGAACTTGTAGTGATGTGAGCACGCATCAGAATCACTTAGCTGCATCGTGTGAACATGTCCAAACTGTTCCCGATCAATGAGGGGATCAATTTTCACATCATGAATTCACAAAATTGACCCTGTTATCGATCAGGAGCAGATCGGACAAGTTGGAGATAAATTGTATGACCCGTCGATCTGATGGGACGTTGCACAATGCGTACCTAGCATTATACACCCACTAGGCATTCTGCTGTTACTAAAGGTTTGTTCACACTATGGGCTTGATTCACTAAAGTGTGATAACTGATATCACGGGCGTGCTATGCAGTGATCACGCGATCTGCTGTGCGCAAATCTGCATGCGTAAAGGATTACGTTTGCGTGCTAAAGAGCGGTTTGAGGGCGATGACACACGCGCATACCTTAATTTACATGTGAACGTAATCCTTTACACGCGCAGACCTTCGGGCGCAGCAGATTGTATGATAACTGCATAGTAGGGCCGTGATATCAGTTGTCACGCTTTTGTGAATCAAGCCCTATGAGCGTTTTAATTTTTTTTTTAAGCGCTGGCGATTTTTGAAATCGCTATAAAAGCGCTTGTCCAGTGATTTTCTATGAGAGTGTTCATACTTGAGCGTTCCACTTTGTATTGAATCGCAAACTTGGCTCCTGTACCGTTTTCTGAGCGTTTGTGTTCTATAGCAAGTATAGGAAAATTGCAAAGCGCTTTCACGAGCAGTTTTATGAATAAATACATTGGGCTTGATTCACTAAAGCGTGCTAACACAGTTGGCACGCCTAAAAGCTTTGCTCATGCAAACTAGGGTGATAAGTAGTTTGCACGGCAAAGCTGTTACTGATCGCGTGCTATTTTAGCGCGCATAACAGTTTGCGCGCGTGCAAAATCAGCCACTTTGCATGCAAAGTATGCTTTTCATGCTACTTAGCACGCAAAGCGGCTGATTTTGCACACAAAGAGGTGCGCACAAAACTTTGTGCGCGAAGCGCAAAACTTTACACGCGCAAACTTTTGTGCGCATATTAGCGCATGCAAAGCCAATTTGCACGTGCTAAGTGGCTTTTCACTGGCGCGCTAACACTTAGCATGCTTTAGTGAGCAAGCCCATTGTATTTATTCATTTCCGGGTCAAATAGTTCACTTCCTGACTAACGTCAGGAAGTATAAAAAAAATGTTTCTCTAAGCGCAGGGGAAAGCACTTTTAAAATCATTAACCAAATCACTCAGCACTTGCAATAGCGCAGGCGTTTGGTGTGAACAAGGCCTAAGGCTCTATTCACACTGCACCCGTTGAGTTCCATCGCAGGGAATGCCACGCCCTAGCATACTTATATCTGCACTGTATACTTCACTGTATGCATCGCATCACACTTCTATTGCGCCATGTGACTTTTCATCACCCTTGCAATCTTAACCCAACACAATTTGCATAGTGTGAAAGTAGCGAATCCCTGTACTAGAAAGCAGCGTTCATACTTTGTTCAAAATGTGTATGCAAATTTGTCGAAACGCTTGTGCTGCAGATGTAATGTATTTTAATGGCATTGCATTGTATTTTTGATTGTGTATATATACGCACTCAGATAGCAGATCTGCTTTTTTACGTGTGTGATTTGTGTTTCAATTTAAGTCTGTGGGAGTGCAGTAAAATCTAATTTTTCATGCAAAATTGCAGACGACTTTGAAGTAAATTAGATGTATTTTTAAAGCGGAATGAAACCCAGCATTTCTTTACTCTAATAGATTATTTACAGCATATTATATACAACCAGCATTTTTTTTTACTAGAACAGCATTCAAAGGGTTACACACAGGACTTAGAAGTTCCCTACCAGCAAAGCTGGACTATCCAAAGTGTAGATAATGTTATCTCGTATTTAATTGTATCAAGTGAGGAATGTAAATAAACACTTCTCTGACACTGCAGGCACTGCTGAACAAAGTCAGAGAATCAAGAAGCATTTCTGCTTACGTTAGAACATGAATAAAGCAGTTATAAATAAAATGCAAAGTCAGCTCTCAGAGAAAAAACGTGTACTTTGGGAATATATAATTTCTAAATGAACACTAATACTTATGCACAAAAGCAAATATGATAACCGTATGGCTTATAAAAAGTAGGAAAACATGTTTTTATTGAATATTATGTCAGGGTTTTATACCGCTTTAATGTAGATTAGCTTCATTGATATTTATGTGTTGAATTCAGAAAAACTATTTTTTTTTTACATACAAACACGTTTAAAATTTGCACACAAAAGTTTGTAATAAAAGAGAATAGAAAAACGCAAATGTGGAATTGTGCATATTCCCTTTCTACAATAAGTGTAAACCTCCCCCCAAGACTAGGTTCACAAAATCGCAATGGACGGGAAAAGTGTGTTATGGGTGTGTTGCGACGCACACAGTGAAACATACAGTCAAGTAAACATATGCTTCACTACAGCTGTAAACGCGCAAGTTGTCCGATACCGCACAGCATGCCTCACATTATTTCACCGCACCGCTCTGTAATGGGCCAATGTGAACGCATCATTACAAATTTAAATGCAGTTATGTTGTCCCGACACAACGCAGCGCAATGCCCCATTCTGACGGTAGCCTAATAGCTGGATTAGTTTAAGGAACGGATTTACCATAAGACCCTGTAGGCACGTGCCTACCTGCGCCTGATGCTGGAAAGGCGGCTCACTCCCCTCCCCGAGTGCCTCTCTCCCTCCTTGCCTATGCAGAGTCTTGATGAGAGTGTAAATGAGAGGTTATTCACCCGGGTCTCTGCATTCCACTGACCAGTTCTCCCCTCAGTCAGGGGCACCTCTAGCTACTTAATACGGAGGTTCCTCTAGCTACCTAATACTTGGGGGCACCTCTAGCTACTTAATATTGAGGGTACTTTGGCTACCTAATACTAAGGGGCAGCTGTAGCTACCTATGAAAGGCAAGGGTAGTAATGGAAGAGCGACAGCCAGCACTCTTGTGGTGCGGTTCAATGGGGGTTTGTAGCTTCATAGAGGGTGTAATCTAAAGCAACATACTCACGGGGGACGATTGTCCCCCGTAGCATGGGCGCACGCGAACAGGGAGCGACAGCTCCCTGCCGGCGACAGCTGTCCACACGTCTCGCCAGAAAGGCAGAGACGCGGCGGAAGCTGTTTGTGAATGAAGCATCCCCCGGCCGGATGCTCCATTCACTCGCTTAGGTCTCCTGTCGCTAGCCCGCTTACTCACGCGGGACTAGCGACAGTTCCGGCGAAGTTGCGGCGACAGCTGTAGCCGGCGATTGAACATGTCAATCGCCTGGCGACAGCTCCGACGGGCGACGGTTCGAGGCGCGCGCGTTATACACACGGGCGACCTGTCGCCGCAACACGCGCGTGCCACGTGGCTGCGGCGACGGCCATACCTCGTGTGTATGAGCCTTTACTGATCTGTTGTCAGTTATCCTCATGTGTTTGGGGATGATCTATCTGTGTTTTTGTTTTGTTTTGTTTTTTAGCATTACGCAACTTATCTAATTTTTAGATACTCCTGTTTTTAACTTTTTTTTATTTTAAATGTATTGCTGACATCAAATTTATAATGAGCACATATTTCCTGAGGCAGGGAACACACTTGCAGGGCCGTTTTCCCTAATGGCTCCTGTGATGTAAATCCGGGCCTGCTTCCTTGTAATGTACAAATCGGAACTGAGAGGACTGTTTTGTTTTTTAATCAACAAAAGTGGCACATAGCTATAAAGGATTACTTTGTTTATTATAGTACAGCTTCATTGACGTTCCTTTCTAAATCAGAGCAGGGTGTATTAGACAATGGCTGTGCTACGCTGCACAAACATGTTAGCAACTTATTAGGAATACAATTCCTTGGATTAAAGGGTCCTTTTTGCCGTTATCCTATAATCAGTGTTTTTCCATGACGTTTATTGTTCACATATCCTGTTTCTATGGTGCTGGAATTAGTAAGTGGCATGGTGAGGTGGAAAGGTGAGCTGCTAGACACATGATACAGTGTACATTCTCCAGGGAGCATAGCAACCATGCTTCAGGAGCAGGCTAACAGGAAGTTGTGTAAAATTTTTAATTAGCAATAAAATTCTAGGCAGGGTGAGTCATTTCTCATAAATGCTAATATCCCGACTTAACATCAGATCAGTATCTGAACATGATTTTCAATATTATTGTGTCATAATGCATGCAGCAGTTATATAATAGTTTACCGAGTACCCAGCAAGCTCGTGGTGAAGCAGAACTCCTATGAGTGTATAAGGGGCTACAAAGGACCAAAATGCCCTTTACTAAAATGCTATGCAAAACAACTTTTGTTTTTTATAATAGTTTACCCAGACTTAAATTTTGTTTTTATTTTATCCTACTAATATAATAAATGGGAAAGTTTGGATGTTTGTTACTCGATCACGCAAAAATGGCTGACCGGATTTGAATGAAATTTGGCACACACATAGTACATTACCTGGAATAAAGTATAGGATACTTTTTATTCCCATAACCAAAAAGGGGGCGGAGACAAATACAAATTTCACTTGAAAATGTAAACTGCAGCCATTCTTACACTGTTATTGGTAGGGTTCTCAAACTTTGCACAGTTGGTCGCTGGGTGACTGGGATAAATATTCAGAAAGGTGGGTGGAGTCTATAAAAGCCAATCAAAATTAACCTATTGATTTTCAAGGGGAATATTTACATTGTTGCCATTCTTGCACTGTTAATGGCACAAGCTTCAAACCTGGTACAGTTGATCAATGGGTGACTGGGGTTCAATTTCAGAAAGGGGATGGAGCCACAAATAGCCAATTAAATTTGTTTCATTTCAATGCAAATTATTGATGCCAAATATGGCAAAGATCACAAACTTGTTAATTGATTAATTGTGTGTTAGGGTTAGAAAAGTAGGCACAGCCAACATCAGCCAAATACATAAATGGGCAACGCCGGGTCATAAGTGGGCGGAGACAAATACAAATTTTACTGGGAAAATGTAAACAGCAGCCATTCTTACACTGTTAATGGTAGGGTTCTCAAACGTTGCACAGTTGGTTACTGGGTGACTGGGATTAATATTCAGAAAAGTGGGTGGAGTCTATAAAAGCCAATCAAAATTAACCTATTGATTTTCGTGGGTAATATTTACATTGCTGCCATTCTTGGACTGTTAATGGCACAAGCCTCAAACCTGGTACAGTTGATCATTGGGTGACTAGGGTTCAATTTCAGAAAGGGGGTGGAGCCACAAACAGCCAATTAGATTTGTTATATTCCAATGCAAATTATTGATGCCAAACACCGCAAAGCTCACAAACTTGGTAATTTATTAATTGTGCGTTAGGGTTAGAAAAAACGGGCACAGCCAACACCAGCCAAATACATAAGCGGGCAACGCCGGGTCATAAGTTGGCGGAGACAAATACAAATTTTACTGGGAAAATGTAGACAGCAGCCATTCTTACACTGTTAATGGTAGGGTTCTCAAACTTTGCACAGTTGGTTACTGGGTGACAGGGACGGATCAAGACCAAGTTGCGCCTGGGGCAAGGTCAGGTTTTGGCGCCTAAAGGTCATGTTTTGGCACCTAAACTGCCATTCATTTTGCCACCTTTTTGTAATGATTGTGGAACTTTCCCCGTGATCAGCGCACAACGCGTGCGCTGACACGGCGGAAATCCTCCACAAGCGTATAATTTGCAGGAACCCAGCAAAAGGTGCTACGCACCCGTAGAGGGAAAATTCCTGTCGGCAGATGGCGCTGGGGAGTGCAGAGGAACCAATCCTCTGTACCTCCACAAATGCCAGATAGGAATTGTACAAAACGCAGAACGCAATCGCAAGAGAGGCGAATGAGAATGAGCAAAGGGACAGGTTGTATGTGTGTGTGCCAATCCAGTCGCCACCCCGCAACCGCACACACACAACAGCAGATATGAAATAGGAACGCGATCGCGAGAGGTGCGATCGCCAGACGAGACACAAGGCAGATCAGAACAGAATACGAGGTTAGCAAAGGCACAGCAAATAATACAATGAGGAGATACGGAAAATAACAAATGCTAGCTAACCGCGAACACCGCACTCATTCGCAACAGTGCACGCGGTTATGCGCGGTTTCCACGTGATAAGCACAATAGAGACAAGCACGCCTAACTAACCATTAACAGACAAACATGAAACAGAGGACGCGAGCGCTTGCTTAACGGTTACCTCACCGAGCCTCCAGCAAGCGTAGCAGACAGACACACGAAAACAGGGACAAGCGAGAGATAGGATCCACAGCACTAGCGAAAAGTGGCTAGCGCGATCCAAGTACAGAGTAGCAGAACAGAAGGATCCCCAGCGCCAGCGAAAAGTGGCCAGCGCGATCCCAGAAGACAGAACAGAAGGATCCCCAGCGCTAGCGAAAAGTAGCTAGCGCGATCCCAGGAGACAGAACAGAAGCATCCCCAGCGCTAGCAAAAAGTAGCTAGTGCGATCCCAGGAGACAGAACAGAAGAGATAGCTGGTAGCAACCGCTGCACCAGCTATACTCCAAGAACAGAGATCAGAACCATTTCCTGTCAACCACCATAGGGACAGGACAATGGCAAACAGGCAAGACAAGACAGAACAGGCAATACAGATAATACAATCCTAACAGCACTAGGGAAATCTGCCTAGCGCAGATTTAGGAATTACTCTAAGCTGATGTTCAAACAGAGAGCAAGGCTGACACCCCACCAGGAGTGTTACATAGGACGAAATCCTTATGAACAGCGAAGCATTGTGGGAAAGACATAGTACTTATAGTACACGCCTCCAATGAATGTGGCCAGGCAATTTGCATGACAACGTATGCAAATTCCTCTGCAAGCACAAGCTGCAAAACTGACAGAAGCTGTTCTTTCCAGAGTCCTGCAGCATGCAAACCTACACAATGGTCAAAAGGCTGGCTGCCTGCACAGGCAGCTGAGCAAATCATCACACTTTTTAAGAATTCAACAAACTGCGCTTGGGGTAAGATACCTGCTTGCCCCCCCCCCCCCTAATATCCGTCCCCGCTGGGTGACTGGGGTTAATATTCAATAAAGTGGGTGGAGCCTACAAAAGGCAATCAAAAATTACCTATTGATTTTTCAGGGGAATATTTTATTGCTGCCCTTCTTGCACTGTTAATGGCACAAGCCTCAAACCTGGTACAGTTGATCATTGGGTGACTGGGGTTTAAATTTATAAAAGGGGTAGAGCCACAAACAGCCAATATGAGTTGTTTCATTTTAATGCAGGTTATTGATGCCAAAGACAGCAAAGCTCACAAACTTGGTCATTGAGTAATTGATTAATTGTGTGTTAGGGTTAGGAAAAGTGGGCGCAGCCAGCACCTGCAAAATACATAATCGGGCAATGCTGGGTCATCAGTAGGCGGAGACAAATGCAAATTTCACTGAGAAAATGTAAACTGTAGCAATTCTTACACTTTTAATGGCAGGGTTCTCAAACTTTGCACAATTAGTCACTGGATGACTGGGATTAATATTCAGAGAAGTGGGTGGAGCCTACAAAAGCCAATCAAAATTCACCTATTGATTTTCAAACAGCCAATCAGATTTGTTTAATCTCAATGCAAATTATTGATGCCAAAAACCACAAAGCTCACAAACTTGGTTATTGAGTAATTGTGTGTTAGGGTTAAAAATAGTAGGTGGAGCCAACACCAGCCAAATACATACCTGAACAATGTTAGGAAATAAGTGGGTGGAGAAAAATACAAATTTTATTGCGCAAATGTAAACTGCAGCCATTCTTACACTGTTAATGGTAGGGTTCTCAAACTTTGCACAGTTGGTTACTGGGTGACTGGGATTAATATTCAGAAAAGTGGGTGGAGCCTATAAAAGCCAATCAAAATCCACCTATTGATTTTTAAGGGGAATATTTAATTGCTGCCATTCTTGCACTGTTAATCACCTGTACCTGGTACAATTGGCCATTGGGTGATTGGGGTTCAAATTCAGAAAAGGGGTGGAGCCACATCCAATCAGATTAATTTTATTTCATTGCAAATTATTGATGCCAAAGACCGCAAAGCTCACATACTTGGTCATTAAGTAATTGTGTGTTAGGGTTAGGAAAAGTGGGCAGAGCCAACACTAGACAAATACATACCCGGGCAACGCCGGGCATCAAGCTAGTAAGTAATAATAATGAGACAAGGCAGTGACTGGTTAAAGTAAACCCTAGATGGTTTTCTCCTGATCGGCCCTGTCTTTCTCAATGGGTATCGCTTGTTAATGAGTTACAGATTGCCCAGCAAGCTCATCGTGATCTACAACTACTAGGAGTGTGTAAGTGGGGTAATGAGGTGATACAGTTTGAAAAAGTACTTTTACATAGTTACATAGTTATTTGGGGTGAAAAAAGACATACGTCCATCGAGTTCAACCAGAAAACTAGGTACAACACCAGCCTGCTCCCTCACATATTCCTCTTGATCCAGAGGAAGGCGAAAAACCCTTACAAGGCATGGTCCAATTAGCCCCAAATGGGAAAAAAATCCTTCCCGACTCCAGATGGCAATCAGATAAAATCCCTGAATCAACACACTACTGGACATTACCTAGGAAGTATAGCCATGGTTGTCTTTCATCGCAAGGAAAGCATCTAAGCCTCCTTTAAATGCAGATATAGAATTTGCCATAACTTCTTCCTGTGGCAATGCATTCCACATCTTAATCACTCTTACTGTAAAGAACCCTTTCCCAAATAAATGGCTAAAACGTTTTTCCACCATGCGCAGATCATGTCCTCTAGTCCTTTGTGAAAGCCTAGGGACAAAAAGCTTATCCGCCAAGCTTTTATATTGCCCTCTGATGTATTTATACATGCTAATTAGATCCCCTCTAATGCTGAATACACGCGGTTCGTTCCCGCATCGAATGCGCCGGTCGATTCCCGACTAATCGATTATTCCCGAACATTTCCGAGCGCATTTCGATGATTTTTAGGTCGAATGCCATGTAAAGTATGGCAAATCGACCTAACGAACCATCGAAACGCGAATCGGACATGTCGGAAATAAATGAATTGACAGGAATCGAGCGGCGCATCGACGGGAATCGAGTGCGGGAACGAACCGTGTGTATCCTGCATAAGGCATCTTTTCTCTAGACCAAATTAACCCAGTTTATCTAACCTTTCTTGGTAAGTGAGATCTTCCATCCCATGTATCGGTTTTGTTGCTCGTCTCTGCACCTGCTCTAAAACTGCAATTTCCTGTAATGTGGTGCCCAGAAAAGAATTCCATATTCGAGGTGTGGCTTACTAGAGACTTAAAAAAGAACAATATTATGCTAGCATCTTAAGTTTTTATTTCCCTTTTAATGCATCCCAACATTTTATTAGCTTTCACTGCAGCGGCTTGGCATTGAATAGGATTATTTAACTTGTTGTCGATGAGTATTGAGTACTGCTAAGTCCTTCTCCAAGTTTGATGTCCCCATCTGTATCCCGTTTATTTTGTACTAGCTGGACGCCCAGCATTGCCCAGGTATGTATTTGGCTAGTGTTGGCTCTGCCCACTTTTCTTACTTAATGACCAAGTATGTGAGCTTTGCGGTCTTTGGCATCAATAATTTGCAATGAAATAAAATTAATCTGATTGGATGTGGCTCCACCCCTTTTCTGAATTTGAACCTCAATCACCCAATGGCCAACTGTACCAGGTACAGGTGATTAACAGTGCAAGAATGGCAGCAATTAAATATTCCCCTTAAAAATCAATAGGTGGATTTTGATTGGCTTTTATAGGCTCCACCCACTTTTCTGAATATTAATCCCAGTCACCCAGTAACCAACAGTGCAAAGTTTGAGAACCCTACCATTAACAGTGTAAGAATGGCTGCAGTTTACATTTGCGCAATAAAATTTGTATTTTTCTCCACCCACTTATTTCCTAACATTGTTCAGGTATGTATTTGGCTGGTGTTGGCTCCACCTACTATTTCTAACCCTAACACACAATTACTCAATAACCAAGTTTGTGAGCTTTGCGGTTTTTGGCATCAATAATTTGCATTGAGATTAAACAAATCTGATTGGCTGTTTGAAAATCAATAGGTGAATTTTGATTGGCTTTTGTAGGCTCCACCCACTTCTCTGAATATTAATCCCAGTCACCCAGTGATCAATTGTGCAAAGTTTGAGAACCCTACCATTAAAAGTGTAAGAATTGCTGCAGTTTACATTTTCTCAGTGAAATTTGCATTTGTCTCCGCCTACTGATGACCCAGCATTGCCCGATTATGTATTTTGCAGGTGCTGGCTGCGCCCACTTTTCCTAACCCTAACACACAATTAATCAATTACTCAATGACCAAGTTTGTGAGCTTTGCTGTCTTTGGCATCAATAACCTGCATTAAAATGAAACAACTCATATTGGCTGTTTGTGGCTCTACCCCTTTTATAAATTTAAACCCCAGTCACCCAATGATCAACTGTACCAGGTTTGAGGCTTGTGCCATTAACAGTGCAAGTCTGGCAGCAATAAAATATTCCCCTGAAAAATCAATAGGTAATTTTTGATTGCCTTTTGTAGGCTCCACCCACTTTTCTGAATATTAACCCCAGTCACCCAGCGGGGACGGATATAGGGGGGGGGGGAGGGGGCAAGCGGGTATCTTACCCCAGGCGCAGTGTGTTGAATTCTTAAAAAGGCGGCAAAATGAATGGCAGTTTAGGCGCCAAAACATGACCTTTAGGCGCCAAAACCTGACCTCGCCCCAGGCGCAACTTGGTCTTGATCCGTCCCTGTCACCCAGTAACTAACTGTGCAAAGTTTGAGAACCCTACCATTAACAGTGTAAGAATGGCTGCTGTCTACATTTTCCCAGTAAAATTTGTATTTGTCTCCGCCCACCTATGACCCGGCGTTGCCCGCTTATGTACTTGGCTGGTGTTGGCTGTGCCCTTTTTTCTAACCCTAACGCACAATTAATCAATTACTCAATTACCAAGTTTGTGAGCTTTGCGGTGTTTGGCATCAATAATTTGCATTGGATTATAACAAATCTAATTGGCTGTTTGTGGCTCCACCCCCTTTCTGAAATTGAACCCTAGTCACCCAATGATCAACTGTACCAAGTTTGAGGCTTGTGCCATTAACAGTCCAAGAATGGCAGCAATGTATATATTCCCCTTGAAAATCAATAGGTTAATTTTGATTGGCTTTTATAGACTCCACCCACTTTTCTATATATTAATCCCAATCACCCAGTAACCAACTGTGCAAAGTTTGAGAACCCTACTATTGACAGTGTAAGAATGGCTGCTGTCTACATTTTCCCAGTAAAATTTGTATTTGTCTCCGCCCACTTATGACCCGGCGTTGCCCGCTTATGTACTTGGCTGGTGTTGGCTGTGCCCGTTTTTCTAACCCTAACGCACAATTAATCAATTACTCAATTACCAAGTTTGTGAGCTTTGCGGTGTTTGGCATCAATAATTTGCATTGGATTATAACAAATCTAATTGGCTGTTTGTGGCTCCACCCCCTTTCTGAAATTGAACCCTAGTCACCCAATGATCAACTGTACCAGGTTTGAGGCTTGTGCCATTAACAGTCCAAGAATGGCAGCAATGTAAATATTCCCCTTGAAAATCAATAGGTTAATTTTGATTGGCTTTTATAGACTCCACCCACTTTTCTGAATATTAATCCCAGTCACCCAGTAACCAACTGTGCAAAGTTTGAGAACCCTACCATTAACAGTGTAAGAATGGCTGCTGTTTACATTTTCCCAGTAAAATTTGTATTTGTCTCCGCCCACTTATGACCCGGCGTTGCCCATTTATGTATTTGGCTGGTGTTGGCTGTGCCTACTTTTCTAACCCTAACACACAATTAATCAATTACCAAGTTTGTAATCTTTGCGGTGTTTGGCATCAATAATTTGCATTGAAATGAAACAAATTTAATTGGCTATTTGTGGCTCCACCCCCTTTCTGAAATTGAACCCCAGTCACCCAATGATCAACTGTACCAGGTTTGAAGCTTGTGCCATTAACAGTGCAAGAATGGCAACAATGTAAATATTCCCCTTGAAAATCAATAGGTTAATTTTGATTGGCTTTTATAGACTCCACCCACCTTTCTGAATATTAATCCCAGTCACCCAGCGACCAACTGTGCAAAGTTTGAGAACCCTACCAATAACAGTGTAAGAATGGCTGCAGTTTACATTTTCAAGTGAAATTTGCATTTGTCTCCGCCCCCTTTTTGGTTATGGGAATAAAAAGTATCCTATACTTTATTCCAGGTAATGTACTATGTGTGTGCCAAATTTCATTCAAATCCGTTCAGCCATTTTTGCGTGATCGAGTAACAAACATCCAAACATCCGAACTTTCCCATTTATTATACTAGCTGGTCGCCCGGCGTTGCCCGGGTATGCAATTGGCTAGTGTTACCTCTGCCCACTTTTTCTAATCCTAACACACAATTACTCAAGGATGACCTAGTTTGTGAGCTTTGCGGTGTTTGGCATCAATAATTGGCATTGAAATGAAATAAATCTAATTGGCTGTGGCTCCACTCCTTTGAAAATCAATAGGTGAATTTTGATTAGCTTTTGTAGGCTCCACCCACTTTTCTGAATATTAATCCCAGTCACCCAGTGACCAACTGTGCAAAGTTTAAGAAACCTGCCATTGACAGAGTAAGAAAAACAAAAGTTTGCTTTCTTAAAACAGAAAGAATTTGCGATAATTCAGGTTGGAGTGAGCTTAAAATGTCTCCCAGTGCATCACTGTTTAATATATACGAATTAACCATTGTTACCCTTAAAAGCTAAACACACCGCCAGAACTGCTGGAATGCAATGATGTGTCAGCTTGTTAATTTGTACAGAACCATAATAATCCAACATGCATACAGACTTTTTTAGATTGTTTGATCCTCATCAGTGCATGGCATGGATTAATTTGGCTCTATGCAGTAGGGCTTGTAACACCGAGAGGTACAGACTAACCAGCAAGCTCATGGTGACCCAGAACTCATTGGAGTGTGTAAGGGACTACAATGGTCCTAAAAGCCCCCTTACTAAGATGTTAAGAAAAACAAAAGTTTGCTTTCTTAAAACAGAAAGAATTTGCGATAATTCAGGTTGGAGTGAGCTTGAGATGTCTCCCTGTGCATCACTGCTGAATATATGCAAATTAACCATTCTACCCTTAAAAGCTAAACACACCTCCAGTGTAACAGTGTAAGAATGGCTGCAGTTTACATTTTCCAGTGCAATTTGTATTTGTCTCCGCCCCCTTTTTTGTTATGGGAATACAAAGTATCCTATACTTTATTCCAGGTAGTGTACTATGCGTGTGCCAAATTTCAGTTTACATTCTAGCAGTGAAATTTTTATTTTTCTCCACCCACTGATGTCCTAATGTTTCCCGGGTATGTATTTGGCTGTTGTTGGCTGTGGCCACTGTTTCTAACCCTAACACACAATTGTCAATCGTCAATGGCCAAGTTTGTGAGATTTGTGGTCTTTGGCATGAATAATTTTCATTGAAATGAAACACATCTGATTCGCTGTTTGTGGCCCCACCCCTTTTCTAAATATTTAACCCCATTCACCCAATGATCAACTGTACCAGGTTTGAGGCTTGTGCCATTAACAGTGCAAACATGGCAGCAAATAAATATTTGCCTTGAAAATCAATAGGTGAATTGTGATTGGTTTTTGTAGGCCCCACCCACTTTTCTGAATATTAATCCCAGTCACCCAGTGACCAACTGTGCAAAGTTTTAGAACCCTACAATTAATAGTGTAAGAATGGCTGCAGTTTACATTTTCCCAGTGAAATTTGTGTTTGTCTCCACCCACTGATGACTTGGCATTGACCAGGTATGTATTTGGCTGGTGTTGGCTCCGCCCACTTTTTCTAACCCTAACACAAAATTACTCAATGACCAAGTTTGTGAGCTTTGCGGTCTTTGGCATCAATAATTTGCATTGTAATAAAATAAATCTGATTGGCTGTGGCTCCACCCCTTTTCTGAATTTGAACCCCAATCACCCAATGGCCAACTGTACCAGGTACAGGTGATTAACAGTGCAAGAGGCTTGTGCCATTAACAGTGCAAGAATGGCATCAATTAAATATTCCCCTTAAAGATTAATAGGTGGATTTTGATTGGCTTTTGTAGGCTCCACCCACTTTTCTGAATATTAATCTCAGTCACCCAGTGACCAACTGTGCAAAGTTTGAGAACCCTACCACTAATAGTGTAAGAATTGATGCAGTTTACATTTTCTCAGTGAAATTTGTATTTGTCTCCGCCTACTGATGTCCCGGCATTGCCCGATATGTATTTGGCTGGTTTTGGCTGTGCCCACTTTTCCTAACCCTAACCCTAACACACAATTACTCAATGACCAAGTTTGTGAGCTTTGTGGTCTTTGGCATCAATAACCTGCATTAAAATGAAACAAATCAGATTGGCTGTTTGGTGCTCCACCCCCTTATATAAATTTAAACCCCAGTCATGCAATGATCAACTGTACCAGGTTTGAGGCTTGTGCCATTAACAGTGCAAGAATGGCAGCAATGAAATATTCCCCTGAAAAATCAATAGGTAATTTTTGATTGTTTTTCGTAGGCTCCACCCACTTTTCTGAATATTAATCCCAGTCACCCAGTAACCAACTGTGCAAAGTTTGAGAACCCTACCATTAACAGTGTAAGAATGGCTGCTGTTTACATTTTCCCAGTAAAATTTGTATTTGTCTCCGCCCACTTATGACCCTGCGTTGCCCGCTTATGTATTTGGCTGGTGTTGGCTGTGACCACTTTCCTAACCATAACACACAATCAATTACTCAATTACCAAGTTTGTGAGTTTTGCGGTGTTTAGCAACAATAATTTGCATTGGAATGAAACAAATCTGATTGGCTATTTGTGGCTCCACCCCCTTTCTGAAATTAAACCCCAGTCACTCAAAGATCAACTATACCAGGTTTGAGGCTTGTGCCATTAACAGTGCAAGAATGGCAGGTTTGAGGCTTGTGCCATTAACAGTGCAAGAATGGCAGAAATATTCCCCTTGAAAATCGACCAACTGTGCAAAGTTTTGAGAACTCTACCATTAACAT
Organism: Hyperolius riggenbachi; assembly: GCF_040937935.1. Taxonomy (NCBI): domain Eukaryota; kingdom Metazoa; phylum Chordata; class Amphibia; order Anura; family Hyperoliidae; genus Hyperolius; species Hyperolius riggenbachi. The sequence continues at coordinate 121,725,788 of NC_090646.1, read as the reverse complement.
TGTAAGAAAAACAAAAGTTTGCTTTCTTAAAACAGAAAAAAATTGCAATATTTCAGGTTGGAGTGAGCTTAAAATTAGTGTTGTCCGGATCATGAACGATTCGGATCTTTGATCCGAATCTATTTTATGAGTCGATCATCCGAATCATCAAAATGAACGATTCGGATCGCAAAAGGGGCGGGGCCAGGAGCGACACGCCCCCTCTCAGCGGGCAGCGGGGTCTTGGAAGCAGAGCAGAGATGGATCGCTCTGTTGGAAGGGAGGCAGCCTTGCAGGGACAGGTAGATGAGAGAGAGGGGACATGGGTGCCACTGCCAGATATGTGTAGAGCACACATACTGGCTATAATCTGCTGCTCATTATAGGCTGGCTGTTCCGTAGTGCTGCACAGTGATCACATTGGAAGCTTTTGGCTCAGCACAGCTCAGTAACTTTGCAGACAGTGTGATTGAAAGGCAATATGATCCTGCTGCACTCGGCACTAAACAGCTGCACTTATCTTCTGGGAATGCTTTCTTTCACTGTGCGACCTTTTCTTTCAAAGTGTACAGATGAACATATAGGTGAAATATATGTAAAGCATATGACTTCAGCATGTGGGGATTGTGTGCAAACATTTCTGCTCTCTGCTCGTCCCTCCTCCCTTCTCTGTCCACTCCCTGCCCTCTGTCCATCTTCTCCCCTTCTCTGTGTGTCCACTCCCTCCCCATCTCCTGTCCACAGACCTGTCCTGCTGTTCATTTCACCCCGAATGCTTCCGGTAGTAAAATGATCCGAGATTCGGATCAAAGATCTGGATATCTTCAATGATCCGATTCGAATCATCCGGATCATTGAAAAGATCCGAACTTCCCATCTCTACTTAAAATGTCTCCCAGTGCATCACTGTTGAATATATGCAAATTAACCATTGTTACCCTTAAAAGCTAAACACACCTCCAGAACTGCTGGAGTGCAATGATGTGTCAGCTTGTTAATTTGTACAGAGCCATAATGATCCAACATGCATACAGACTGTTTTGGATTGTTTGATCCTCATCAGTGCATGGCATGGATTAATTTGGCTCTATGCAGTAGGGCTTGTAACACCGAGAGGTACAGACTAACCAGCAAGCTCATGGTGACCCAGAACTCATTGGAGTGTGTAAGGGACTACAATGGTCCTAAAAGCCCCCTTACTAAGATGTTAAGAAAAACAAAAGTTTGCTTTCTTAAAACAGAAAGAATTTGCGATAATTCAGGTTGGAGTGAGCTTGAGATGTCTCCCAGTGCATCACTGCTGAATATATGCAAATTAACCATTCTACCCTTAGAAGCTAAACACACCTCCAGTGTAACAGTGTAAGAATGGCTGCAGTTTACATTTTCCAGTGCAACTTGTATTTGTCTCTTTTTGGTTATGAGAATAAAAAGCATCCTATACTTTATTCCAGGTAATGTACTATGTGTGTGCCAAATTTCATTCAAATCCGTTCAGCCGTTTTTGCGTGATCGAGTAACAAACATACAAACATACAAACATCCGAACTTTCCCATTTATTATATTAGTAGGATTAGTAGGATGGTGCTAGACCATTGGTATGACCAAAATGTAGATTTTTCAACATTGAATTTAATCTGCCATTCATGTGCTTTATATATATATATATATATATATATATATATATATATATATATATATATATATATATATATATATATATATATATATATATATATATATATATATATATATATATATACATTTATATAGCCATCCTATCAAAATCCTGTTGCAATATGGTACTCACTATCTTCCTGAGAGTTGATGATTCTGCACAATTTTGTATCATCTGCAAAAATAGCAACATTGTTTTCTACTGCATCTACTAGAAGATCATTAATAAATAAAGAGCATTGGACCCAGTACTAACTAGTGTTGGGCGAACAGTGTTCGCCACTGTTCGGGTTCTGCAGAACATCACCCTGTTCGGGTGATGTTCGAGTTCGGCCGAACACCTGACGGTGCTCGGCCAAACCGTTCGGCCATATGGCCGAACTAAGAGCGCATGGCCGAACGTTCCCCGAACGTTCGGCTAGCGCTGTGATTGGCCGAACGGGTCACGTGGTTCGGACCCGAACGCGCTCTGATTGGCCGAACTGTCACGTGGTTCGGGTAAATAAATACCCGAACCACGTCATATCTCCGCCATTTGTCTGTGGGTTTAGCTTTGGGTAGGCAGGCAGGGTAGTTCGCGCTCCAGCCACGCTAGCCAGGGTCCCCCCCAGTCATTGTGTGTCACTGCTGGGAACAGTAGTACACCGCTCGTTCAGCCACACTATATAGCATTCTGTGTACTGTTCTGTGTCTGCTGGGAACAGTGGTACACCGCTCGTTCAGCCACACTATATAGCATTCTGTGTACTGTTCTGTGTCTGCTGGGAACAGTAGTACACCGCTCGTTCAGCCACACTATATAGCATTCTGTGTACTGTTCTGTGTCTGCTGGGAACAGTAGTACACCGCTCGTTCAGCCACACTATATAGCATTCTGTGTACTGTTCTGTGTCTGCTGGGAACAGTGGTACACCGCTCGTTCAGCCACACTATATAGCATTCTGTGTACTGTTCTGTGTCTGCTGGGAACAGTGGTACACCGCTCGTTCAGCCACACTATATAGCATTCTGTGTACTGTTCTGTGTCTGCTGGGAACAGTAGTACACCGCTCGTTCAGCCACACTATATAGCATTCTGTGTACTGTTCTGTGTCTGCTGGGAACAGTAGTACACCGCTCGTTCAGCCACACTATATAGCATTCTGTGTACTGTTCTGTGTCTGCTGGGAACAGTAGTACACCGCTCGTTCAGCCACACTATATAGCATTCTGTGTACTGTTCTGTGTCTGCTGGGAACAGTAGTACACCGCTCGTTCAGCCACACTATATAGCATTCTGTGTACTGTTCTGTGTCTGCTGGGAACAGTAGTACACCGCTCGTTCAGCCACACTATATAGCATTCTGTGTACTGTTCTGTGTCTGCTGGGAACAGTAGTACACCGCTCGTTCAGCCACACTATATAGCATTCTGTGTACTGTTCTGTGTCTGCTGGGAATAGTGGTACACCGCTCGTTCAGCCACACTATATAGCATTCTGTGTACTGTTCTGTGTCTGCTGGGAATAGTGGTACACCGCTCGTTCAGCCACACTATATAGCATTCTGTGTACTGTTCTGTGTCTGCTGGGAACAGTGGTACACCGCTCGTTCAGCCACACTATATAGCATTCTGTGTACTGTTCTGTGTCTGCTGGGAACAGTAGTACACCGCTCGTTCAGCCACACTATATAGCATTCTGTGTACTGTTCTGTGTCTGCTGGGAACAGTAGTACACCGCTCGTTCAGCCACACTATATAGCATTCTGTGTACTGTTCTGTGTCTGCTGGGAATAGTGGTACACCGCTCGTTCAGCCACACTATATAGCATTCTGTGTACTGTTCTGTGTCTGCTGGGAATAGTGGTACACCGCTCGTTCGCCACTGTATAGCATTGTGCTCTGTGTCGCTGCTGGGAATAGTGGTACACCGCTCACCCGTCACTGTATAGCATTGTGCTCTGTGTCGCTGCTGGGAATAGTGGTACACCGCTCACCCGTCACTGTATAGCATTGTGCTCTGTGTCGCTGCTGGGAATAGTGGTACACCGCTCACCCGTCACTGTATAGCATTGTGCTCTGTGTCGCTGCTGGGAATAGTGGTACTGTATAGCATTTCTGTACTGCCACTGTACTGCTGCCAGTCAGCGTGTACTGTAAGGATAAGTGAAATGAGGAAGAAATCCGGTGAAAGAGGGAGGGGCAAGGGAAGAGGTGTTTCCCCTGACGGTTCACGTACAGGCCACAGGGGAGCACCCAAGAAAACCCACTCAATACCGCCCATGTTGTCCAGGACAACAACCCTCACAAATCCAAAAGAACAGGACCAGATAATTACTTGGATGACCTCTCAAGCGTCCAGCAGTGGGTTAAGCAGCACCAGCACATCACGCACGAGGTCCGAGTCCTCAGCCAGTTACAAGGAGCCAGTGGGCACAAAGCTGACACAACCGGCAGCGACACCACGCACACAACTGCCAGATAACCAGTCCGATGAATTACCTCAGGACACAATGGGGTATTCGCAGGAGCTATTCCCAGCCCAACAAACTTCCACCTTTCAAAGGTCAATGGAGGAACAGCCAGAAATGTTGTGCCTGGATTCACAACCGTTAACTGTGGGAAATGCACCGCGCACTGAAATACAAGGCGAGTCCGAAGAGGACTCGGAAACCCAAATCCCAGAGCAATTTGGGCAGGAGGGGTTGCAATTGCAGGAGGTCGGCCGACAAGATCTGGAAGACGACGTTGGAGTGTGCTGCGCAGAGGTTGTTGTGGGGAGCTCTACTCCACGGCGGTGGCCCACAATGACATATGACGAGTTTGAGGAGATGGAAGAGGAGGGTATGGACAATGTGGACAGAGACCCAGATTTTGTTTGTGAACGAGAACATCGCCGTCGTAGCAGCAGCACAGATGAGTCTGTTGAAGAACACACTGCTGCACGAGTTCGCCTTGTGCCACAAGGTAGGCGGCGCGCAATTTCAGGCACCACAAGCGTGGAAGTTCAAGTGAGAGGCAAAAGAGGAGCAAACAGAAATCGCCAGCAAGGAGGCAGGTGCTCCAAAGTCTGGGCTTTCTTTGAAGACTGCACTGAGGATGTTACCATGGCGATTTGCAAGGTGTGCAAGACCCGCCTGAGCAGGGGGAAAAATATTAACAACCTCTCCACCACCAGCATGAGCCGTCACATGCTATCCAAACATCCCACTCTTTGGGCAAACGCGTCAGGACAGGGTACCAGAAACAACACTGCCTCCCTTGGGTTCACCAGACCCGCCTCAGCAGCAGCAGTAGCCCAGCCATTGCGTGGTTCACAACATTCACAAACATCAGACGACGCTGACACTGTCACTTTCCGGAGTAGTGCTCTTGAGGTCTCCCAGTGTTCATCAAACACAACAACCAACAGCCCTTCCGTGTGCAGCGCTACGGTTCAGTTGTCTGTGTCGGAGATGTTTGAGCGCAAGAGGAAATTGCCAGCAAATGACCCCCGGGCCGTGGCAGTAACAGCCAGCATAGCCAAGCTTCTGGCCTGCGAAATGCTGCCATATCGATTGGTGGAGACAAACAGCTTCAAGGGCATGATGTCAGTGGCCATCCCACGTTACGTGGTTCCCAGCCGCTACCACTTTGCACGCTCTGCAGTGCCTGAGTTGCATGAGCACGTGGTCAGCAAAATAACCCGAAGCTTGAAGAATGCCGTTGCCTGCAAGGTTCACCTCACCACTGACACCTGGACGAGTGCGTTCGGCCAGGGTCGATACATCTCCCTTACCGCGCACTGGGTGAACCTTGTGGAGCCTGGCAGCGATTCCTCACCTGCTACGGCACGGGTGTTGCCCACGCCACAAACAGCTGCACCGCCGTCCCTCCCACTGGATAACAGCAGCACCTACCTCTCTGACTCCTTCTCCTCCAACGCATCTCAAAGCTGTACCTCATCCGGAAACGCTAACCCAGCAGCAGTAGGATCGTGGAAGCAGTGCAGCACAGCTGTTGGCATGCGTCAGCAAGCGTTGCTGAAGCTAATCTGCCTTGGGGATAAGCAGCACACAGGGGAGGAAATTTGGAGGGGAATAAAGGAACAGACGGATTTGTGGCTGGCACCGCTGGACCTGAAACCGGGCATGGTTGTGTGTGATAATGGGAGTAATCTCATTCGCGCTTTAAGGTTGGCTAAGCTGACACACATCCCTTGCCTGGCGCACGTGATGAACCTAGTAGTTCAGCGGTTCCTGAGGACATACCCAGGCGTGCCCGATCTGCTGTTGAAGGTGCGTCGAGTGTCCAAACATTGTAGAAATTCCAGTACTGCTTCGGGGGCACTCGCCAAGATGCAGGAGCGCTTCAATCTCCCCCACCATCGCTTGCTGTGTGATGTCCCTACGCGCTGGAATTCTACGCTGCACATGCTAGCCCGCTTTTGCGAGCAGAAGAGTGCAGTGGTCCAGTACATGACGGCGCAGTACCGAGGCGCATCCGGCCAGCTGCCAAGCTTCTGTGGATCCGATTGGGCCAACATGTTGGACCTCTGCCAAGTCCTCCAAAATTTTGAGCAATCCACGTTGCTTGTGAGCAGTGACAACTCTTCAGTCAGCATTACCATACCACTGCTGTGTTTACTGAAGAGGTCGATGTTAAAAATCAAGGAAACAGCTGTCATGATGCAACTGGGGGAATCTGAAGGAGAAAACGATCAGCGTGATGGTACCAACATCAGGCCATCCGCCTCAGGGAACGCTGGCCCCAGCAGCTATGACGAAGAAGAGGAGGAGGAACAGCTGGAGTTGGAGCAGGAATTTCATGCCACCACTGACGAGGGCCAGAGCGGTGCACGTTGGACTTCCACAATTCAACGCGAATGGTCAGCAGAAGCAGACCAGGAGGAAGGTGACGACTATGATGCATCACAACAACTATCACAACGCTCACAAGAGGATGATGAGGATTCTGGTAGGACTCTGGCACACATGGCTCAATTCATGCTAGACTGCATTGAACGTGACCCACGCATTGTGCGCATTCTGGACAACACCAATTACTGGGTTTATACCCTTCTGGATCCACGGTACAAACACAATGTTCCAAAACTGCTTGAAGAAAGAGTCAGACAGGTCAAAATGGAAGAATACCAGCAGGCCCTTGTGGAGACTTTAGAGAGGAGATTGACATCCTCCCCCTCCTCTAGCCAGTTGTACGCAGACAGACTGACTTCCGCAAACCCAGGACGACCAGGAGGGCAGCAAACAACGCAAGCCGCAGCTAGTACCCAAAAGGGAATGGTATCGGCAGTGTCCTTGGAGTGGGAAAATTTTCTGACACCCATGCAGCCGCAGCCCACTGAACAGCAAGCGTGCAGATCCACCTCCAACACCGATCGCCTGGAGAAGATGGTCAAGGACTACATGTCAGATGGCGTAGCTGTGTCGAACCATCCATCTGCACCCTTCAACTATTGGGTATCGAAGCTAGACACCTGGCACGAACTGGCAATGTACGCAATAGAGGTGCTGGCTTGCCCGGCAGCCAGCGTTATGTCGGAACGCTGTTTCAGTGCTGCCGGAGGCATCGTCACAGATCGGCGTATCCGCCTCTCTACAGAAAATGCAGACCGTCTGACTCAAATTAAAATGAATCAATCCTGGATTGGAAATGACTACGCAACACTCCAGGACCCCAACCAAGTAACATGACCAATGAACATCTGGGATGGTGTTGCGTTTCCGGGCCCTGTTTATTGAACCTCTCATCTGTATTACATTTATGACTGCATGGCGGCAAAAAGCATTGCTGCTATATCCGCACGCTTTTTGTCCACATGCAAGGCCTGGGTTGTTGTGTCTCACAAAGCGTGGCCTTCTCCTCCTGCGCCTGCTCCTGTTCCATCACGTCTGCTGCTGCTGGGTTAGCGTTGCCGCGTGGTCCCTGTTTATTGAACCACTTATCTTTATTACATTTATGACTGCATGGCGGTACAAAGCATGCTATCCGCACGCTTCTTGCCCTCATGCAAGGCCTGGGTTGTTGTGTCTCACAAAGCGTGGCCTTCTCCTCCTGCGCCTGCTCCTGTTCCATCACGTCTGCTGCTGCTGGGTTAGCGTTGCCGCGTGGTCCCTGTTTATTGAACCACTTATCTTTATTACATTTATGACTGCATGGCGGTACAAAGCATGCTATCCGCACGCTTCTTGCCCTCATGCAAGGCCGGGGTTGTTGTGTCTCACAAAGCGTGGCCTTCTTCTCCTCCTGCGCCACCCTCCTCCTGTTCCATCACGTGTGCTGCTGCTGGGTTAGCGTTACCGGTCCCTTTTCCTGGAACCTCTTATATGTATTACATTTATGACTGCATGCCGACAAAAAACATGTTACCTGTGCAAAGAAAACAGACATTTCCCGCATTTAAAAGACAGTTTTCCCTTTGAAACTTTAAAATCGATTTTCTCAAAAACTATAAGCTCTTTTTGCTAATTTTTTTTCCTCTTGTACCCACTCCCAAGGTGCACATACCCTGTAAATTTGGGGTATGTAGCATGTAAGGAGGCTTTACAAACCACAAAAGTTCGGGTCCCCATTGACTTCCATTATGTTCGGAGTTCGGGTCGAACACCCGAACATCGCGGCCATGTTCGGCCTGTTCGGCCCGAACCCGAACATCTAGATGTTCGCCCAACACTAGTACTAACCCCTGTGGGACCCCACTGCTAACAGTCACTCATTTTGAATAAGATCCACTGACCACAACTCTTTGTTTTTTGTTTATTAGCCAGTTCCCTATCCATGATGCACACATACTTTATTTGCACCACTGCTGCCCTGCCAAATTTGGGAAAATATGGTCAAGGTGAGTAAACTCACAGGATTCCCTGGATATAGACCAGCCTTAGTGTGGTAATAATGAAAGTGTAGATGCCATAGAATAAGGATGGAGATGCTGGCACTGCAGCTCTCATAAGCAGGGAGGGGTAGAGGGTGGTAAAATCACAGAAATCCGGTTAGTAAAGCGAGCTCCAAGTGTGCTCCAGCTAAGATATAAGTCTATATGCAAAAAGAAGAGAAAGCGCTGGCACTGCTATCAATTGCTTTATTCCGATTGCTTATAAAATCACAAAGTGTTGCATCAGTGCATACATATTCAAAATAGTGAAGCACATACCGGAGGTAGCTGTGAAGAGGTGCAGTGGGTGCAGGGGATGAAGAGCCTTACGGCTGTTTCATGCTAGTGCGCTTCTACTTCGCGCTTCTTATCACTTTGTGATTTTATAAGCAATCAGCATAAAGTAACTGATAGCAGTGCCAGCGCTTTTCTCTTCTTTTTGCAAAAAATTAAAGTGTACCTAAGAAAACCAAAAAGAACAAAATTATACATACCTGGAGTTTCGTCCAGCCCCGTTCAGGCTCGCCGTCCTCCCGGGGGCCTCCTAAATACTCCACTAGGCAGCCCGGTAATTCAATACAAAAATGACTGAACCAAACTCACTCGCTCACTCCTGGACAGGAGAGCTGGTGCCGGTGCACTCCTCCACGCAGGTACACCACCCCTGCCACACACTGTGATACTGGTATTTCCGGAAGAAGGAGGCACTCCACAGGCTTGAACTTGCGTTCAGTTTATTGCATGTCGTTACACTACATGTTTCGGGCTCCGCCCTTCATCAGGAAAAGCCCGGTAATTCATCCAATCGGTGCAAGCACTGGGTCTGCGCCAACTGGATGAATTACTGGGCCGCATAGCAAAGGATCCAAGCGCATCCGGCCATGCGCGCTCCCCCATCGGTGGAAGTATTCTGTGTGCAGGCGAATTAGTACCTGCCCCCCCCCCCCCCCCCCCCCCCCCGGCGGGATGAATTACCAGGTCGCCTGAACTTTTCAGCCCCCAGGTGGCCCGGAAGGATGGTGAGGTACCGATGAGCCTGAAGGGGGCTGAAAAGTTATGTATAATATTTTTTTATTTTTAGTTATCTCAGGTTTCCTTTAAGTACAAGCTTTGTTCTTCTGTTGTATTGCCACGGAGTTGGCCACTGTCCCTTGTCAATATTACTGTTATTAATGGTACTGTTGTATGTATATTGGTATGCTCTCTGTTGTGATGCAAGTTACATCTTTTTTTTAAAATCTGCTAAACTTGATTATGAATACCGGTCTGCTGTTACTGCCATTGTTTTTGTTATTGCTTTCTGATTTGCTGGTCAAGATCACAAGACGTGTTTGTTTTCTGTGTAAGCAAAAATGGTCACTGCAGATCAGAGCCATACATATAATCACCTGATCAAACTGATCACATGCTTCTACATGAATTATACAACACATGTGCAACTCTTCAAAACTGTTTTCTAATTTATAGTGGCTTTCATTTGCTAGAGCTCCTTCAGCGGATCTTTGAGAATTTACCACACGTCCCTAGGAATTTATCATGAATTGCAAATGCATTTTCGTATGGTCCTTTTTCATATTTCTGTACAGTGCAAACAGTATTGTGTACAGTGGACAGAGGCGCCAAAAGGATAAAATATTCTAAAACGTTTAAAATGAGAGGAGGCAGAGGTGGACTTACCTCCTCCAAGCAGACACACACAATTGTTGTGTATATTCAAAACAACAAAAATGTATTTATATACTCCAGAAAGTTTCGCGGGCATCTTCCACTTCATCAGGCAATAGAAACGGAGCATAAAACTCAAACAGGTCTGATGCAAAGCTCTCCGCCTCTGTCTGCTTATACAGTTCCTGAGTCCACCCTTGGTGGAGGGGTGTTGCCCCTTATTTCCTATCTACAGGAAGTGACTTCTTAATCCTGAGTGGGGACAGGTCTAATCTCCTCACCTGCTGATATAGTGGTGGTTACCTGGACGGTAACCCATGTTTGTGAGTATAAATACTTACTTAATAGATACTTACTTGTCATATCCACATACCAGTACATACTACACTATATTGAGCTATCAGTGTCTCTATTCTGTGTACAGTGAATGCCCAACATCGCCTAAAGGTCCCGGTGCACAAGCGCATCACCCACTCACCCCTCCCTGCAGGCTTGTGGCACGACTGTACAGCATCAGGCCCTGAAATGTCACAAAATGGATCAATCTCTGCCAGGTGACAGTGTGTGTGTGTGTGTGTGTGTGTGTGTGTGTGTGTGTGTGTGTGTGTGTGTGTGTGTGTGTGTGTGTGTGTGTGTGTGTGTGTGTGTGTGTGTGTGTGTGTGTGTGTGTGTGTGTGTGTGTGTGTGTGTGTGTGTGTGTGTGTGTGTGTGTGTGTGTGTGTGTGTGTGTGTGTGTGCAGAAATGACCTTTAGATGGTCAGTTAATTTAAAGATCTGCACATCTGATATGTCTGGATACCTTTTGCAACTTGTGTTCCTAGGTTAAAAGGAAGAAGAAAGTACAATGTTATCTCAAGCCATTCTTATCTTTGGAATGTCATTAGGTCATGAAACTCAGCTGGAATGCCATCTGTCAACTCGCCAACCAACAAGAATGCATCATGGAGTTGTAATGACTAATAAATAATTCCAGCTTGCATCTAACCAGATCTTTTTTTTTTCTATAGGACCACAATACACCCATAGCACTATAGGAAGAGAGAGTTGCAGACAGTAATCTTCTCAGCACTGGTTAGGAAAGTCTGCTTTTTTTGCTGTACAATTACCAGCTGGCTGGAATTTCTCCTGACCAGCAGATGAGCAGGAGATACTGAAGCTTCTCAGAAATGCTTATTGCCATAGGGGTCTAATCTTATCTGTGATGCTGTATGCAGTGTGCCTGCTACCAGTAGGTGGTGTTATCAGATGACATGGCCTAGGAGGGTTATCACTGCTATGCAAATGTCACAACAACTACCAGATTTATGTCACATTCCCGCCTCTAGGAACCTGCTCCATCATTCCAGGCTTGTTTAAATGTTTTCTAATTCTTTCTTTCCACTTTCCTCCCATTGGGTTAGAAACAGGGACACCATCTGTGCCCCCAACTCACCTTCACTTCCAAAATGCTATTGAGAATTCATGATCAAAAGACATAGTTATATTTTCTAAATCACGCTCAGCCATTTTTCATTGCTGCTTTTTTTTTTTTTTTTAAATGTACTTGAACATAGTTCCCAACTGTCCCTCTTTTTGGGAACCAAAACCCCCTGTCCCTCTTTCTTCTTCATTTGCCCCTCTTTTGGTACTGATGCCCAGATCTGTGTAAATATAGGTTGTTGTTTTTTCTCCTTAAATATGTTTTAAATTGACTATAAACTTTATCCTCATCCTTTAAATTAATATATTTATTACTTTTAAATGTTATTATGAAATAAAACTAATGATGATAGATAGGACCAGCATGCAGGGGCGTAGCAATAGCCATAGCAGCCATAGCAACTGCTATGGGGCCCTGGAGAGGAGGGGCTCCAGGTGGTACTTGACGTGTTCACTTTCTTTCTCCACTGACTTTGTCTCAGTGTCCATGGAATATACACATTGTACATTGCATGATAATGTAAATTGCCCAGTCAACTCACATCCATAGGGTAGAGGCTGGTGGCATTCCTCAAAAGTGCCTAGATCAGATGGCTCCATAAATATTTTGCTATGGGGCCCCATAGTCTCTAACTACACCACTGCCAGCATGCTTTCGCTTATGAATTTTTTTGTGATATATGTGACTAGGGGTGTGGCGGGGGGTGTTTAGAGGTGTGGCAGGGGCATGTCTTAAAGAAACCTGTAACGAAGAAAAAAAAAACTCCCCTGGGGGTACTCACCTCAGGTGGGGGAAGCCTCTGGATCCTCTTGAGGCCTTCCCCGCCCTCCTCTGTCCCACGACAGCGGCGATAAAGTTCCCCGAACAGCGGGGATGTAAATATTTACCTTCCCGGCTCCAGCGCAGGCGCAGTATCGTCTCTCTCGCCCGGAGATAGGCGGAAATAGCCGATCGCTGTCGGGCCGCTCTACTGCGCAGGTGCAAGTCTCCAGTGCCTGCGCAGTAGAGCAGACCCGACAGAGATCGCCTTTTTTCGCCTATCTCAGTGCGGAGAGCCGCAACAGCGCCCCCGCTGGAGCCAGGGAAGGTAAATAAATCAGCGCTTATCAGCGCTTGTCAAGCGAGGATTCCGGGACACTTCTGGGGAGCCAGCGCTGGATTGCCTGCAGCTACAGGGGAGGGGGAAGCCTCATTGGGACCCTGAGGCTTCCCCCTCCCGAGGTGAGTACCCCCAGGGGAATTTTTTTTGTTACAGGTTCTCTTTAAAGTGTCCCTCCTTTGTAACCCATTAAAAGCTTCAAACAAAATGTTTTGTTTGAAAGCTGCTTGTGCAGTGCGAGCCTCTGACGGTATATCTCATTTGGCTGCCTGGTGTATGGCAGTAAGCAGTTATATTTACCTGTTCCGGACAGCTTCTTCTCTTCCTCTACTCTGAACTTCCGGCAGGTCTTCTGGGTCCCGATCACATTGGATCACATGATGTGACATGACAGCACTGTAACACTAACACAGTTTCCTGGTTCCCGATCACACGTCATATCGTGATTGGAGCTGAGGAGACATGTCAGGAGTATGTCGCTGCTGCAGTGGAGGAAGAAGCCGATCCAGCCGTCCGGACAGGTATGTATGAAAGCTCCCATCTGCCACTCTACCCTGCCGCCACATACCCTGCCAAGCCTGCCGGGCTGGAGAAAGCACACTTCCCTAGCGGCAGGAAAAATTCCCCAATCTTCGTACAGCTCTCCATTCAACTGCTGGGTTCTTTTAAATGTATTCAACAAAATTGTCCAAAATACGTCTCATGATCACGCTTCCATACGTGTATGAGTGCGGCCGTAGTGTGCATGTGTTAGTACGATCCATGCATGCTCAGCAGAATGAGGCCGCTCATTCATGCACACCGGCCTCAGAGGAAGCTAAGTTTATGAAACGCGTTTCACAAGAAGGAATGCATGCACCATCTGCTAAACAATTGTGATTTATTGCTTCATTGACATCCAAGTATGCATCTTACATGAATCATGACGAAAGGCTATCCATTGGTACTGGTGCCCAGTTCTAGGAGCGGTGTGTAGAGGTGGGGTTTGGAAAGCAGTGTGACCAAGCATCTAGAAAGATGCGAAACGGCCGTTGCTTGCCCGCACTTGTGCTCACCAACTTCACCTCTACACACCGCTCGTAAAACTGGGCACCAGTACCAATGGATAGCCTTTCGTCATGATTCATGTAAGATGCAAACTTGGATGTCAACAAAACAATAAATCACAATTGTTTAGCAGATGGATGGTGCACGCATTCCTTTCTCAGCATCTTTCCTTCAGACCCTACATGGAGCACAGGCCTGTACACCAGTATCAAGGAGTCATAGGAGTGGGTGAGAAAAAATGTTTTTATCTACCTTTTTACAATGTTTACCTTAAAGCGAATCCGAGATGAAAAACTAACTATAACGAGTAACTTGTCTATATATCTTATCTAAAGTTTAGATGGTTTACACAGCAAATCACAGCTTTAATAGAAAATGATTAATTCTTCCTGTGATACACTGACAGCAGCCATGTTGTTTGTAAACATTACACAGAGGCAGGCTTATCTGTATCTTGAGCCATCAGCCTAATCCCCTCTCCTCTGCCTCTGAAATCAATGGCTAGTAACACCACCCCTTCCTCCTGCCCAGACTGAGCTCCCATGAGCCCTTGCTACTGCCAAGGCTCTCTGAAAACCTGTGGGCGTGGCTTTTTTTTAGTTTATAGGGAAATAGAGTATTAAAACAAAACAAAAAAGTATTTGGCTTGAGGAATGCCCTATAAACAATAGGAAAGGAATACAATTATGCAATGTGTAAAAGTTCACCTCGGATCCACTTTAAGGGAGTGCCGCACACACTCTTTCCTATTTCTTTATAAGAACAAAGTTTGTGAAACGGTCATCAGACCATGCACCCTCCAGAGGCCACTGCCACCATCCTGCTCCCAGAATTTTAGATCTGAAGTACATGTACTTTTGCTATGTTTACATTTGAATGTGATCCATGTTTGCTATGCTAAATTGCACCAGCACTTTGTCTGAATAATAAATAGCTATTAAGTGCCAGACCTTTCTCCTCTTTGGACTGTGTTGATGCCTCCCATACAGGCCTAGAGCACATTAAGCTTGCTGGGTAGTCACAGCATCACCTTTACCTGTACATGCAGACTTCGTTACTGGGATCCATAAAAGTCTGTACCCACTACGCGATTTTTCAGACGAACAGCAATTTTTTTAAGCAACGTGCTATCATTTCTGCATTCTTGCGACGTGTGATTACGCTGACAACATTTAGCAACAACGACCGTCACATCAGATCAGATTTTTAAGATACCCGTCAACTCCACGCAAAGTACCATGATCGCTTGACTTTCCGTTTGTGCCCATCGTTACATGTACCTGCCGGCCGGAAGATGGATTGTGGAACGCTCATACTCGGGGGGATGTTGCTGGATCTATCTTCCTCCGTCGGGGGGGTGAGTATTCAGTTTAAGGGTGGTGACTAATGATCCAATCTTTTTCATCCTTCGTATCATTTCTATGTAATATAAGGGACTAGCTAAATTATCCATTTAATATATTTACTTAATTTACCCTTATGTTACATAGCTTTGGTAACTGGATAAAAAGGGTTTGGATCACTAGTGGCCACCTTAACCATGTCTGGTCTCTATTTGTTGAATGGTAATTCACTGTAGGATTGCATATCAATCAGAAAGTCTAGTTTTCCAGGAGCTGGACCATAGAAGTTTAGGCAAAAAAATCCAGAAGGTCTGCAAATTTCATGAAAGGTTGTGGTTTATTGATCCATCAAGCTGACATCCATCATCATTTGTTTTGGGGCCACGATGGGTCCCATTTGTGAAGGTACAAGACGGAATAGCAAACATAGTGGTAGCATGAAACTGTGCTCCCATTGCACTAATTAACTGCTCCTCTTCTGGTTATCATCCCCACAATTGTCAACATTGCCAAACCATCTCTGTGAAACACAAAATACATTGTTGTACAGCATCACAAAAGAATACACACAATATGTCTCCCTTGCTCGGTACAAAACTCACCCATGTCACTCAGCTGATCAAAGGAAAAAACCCTGGTCAGCATGGCAAGCAGGGCAGGGTTACTGCAACTTCTGCCCACGGCATCTGTTGGCCAATAGATGGCCATGATACCATTTATTGGTTAACTTAAATGGTATTGTCCTGATTCCAAACTTCTTGCTTTAACTGATGGTTAACATGCACAAGCTTCGACTGCTACTACTTGCCCGCTTACACTTAAAGAGAACCTGTACTGAGTAAAAATATTTAAAATAAATACATGAGGTAACTTCAAATTAACATTACATAGTTACCTTGCCATCAGTTCCTCTCAGAAGCTCACCATTTTCTTCTGACAATAATCCCTTCCAGTTCTGACAACATTTTGTCAGATCTGAAATACATCAGTTGCTGTCAATAAAATATCAGTTGCTGTCAGTTATAGCTGAGAGGAAAACTGATGTGCCAGGTAATGTCCATGTTTCCCTATGGCTCAAGTAGGCGATGTTACAGTTTAACTGTGTGCTGACCAGAAAGCTGTTATGGGGTAATGGCTATTTTCAAAATGGAGGACGGAAAATTCCCTTGATCATAGTGAACAAATAGGACGCGGGACAGAAGAAAGACACTGAGGAGTAGACTACATGGAAGGTAAGTATGACTTGTGTATGCTTATTTTGACTTTTAATTTTCAGTTCAAGTTTTCTTTAAATCAGTTGCTTTCAGTTATAACTGAAAGGACAACTGATTTTCAAAGTAATGCTGAGCTGAGCAACTGCAATTTAGTAAACCGTTTTTTATAAATAAAGAAATAACTGAGAATCCCCAATGAGGATGTCAGATTGTTACTTTCTATTGTATGTGACAGTGACTAAGGGAAAAAAGCCATTTATGGTGCATTTTTCTCTGGGAGAAACATACATTTATATGTATGTATATAAAATGATACAATTTTTTTGTGACAGTTGTCCTTTAACCACCTGAGCGGTCTGGACGAGCTGAGCTCGTCCAACACCGCCGGAGGTCGCCGCTCAGGCCCTGCTGGGCCGATTTTAATCAAATAAAAAGCAGCACACGCAGCCGGCACTTTGCCAGCCGCGTGTGCTGCCTGATCGCCGCCGCTCTGCGGCGATTCGCCGCGAGCAGCGGCGAAAGAGGGTCCCCCCAGCCGCCTGAGCCCAGCGTAGCCGGAACAAAAAGTTCCGGCCAGCGCTAAGGGCTGGATCGGAGGCGGCTGACGTCAGGACGTCGGCTGACGTCGATGACGTCACTCCGCTCGTCGCTATGGCGACGATATAAGCAAAACAAGGAAGGCCGCTTATTGCGGCCTTCCTTGTTTATTCTGGGCGCCGGAGGCGATCGGAAGATCGCCTCCGGAGCGCCCTCTAGTGGGCTTTCATGCAGCCAACTTTCAGTTGGCTGCATGAAATAGTTTTTTTTTTATTCAAAAAAAACCCTCCCGCAGCCACCCTGGCGATATAATCAGAACGCCAGGGTGGTTAAGTACATTTTATAAGATGTCCCATATTAATTGAATGCATTACATTTTTAAGATATATTTTATACTTGTTATATTCAGTACTAAAATCAGGTTTAAGCTATCCCTTTTTTTTAGGCATTAGGGGGAGTTTCTTACAGTCTTTGTGATGTTGTATTAGGCCTGTAAAGGTGGCTATTAACTATATAATTCAGCAATATAGGGAGGTTAAGAGTACCGGGGCACCAGCTCTAGCAATCACCTCAATTTATTGACATCCCACACATAAGACAAAAAAGTGCAATAGAATAGGCCTAACAGCCGTTTCGCAGGTCTATAACCTGCTTCTTCAGAGGCAGAATTCTGGTGCCCGGAACTCTTCACTTCCTATATTGCTACGTTGATTCTGGTATCCGGAGGCACGGCTGATAGACCTGTGATATCCCCTGCCACCGTGCTTATCTTGTGCCCATCCATCTCTCTTATACTAATCATAACTATACAATTCTCTGGACGATCGATTGACCGGTTTGATTGCAATATCGGTCAGAAACGATTGTTCAGGCCATCTAAGAGAAGGCTAAGCTGCTAACCAATCCGATCAGATTGATGGAATCGAGCTGAAAAATGGATCAATTCAGTTAATCTAATCGAAATTGGATAGCAGTTTTCGTTCTGTTTGTGAGCCCAAACAATAGATATTGTTATCAAATTGGGCGATCAAACGTCCAAAGAATTGTATCGTTAATGGCCACCTTAATGTTGATCTGGTGGACTTTGAACATTACACAGAGAACGCATCTTTCCTCAGACTCCCCTTCTTACTTCAATCACTATTATAAAGGTTCAAGACTTGCAGCAGCACTTGGCTTTCCCACCAGAAAACCTAGCAAGCAGTGATTTCTGTTCTTTTATTTATTCAAAGTCTGTAGTACTAAAAAAATAGATTTTTTTTCAATTTTTCTAGTTTTTTTTTTTTTGGGGGGGGGGGGGGGGGGAATACAACACAGGAAAATGTGATACTTTGTGATTGCTACTGTCACGATGGGCAGATAGTTGTGTTGTTCCAGTCTTTCAGAGAAGAAAGCAGGATGAGGATGAGCAGATGTTCCTCTCACAGTTGTATTTACAAAAGCAGACAGCTAATTAACTTGGCAGATTGGTGAATTAGAAGCCACTGTACTGTACTCCTAGACGGTTGCTTAAAAACTGTCTACAGTGTATGAGATGGTTTTAAAAGGTTTGTGTTCATTCCTGTGTATAACATGGGTGAGAACAACACTGCAATGCAATAAATGGATTTTTAGCTAAAGGAGGATTATTCAGGGAGAAAAGGGTAGACATTTATGGGGAAGATTTCTTCACCATGATCTCCAGAAAAGAGGGTCCACTAAAATCAGAATAATCAGAGATGGTCTTACACTTTAAAGAGAACCCGAGGTGGGTTTGAAGAATATTATCTGCATACAGAGGCTGGATCTGCCTATACAGCCCAGCCTCTGTTGCTATCCCGAACCCCCCTAAGGTCCCCCTGCACTCTGCAATCCCTCATAAATCACAGCCACGCTGCTGACAAACAGCTTGTCAGAGCTGGCTGTGTTTATCTCTATAGTGTCAGTCTGCTGCTCTCCCCGCCTCCTGCAGAACTCCAGTCCCCGCCTGCATCCCTTCCCTAACTGCTGATTGGAGGGAAGGGACGGGGGCAGGGACCGGAGCTATGCAGGAGGCGGGGGAGCAACTGAGACTGACACTACAGATGTAAACACAGCCTCACAGCATGGCTGTGATTTATGAGGGATTGCAGAGTGCAAGAGGACCTTAGTGGGGTTTGGGATAGCAACAGAGGCTGGGCTGTATAGGCAGATCCAGCCTCTGTATGCAGATAACATTCTTTAAACACACCTCGGGTTCTCTTTAAGCATCTATTAGGCCCGGTTCACATTAGCGTTTTTATTTTGCGGAACGTAAGTATACTGTACAAACAGAACGGATATGAAATGATCCAATGTTAACCTATTGGACCGTTCACGTGCGTCCATTGGTACGGATATATACCATGCGTTCCGGTTCCCGGATAGAAAAATTGCTGCAGGCCTTAATTTTCTGGACCATTCTACCCACCGGAACGGAACCGGACAAAAAATGCTGCAGCATTGGGGCAATGGAAACGGACCGTTCCACGGGGGATGGGGGGATGTTGGGACACGAGCCTGAGCGGCGGGAGGGTGAGAGAGGGTGCAACAGCCGGGCGGTTGGGTGAGGGAGGGTAAAATACACATCTCTTTTTAAGCCGGCGGTAGAGGCTTCTGTCTTCTTCTGCGTCATGTAACTACATGACGCGTCATGTGACTAGTCACATGACACGCTGTGTAGTCACAGCGGAAAAGGAGGGAGAAAGCCTCTACTGCCGGCTGCAAAAGAGCATTAGGTATGTATTTGCGGGCAAACTGAGTGAAAACTGATCCGATCGATCGTTGATCAGATCCGTTTGGCAGTGTGCACAGAGCCATCCGGATCCAGTGAAGTGGTGACCCGGATCCGCTTACCGGATCCATTTGGCTCAAACTGCAGATGTGAACTGGGCCTTAAAGGACCACTATCGCAAAAAAAGTAGGCAGTTAAAACCTGAGAGAACCAACAGGTTTTGGGCCATTCCATCTCTTCATGGGGGATTCTCAGGGTTTTCTTTGTTTTCAACAGCACTTACTGGTCAGCAGTTTAACTGCCAAAATAATAAGATACCAGCCAGCCTCCCTAATCACTTGCACCTGCACATTATTTTATCAGTTAGACTTTGCAACTGCTATTCGGGAAATGCTGTTGAAAACAAAGAAAACCCTGAGAATCTCCCATGAGAAGATAGACTGGCCCAAAACCTTTCTCTCAGATTTTAACTGCCTACTTTTTTCTCGATAGTGGTCCTGACTCCTTTAAAGAGGACTTCAAAATTCTAGTTTTAAATGTAGCAAAAACACAGTGTTGTACCCAGGAACGGATTTCTGTAAAGGCCACAAAGGCCCGCGCCTTGAGCGGCTGCAGCCTAAAGGGGTACTTGGACATGAACTTGGGGTTAATACATAATGAAAGAGAAGGTTGCAAATAGGGAACAAAACATGAAAATGGAAGCTGATGACCAAGGGGGCTGTTCATGAAAGAAAGGGGCTGCAGTACAAGGATGCATGGAAGAGGGGGGCTGCACATGGAATGGGATGGGCTCTGTTGTACATGGATCTTACACATGGGGGAATGGGAGGGGCACTGCTGCACATGGAAGGGAAGCCCCCAACATACTTGGCCTAGGGGCGATAAAAGAATAAATCGGGCTTTGGTTGTACCATGCTAACCATCAATTTAAGAGAACCTCTGCTCATAATGCATATTTTAAATACACATGACATTACCATGGAGTAACAGGCATGATCACCACATTATGTTTGTCCTGTTCCCATAGCAGGTAACTGCTGCCTGGCCTTTTTTCTGCATGCGAGCTGCCATCTTGATGGTTATGTCAGTCCTTTGTACAGATAAAGGGAGAATTCACAGGTTTTTTTCCCTGAAAAATAGTGTACTTAAAGCAAATAACGTACTGGCTAACTCAACAAAGTGAAAAAGCTTTTTGAAACTGTTGAAGAAGTCTAAAAGGGTTTTAAAACTTGCTTTTTCAAACCATTGAGTTAATTGCAACATCCTTATTGCAACTTTTAAAGCAAACCTGAAGCAAAAAACAACTTACGATATAATGAATTGTATGTGTAGTATGGATAATGCATAGACCATTAGTAGCAAAGAAAATAGTCTCATATTTTTATTTTCAGTTATATAGCTTTTTTTTATAGCATATTGCATCATTCTCTAATATTTGCGGTTTACAAACCACACTCTGTATTTTAAACTA
Organism: Hyperolius riggenbachi; assembly: GCF_040937935.1. Taxonomy (NCBI): domain Eukaryota; kingdom Metazoa; phylum Chordata; class Amphibia; order Anura; family Hyperoliidae; genus Hyperolius; species Hyperolius riggenbachi. The sequence continues at coordinate 121,704,748 of NC_090646.1, read as the reverse complement.
TAAAACAGAGCAGCAATAATGACCCTTTGAACTTGCTTGCAGTAAAACCTCATCTCAAGCTGTCTCTCGCTGTTTCTTGGCTGTTGACTGCTTCATAAAACAGGACTGAATTCGACCCAGTGGGTCAAACGGCTGAGAGAAGCTCTTTTGCAAAGATAACAACTGAAGTTACTTAACTCTTCCTGAACTGGAAACAATATGAGACTATTTTATTTGCTACTAATGTTCTATTTCTTAGCTGTACTTCACATACTATTCATTGGCCTCAATTCACTAAGCTTATCTCCTGTCTTTAATAACGGTTCTAGAGTTGTTACCATGGTGATGAGGCATGTCGTATTCAGGAAACATTTTACCTCAGGCAAACCTAAAGTTAACTCTTCTGTCTTTAAGTTAACTCTTCAATCCTTAAAATAACTCCACAGTTAAAGACAGGCTGTTTATTAACTGCGTGTGAAAATAACTACAGAGGAGGTAAATTAACTACAGAGGAGGTAAATTAACTACAGAGGAGATAATGTAAGGAATGAAGAGATAAGATAACTCTCTTACTGTGTAGAGGTAAGTTTTCTCTTGCCTTATTATCTCCAGCATGATCTTAGTGAATTGAGGATTATCTCATAGGTTTACTTTTGCTTTAATAGTAGGGCAAAAAGGCTTCGGTATGGTCTCATGATGCTCAGGTATGGTCCCAGTCAGTGATGGAGTATGAGGAACTGACTAGACCTTTTCTATTATGCAGGTTTAGCTTCAAAAATGAATTACAGATGCCTGAGAAGCATCATTATTATCTCCTAACACACACAGAGTTTCTGATTGGTGGGGTGCCTGGGTGATAATCAGGGCCGGATTTGTACTTTTTACCGCCCTAGGCCGACTATACCGTCTCTGTATGGTTGTTATCTCTGTGTCCCCAATGAGAATTCCCTTACTTTCCATCATTGGTTTCACAGACAATAGCTATTTTAGTAACATACATATAGATTATAAATTATGTTTTCCTTAAGAACTTTTATGTTATGCTTGTCATTTTGTTAATGATGGACCCAGTTAGGCTGATGTGTACCTGCAGGATAGAGCTTACAGGTCTTGCTGGAATGACACAAGTACAGGATAGAGAGTTCAAAGGTTAAAGCTGTCCTTGTAGATAGGGATGGCTGCATAGAACAGCTTTACTGCCCCTCAATGAGCCGCCCCTATATTTCTAGTGCCCTAGGCCATGGCCTATGTGGCCTTGCCAGAAATCCGGCCCTGGTGATAATCAGGAGCTCTGCTATTCTATTAGTTCGTCTGAACAGTTTTTCCACATTATTGCTGAAGGGAGGGAACCCCTTTAATGTCCCACTAGGTAGTATCTCTTTTCTAGTTAAATAAGAAGACAATTTTACAGCAGATTTGAACATTATAAATTAAATTCTAAGTCCTGCTCATGAGAGAGCATAGTCAAAAATTGTGTTTCCATTGTAAACATGTTCAGATAGACTTATGAGTTCATCAGATCCTTCTGTACAACTAATGGAGTGGACGGGCATGAATAGTCTCTTGACGGACCTCAGCACTGGCTGAAACCACCTTTCTTCTTGATGAGGAAGCAGGTGTTGTGCTGGTGCTTAATCATGTGAAGTTTTCTTCTCTTCCTTTTATACTTTCTGATGATTGTGACAGTTAATAAAAGAAAAGACGTGGAAAATAGGCAGAAACTGAAGAATATGAGAGGTTTCTTCTGCTGGAAGAATGCACAGATGTGGCAGGTGTCCTCTTTGTCCATAGTTCTGCACTTGTTCTCTGCAAGGTCCACCAAGAAGCCATTGGCAGTAATGATGGCTCCATATCTCTCCACAGAAGCTTTGGCTCTCATGTCATAGATGGCCGAGTTGTAGAATCCATACTGGGGTTTTGTCTTATCATTTAGCTTGAAAGCGTAGTATCCTCTCAGATTGATGTTATCTTGCTGGTAGGCTGGAGGAAGAAGAAGCCAGAAATTATTAAACGTAAAGTTCAACTCAAATGATATTTTCTCATTTCTGCTATACTGATGTGACGTATAACAGGAAATGCTTTCTGAACGGCCATGAAGTGGAGTGCTGCTCCTTTCAACCATCCATTAATTTTTTTAATAGAGGCTAAAGTGTGTAACTTTGGGTGATGTTCTTTTCAAATATTTAGTCCCACCCACTATCTGTTGTGCCGACTCCCACGTTTCACAATAGAAAGCTACATGACCTGCACAATATGGTGCCCTAAGGTGCTGTATCTTTGGGGATTCCTGCACTGTCCCTGTATATATATTTGTACTATATTCAAATGTTCCTTGGAATTCCAAATGAAAATATCACATTTTCATTTTTGAAATGAATGAATAAAAAGCCCCATCTATGTGCTTGTTCCCGTTGCAAACTCATTATAAACTCTATATCAGCGAACATAAAAAGACTACTTGTAGCTGATATTACATACTGGGGAGTCATGTGACGTAGCTAAAGAGCTACGCACCCCGGTGCAAATTTAACGCTGGTTCCCCTTCAAACACTCTACACATAACAATTGATATGAAGCACCTAAACCTGCCAAGGGTAGCCGCAGTGTCAGGTTCAGATAGAGGAGGGGAACATACTGTACCACATATGTTATCATCACATACGAAGAATAAAACAATGATACTAAGGCTACATGGAAAGTGTGACGGTCAACCAAGAACTCCTCAATTACCAAACCAGAGGAAGAACTTGACCCTGGACACATCATGGAACATAGGAGCTAGTGGTGTATCTTATACCCTAGAATTCAGTGGTATAATTATAGGGAAGCAGCCCCTGCAATCGCAGGGGGACTCAGAGCTGTGGGGGGCCTCCAACTACTGACCTTCACTTGCTCCTATACAGGGGACTTTACTTCAGATCAGGTGTTCTGTGGCGACACTTGTTATGGGTGTGAAGATCATGACGGCCACACTTGTTTTATGACTCTTGTGAGATGGGCCTCAAGGCTGTGAAGGGCACAAATATGAGGAAGGTGAAGGAGTGTGAACATTTGGGATATGGCATCAAAGTTTCGCTGGGGGGCCCCATGGATTGTAGTAATGTCACTGCGAGCATCCACTAATGACTAAATATTAGTATTATGCATCATGTACATCGGTGGTTCTAAACATTATATTGGTATGTACCCATTATGAAAGCCTTTGCTTACTAAATACCCTCTGGTATTAATAACGTTATCAAGTGCCTGTGAATAAATTCTTTCCAAGTATTCCATGCTGTTTTTAATCAAAACTGTATATCCAGTTTTGTTTATAGTCTTCTAAAATACTAAAATTCATATGTATTTAACTTTACCAAGCTGAAGTACCAGCTGTACCCATCAGAAGTACCCCAAGGGATGCGTACCACATGTTGAGAACCTAAGAGGTGTATACACAAAGGTACAATCTCATCTACCCTTACCTTGTAATAACTGCTTGTTGTATTCCTCTAAATAATACATTCTGAGCTGGTCACTGTCAGGCGATTTGTCATCTATTCCATTTGCTGTGATGTAAATAGGCAAGTTTCCATAATTCTTCTTTAACCAGTTCAAAAGTTTCCTGATACCAGGTGGAATTACCGCCAGCCCACTAGGGGAAGTCAGACTTGTTGCATCAGAGAGGAAATGGACATCCTGGTCAGAATCAAATCTGCTGTCGTTCTTCGGCTCATGGATCACCAGCCTGGTGGTGAAATGATTGATGGCCAGAAAATCAGCAGAACCTCTCAGCTGTTTCTTCTCCTCTTCGGTGAAATTTGGCAAGAAAGACCTAGACATCCCCTTTTGGTTCTTGTTACGGATATGTTGCCTCACAAGTGGTGGATAGTCACCAGAACCAAAGACAGGCTCTGCAACCCAGCCAATGTCAAACTGGAGAAAACGCTCTGCGGCAGCGGTGTGAGACTGGAGAAAGGGATTGGCAGGTTCTGCCCAGTCGGCATGAAGAGACAACGACACGTGACCATGCTGAAGAGACCTGTACTTCTGGTCATATAAGTGCCATACTGCAGCATGAGCTATAAGTGCATTATGTACTGCTTCATAGGTGTTATTACTACTGTTGGGATAATACTGACCTAGCCGGTTTGGTTCATTGATTGTGATCCACTGCTTTACTAGGTCACCAAGTTCCTCAAAACACAGATTTGCATACTCACTAAAAGCTTGAACAATTGTCCTGTTTAACCATCCTCCATTCTCTAACAGAGGTCCAGGGAGACTTAAAGAGCCATGGGTTGGGTAATAGAGGGTAAGCATGGTCTTGATCCCAAGTTTTGATGCCTCTTCTATCATGCAGTGGTAATACCTCAGGACTTCCCTGTTAACTGCGGTCAAATCTCCTTTTGGTAAAATTAAAGACCAGTTGAGGGCAAATCTGTAATGGGTGACTTTCATATTGGTCAGGAGGGCCAGCTGCTTTCTGATGGTGATGAAGTCAGTGCATTGAGGTGGACGAGTCTTCAGTGTCACTCCTTTGACTGCATGAAGAAAGCCATCTCCTGTTATGTTCCATACATATAGTCTGCGGTCTACAAACTGCGGTGAGGAGGGAGCCATCTCAGCCTATAATAAATGCACATCATATATTTATTATTATTATTATTCATTGTATTTATAAAGTGTCAACATATTGCACAGAGCTGGACAGTAAATAGGGATACATACAATGTAAACTAGGGGTGACAGACAGAGAGGTAGCACACGGTTATAAAACATAGTACAAGTTTATACATGGAAACAGGGTATAATATGCATGATCATGCAATTTGACAGAAACCCAGCAATTCAAGCCCGAGTTAGTTCATGGGAAGGGTGTCATTGGTGGGGTTGCAAGATCAAGAAGGACACACTAAGGGGGGGAGGACGACAAAGAGAGTGGGTGGGACACATAAGGTGGGGCTGTGGAAAAGGTTCTTGACTGTGAGAGTAAGTACTGTAGATGGGGGGGGGGGGGGTAGGCCATTTTAAAGAAGTGTGTTTTGAGGGCTTGCTTGAAGGTGTTCAAGGAAGGCGTCACTCTGATGGGGGTGGAAGATAGTTTCATAGGGTGGGGACAGCTTTTAGGAAGTCCTGTAGGTGTGCAAGGGGGTCAGAAATGCATGGAGCAGTCAGGCGGAGATCAGTGGAGTACGGAGGGGACAGGCAGGTATATATCTGTGGATGAGCTCAGAGATGTACAGTGGTGTGAAAAACTATTTGCCCCCTTCCTGATTTCATATTCTTTTGCATGTTTGTCACACTTAAATGTTTCTGCTCATCAAAAACCGTTAACTATTAGTCAAAGATAACATAACTGAACACAAAATGCAGTTTTAAATGATGGTTTTTATTATTTAGTGAGAAAAAAAACTCAAAACCTACATGGCCCTGTGTGAAAAAGAAATTGCCCCCTGAACCTAATAACTGTTTGGGCCACCCTTAGCAGCAATAACTGCAATCAAGCGTTTGCGATAACTTACAACAAGTCTTTTACAGCGCTCTGGAGGAATTTTGGCCCACTCATCTTTGCAGAATTGTTGTAATTCAGCTTTATTTGAGGGTTTTCTAGCATGAACCGCCTTTTTAAGGTCATGCCACACCATCTCAATAGGATTCAGGTCAGGACTTTGACTAGGCCACTCCAAAGTCTTCATTTTGTTTTTCTTCAGCCATTCAGAGGTGGATTTGCTGGTGTGTTTTGGGTCATTGTCCTGCTGCAGCACCCAAGATCGCTTCAGCTTGACTTGACGAACAGATGGCCGGACATTCTCCTTCAGGATTTTTTGGTAGACAGTAGAATTCATGGTTCCATCTATCACAGCAAGCCTTCCAGGTCCTGAAGCAGCAAAACAACCCCAGACCATCACACTACCACCACCATATTTTACTGTTGGTATGATGTTCTTTTGCTGAAATGCTGTGTTACTTCTACGCCAGATGTAACGGGACACGCACCTTCCAAAAAGTTCAACTTTTGTCTCGTCGGTCCACAAGGTATTTTGCCAAAAGTCTTGGCAATCATTGAGATGTTTTTTTTAGCAAAATTGAGATGAGCCTTAATGTTCTTTTTGCTTAAAAGTGGCTTGGATATCTGCCATGCAGGCCGTTTTTGCCCAGTCTCTTTCTTATGGTGGAGTCGTGAACACTGACCTCAATTGAGGCAAGTGAGGCTTGCAGTTCTTTAGATGTTGTCCTGGGGTCTTTTGTGGCCTCTCGGATGAGTTTTCTCTGCGCTCTTGGACTAATTTTGGTCGGCCGGCCGGCCACTCCTGGGAAGGTTCATCACTGTTCCATGTTTTTGCCATTTGTGGATAATGGCTCTCACTGTGGTTCGCTGGAGTACCAAAGCTTTAGAAATGGCTTTATAACCTTTACAAGACTGATAGATCTCAATTACAGTACTTTTGTTTTCATTTGTTCCTCAATTTCTTTGGATCTTGGCATGGTGTCTAGCTTTTGAGGTGCTTTTGGTCTAATTTGTGTCAGATAGCTCCTATTTAAGTGATTTCTTGAAACAGGTGTGGCAGTAATCAGGCCTGGGGGTGACTGCAGAAATTGAACTCAGGTGTGATAAACCACAGTTAAGTTATTTTTTAACAAGGGGGGCAATCACATTTTCACACAGGGCCATGTAGATTTGGAGTTTTTTTTTCTCACTAAATAATAAAAACCATCATTTAAAACTGCATTTTGTGTTCAATTATGTTATCTTTGACTAATAGTTAACGGTTTTTGATGAGCAGAAACATTTAAGTGTGACAAACATGCAAATGAATAAGAAATCAGGAAGGGGGCAAATAGTTTTTCACACCACTGTAGGTTGGGTTAGTCTTGTGCACAGATTTGTAGGCCAGGCACAGAATCTTAAAACTGATCTTGAAGCAGATAGGGAGCCAATGTAGGGCTTTGCAGAGGGGAGAAGTGGAAGCAGAGTAATGGGCAGAATGGATGAGTTAATTGCCTAATGTCATTATATTTCATCAATATGTCTTCTCCCCCAAAGTAAAGAAAAAAATAAAGAAAATTAATTTGTATTAAGTTCTCACAAAAGGAATAAAACTGTATAGACCAGGGGCGTGCCCAGAAATACCTCCGACAGAAGCAGGACATTGGAAGTAAGACCATTAGCTTTTCTGCCATATATAGTTTATTCTATAACAAAATGTAGACACAAGCACTAGCAAATGGCCATTCCCATTAATTGTTCATGACTTATTTTTGCATTTGACTTGAGGTTATTTCCAAGGGAACTTGGAGACAGATGGCAATTGCTTTTTGGAATCATAACTGCATCAAACTGTGTGAATTGATCCCTCGAGAGAGTTAATTCACACTGTCCAATGCAGCAATGATTCCAAAAAGCAGTTCTCTTAATGGACTTTCATCTTAAAGGACATGTAGGCGGCCATATTTATTTCCTTTTAAACAATACCAGTTGTCTCGCATCCTGCTGATCATTCTGGCATCAGTAGCGTCTGATTCACACACCTGAAATAATTATGAGGCAAATCCAGTCAAACTTGAGTCAAACATTTGATCTGCATGCTTGTTCAGGGGTCTATGGCTAATAGTATTAAAGACAAAGAATCAGCAGGACAGCCTAGCAATGTGCATTGTTTAAAAGAAAACAAATAAAGCAGCCTCCATATCCCTCTCACTTCAGGTTTGCTTTAAGGGTTAAGCCGTCTACACACTAGAGAATCTAGCCTGTATACGCTGGATCGCGTTCCCCCCCCCAATGTGTCAACTAGATGGACTGGTGGATTATCCCGACTGAGCAACATTTTCCTAATCACCCTGCTGTCTCCATTCTGCTCCATCGTGTGCTATGCTGTCACCCCTCCTCTTTTCTCCATAGAAATATTGGCCTCAATTCACTAAGCTTAACTCCTGTCTTTAATAACTCTTCTGAGCTGTTTTACAGTTATCACCATGGTGATATAATTGTGATAACTGTAAAACAGCTCAGAAGAGTTATTAAAGACAGGAGTTAAGCTTTGTGAATTGAAGCCATAGTGTCGCTAGCCTACAAGCTAGCAATGCATCTGTACTGAATTTGGCCCCAAACTCTCACCTGAGGGATTAAGTCCCGATCCCTGCCAAAGACAGTAATTGTACATGTGCACATACCTAAACCTATACCTATTAAAGTATAAAAGAGAACGATCATCAGGACAGCCAGGCAATTTGCATTGAGTAAAATCAAGTAAATATGGAAGCCTCAATATTCCTCTAATTTCCGGTGTCCGTTAAGCTTCTCATGGCTCAGAAAGCTCCGATATGTTAAAGATTTAACAACATTATGACCTTAAACTGCAGTATAGTAAAACAACCACAAGATGTCACTGTGTGTAAAATGTGATGATGATCTTTATGGGGTTGTTATTTCCTGTATTCATTCTCTATGTACCTCTCTGTATTAAAGGGGAACTTCAGCCTAAACAAACCTACTGTTATTAAGTTACATTAGTTATGTTAATTAGAATAGATAGGTAATATAATATTTTACCCACCCTGTTTTAAAAGAACAGGCAAATGTTTGTGATTCATGGGGGCTGCCATCTTTGTCATGGGGGCAGCCATCTTTTTGGTTGAAAGGAGGTGACAGGGAGCATGAGACACAGTTCCAACTGTCCGGTGTCCTGATAACCCCTCCCAGCTGCACACACTGGGCTTCAAATGTCAAATTCAAAATGTAAAAAAAAAAAATTGCACCTAAACAGCAGAGCGAGAACATTAACATCAGAAATCCCATCATGCTTTGCACAGCATAAAGGGAAAACTGCCCGGGCAGTTTTCTTCTGTGCAGCTAAAAATGAGGCTTATATAAGAGAAACAAAGTTCTGATGCTGTGAAACTGTTAAAGAAACACCAGGCCTTTTCAGTGCTGCTGAGTCGATTTTTAGTCTGGAGGTTCACTTTAAGTAAGCTTCATTTCCTGATGGTTCTATATGATATATCTCTGCACATTTTTCTTTTAGTAAGGAGTTCTAATTTGTTATGCTGGGTGCCTATTTGCGTGTACGGAACACTCTGCTCCATCACAATGTAGGAAAATACAGGGTTTCATTGAGGTGAGTGGTAACATAGCACTGATACATAGAAATAACCTAATGTCACAGCCAAAACAACCAAATTATGCTTCATCCAACTCATGCTACCCACTATAACTGTTGATAAACTTTCTTGGGCTTACAGTATGTGCTATGTACCAGGGGTGTAACTAGAAATCACTGCCCCCTCCTGCAAAACTTTGGATGGGGCCCCCACCTGCTGGGGGTAGACCAGCACTGTACAAAAGACTGTGCTGAACACTGAATAGGGATTGCCTACAAATCTTTGTCTGCAAAACTTCATATGATTCCTTGTCAGTGGCTGAGCAGATGCAGTATTAGAACAATTGTGCAGAGAGCAGGAGGTTTTTTTTCCTCTCTGTGCCCTTAGTTGTCAGTCTTTCAGGGATGGCCCCCTTGTGGCTCCTGGGCCCCCCTGCGGCTGCATCCCTTGCAGGGTGTATTGTTACGCCCCTGCTATGTACAGTGCTGGTGTGGATCATTTTATTTGGATAGTAAGAAATGTGTCTGTGCAGAGTGTGAATTCTTACCTTCAGTATTGAATCAGTCACTCCCCAGGAGTAGTCACAGGGAAACTGCCCTTGAACTGGTAAATCAGAAGTAGCTAAAGTGAATCCATTCTGACCAATGACTTGCTTATAATAAAGTGCAGATGATTTGGGTGTTAATGTTTTGTCTTTGTTGTTGAAGTCTACATAAAACAGTCCACGCCTAATTTTGTAGCCTTCTTGCCATTCAAAACTGTCCATCAGAGACCAAGCAGTGTAGCCGAAGATCTCGATGCCATCATATTTAATAGCTGTTCACACAAAAGCAAAACAAAATGTTAATTTCAGGACTAAATCACAATAGTTTACAAGGTTTATATTATCTTAACCAATCACAATTGCCTTCTGTTTTAAGAAGGCAAACTTCTGCTTTTCATAAAGAGAACTCCAAAGGCGCTCATACCTGGCTGGATCTTTACAAGCTCCATATACTACCTGATGAAGCGGGATGTTGCCCGTGAAACTCATTGCTATTACTTTGGAGTCTATTTGAATAAAGATGTTTTTCAGTCAATAACTGATCGTGTGTCTACTTTTGGGAGCAGTAGAGCCAATAAATGGTATCATCCTGATTCAAAACATCTTACTTTTGGGAGGTAAGTCCACCACTGCCTTCCCTTTTTCAATGGTTTTTAACTATCTTCTCCTTATCTGGACCTCCGCTTTGAACAATTGTTTATCCTGAGTATCCACCCTGTGTTGGGGGTTGTTAGCCTCTGTTTTTCTACTTCTACGGAGAGAGACATTTTTAACCTGAGTGGGGTCGGGTCTATTCTCTCCACCTACCTATTGAGTGGTTACCAGAGGTCACCCACCTTTGTGAGTATATTCTCATATAATTACTTTTTAGACCAACTGGTTTTACATAATGCACTATTGGGGCTCTTGATCTGCTTTGTTTTTCAAGCATTCTAGTAAAGAGGCTTTTTGATCTCTTTCAGCCCCTTACACACTCTTAGGAGTTATGGTTCACCATGAGCTTGCTGGGCAATTTGTAACTTTGGGCAGTCCTACCTACCCCATTGAGCCACATTATTGCATTCCATGCACTGTTGAGGATCAACTAATCCAAAGCAGCCTGTATGCATGTTGGATAAATGTGGCTGTGTAATATTAACAAGCTGACACATCAATGCATTCCAGAGGTTCTAAAGAGATGTTTTGCATGTTCAGAATCAGCACTGATGCATTGTGGGACACTTCAGAGCTCACTCCAACCTCAATAATTGCAAATACCTTCTGTTTTAAGAATGCAAACTTCTGTTCTGCATAGCATTTTAGTAAGGAGGCTATTTGATCTCCTTCAGTCCCTTACACACTCCTAGGAATGCTGGTTCACCTTGAGCTCGCTAGCAATCTGTATTATCTTAACCAGTGATAGAAAAGTTGAAGCTACATCAAGGTAGGACTGTACACCAATCTTATGTTCATGCCTAGGTGGATTCTCCATGGACTGGGCTGAGCTTAACTGAGACGGTTACAGGGCTCTACCTCTATAAGGAGAACAGATATATGTTTAGTACTAAATGTAAGTCTGCAGAACCACCAGTAAACTCCATCCATCCAAACTTCCACGCATATAGTGTCCTGAGTGAGAATTAAACATGCAACACTGGGGCTGTATGACAAGAGAACTAACTACTAAGCCACTGAGCTGTCCAGTTATGGAAGGCAATGGCTTCAATTCACTAAGCATTACCGCATTCGGTAATACTGAAAACAGCTGATTTTACAGAGCATTTAGTAATGTCAATTCATCAAGGCTGTTACCGCCTGGCAAGCTGAAATGACCAAGCTGTGAGATAAATTAGCGACTCGTACGGTAAACAGCTCAACAAATATCTGTAAATGTCAATTCATGAAATTTACAGCATGCGGTAAAGCCCAGTAACAGGTTCAGTAATTACCGGCAGCTCTGATGTGTCAAAAACCAGCTTCAGGATGCGATAAAACATAAATGTCAGAAGCAGAAAGCCAATAGAAACAGCTTTCCTCTCCTGCAAGTCCCTCTGATGCGCTACAACATGCTCTCAGGAGGAACTAACTTCTCTTCCCCAGTCAGTGGAGGAGAGAGCCGGCACAAAAGAGATTTCCCCTGCAGCCCTTCAGATGTCTAACCATTTAGGTTCCTGTTTGAAGATGCCGAGGAGCAAGTGCTGAAATCATCTAAACATGGCATGTTTAATGTTTCTTGGAAGTTCATCTAAACTGTGGCAATAAAATAAAATGTTAAGAAAGACTATTAGACAGATTCAAAGGGAGTAGAACAAACATGTACATCTAAAGGGATGTCGGGTATGCCTCGTAGTATTGTAATACTATTGTAATGCCCTCATTAGAACAGCAACAACAGAGACAGCTCCACACTTTTGCTGTTACCGAACAGGTTTTTTGTGAATTGAAGCCCATTTTTTCGGTAAATTACCGAACTTCTGCAGCACCTGTGAAAATCTTGACGAATTAGCAAAAAAAAAAAAAAAAAGTCTAAAATACCAAATGCGGTATTTTCCCAACTTGTATTTTCTTCCGCACAGCCTTTGATGAATTGAAGCCAATGTATGATGGTCAGTATAGGTCCATCATTCTAAGACTTGACACAGAGCACTATGAAGCCTATGGCTAGTCTTGTTTACATATCTCCAATCACGCAACTAATGCTACATATAGACATTGAATGTTGCTGGAAATGATAGTTTGTGATCATTTTGAGTGATTCTATACAGGTTGCTACTTGGCTTTCTGTTGTGGAGAGAAAAGGAGGGGGCGGGGGGTTGAGCACACTGAGCAGGAGGCACCCAGCTGCAGAAACTACAATACAGTTGGACAAGGAGGATTAACCACAGAGGATTATTGAAGAACAGGCTAACAACTTTGGGGTACACCTGTACTTAACTACTTTGGCCTTTTGGACGTATAGCTAATCGCGCGCGTGCACACATGCTCCCGCCCACGGTTTGTTACCCAGGGAATCAATGAATCGGGACATGGTGCCCGATCACTGATCCCTTTCCCCATCAGAAAAAGTGACGGCTTCTCTCGGAAGCCTCACTCTTTCTGCCTGTCACGTCCCCCCTACATCCCTCTATGTGTACATGTTACGTAATGTAAACAAACTCATGGCTGCCATCTTGTGGCCAAATAGTAAAACTACATCTATATTAAAAAAAAAAAAAAAAAAAAACCAAACACATATTTACATAAAAAAATTACTATTTACATCCCACCCTCCCAAAAATACCCAAATAAAATGTTTAATAAAAAAAAAACATTACAATAATAAAAAAAAAACATAAATATTTACCTAAGGGTCTAAACTTTTTAAATATTCATGTAAAGATGAAATATTTCTATTTTTTTTTTATTATGAATGGGAGGTGAAAGTTGCTTGGATGCATAAAGTGAAACACGACTGAGGGCTGAAGTGGTTAAACTAGCTTTTCACCCAACATGGTTATTAAAGTGTACCAGAGTCGAGATAAATTAAAAGTGTTATACATATCTGAGGCTTCCAACAGCCCCATGCGTACGGATCACTCCCACATCGCCGTCCCCAGTCTCCTCCCTCTTCGATACTGGGTCCCGTAACTTCAGCCAGTCGCGGCCAGTCTGTGCAAAATAAGTACGCCCTCTACGTATCTCTCCAGCAGCAGCTAGAGAGATGTATAAAACTTTTAGTTTATCTCAGCTCTGGTTTCCGTTAAATTCTACTATGTAACTTTCAGCAATTCTCACAATGGTTTGATTTCACCAGTTCAGATTTGCAGAATTTCTTAAAGTGTACCTGAGGCAAAAATAATGAAAAAAAAATAGATACTTACCTAAGAAGGGGGAAGTCTCTGGATCTTGCAGAGGCTTCCCATGCCCTCCTAGCCCCACTGTTGCCATGCACAAACCCCTGAAAGTAGTCCAACAAAAGCTAGTCAGATTTCTGATCACGACCTTGCTCCTCTTCATGCACGAGTTTACGGTCTCTGCACAGCCGCACTGTGCTACTGCGCAGGCACAACCACGCTTGTGTATAAAGAGAAGCGTGATCTGATCTTCAGGAGGGACCTGGGCAGGCGTGGTGGTCTCCAAGAGGGCACAGGAAGCCTCTTAAGTTTCCAGAGGCTTCAATCTTCTTAGGTAAGTATCTAGATTTTTCACCATAGGGTTGCCTCTAGTTTACTTTAAGTTTTCCAATGATCTGCAGCTTTGGAGAACTTTTGAAAATCAGGCCTATTGTGTGATTTTAACACATGGAACTAAAGCAAATATAATGTGTATCTACCTTGTAGGACATCATTGATAAACTTCTTCATGATGTACAGCGTAGTAGTGTCTTCTGTTCTGATGTTGCTATTGGAGAACCAGCCATTTTCCATGATTAGGATCCTGGGATTGTTATATTCCAATTTAATCCAGTTCATTACTCCTCTCAAATGAATGGAGACCCTTCCTGAATTGCCATCATTTGAGTGCTTGAAGTTATTTGGTCCAAAGGAGAAAGCAAAAAAGTCTGCTGTCCCTTGGATGTACTTTTTCTCATTCTCAGAGAACTTAGGCAAAATAGAGCCATACTTGGTCTTGAGACTCTCAGGATAATCACCATCGGTGAAAATAGGTTTTGCGAAGCGTCCAAGTACAGCTTCCAAGGACCACTGACACATATCAATAACTGAAGGGTCAGTGTTTCTTTTTTCTGGCTCTAACCAATGGGATCCCAGGGTCACAGACAGGTACCCCTTCTGTAGGTGGCGGAAATGGGCATTATAGGTGTGCCAAACCATAGCGTGAGCCTGGAATGGAAAAGCAAATCAGATTTATTATTATTATTAGAGTATACAAGGAAATAGTCATTGTTCATACTCGTTACATACATATTCTTACTTCATTATTCATACTGAGGATAAGGAGCGCCATTTTATTAAGGTCTATCTTGATGTTCCAATGTCAGTTGTGGTTGATCCCTAAGGGCTTGATTCACAAAGCGGTGCTAACTGTTAGCACGCCTGTGAAAACCCCCTTAGCACGTCTAAACAAGCTTTTCGGGCATAAAACTTTATGCGCGTAAAACTTTACGCGCGTACTGCACAGAGCACAGGGCCCTCCGCACGAAGTGCCCATTAAAGCCTATGGGACTTAGCGCGTGTAAAACTTTGCGCCCGTAAAACTTTGCGCGCGCAAAGTTAGCGCGCGATCTGATTGAGAAATCCGATGCTAACCTACTTAGCACCCTGGTTAGCACGTCTAAAGACTTTAGACGTGCTAAGTAGGTTAGCACCGCTTTGTGAATCAAGCCCTAAATCTGCATACTTAGAAATAATGGTCACTGTCCCCTGATTCTTATTATTATTATGTATTTATATTATGTATTATGTATTTATATATTATATATATATATAGTGCTGACATCTTCCACAGTGCTTTACAGAGTACATAGTCTTGTCACTAACTGTCTCTCGGAGGGGCTCACAATCTAATCCCTACCATAAATTAGTGTGACTTGGTGTCTATTTTGAAGGTGTTCCAATAAAGTTTTTGTATTTTTGGATTTGAGGTCTTATGTTACCTTCTTTACCTCTCATATTAGCTAATCCCTACCATAGTCATACGTCCAGCATAGCCTAGGGCCGATTTAGGGGAAAGCCAATTATTTTATCTGTATATTTTTCAGATGTGGGAGGAAAAAGGCGTGCCAAGAGGAAACCCACGCAGACATGAGGAAAACATACACTGTGCTTCTTATAAATATAACCAACCAAGCTCCTTGAGAGAGGTGGTTTCATATTAAGGTCATTATATAATCATAAATAAGGGTCATGTTTCTAATGCACAGCGCATATGGATGCTTACCAGGCTGCTTCAACTAACTGAATATTCATTGCGGTGGACCATATTTCTACCCGGCACTCTAGTACTTACTAAAAGGTACTCTAGTTTCCTCCCACATCCTATATACATTCTGATAAGTTAATTGGATCCCCACGAAAATGCCTGATACACACGATGCAATTTCCCATCAGAAAGACGGGTCAAATTGATTATTTCCAACAGTTCTGATCTGATATCCGATTGATTTTCCAATTTTCCAAATTATTTTCCGATCACCCCAATACAAAAAAAAAATCTAACTAGCGTTTTGTGACTACAAGTGAGAACAGGCCCTTAGGGCCCTTTTCCACTAGCAATCGCTAGCGTTCACGCTGAATGCTAGCGATTGCTGAATCGCAATTACCGGCGATTCCCCGACGTTCGCGGCCGCGATTTTGCTATGCTATGCACTGATGAATAAATAAACATGATGAATAAAATGTATAATGGTTACCAAAACACAAAAGGGGGAGAGAACCCTGCCCTTGCGGGCTTACAATCTAAAGGGGATGGGGGGAAACAAGAGGAGGGGTAGTATGCAGCAAATATATAGAGGCTGTGTGTTTTAGGACACCTAGTAGGAGTGCAATTTGGTCTTAGGACAAAGGGAAGTGGCCTAGGGTAGCGCATATGCTTGTCGGAACAAGTGTGTTTTTAGAGAGCGTTTAAAGGCAACAAAGGTTGGCGAGTGACGGATGTGTTGTGGGAGGGCATTCCAGAAGAGGGGTGAAGCGCGTGCGAAGTCTTGTAAGCGTGAATGTGAGGAGGTGATTCTAGAGGAGGACAACAGAAGATCATGTGCCGATCTGAGATTGCGATTGGGTTTGTATCTGGAAATTAGTGAGGATATGTACCGGGGAGAGAGATTGTGGAGAGCTTTGTAGGTTAGGGTTAGAAGTTTGAACTGAATCCTCTGGTTAATTTGCAGCCAGGGAGGAGCTTGACAAAGAGGGTCGGCAGAGGAAGATCGAGAAGAAAGATGAATGAGACAAGCAGCTGAGTTCAGTACCGACTGGAGCGGTGCCAGTCTGTTAGAAGGTAGTCCACAGAGTAGTATGTTGCAGTAGTCCAAACGAGAAATTATGAGAGCATGTATTAACATTTTAGTTGTGTCTTGAGTGAGAAAAGGACGGATGCAAGATATGTTTTTGAGTTGGAGATGGCAGAAGCTGGTTATGGAGTGAACATGAGGAATAAAAGAGAGAGATGAGTCGAATATTACCCCCAAGCACCGAGCTTTGGGAACTGAAGTTATGGGAGTGTTATTAACATTTATTGTTACTTCAGGCAGGGAGGTGGACAGAGACGGTGGAAAAATTATTAGTTCAGTTTTACTCATATTAAGTTTTAGGAAGCGAGAGGACATGAAGGAGGATATAGCAGACAAGCAGTCAGGAACACGTTTAAGGAGGGAGTTAAGATCTGGGGCAGAGAGGTACAGTTGTGTATCGTCTGCATAGAGGTGGTATTGAAACCCGAATGAGTTGATTAAATCACCAAGACCGTGCATGTAGATGGAAAAGAGGAGAGGAGCAAGGACAGAGCCTTGGGGAACCCCGACAGACAAAGCATGAGGAGAAGAGATCTGATCTGAGTAGAAGACTGTGAAGGACCTTCCAGAGAGGTAGGAAGATAACCATGTGAGAGCAAGGCCCTTTATTCCTACATTTGAAAGTATTTGTAGGAGTAAGGTGTGGTCGACAGTATCAAATGCTGATGACAGGTCAAGAAGGATGAGTATGGAAAATTGACCTTTGGATTTAGCTGTAAGAAGGTCATTGGCCACTTTGGTAAGGGCTGTTTCCGTGGAGTGGTTAGAGCGAAAGCCAGACTGGAACTGATCAAGTAGGGAGTTAGCAGATAAATAATGGCTTAATTCTGCATGTATATGGCGTTCAAGTAGTTTGGATGCAAATGGGAGAAGTGAGACGTAGTAGGCGAGTGTGGTAGGATCTAGAGATGTTTTTTTAAGTAGTGGTGTCACAACAGCCTTTTTGAGTGGCGACGGAAAGATGCCAGTAGAGAGGGACAGGTTAAATAGCGTTGTTAGTGCAGGCAAAAGGGATGAGGATAACTGCGGAATGAAATGGGAGGGAATAGGATCCAAAGAACAGGTGGTTAGATTAGCTTTGGAAATTACAGATGGTATGGTAGGGATGGTATGGTAGGGATTAGATTGGGAGCTCCTCAGAGGGACAGTCAATGACTTGACAGTAAAGGTCTGATGAAAATTATTATTATTATTTATTGGATTTATATAGTGCCAACATATTACGTTGCGCTTGACAATAAATAAGGTTACAGACAATGATAATAGGGGTGACATACAACACAATACAGGTAATAAGCAGTAAAGGTGGCCACAAACGATCCAATTTCTAGTGAAAAGTCCGATAAGATAATTCTGATAGGATTGGTTGTAAATAATATCTGTTGATGGGCACTAACGATTATAAAAACCGTCTGATTGGATTTTTGTTGAACCAAAATTTGGATTTTCTTGTCTGTTGTGCTAGATAGGAAGCAAAGATTGGTTAGTTAATGGTGTAGTGAACAATGTGTATTTCACTTCTGATCAGAATTATCTGATGGCTCAAACAATGTTTTGCTAGAAGTTAGACCTTAGTGGCCACCTTCAGATACACAATGCCAGATCATACATTGGCGTACCAGCCCCAAGTAATACAGGTTCACGTTCTTCTGTGAGCAGAATATACAATCCAGTGGCTGCATAAACATATAATATTATTAAAAATTATGACGACAACACAATAAGGTTTTTAATTAAGTCTAGTGCAAAAAAAAAAAAGCTAGATCAAAAAGAAATCAGAAAATCAGAAATAAGGTAGTTACCTAAAGCATCCTTTCAGGTTTCATCTGTTAACTACTTAAGGACTGAGCTAATTGAAATCTACACCCTGTTTTGGTGGTCACGTGGCTTGCAGGGCATAGATTTTAATTAGCCACCGCTGCGCGCATCTGTCGCTCCCGCCGATCTCGTCGCTTAATCCCCGCCGTCTGTCGCCGCAGCTCACCGGCTCTGCCTGTCTCTATGACGGCAGAGCTCTGTGAGCAGGACAGGAGCTGATTTAATTGGCTCCTGGCTGTGTCTTTCAATGTAAGCCGCTCCCATTGGCTTACATTAAAAGACAGGGTCAGGAGCCAATGGTCCTTAAGGGGGCAGAGACCGCTGGTACTTAAGTGGTTAAAGGGAACCTTAACTGAGAGGGTTATGACTGTCTCCTTTTAAACAATACCAGTTGCCTGGCAGTCCTGCTGATCTCTTTGGCTGCAGTAGTGGCTGAATCACACACCTGAAACAAGCATGCAGCTAATCCAGTCTGACTTCAGTCAGAGCACCTGATTTGCATGCTTGTTCAGGGGCTGTGGCTAAAAGTATTAGAGACACATGATCAGCAGGAGAATCAGGCAACAAGGTATTATTTTAAAAGGAAAAATCCATATCCTTCTCAGTTTAGGTTCCCTTTAAATAACAGAAGGTTTCTGATTGTAGGCATGTTGGTTAAAGGACAACTGAAGTGAGTGGTATATAAAGGCTGCCATATATATTTCCTTTTAAGCAAAACAAGTTTCCTGGCTTTCCTGCTGATCCTCTGACTCTAGTACATTTAGCCATAGACCCTGAACAAGCATATGCAGATCAGGTGTTTCTCACATTATTGTCCGATCTGAAGAGATTAGCTGCATGCTTGTTTCTGGTGATGTTCAGACACTACTGCAGCCAAATAAACCAACAGGGCTGCCAGGCAACTGGTATTGCTTAAAATGAAATAAATATGTCAGCCTCCATATACCTCTCACTACAGTTGTCCTTTAAAGTTACCCTTCTGCCTCCCTTCATAAATCAGTCTGTCCTCCTTCTAATCTGAAGGTATAGAAAGGGAAATCCATAAGAAAATTGTTAGTGTTTTTTAGAGAAATGCCTTTAATTTGAGTTGCATATTATATATTTCTAACATTCAGTGACCCCTCCGCCCCCCCCCCCCCCCCAAGCTTGTACCTCCCAGGCAGATTTACTAAGTCTGTCACTCCCAAATAATAGCTTTCTTCTTGCTGTATTCACTGTAACTTAAAGAGGAACTCCAGTGAAAATAATGTAATAAAAAAGTGCTTCATTTTTACAATAATTATGTATAAATGATTTAGTCAGTGTTTGCCCATTGTAAAATCTTTCCTCTCCCCGATTTACATTCTGACATTTATCACATGGTGATATTTTTCTGCTGCCAGGTGATGTAGCTGCTGCATGCTTTTTTGGCAGTTGGAAACAGCTGTAAACTGCTATTTCCCACAATGCAACAAGGTTCACAGACAGGAAACTGCCAGGACCATGGTCCTCAGTTTCCTGTGGGAGGGGTTTCACCACAATATTAGCCATACGGAGCCCTCTGATGATCTGTTTGTGAAAAGGAATAGATTTCTCATGTGAAAGGGGGTTTCAGCTACTGATTGGGATGAAGTTCAGGTCTTGGTCCCGGTTCCTCTTTAAATACAAATCCCTCTACCCAGTGGCGTAGCTAAGGAGCTGTGGGCCCCGATGCAAGTTTTACAATGGGGCCCCCCAAACACTCTATACATAACAATTGATAAGACGCACTAAAACCTGCCAATGGCAACTACAGTGTCAGAGGTGCAGGAAGGGGATAGGGAACAGTTTGTTAATGATTACTACTATTCAAAGCATCTTTAGCAGGGCCGGTTTAAGCAACAATAGGGCCCCAGGGCAAAATAAACCTGGGGGGCCCCCCAACATATACCCCGGAACAAAAATCGGCATTAAGGGACCTTTTTTGCAGCTGATATAGTCATGGTGTGAAGTCCCAATCGGTCGGAGCTCCACATTCTGGCTATCCCAGCCTGCATGGGGAACAAGGGGTTAAAAAGTTTCAGGAGGGGGGACCCCACATAATTTTTTTTTTTAAATTCCCGCACTCTAAACATAAAAAAAAAATTGGGAAAATAGGAAAAAATGCCAGGGATCTTCATGCAGCCATATTGCAGCTGTATAGCGATCCCTGGCCAAAGCGCTGCGGCTGCGTATAGACCCCCTGGAAACCCCGTCAGGAAATTTACTGCGCTTTCGTTTGATGCATGTAAAATTACACTACCGTTAGGTTTGCTACTAAAAGTGACATTTACCGCATTTAAAAGTATACTTTTTTCCTTCTAAACTTTAAAATCGATTTTCTCAAAAACTATAACGTCTTTTTGAAAAATTGTTTTTTCGTCTTATTCCTAATGATCTCCTTAACATATCCTGCAAATTTAGGGTTTCTAGCATTTATGGTGGATTTGCTATTAACCGTTAAAGTCGACAGGTTTTTAAATGTGTGTTGTTTTTTTCCTTTGAAACTTTAAAATCGATTTTCTCAAAAACTATAAGGCCGATTTGCAAAAAAATTTTTTCCTCTTGTAGCCACTGGGGGCCCCTACAAGCTCTGGGGCCCTGGGGCAGCTGCCTCCTTTGCCTTAATGGTAGCGCCGGCCCTGATCTTTAGAAGTGATTATTATGAGCACGGGACCGATAGAGAGCTAATAATGCAGTTGAGGGAGGGCCCCTAGGGCCTCGAGGCGGTCGCAACCTCTGCAACCCCAATTGCTCCACCCCTGCCTCTACCCCTGCAGCCTTCACCGTAGAGATCTGCCTGTTGTGCCTATGACTAAAAACACTCCTACTGGCAGCACTATAGCAAAAATGCTAAACTATTGCCTTGGTTGACTAACATCTAGGACATGTTGTCTTTTGCCAGATTTTGCCAGTCTAATAGGCAAAAACGTCACAAGAAAAATATTTTCCATGCACCTGCTTGGCAGCATGTAAGTGACAACCTGTGCGGGAAATGAATTAAAGTAAACCATTCCTGGTTGCTAAGAAAAGACACATAATGAATGTTCTGTAGTATTGGATCTCATTGCACTACTGACTGCTATTTAATAGTTTGTCTTTATCAAAGCCAAATGTTTGCTTAATAGCAAGCAAGCGTGCTGAATCAATAATGAACACTGCGATTTTGCCTTGTGACGCTACCATTCCAGCTGACATTTTCCCAACCATCGATGGGTAAATGAGTTTGGTGGTTAATCTAAAACCACAGACCGTTGCTTGCTAGGTGTGATGCAGGATTGGAAAGAATCCTGAGATTACGTACATTAGGACTTTCTGAAGAAAAGGTCATATGCAGGTGTAACCTGATGCTAAATACACAGGGATAACAACATATCCTGAAGCCAGTCATTATCTGTTCAGATACTTAAGGTGGCCAAACATCAGCCGACCAACCAACCAATCGGCCATCCAATTCGATTGTTATAATCGAATTGGAGGAAAATTGGTGCTGCCAAGTGCATGCCCGACTGACAAAGCGACCAATTTCGGGACGCTATGCGCCGCTAGCGTGTATGCGGATGTTACCCGGCGAGATGGACAGACACCATGCGGAAGCTGCTACAGGACAGGTAATATATAAATGCATACACTACATACAAATGGGACAAAACTACATTTTGGGGGCACCGCGGGGCAGACGCGGCGGACTCAGCCAATTCCCTGATGATTTCATGCTGAAATCGGATGGGAATCGCCCTGTAGTGTATGCGCAGCTTCGACCAAGAGACAAATTTATCTCTAAGCAGATTTGATTAGAGATAAATTTGTCTCTTGGTCGAATCTGCCCATAATCTTCTGATGTACTGTATGGCCACCTTAAAGGAATACTTAAGGCAAAAAAAAAAAAATGACATTTACTCACCTGGGGCATCCCTCAGCCCCCCGAAGCTGGATGGAGCCCTCGCAGCCCCGCTCCGATCGTCCTGTCCCCGCCGGCGGCTACTTCCGGTTCGGCGACAGCCGCCGACAGGCTGGGAACGCGGCTGATTTTCCGCGTTCCCAGCCGCTGCTATCACCCTCTATGCTGCTATAGCATCTATATATACGCTATAGCAGCATAGAGGGTGATAGCAGTGGCTGGGAACGCGGAAAATCAGCCGCGTTCCCAGCCTGTCGGCGGCTGTCGCTGAACCGGAAGTAGCCGCCGGCGGGGACAGGACGATCGGAGCGAGGCTGCGAGGGCACCATCCAGCTTCGGGGGGCTGAGGGATGCCCCAGGTGAGTAAATGTCATTTTTTTTTTGCCTTAAGTATTCCTTTAAAGGCCTGTACCCACATTAGATTAAAGTTGAATTGGATGATAACGACCAGCTCTGCTAATAATCCGTCGTGTGTACAGCAGTCCTCACCACACAACATCTTCTGCCGCCCACACATAACAACAGAATGCGTCGTCAGCACCGTCGGGCAACATCAATACAGTGTGTGTATGGGCCTTTAAACTAAGCATGCGCAGGTTAACAAGCAATCAATTATTCCCTGATTAGAACCTGATTGGGGAACAAGAAACAGTCTACCACTCAAATTCGATCAGTTTTCAAAACAAATCTGAGTGTGAATCATTCAAAGCACTACCTCTGTTAACTTTGTGCCCCTCAATGCAGTACAAAGTTATGCTACCATCAATCCCCAGCCACCACTCCTCCCAGCCACATGTGGAAAATGTACCATTGCCATTGTGAGCATGTCTTTCATTCAGCTGCCCAAAATCAATTCAAAGTTTAATGATTGGTTAAGTAGATTATTGTCAGCCAAACAGATAAATGTCTGCACTTGAGAATCAATGTCAATTCAAAAAGCTGCCAAAGCACAAGTCCTCAGAGGAGACCTTTTCAATGTAACCTGGCACAGAGCGTTGGCTCTAATCTTGTATTCCAACACCCATCAACGTGTAAGCTTACCAAGTTCAAAGAAAAACCCAAATTATAAGTTCTGAACATTTCTGTTACCACCACAGCTTAATTGATATAGTTTCTCTCCCACGACCTCTGTCACTAGAGTTGGGCCGAACGGTTCGCCTGCGAACGGTTCCATGCGAACTTCAGTGGTTCGCGTTCGCGTCCCGCAGGCGAACTTTTGCGGAAGTTCGGTTCGCCCCATAATGCACCATGAGGGTCAACTTTGACCCTCTACATCACAGTCAGCAGGCCCAGTGTAGCCAATTAGGCTACACTAGCCCCTGGAGCCACTCCCCCCCCTACTAAAAGGCAGGCAGCGCAGCGGCGACCATTACGGTCACTCGTGTGCCTGCATTAGTGAGAGTAGGGCGAGCTGCTGCACACTTTCTCTCATAGGGAAAGATTAGTTAGGCTTAGCTTGTCCCTGGCTGCATACCTGTTCTGTGAACCCACCACTGCATACCTGTACTGTGAACCCACCAATGCATACCTGTTCTGTGAACCCACCACTGCATACCTGTTCTGTGAACCCACCACTGCATACCTGTTCTGTGAACCCACCACTGCATACCTGTTCTGTGAACCCACCACTGCATACCTGTACTGTGAACCCACCACTGCATACCTGTTCAGTGAACCCACCACTGCATACCTGTTCAGTGAACCCACCACTGCATACCTGTTCAGTGAACCCACCACTGCATACCTGTTCTGTGAACCCACCACTGCATACCTGTTCTGTGAACCCACCACTGCATACCTGTACTGTGAACCCACCACTGCATACCTGTTCAGTGAACCCACCACTGCATACCTGTTCAGTGAACCCACCACTGCATACCTGTTCAGTGAACCCACCACTGCATACCTGTTCTGTGAACCCACCACTGCATACCTGTTCTGTGAACCCACCATTGCATACCTGTTCTGTGAACCCACCACTGCATACCTGTTCTGTGAACCCACCACTGCATACCTGTTCTGTGAACCCACCACTGCATACCTGTTCTGTGAACCCACCACTGCATACCTGTACTATGAACCCACCACTGCATACCTGTTCAGTGAACCTGCCACTGCATACCTGTACTGTTCAGTGAACCTGCCACTGCATACCTGTACTGTTCAGTGAACCCGCCACTGTATACCTGTTCTGTTCAGTGAACCCGCCACTGTATACCTGTTCTGTTCAGTGAACAGTTTGGTGTGTCAGTGTGAAGCAGTACCTTAATTACACTACCTGATTGATGTATACACATGCAAGATGTTTTAAAGCACTTTAGGCCTGTCATTTAGCATTCAATATGATTTCTGCCCTTAAAACGCAGCTTTGCGTCAAATCCAGATTTTTCCCGGGGACTTTTGACGTGTATCCCACTCCGCCATGCCCCCCTCCAGGTGTTAGACCCCTTGAAACATCTTTTCCATCACTTTTGTGGCCAGCATACATTTTTTTTTTTCAAAGTTCGCATCCCCATTGAAGTCTATTGCGGTTCGCGAACTTTAACGCGAACCGAACCTTCCGCGAAAGTTCGTGAACCCGGTTCGCGAACCTAAAATCGGAGGTTCGGCCCAACTCTATCTGTCACTCCCACCTTCAACACATCCAAACAAGCTTCAGGGATTTCGTATGTTAAAGTATGATTAAAGCTCTAAGTATATACCGTTTGGTATTTACACCAAATATTTATTTGCTCCTTATGAGCATAAATCCATAAAATACAGTACCAGACTAAAAATTCCACTTACTCCAAGCATCACAAAGCCCCTGATGATACGCACGCAAAACCAGTCGGGTGGAATTGATACTAGACAAGTTGACGGTGCCTACCTGCTTTTTATCAAATTGTGGTTCACATTTACTGGGTCCCTGTGATAAGTACCTATAATTAAGTGGAATTTTTAATCTAGTACTGTATTTTATTGATTTATGCTCGTAAGGAGCAAATAAATATTTGGTATAAATCCCAAACACTTCACACTTATGGTGCCCATAGACGATACAATAAAAAGGTTTGATTTTCCCGTTTATTCAGTCCAAATGATCGAATCGAATGAAAGTTGAAAATATTTTTTTTTTCGATCAAGAAATTCAAACGATTATCCGTTTTTTTTCAAGAAAAGTCTGATCGGACATGATGGAAAAATCTTTATATTCGGTCTAACGGAATAATCGAACTAAATT
Source organism: Hyperolius riggenbachi (assembly GCF_040937935.1). NCBI lineage: Eukaryota > Metazoa > Chordata > Amphibia > Anura > Hyperoliidae > Hyperolius > Hyperolius riggenbachi. The sequence goes on along the minus strand of NC_090646.1, from coordinate 121,679,280 downwards.
ATATAATCAAAATAAAATGAAAAATTGTACCATGCACTTTTAGAGCTTCAACCATGATTTTGCATATGAAATCCCTGCAGCTTGATTGGATGTGCTGCAGCTGCTGGTAGGAGTTACGTAGGACATGGTAGTGAAACTATATAGATTCAGCTGTGGTGGCAAAAGAAACGTTCACACCTTATAATGTGAGTCTTTCTTTGAACTTGTAAGCCTACACTTTGATGGGTGTTGGTGGTGGACCTATAATACAAGATTAGCTCAGAGGCTTTGTGCAAGATGAAGAAGATCAGTGGCAGAGTCAATCAAAGAGGTTTAATATTCTGGAAATATTGACCCATGTTTGACCATTTTAAAATAAACCGGGTGATGAGTTTATCTATACCATAATGTGTATTATAATACAGGGGCAAACCCAGGATTTTCACGGAGGGGATTCCTGAAAGGTTTTCCTCAGCTATGCACAATACAGTATAATAATATGGTAGGACATCATGTTGGGTACACATAATGCAATTTCCTGTCTGACCGAAAACAGGATAGATCAGGAACAATTTGTATACAGATAATAATGAGGACAGCCGACACTGGTAATGAAGGGGAAAGTGAAGCATTCACACAGTAGGGGCACAGGGCTGTGCACATACCTGACTCTTAAAAGAGTGGCTGGATAGTGTAATGGTTAAGGGCTCTGCCTCTGACACAGGAGACCTGGGTTCGAATCTTGGCTCTGCCTGTTCAGTAAGCCAGCACCTATTCAGTAGGAGACCTTAGGCAAGACTACCTAACACTGCTACTGCCTATAGAGCGCGTCCTAGTGGCTGCAGCTCTGTCGCTTTGAGTCCGCTAGGAGAAAAGCGCGATATAAATGTTCTGTGTTTGTTTGTTAAGTTCCCCAGAGCTGCTCCATGCTCTGTACACATGTTGCTGCTCCATGCTCTGTACACACGTTGCTGCTCCATGCTCTGTACACATGTTGCTGCTCCATGCTCTGTACACACGTTGCTGCTCCATGCTCTGTACACATGCTGCTGCTTTATCTAACTGTAGTCAACTGTAGCCGGGAAAGAAAGGGGGCAGTGATGTGAGCTGCAGGATACTTGCAAATATTCTGGTGTCTCAACTTGTGTCTTTTCCCAGACACTGCACTGGCCCTGGTCTGAGGGGGGATTCTGGGCATATGTAATCCCCCCCTGCGTTTGCCTATGATAATAAGCGGTTGTTGTGTAACTTGTTGTCTTAGTAGGCCAAATATTGGTTTTATGACAATTTGATCACAATCAGCTTGGAGTTTTTCTGCTGATGCCTCAGGCTGTAGGAATCCAGGGAATGTGATTTTTCTCTGTCCAGCTGGGTGAAGCTCTGTGCCTTTCAGTCATGTTCCTGTTACACATATGGCTGGAAGCTAGAGGTATGGGACTACAGCCCATTGCTCACTGACAACCAGCCACATACACAAAGACGGAGAAGGAGTTTGACAGCCAGCAGCTGTGAGCCTGGAAGGTGCTCTGGTCAACAGCAACAATATATGCCTGTTGGAACAGAACAAACAAAATGCTGGATCTTATCTCCATTGCCTAGTACTGAGGGGACTGGTGTGTTGTAATCTGAGTGCATTTTTTTCTTTAATGTAAACACTTAAGATGGTCCATTCAATACTTCATGGGTACATTTTGGCTACAGATACAATATTAATGATACTTCTATTCTCACTATTGCAAAATAACAACAACAAAAACAAAACAGCCTATGTTTCCATATGTGTGTTCTTGTCTAAAATATTATTTCTGAAGCCCATTGAGTTGAATGAGATCACTTACTGCTATCTCCGGTAGCAATAAAATGCATTTCCCCTCATTAGAAGAACATGCCATTACACACAATGCCCAGCTTGCTGTAAAGCCTGTATGTGTCAGGGCTTATCTGTACCACTACTTTTTATAGGGAAGAAGGAGGGAATTAAACACTTGGCCATACATTACTTCCTGTCTGAAGAGGAAGTCATATCTTGCCCTGTTTTTCGTTCCCAGTAAGACATCTGCCTCTTTATAGTTACCAAAAAAGTACTCACAAATGTGAGAAGACAGTTACTGGTTTCAGACCTATGATGATTTAATACTTACAGGGTCCTTGAAAAATATCACTGCCATGCTGGGGAGAGGTGATCAGACATGTACAATCTTTCGTGATTATTACTGACCTCATCTTACATGGATTATTTGCTTTGGAGGTGGCCTCCTAGCACTGTATTTTCATGACAGTGGATATCAGCAAAATGAATGAAACCATGATATTTTATTAATGGCCTTCCAGTTAACGCCTACCCAATCCTCAGCTCCTTCATCAATAACCTAATTGAATATCAGACTTTTACCCAACCTTTACCTGAAACTGCCCTCACTGGCACACTCATGACTAACACTGGTCAGGCCAGGTACACATTGCTCATGGGCATTGGCAGAGGGAATAAAGATACCCTTTTTAAATACACTGTGGGGGAAGGGTGCTGGGTATACATTTAATAAAGCTGCGTGTTTAGTAACTGATAGGTAGAATATCAGTAATGTTCTGTCACCAATATTCTACTATAAGCTTTGTGACAAAAGCTTTGTTTTTTCGCACTGGTTTCCAATCATTACCCTATCCATAAACAAACACCTTTTTTTCTCCATATTACCTAACCCTAACCTACCCTCTTCCCTCTTTTACAACCCCTATGGTTAACATTAATATCTACCTGACACTTCACCCTTACTCCCCTCCCAAGCAATCTCCTTCCTGAGCTCCTAACCTTCTCGCTTTGGCTATTAACTCTATCCTCCCCTACTTGATCCCCTCACACTATAACTAATATTAACCTTGGTGTCATTTGCCTTCTTAAAACAGAAGGAAATTTGCAATAATTCAGTTTATAAGTGAACATTTGTGGTTACCCACAATGCTCTACTGAATATGCAAATTATCCCTTTTCGCCCTTGTTAAGCCAATCAAGCATCCAGAACCGCTGGTGTATAGCAAGCTTATAGCTTTAAGTTTTACACAGCCTTATCAAACCCACATGTAGACAGCCTGTTTCGGACTTTTGGTGCTCATCAGTATATGGCAGGGATTGATAAAGCTGTATGAAATAGGGCTTGGATGAGAATTTTAACCTATAACCCTATCGCCCTGTGTAGATCTTGTCTGTATAATAGCTGATCCCTGGCTCCAATATCTGGAGAAATCTTTACCTTTTCTCAAACAGATCATCAGGGGGTCTGTATGGCTGATATGGTGGTGAAACCCCTCCTACAGTGTGATGTTATGACCATGGTTCTGACGGTTTGCTGTCTCTGAACCTCATTGTATTATGGGAAATAACGTATTTTTCCAACTGCCAGGCAAGCAATATCTTCCTCTGTGAATCGAACTCTCCATTATGAACATTTTGTACAGATCGCCTGCAGAACTAAAGATGGCCCCACCTGTGATCAATTTTAGAATGTAAATCAGGGAGAGGAAAGATTTTACAATGGGCAAACACTGACGAAATAATCTATAAATTAATATTGTAAGCAATAAGCAATTGTATTAATTATGTAATTTTCACTACAGTTCCTCTTTAAACACTTCTGAATGTGACATCTTTTGAATCTCAACATTTTAGAAGGTATAAATTACAATTGTTATTCCTGTCTTGAGGCTCAAACCACAATATCAAAAGTAATTTGTGTTGTGTGACCACAACGGAGACACTCCACCAAGATCTAAATCAATATAGACTGCAACCAAACCCGTCTTTACATGTAACAGAATAGTGTCAGAACGTGCCCTGCCTGGAGTGAGAACCATACTGGTTCAGCAGGTGCATGGTCAAGGTTCACTGATAGGTGCTATCTTGCTATTAGTACATTGGTCTGCCTTTCCAAGTCTCAAAGGAACATGTATAAATGCAAGCAAGAGCTGGAAATACAGCATGCATGTAACACTTTTTTTTACACTATTTTACAAAGGATATTTTATTTTGCTTTTAAAAGCTTCTATCAAAGAAGTGTGATTTTAAAGTACTTTAATTAGTATATTGATTCACAGAAAAAAAGGGACATTTTTATTCTACATAATGTGTATGTTAATATAAATAGAAAGGTAGGGAGGCGTCAAGGGGCGATGATTATATAAGGTAAAACTAACCATGCATGCACAGGAAATTTAACCACTTCAGGATTCTGCGTATGCTTAACTACGCCCCTGAATCCTGAAGTGGATTGCATGGAAACAGCCGCTCGTATGATGTCAGTTCACGGAGGGTGTCTCCGTGAACACCCTGCGAGCCGCCGATCGCGGCTCGCAGGGTAAATGTAAACACATGGGGAAGATCTTCCCCGGTGTTTACATGTATACGGCGCTGCTACGCAGCAGCGCCGAAGAGGAGATCTAAAGCCTATCCCATCAGGCGCAGGACGGAAATCCGTCCTGCGCCGCTCACAGGGGGAGGGAGAGGGAGGGAAGGGGAAGAAGGCCAGGAAGCGCTGCAGAGGGGGGCTTTGAAGAGCCCCCCCCCCGCAAGCGCAAGCAGCCAGCGGCGATCAGACCCCCCCCCCCCAGCAGGACATCCCCCTAGTGGGGAAAAAAGGGGGGAAGTCTGATCGCCCTGGCTGCTAGCTGATCGGTGCTGCGGGCTGGAGAGCCCACGCAGCACCGATCATCAAAAATACCCCTGGCACAGAAGTGGTTAAGCTTTGGAAAACGAAACACACATTGATTTTGTTCGATTTCACACTGAAAATATTGCTGCTGCTAGGAGGGCTATTCCTGGATCTAATCCGACATGGCATAAACCCCTTTTAGATCAAAGTGTGGGACCTATGGTGCATACACACATCCAATTTTGATTGGCAAATCAATGACAAATTTTACCACCTCTATGTAAAAAGGCACACAGCCTTTGAATATCCTGGAAGTGGTAAAATGGGCCAACCACTGTACCATCAAAATTGGATGTGTGTATGCACTCTAAAGCCAGGTACACACTTTCAATTATAATTGGCCAATCACTGACCAATTTTACCACCTCCATGTAGTATGAGGGTTTGCCTACACAATTTGCTCATAGTATTCAATATCTGTTGACCCTCATTCTACACGGAGGTGGTAAAATTGTTCAGTGATTGAACAATCAAAATTGAAAGTGTGTAACGGACTTAAAGGGAAGGTTCAGGGTGGCTGTTAAAAAAATAAAAATGCCCATCCACTTACCTGGGGCTTCCTCCAGCCCGTGGCAGCCAGGACGTGCCCTCGGCGCCGCTCCGCAGGCTCCCGGTCCCCTCCGGTGGCCGACCCGACCTGGCCAGGCCGGCTGCCAGGTCGGGCTCTTCTGCGTTTCAAAATGCGCCTCACGGGGGTGCGCTGATGTCATCGGACGTCCTCCGGGCTGTACTGCGCAGGCGCAGTAGTTCTGCGCCTGCGCAGTACAGCCCGGAGGACGTCCGATGACGTCAGCGCGCCCCCGTGAGGCGCATTTTGAAACGCAGAAGAGCCCGACCTGGCAGCCGGCCTGGCCAGGTCGGGTCGGCCACCGGAGGGGACCGGGAGCCTGCGGAGCGGCGCCGAGGGCACGTCCTGGCTGCCACGGGCTGGAGGAACCCCCAGGTAAGTGGATGGGCATTTTTATTTTTTTAACAGCCACCCTGAACCTTCCCTTTAAAGCCTGGCACACACTTTCAATTCCAATCGCTGACCAATTTTACCACCACCATGTAGTATGAGCGTTTACCTGCTCAATCTGGTCTAATTTGACTTGAATATCAGTTGACCCTCATACTACATGGCGATGGTAAAATTGGTCAGTGATTTGCCAATTATAATTGAAAGTGTGTACTTAGCTTAAGTCTGACCCAATGTAAGTGCTATATTGGAAAGGGTTAACGGCTGTGTTTTGAGTGTGAATGTACTGTACACTGTTATACAAGCTGTACACTGTCTATGCTGTGTCATATTTTCAGGGTTCAGTCTCCATGAAAAGATATATATATATAATAGAGTAAGTGCCTCAACCTTCAAGCAAGAAGAAGAAGTAGCTCCCTGCCCCCAGGGCCGGTCCAAGCAAGAAGGGGCTGATCCAAGCAAGAAGAAGAAGTAGTGTCATATCAAACCAAGGGCAAAGAGGGATAATTTGCATATTCAGTAGCAGTGCATTGTGGGTAACCACAAATGTTCACTTATAGCTGAATTATTGCAGATTTGCTTCTGTTTTAAGAAGGAAAATTACACCAAGCTTTGCTTTTTTTAGTAGGAGGGCTTTTTGGTCTCTTTTATCCTCCTATACATTCTTAGTAGTTTGGGTCACCCTGAGCTGCTTGGTTACTCTGTTGTACTGGTCCAGCCCTATCTCATACAGCCTTATCAAGCCCTGCTATGTACTGATGAGGACCAAATGGCTGAAATAGGCTGTCACATGTGGGTTTGGTATGGCTGTGTAAAACTTAAAGCTATAGGCTTGCTTGAATTACCAAGGGTGAAAAGGAATAATTTGCATATTTAGTAGTGTAGTGGTGCATTGTGGGTAATCACAAATGTTCACTTAGGCCTGGTGCACACCAAAAAACGCTAGCAGATTTTGAAACGCTTTTTCTTATTTTTCTGTAGCGTTTCAGCTAGCATTTTGCGGTTTTGGGAAGCGTTTTTGGTGTAGTAGCTTTCATGTATTGTTACAGTAAAGCTGTTACTGAACAGCTACCGTAACAAAAACGCCTGGCAAACCGCTCTGAAGTGCCATTTTTCAGAGCGGTTTGCGTTTTTCCTATACTTAACATTGAGGCAGAAATGCATCCGCAATCCAAAATCTGCAGCAGCCCGGGAGTATGCGTTTCTGCAAAACGCCTCCCGCTCTGGTGTGCACCAGCCCATTGAAATACATTACCCTAGCGGATCCGCACCCGCAAGCGGATCGCAAACAGCAGCCGAACCGCTCTGGTGTGCACTAGGCCTTATAGCTGAATTATTGCAGATTTTCTTCTGTTTTAAGAAGGCAAATTACACCAAGCTTTGATTTTTTTAGTAGAAGGTCTTTTTGGTCCCTTTTATCCACCTATACATTCCGAGTGGTTTGGGTCACCCTGAGCTGCTTGGTTACTCTGTTGTACTGGTCCAAGCCCTATCTCATACAGCCATATCTATCCTTACCCTATACAGATGAGGAACCAAAAGTCTGAAACAGGCTGTCACATGTGTGTTTGATATGACTGTGTAAAATTTAAAGCTATAAGCTTGCTATACACCAGTGGTTCTGAATGCTTGCTTGACTTACTAAGGGTGGAAAGGAATTATTTGCATATTTAGTAGCAGTGCATTGTGGGTAACCACACATGTTCACTTATAGCTGAATTATTGCATATTTCCTTTTGTTTTAGGAAGGCAAATTACACCAAGCTTAGCTTTTTTTAGTAGGAGGTCTTTTTGGTCCCTTTTATCCCCCTATACATTCCGAATGGTTTGGGTCACCCTGAGGTGCTTGGTTACTCTGTTGTACTGGTCCAAGCCCCATCTCATACAGCTGTATCAATTCCTGCCATGTACTGATGAGGACCAAAAGTCTGAAACAGGCTGTCTACATGTGGGTTTGATATGACTGTGTAAAATTTAAAGCTATATGCTAGCTATACACCAGTGGCTCTGGATGCTTGCTTGGCTTACCAAGGGGGAAAAGGGGTAATTTGCATATTTAGTAGCAGTGCATTGTGGGTAACCACAAATGTTTACTTATAGCTGAATTATTGCAGATTTCCTTCTGTTTTAAAAAGGCAAATTACACCAATACAGTGTGCGGCATTGCAGGAAGTGACGACAGCGGAACGCACGATGGAACACGGAAGAGGTGAGTCATCCCCGCCCGCTGCCTCTTACTAATAGTGGCGGCTGCTACTGTGCTTAAGCAGGAGGGGGAGCACACATGGGGGACCAAGGTGAGGGGGGGGGTTCCTGCTGAGCTTAAGCTGGAGGTAGAGCACACATGGGGGACCCAGTTGAGGGGGAGTCCAACTCCCCTCCCCGCCGCTGTGCCCAATACCCCCTTCCTGCCCTCTACCCTCTTAAGCGGCGTATGCTACGCCGCGGGTCGGCTAGTAATAAAATATTTAGATAAATGTAGGAAAAGGAAGGAAAAGAAGAGTCACTACTGACAACGTGGCTAGATAATACATTTTTAGTTCTTACTGTTTACCGTCTAATAAAGGGGCATATTCATAAACCACCCTTACCTAGGTAACGCAGGTTGCGCTATTTGTGCCACATGCTGCATAACTGGTGTAGCATTAAAATTGCTGTGTGCTGCCTGTGAAAGGCATTTTAGCGAATTTGCCACTTAATGTATATCTAGCATGGAGACATCAAGTCCAGTTTTGTTTACAGAGTTACATAAGATATGCGGCTGAGCCAGAGACTGACCACCCAGCAAGCAGTCAAAAATAATACAGTAGAATTCTAAAAAGCCTAGGACATAATGATCCCTGGAACACAGCCAGTACTCACAGATGAAACAAGCTTTTAGATACAGGTGAAGGTCTGTGTATATTAGCTTTTCTTGTTATCCTTGAAAATCATCCAAATAAACATGTAGCTGTAAAGTAGATCTATGATCCATACTGTTACTACGTGGAATATTACAAAGCGTCAGAGGCAGCCAAAAAAGATTAGAGAATCAGAATTTAACCTGAATCACCAGATTGATTAAATGTAGACAAGGCTAAGAAGATTTTTAAGTATAACCCCAGCTTTGTTAAAGATTTTGCACTGCAGAGGTGGGTAGTGAAGCAGTAGGTTTTATAAAGTCTATTACTCAATATTTAACAGTTTTTGCAAAGCATCTATTGTGCCCATTGGCCCCTGAACCTAAAAGGCCCACACAAAGCCCTCCTATGGATGCTGCATGAAGCTCTTTATTGGGGTGTGTGGTGTATTCAGCAAATTCAAGTAGCATAGCAGGTGGTACTCTAGTAACTTGCGCATTACCTAGGTAACACAGGTTGTGCTAACTTCGCAGCATGCGCTACAGAACTGTCGGAAGTACTTAGCGTCTTAGCCTATAGAAATGTTACTAATATTTACTGAATACATCCATACAGTCACTAAATCCCCAAGCCAGGATATTTTTATCAAATTCAATGACCTGATGGGACTCAGGAGCGGTGGTAGGGATGCATACTGATGGCCCGTTTACTCTTGTGCAGTGCGAATTAGTCGCGGAAAATGCAAAAACGAAAACGCACGCGGATGCAAATTTTACCGCGAATTCGTGGGCATTTTCGCATATGTTAATGAGTATGCGAATTTAACCATGTCAATGCCTGTATGCTTTTACATTGATTTTATGCAAAAACGCCCACAAATCTGCGGTAAAATTTGCATACAATGTATTTTAAATATTCTGTTGGCTCTGCCGTGCAGATTTTTTCTGCACAGAAAAACGCTCAGAAATCCTGACAAGTGGAAACAGTTCCATTCACTTGTATTGTCTATGCGGATCTGCATGCAGGAAACGCATGCAGATTCGCTCTAGTGGAAAGGGGCCCTGAAGCATACCTGAGCAGAGAGGAATATGGAGACTGGCATATTTGTTTACTTTAAGGCTGGTTTCACAGTGGGACGTTCCTGTAACGCAGCCCACCGCACAGCAATGAAAAATCAATGAGGCTGTTCACAGTGCGGATGTTGCGTTACATTGTAACGCTGCGTCACAAGACAACGTACTGCATGCAGTACTTTGGACGCGGTTGAGCCGCGTTAGACTGCTTGCACATGCTCAGTAATGTTGGGGAGGAGCGGAGAGCGGCCAGGCACATGGCTAATTATTATGCACTGCACGTTGTGACGTGCAGTGTTTACATCCTGGAGCAGCCGCTCTGTGCGGCGATTGGCCGGCGGGACCACGTGATGCCGCATGCGCACAAGAGTGCGCATCACGGCATCACTGACGCCAGAGTGAGCTGCACTACGTGGCTCACTCTGACGTCCAGATCCAGCACCACCAGGCAATGAGTTAGGGGGACATTATGCGACCTTAACGCCCCCTCTAACGCAACGTCCTGGTGTGAAATTAGCCTTAAACAAGGAAAGTTGCCTGGCTGTCCTGTTGATTCTCTGCCTCTTATACTTTTAGCCATAAACCCTGATCAAGCATGCAGCAGATCAGATATTTCTGACTGTCTGAGTGACTGGCTAAGATAGGCTACAACCATGAAATGAAATGTTGTAGCCTGTCGGCTTCTAGCTGCATTGGATGCCCAAATGACTGCCCTATAGCTGAAATTTAACCGAGGCATCTATTAATCTAAAAATTATAAGTTTCTTTCTGAAAAGTAATTTTGTTCTCACTTTGGCAGACAAATAAATACTGACAAGCATAATAAGACTATCAATGGCCATTATTAACACTAGTGATTGCTGCAACCATATCAGGCTTTGAATGTGAAAGCATAGCAGGAGCACACAGACATCATCAGTCATAGATGGCCACACTGGGGGCTGATCACAGTCAGTGATATTAATGTCATCATCATTATTCTTCACAGACAGACACAGCTAACCCTCATAAGTCACAACCATTGTCCGGTATTTTTCTAACTTTTTAACTGGGTGTGCTGGTAGACACAATGTGAAGTTTCTCAATGTAGAACATTTCTATGGCTTGCTTAGCAACCAATCAGCAGGAAGGAAGGGAAGAAAGAAAGAAACAAAAAAGGGGAAAATTTTTCCTCCTCCCCAGCTGCTTTCATAGTGCAACATATAACAAGAAGAAAGTGAACTGGCAAAAAGTATTTCCCAATAGCCTTTTATAGATAAATGTATGTTCATATCAACAAAAGTCACATGTGTGTAAAATTTTAAAATACATGTTAACATACATAAATAAGAAGTATGTGTCTTCCAGAGTAAAATGAGCCATAAATTACTTTCCTCCTATGTTGCTGTCTCTTACAGTAAGTAGTAGAAATCTGACATTACAGACAGATTTTGGACTAGCCCATCTTCTCATGGAGGGGTTCTCAGGGTTTTCTTTATTTTTAAAAGCACTTAGTGAATGGCAGTTGCTCCGTCCAACTGCCAAAAAAGTGCGCAGCGAGCAGGGAGAGTGGCCAGCATCTTTGTATAAATCTTTTTCAGGGAATGTCTTTGTAAAGAATAAAGGCCATGCTTAGAATCCCCTATGGAGAGATGGACTAGCCCAAAACCTGTCGGTAATGTCAGATTTCTAATACTTACTGTAAGTGACAGCAACATAGTAGAAAAGTAATGTATGGCTCATTTTACTCTGGAAGAAATGAACTTCTTATTTGTATGTGTTTTACATTTTAAGATTTTCGTGACAGTTCCTCTTTAAGGCCCACACACGTGACCAATGACTCCCGCAGGGGATAAGGACCCAACCCCATAGGTGACATCGCTGGGCCAATGATGTACAGAAGTAGAGTAGGCTATATAGCTGATGACATGTTCTGTTGCAATGTGGGGAGGGACGACAGAGCGGCATGTGACGTCGTCATGTAACTTCATGCATTGGGTTGGGCAAGTGACATGAGCCGCGTGCACACAGGTATCAGCTGTTGGTTGAGCAAGTTGATCCACTTGGCGGATCACTTGCTGAGCAGCAGTCGGGGGCCACTGCACACATGCCGATAACAACCACCTCAGCAGACTTTAATCTAGTGTGTGTTTGGAGATTTAGGCCTCTTTCACAGTGCGATGTTAAAGTCACACATAAGAATATGTTTCAACGCAGACTAACGCACAGCAATACAAAGTCTGTGCAACATTCACAGTGCACACGTAGCTTTTGTGTGTAACATGTAACATTATTAGAAAGTGCAGTATGCTGTGCGTTATACATGTTATTAGCTGCGTTGGACTGTTTGCACATGCTCAGTAATGACTTGGAAGCATACTTTTCATTGCCTGTATGCTCTACTGTATGCAACTTTTTTGGGGCGTTGCGTTGTAATTTTGCATTGCGACTAGAACGTCGCATCAAAATGCAACATCCTACTGTGAAAGAGGCCTTAGGGAATATGTGCTCATTATAAATTTGATGTCAGCAATACATTTAAAACAAAAAAAAAGTTAAAAACAGGAGTATCTATAAATTAGGGAAGTTGCGTAGTGCTAAAAAAAAAAAACACAGATAGATCATCCCCAAACACATGAGGATAACTGACAACAGATCAGTAACATGACTGAGTATAAAAACATCGATCATCCTATAGTCTCAGAAGGAATTTGGGAAGCAGTACACCATTCTGTGAAACACTGGCAAACACTGCAACAGTATAAGGATAATGTTCCTTAATGTGAAAAAGAAAATGTTGGGATTTCATTATCTATGGTAAATAATATCATAAAAAGAAACAGAGAATCCACAGAAATCTGTAAACGAGGGACAAGGATGAAAGTCAGTATTGGATGGCAATGATCTCTGAGACATCAATCAGCACTGCAATTTATTTTTTACTGGAAATTACTAAATGGGTTAAAGAAAACACTGTTTGTGAATGCACTTTGTTGTTGCATCTGCAACTTAGAATTCTACCATGCAAAGAAGAAACCAGATATAAATTTGATCCAGTAACACTGCTACCCTCCATGGGCTCATACTTATTTAAGATGGACTGAGGTGAAGGAGAAACCTGTGCTGCAGTGCAGTAGTCTAATTAATACATATTTGAAATTCTTTTTGGAAATCATGGACACAGCATCCCCTAGGCTAAAAAGGAGACCATTCAGCATGTTAGTGCTCAGTTCAAAAGTAAGCCCCTGTGATGGTATAGGCGTGGATTAGTATACATGACATGGATAGCTTTTGAAAGTTGCGCATCCTTGAAGTCAATATTAATATTGAACAGCACAGTAAAGATTTTGGAACAACAAATGTTGCCATTCAGATTTCACCTTTTTTAACCCATTAGCAGCTTCAATAGAGTTATCCTGTTTGAGATAACTGCAATGCTTTTGACCTCAGTCGGCAGAACTTGGCTGTGCTGTAATATCTTGGAATGCTTTGATGTCTCTCTCTGCTAGCAGAAAATATAGAAACTGAAAGCAGAAGTCCTCTGTTATTGTCTCACACTGCCCCCTAGTGACAAGTGGCCATAAATACACATCATTACAGCAGTTCTGTTTAGAAGCAAGGAAATCTAACAAATAAGAAATAAAAAAATGTGCTAAAATAAATTGGCCTGGAGTACGTGAAAATATCTAAATAAATTGGCTGCTTAAGGGTTAAAGAATGCCCTTCTTAAAGTAAACCTGAAGCAAAGCAAATAAAATTTAGTTAGATACTTGCCTGTGTAGAGGGAAGGCTCTGGATAGCATAGAGCCTTCCTGGTCATTACCTCTCTCCCACTGTTCCAGTACCGGCCCGTGCCCTGGTGAAGTTCTTCGACCAGCTTAAAGTCCTCTTCGGTCCTCCTTGTGTGGCCTTCGGGCTCACACTTGCACAGTACAGATGCACTCATCTTTGGAAGAACTCAGGAACCTGAGTACTTAAGAAGGCTGCCCGAGGAGGGTCTAAGAGGTATTTGGTCACTGAACTTAACTGGGACATGTTGCTGGAATGAGGGCACCAATGAACGATGGGAAAGCATAGGTATGTACGGTAACTAACCTGATGCAAGTTTCCATGAGCCAGGTTCACTTTAAGCTAGTCATACGCTGGTTGATCCCTATGTGATTAAATTTGATTGGATAGTGATCAATTACTACTATCCATGGCAAATTCAGCTTGATCAAGCCTTAACTGAACCGCAAGCTTTATGCTGCTCAATGCAGTGTAGTGCTATGGGCTGTTGATCCTCCTCCGCTCCTGTCCCGCCCCCATCACATGTGCATATTTCAACATGTCCAATCAATCGAAAAGTCTATTGATCAGATACAGTGTATGTATGGCCAGTTTCATTTCAACAAGGCAGTGCTAAACAGCATTGGCATTCATTTTAAAATCAGGGCTACAGTACAATGTTTGTGTGCTGAACTGGCCTTTAAAACTGCAGCAATTGTGGTAGTTTACTGAGTTCGCAAACGTTTACAATGAGTCAAGCTCCGTACGCACGTCAGATGAAATTATGCAGAGGCGGCTGATAACAAATGCCTCTGTTGAGAATCCAGCGTGTGTACAGCACCCTCCAACTCCTCTCAACCACTTAGCCAGCAATCCATCCTGGCAGATCACTTCGGTCGAATTATGGTTGAAAGCATTATTCTACCCCCACCCACCGTGTGACGTCACTCCCGCGATGCTTCTCCCCATCCCTCTGCACAGAACAGAACAGTCTGCTCAACCTCAACCCTGCAATGCTGCCCAAAGATCGGGTCCCAATCCCTGTCGGCGACATTTAGGGCCCTTTTCCACTAGTGCGTTTGCGCTAGCTGAATCGCAAAACCGCAAACCGCTAGCGATTTTACAATCGCTACGGTTTGCTTTTTAACATAGGAATCGCGGTAGGTCATTTCCACTACTGCGATTCGTTTTTTACTTGATCGCGATCGCGCCGCGGAGCGACTTTTGCCGCGATTTTGCTATGCAGTGCATAGCATAGCAGAATCGCGGCCGCAAACGTCGGGAAAACGGCGGAATTGCGATTCAGCAATCGCTAGCGTTCAGCGCAAACGCTAGCGACTGCTAGTGGAAAAGGGCCCTAATTGGGAGTGTGTATGGGGTTTTAAGGTGCTTACACATATCCAATTTTGATTAACCAATCACCGGTGTTTCACCACCTCCATGTAGAATTGAGGGCAAAAAGATTTTGAATACAGCACTATGAACCGATTGTGTAGGTAAGCTACCTTTAACCTTACAGTGATAAAATTGGCCAATCAAAACTGGATATGTGTACCAGACAGGCTTTATTAAAATAACAGGGATGAAACACACTAGTAAACATGCCCCTGTCCTAACTTACAAAATTACAATACAAAATGTAAAACAAAAAAAACAAAAAACCCAGGGGGTTTACATGGTTGGCAAATTATTACATTCTGTTTCTGGCTTTTTATCTCATAAATGGAGATGTAACTTAGAAGAAGAGATCAGGTATTATTTGGGCGTACATAAGTAACCAGCGCCGGGAGACTTGGGCGCAGGATACAGCCGGTATATGGCTGATCCTGCTGCTGCACAAGTCCCGACCGTGTTAAAGAGACTGAAGTCTAAAAAAACCCCATCTTTTTATTTAACAAATATGTTTAATATGTTAGGCCTAACTAAACCGCCGCATTCCCGCCGCTGTACACTATCTAAATTCCCCCTAACTCGCCGGGGGGGCAATCCGGGCAGCGCTTCTGTGAGAGGCAGAGCTATGAACCACAGCTTTGCCTCTCAGAGCGTCTATCAGCCTGGATCCAGGGGCATATCTGGGTCATATAGAGCCCATGGCAAACGTGGAAATTGCGCCCCCCCCCCCGCCGGTCAGAGCTGGGGGGAAATTGCACCCCCGCCGGTCAGAACCCCCTTCCCCTAAAAACAACATCCTTTCTCGCGTACATGTGTTGTGGTTGCTTGTGTTTTTTGGCTCGGGATATTGCTTAAGTTACTTTACTGTAAATATCTCTTCTTATTCCCTCTTTGTCCTCTTTTAAGAATAAGCCAAGTGCGCTTACATACATAAATAGCCATGTTCCTCAGATGACAGAATTAATCTGATCTGAGGTCTGAGTGACGGGGAGGCATGGGGCAGACAAGGAGGCGCAGCACAGGGGCAGGGAAGGGGGTGCAGCACGGGGGCAGGGAAGGGGGTGCAGCACTGGGGTAAGTATGGCAGCACAGCATAGGAGCAGTCATGGCGCCCTTGGTGCTTTGGCGCCCATGGCACAAGCCATGCCTGTACCCCTCTAGATACGCCTCTGCCTGGATTGCAGCCTCTCCCCCGCCCCTCTCAGTCTTCCTTCACTGAGAGGGGAGGGGGAGAGGCAGAGATCCGCCGCTGACAGACGCGTGTAGAGGCAGAGCTGCAGCTCATAGCTCTGCCTCACACGGAAGCACACAGGGCAGCAAAATCCACGACCAAGAAAGTTGTGGATTTTGCAGGGGAGAAGGGGGGCGAGTTAGGGGGGATTTAGATAGATTCCAGCAGCGGGAATGCGACAGTTTAGTTAGGGTAAACATATTAAACACATTTGTTATATAAAAAGATGTTTTTTTGAGACTTCAGTGTCTCTTTGAATATTATTCCCCCTCCAGGCCGCCATGGATGGTGGGGAATGAAATAATTTGGCTTCCTATTGTGCTTTAAAAGTAACTTCAGCTCCGTCTTCTGACAGCGCCAAAGTTACTCCCTGTGCACTTAAAGAGAATCTGTATTGTTAAAATCGCACAAAAGTAAACATACCAGTGCATTAGGGGACATCTCCTATTACCCTCTGTCACAATTTCGCCGCTCCCCGCCGCATTAAAAGTGGTTAAATACAGTTTTAAAAAGTTTGTTTATAAACAAACAAAATGGCCACCAAAACAGGAAGTAGGTTGATGTACAGTATGTCCACACATAGAAAATACATCCATACACAAGCAGGCTGTATACAGCATTCCTTTTGAATCTCAAGAGATCATTTGTGTGTTTCTTTCCCCCTGCAGCTATCTTCCACTGAAGTGTCAGGCTGTTTCTTCCTGCACAGTGCAGACAGCTCTGCCTGTATGTAATTCCTCAGTATGTGAAAGCCCAGCCAGCTCAGAGGAGGATTTATCCAGCTTGTAAAAGATAAGAGAGAAGAGAGAAGCTTCCCTAATCTAAATAATACACAGGCAGTGTGCAGAGAGGGGCCTGGAGGGGGGAGATGCATCACAGAACCACAACACTGAAGAACTTGGCAGCCTTCCAGACACAGGCTGACAAGTCTGACAAGAGAGAGATAAGTTGATTTATTACAGAGACAGTGATAGCAGAAAGTGCTGCAGTAAGCCAGAACACATTAGAATAGCTTTTGGAACTTGTAGGATGATAAAAAACAGGATGCAATTTTTGTTACGGAGTCTCTTTAAGTCTCCTGCGCTGGATTCACTGTGTTCGATTATTTGGATGTTATGAACAGCCTTGCATTGAGTTGTGACTGGTCAGCACTGGCCTGGACAAGGTAAATATTGAGTGTCCCTGAAGTAAGTTCATTATACACAAGAGCCAAAGGTCAAGGATAACTCATCTACTGACTAGTGTAAAGACTACAGCTCCTCCTAGGCAGGTGATTGGCTCGTGTCTGTACAAGCAGCAGAAACCCCTGGTTGTCTGATCATTGTAGGAGAAGAAGCATTTATTCCAGGAGATTCCATAGATGCTGACAGGAATGTTTGATTGATGATGAAGCAATTGTGTTTTCACAGCAGTTACGAGTTCTTAATGTTGCCACTGCAGTGGCATAGCGGCTAGTACATTTGTCTTGCAACGCCGAGGTCCTGGTTCAAATCCCAGCCAGGGCACTATCTACAAGGAGTTTGTATGTTCTCCCTGTGTCTGTGTCGGTTTCCTCCAGCAACTTCAGTTTCCTCCCACATCCCAAAAACATACAGATAAGTTAATTGGCTTCCCCCTACAACTGGCCCTAGACATATGACTAGATTGTGAGCCCATCTGAGGAACAGTTAAGTGGCAAAATTATATACTCTGTACAGCACTGTGGAAGATGTCGTCGCTATATAAATGATAATAATAATGCTGTCTTGTGACTATGGCTAGCAGGGGTGCAACAATAGGGGCATGGGCAGCCAAATGGGGTGGGTGGGGGCAGAGTTGAGGGAGCCCATCTGCTTACCCTTCCTCCATCTGATATAGATGTCCATCCTCTAGATCAGGGGGTTTGGCTATGTCTCTTCATAGTATACTACTGGGCTTGTTGGTTCCTCTTGGCTCTCCTCCCCCCATAGCCTTCATAGTTAATTTGTAGTTTGTTTTGTTTGAAATTGATTCAGCAGTCCCGGGGTACGGAACAAACACAGAAATAACGAGCACACGCTATTTCAGGTTGGAGCAATATGCAACACATTTCTAAAATTATTATTATGATATTTATTATTATTTCCCTTCAGTTTTCTTATGCTGAGCTGCACAATTACATAATTTGGCGCATAAAATGTAAAGGTGACATGGAAGCATTCCGGGCTCTGGCCAATGCAGAGTCTGTAGCGTGTTGCTACACGGTGTGTGCGGTACAGGAAGCAATGGAAGTCAATGGACACACAAACATTTTGCAAGTTCTTTGAGGTAGCGGTGTGGTGCGCATGAGCAGGTAGTGAAAATCAATTCAGGCGACGCACTCCCTGTCCAGCAATGTGCACGTTACTGAGGGGGTAAGACATTCTGGGGGGCGGGGTCACTCTGGTTTTTCTTTCCGAGCCAGAGATGGATTTAGATGTAAAGGGCCCATAGGTAAGGTAGTAGATTTGGCGTCCCTATGTGGTGCTTTTGGTAAGCTGAAATGGAGAGGTTAGAGAAGGTGGCAGGTTGGCCCCTTGACACCTACTAGGCCCCAGGCAAATGCCTCGGTTGCCTGATGGATGATCCTGCTCTGGATGGCGCCGTCTGCTGCAAGGACCAAAGTGCATGTAAAAGTGCATTGCGTTGCGGTAGGCTCTTATACCATGCACAAAGGGCTTGATTCATGAAACTGTGATAGCTCAGATCATGGCCGTTTTTCACACGCATTTTAGCATTTGCGTGCGATCGCGAATTTTCGTGTGAAAATTCACATTTGCGCGTGCAAAACGCCCGTGATATGAGTAGCACGGTTTAGTGAATCAAGCCCAATATGTGAAAGGGGCCTTACGAATAGTTATTTCGCAGAATACAATGTATACACAAAACAAAGTAGCTTAGTAACCAGTTCATCTATGAAACAGTTAACATCACACACATATTTATTTTTAATCATCCTTGTTTACACATTGTATGATCCTTCTCTGTGTCAAGTTTACAAGGTTAGATTAAGGCACTGATAAATGTAGCAACTGTGACAACGGGTAATGCTTATTTAGATTTAATCCCATAGTAATCTCCAACTGTAATGAAGGAAAGCAGCCCTGCTGTCAATCTTTCTCTAATGATCTGGGATCAGATGACAAGAGGTAGCCTGTTGTACAGTCACTACATCTGCTTGTGTGACCTTAGTATGATGATGTCTTGCACTATAGCCCACACACTGTCAATCTACTATTTTGGATTAGCTAAGGGCGCGTAAACACATACCATTTCTATGGCCAATGATTGGCCAATTTTACCGTAGTACCGTAGTATGAGGTCCTGCAGATTTTGAATACTGTGAACAGATTGTGTAGGAAAGCTCTCATACACATGAAAGTGGTAGAATTGGTCTATCAAATACCACT
This sequence comes from Hyperolius riggenbachi, assembly GCF_040937935.1. Taxonomy (NCBI): domain Eukaryota; kingdom Metazoa; phylum Chordata; class Amphibia; order Anura; family Hyperoliidae; genus Hyperolius; species Hyperolius riggenbachi. The sequence continues at coordinate 121,659,950 of NC_090646.1, read as the reverse complement.
ATTGCAATTTAAAAACTTTGAAAACATAAAAAGGACACCTGATTCTTTGGAGAAATCCCCAATGCGTGGAAAAATTGAGGGCAAAAAAAGAAAAGGACTGCAATGGCTAAGATGGATAGACAGCATATGTGAAGCTATGAACATGCCTATACACAGCTGAAAGAAGCAGTAATTTACATTATTTTGAGTATTTTCCAGTTTGCTGAGGGCTTAAAGTGAACCCAAAGGCAAAAAAAAAAATGAGATTAACTCACCTGGGGCTTCCCTCAGCCCCCTGCAGACGATCGGTGCCCTCGCAGCTCCGGTCCGATGCTTCTGGACCCGCCGGCGACGACTTCCGGTTTGGCCGTCACCGGCCGACAGGCATGGGAACGCGAGTGATTCTTCGCGTTCCCTGCCTGTATATCGCCCCCTATGCTGCTATTGCGGCCTCTGGCTTCTGGCCTCTATAGCAGCATAGGGGGCGATATACAGGCCGGTGACGGCCAAACCGGAAGTAGTCGCCGGCGGGTCCAGAAGCATCGGACCGGAGCTGCGAGGGCACCGAGGGAAGCCCCAGGTGAGTTAATCTCATTTTTTTTTTTTTACTTTAAGAGGAGCTGTTAGGTATAAGGTCTCAGAGAAAATAAACACATATATCAGTAGCTAAAGATTGGCTGTACTTACATTACATATGCATTTCACTGTCCACGTTTGGATTTCACAGAATTTGTATATAGTATATGCAGAGATAGATGCTCCTGACAGCTCATGGCAGGCTCCATGTTTTTCTGTCAAATGTGTCGTCATGTCCTGCCTGCTTCCTGATCACAGATAAGCTCCTACTTGAACAACACAGTGTGCAGTGAATATTAATGAGCCATGTGGCTAGGAACAATAGCTGACTCCTGCAGAGTACTCTGCCCCGAGATTTATCAGTGCTACATGCTGGACTGATTACAAGCTTCTGTAACGTCTCATTAGCAGCCGAGGGGAGGGCCCCAGAATGCTTTGCAGTTTAGTATGCGGCTTGCGTCCTTATGGGTCTATAACAGACTTGCTGATAAGCACACATCAAAGGTAACTGAGATTTTTATCTTCACTAATGGCTTTTGGGCTTCCTTCTAAACTGTTTAACACAGGAGAATAGAGGTTTAAATTAGCTTCTGCAGCCTGACAGTTACTCTTTTAGGTTATCTTTAAGCCTCATCTACACGGTAAAATTTTCCATTAGATCGACCGGTGATCTGATAAGAAATTGCATCGTGTGTAGACATCCAAATTGTTTCGGATCAATTTTTGCGATAGATTTTGCAATGATAAGTACCCAAAATCTATTGCAAAATCTATCGCAATCCGATTGGACCAGTTGGAAATTATCTAATAGATCCGTCTAATAAATCCGATCTGACAGAAAATTGTACCGTGTATATGAGGCTTGTTAATAAGGTGTGAAAACATCTCCCGGGAGAAAACTGAGGGAAAAAGTAGAGAGGCCAGTGACGCATTCTAAACTTCCCACCACACTACAAAATGAATCTATACACTTATAGATTGAGTAGACTTTGTGTATCTTAAGATGACCATACACTGGTTGTTTTTTTACTTCGATCGATCATTATAACCAATAAATGAATCAAATGGATCAAAAATTAAGTTGTAATTTTGATTTGATGAATATCGGCCAATATTCGATCGAATTCTTAAAATGAATCGATTGAGTATGTCGGGTTATTTCAATCAATGGACCAAGAATCGAGAGCTTTTCATTATGTTTTCAATCGAACTAAATGGTTAGCTCACATTGCCGCATTAGAAGTGAGGCATATGTCCATCAGGCATAACACAATGCATACAGTGGGTTACTGCATAATGCCCATGTAACGCATAGTGAAGCATACTTCTCATTGGCTGTATGTTTCACTGTATGCAACGCATAGCACACATAGGGGTTGATTCACTAAAGCATTACTGATATCACGCGATCTGCCACTTGGCGGTTTGCGCATGCAAAGCATTATTCCGCGTGATAAAGGAAGGTTTGCACTCGATCACGCGCTTGTTTCACACGCGCAAACCTTCCTTTATCACGCAGAGTAATGCTTTACGCGCAAAAACCGCCGTGCGTGGCAGATCGGGTGATAACTGCTGTGATAGCAGTTATAACGATTTAGTGAATCGAGCCCATAACGTGAGATGTGACTTTCCCCTTGTTTTTGCAGAGAACACAACGCAGCTTCCCATTGTGAAAGTAGCCTTATGCTAGGTACACGCAATGAGATTTTCTGGCAGATATACTGCCAGATTGATTATTTCCAACATGTCCGATCTGATTTTCCTTAGAAGTGAACGGAAAATCAATCGGAAATCAGATCAGATATGTTAAAAATAATCGATCTGGCAGTAAATCTGCCAGAAAATCTCATTGTGTGTATTAAGCATTACTTTGGAGTGTGTCACAGCATGCCACAGTCTGAGAGGAGTATAAATGAACTATAAACCAAAGATGTCCACGAATTACTACTTACCCACTGTACCCCTACCCCACCCCCTTCCACGTCCCCCATTCCCCCCTGCTTTGGCAATGCCTGTATGAATCTTGGTCATGCCAATAAAGCTATGTTTGATTTGATTTGATATATGTTTACAAGATCACATATAGCAATGTTATAGACCACTCACAGCTCTAGAAAATGAACAGTACAGATTTCAGTTTGACTAATGACTAGGGCTGAAACCCAATTGTTTCTTGTTAAAGGAAGGGGGAATACACACAGATGCTAGACTCTCATCACCTGAGATGACTTCATCATATTTTTGAGAGAATATTTTACATTGGAGGGGCACAGCTAAGGTTTTGGTGGCCCCAAGCAGTCCATAACTTGATGCCCCCATCCATGAAAGACGAAAAAATGGGTATCCCCACCACAAAACAAAGCCACAGCGAAAAATGGGCATGGCCAAAACATGATGTGGGAGGAGCCAAATACTAGCAGTTTCTAGGCTAAATTGCACACAGAGCGAGAGCGTAAAATGCGCCCCCCCACGTGGAGACAGGTATAGGTGCCCCCAGTATAGGTAGCCCGTATAGTTGCCCCCAGTATAGGTTAGATAGGTAGGTGCCCGTGGCGAGGTTAGATAGGTAGGTGCCGGCAGTATAGGCTAGATAGGTAGGTTCCCCCAGTATAGGTTAGATAGGTAGGTGCCCGCAGTATACGCTAGATAGGAAAGTGCCTACAGTATAGGTTAGATATGTGCCCGCAGTATAAGCTAGATAGGTAAGTGCCCAGAGTATGGGCTAGATAGGTAGATGCCCCAGTATAGGTTAGATAGGTAGGTACCCCTCAGTATAGGTTAGCTAGGTAGATGTCCCCAGTATAGGTTAGATACAGGGCTGGGCCAAGGCAGAGGCGAGAGAGGCTCCAGCCTCAGGGAGCAGTGTAGGAGGGGGCGCACAACTCACTCAGCTATCATTCCCCTATTGTGTTTGAAGCAGAGAGAATTAAGAAAAGGGGATACATGTAAGCCAGATAACTAGACATTAAGGTGTTGGGGACCCTGGGGTGCCTCTTAGGCTAATAGCAATCAGTGTATGATGGCTGGGGTGGGAGGGATGGAGGGGTGCACTTTGGTGTCTCAGCCTTGGGTTCAGCCTTGGGTGCTGGAGGACCTTGTCCCAGCTCTGGTTAGATAGGTAGGTGTCTCCAGCAATAGGAGAGCGGGCAGAGCAAAGTTTCAACTCACCTGCCTCGATCCTGCACGCAGCCTCTATCTTCTTCCTGTCCCGGCGTCTGTCGCATCGGTAAGAGCTCCCCCTGTGATGACATGCGGTTATGTCATCACAGGGGGCACTGTTACCATAGCGACAGACGCCGGGACAGGAAGAAGATGAAGCCTGCGTGCAGTATCGAGGCAGGTGAGTTAAAAGCTCTGCCCGCTCCCCCCGCCGCTCCACACACCCTCCGGCCACTCCGCCGCCAGCAGCAGAGCTAAGCCCCCCCTTTGTGTGAGGCCCCAAGCTGGGGTCTGTACAGTGCTCATTCATAAAGCTGTCACGTGGCACAATCACTGGTTCTGTACAATGATTATTGAATGTGTGTTTTGGGCTTTAGTACTGGAATTGTAGCACTCAAGCCACTGATCCCATATGAAGAAGCTGTGCTATATGACCATAATTCCTGAAGGAATGCTCTCTAAGGCTCTGTTCACATCTAAAATCACAATCACTGGCGCCAGTGTTTTGCGATTTTGTGAGTGATTTTTTTAGCGGTTTCCGGCTCTTACCTGCATGCTACGATTTTTTTGTAAAAGCCCTTTTCTCAGTGCTTTTGGAGAGCGATTTGTTTTTTTCACTTCCTGGCGCAAGTCAAGAAGTGAACTTTTTGACCCGGAAAAGAATAAATATAATGGGTTCGATTCACAAAAGCGTGCTAAGTGTTAGCACGCCAGTGAAAAGCCCCTTAGCACGTGCAAACTGCCTCTTCACGCGCTAATATGCGCGTAAGAGTTTTCGCACGTTAAGTTTAGCGCTGCACACGTAAAGTTTTGCGCATTGCTTCGCGTGCAAAATCATCCACTTCTTGTGCTAAGTAGCGTGATAAGCATACTTTGCATTTGAAGAGGCTGATTTTGCACGCAAACAGAACGTAGCACCGTATGCGTGCACCACGTTACATGGTGCGTGCGCTAAAATAGCCCGTGAACAGTAACAGCTTTGAACAAGCTTTAATCTCTTTATTTTTTATCTCAACTGACTCCAATCTCTCATGAGCTTGTTTATATTCTTCACTTCTGGGTAGGAAAGAAGAGGATTTTGAAGAGCATATTATCCTCACATATGCCTTATATACTTTATTCACAGCATGGGGAATAGAGTTATAAAGGTTCCCATGAATCCAGTTATCTGTCTGAAGATATAAGAAAGGAGTTAGCACCTCCATGTGTGCAGGTTCCCTGTGATCACTGCCAGACCAGCCAAGTGCAGCTGCTGCAAAACGTGATGGAGTACACTGGAGAAACTTGCCCAATCACTAGTGTTTTTGGCATGATAAGCTGACACTAGTATTAGGGCTGGTTCACATGGGCGTCTGCCCCGCATTTACCGCCGGCGTTCGGGACTCGGTGTTAACCGGGCTTTTACCGGCATTTGCGAACGTGGCGTTCAGATCCCAATTTTCCGTGGCATTCGAAGCGACCCTGGACGCTACATATAGCGTCCTGTGATGGTTAATTGCTGCGGCTAATGTCCCCATGTGGGGGAGAAAAACACTGACTGCAACTGAATGCCAGGGAAAGCCACTGAAAGCTTGAACGCGACGCTGCCGCAACGACGCCGAACGCAACACCACTGAAAGCCGGGCAGACGCCCTTACACGTATGCAGAGCTGGATCATCCACAAGGCAATTCTAGATAGTCTATGGGCCTGGTAGATGCCAGCCTCCACCAAATATAACTAAAGAAGCCAGGTGATCATCAGCACTGGGCAAAAACTGCTATCTTGCATAGGGCCCCATCTCATCGGTTCACACTTGTTTAAAAAACGTATCTGTGGCCCTGCTTTTTGGCCTGGAGCTAAACCGGAGCCACGGATACCAATGTTTAAAATAGCGTCTGGATCTGCCCGATCCGTTTGGAAAAACTGAACGGCAAGTCCGGATTTGCAGGTTTTTCACAGACCCCGGATACACGGAGGGGTAGTGAAAGGCTACACAAAAAACGATCTCCCTAGTCTACACAGAGAACTTTTGCACACAAAACAGGTAAAAACGGATTGCCTACTGCCTGCTCGACCCCTCTGCGTCATCTATTATCCAATAGAAACACACATGAAGAAAGGACATACGTTTAAACAGACTGGAAAACGTATGCTACAAAAGGACAACATTTTGAATAACTGATCAGTTTTGCATCAGTAGAAAAACTGATCAGTTTAAAACGGATCCGATCTGCAACTGGACAAGAGTCCTCTTCTGCTTGTATGCCACACATAGGATCTTTCAAGGTAAGTTAGCTCTCCCATTTGTGGGACAATTGTCAGAAGCGCTCCCTGTGGGAATTGACTGTATCTGCATGGGTTTCCTCTGGGCATGCCAGTTTCCTCCCACATACCAAAGCTTGTAAGCTAATTTGTTCCCCCTCAAAAAATTAGCCTAAAGGTGCCCATTAACTGTACAATTTCACAGCCGATCATTTGTTTCTGGTAATCGATCAGAAACAATCGGTCGAGCACGTTAACTGACAAATTTCTGCTATCCAATCCAATTATATCGATGTGAAAAGATCGATTCCATTAATTTGATTTAATTGCTTAGTGAAAATGTTCCCATTAAGGAGCATGGCCGATTGTTTCCGATTGATTACCACAGTGATCTGGTTACGATCGATTGGCCATGGAATTGTACCGTTAATGGGCAGCTTTATACTATGTTAGGGGTAATAGACTAACTATGGTATAGATTAGATTGTGAGCTCATTTTAGGCCCTTTTCCAATTGCCATGTTTTGATATGATTTTAGGATCGGATGTGATTTACTAACCGCAAGGACACCATGATTACCATAGTAATCACAGAGCCTTTTAACCACTTGTGTAATTTGATAAACACCAATGGGTGCTTGCTGCATTTTTTTTCTGCATTAGCATTTGGTTGAAATCAATGGGGGCGCTTCCTCTGTTAGAAACAGTGAACGCCATCGCACAGTGAAACCACAAATACATGATTATTGTGTCGCAACGTTCACAAATTATGATTGCATCGCACTGCGTTTGCGACCGCAATCGGAAGTGGAAAAGGGCCCTTTACTGGTAGAACTATATAAATAAGTAGATATTAATAATCTGCTGGATTTCTGTAGACACAAATTTTTACAGATTCTATTTCTGTTTGAGAAAAAGCTCGGATCCGGCAAAAATCTGTACAGCCTACTAATTGCCAATGGCCGAATCCAGCTCAAAATCTATAACTTTCTTGATTAGAAGCAGATTGGATATGCTGGAAGTATAGATTGAAATACTGGCTATTGTTCCATGTGTATGTCCTTTCGATCTATGTTTTTAAATGATCAGAAATCTGACCAGAATTTGGAAAAATCCCATAGGTGTGTATGCTAGCATAGGCGACTGATGTCATATCTGACTATCGATCTGATCAATCACTTGCATAGAATTTGAAGCACAAATAGCATGGTGTGTACCCAGCATTATAAACTGCATTCTTCCCTTATGCTATTTGGCCCCCTGTATCTGGCCCTCTGTATCGTTGGCTCCATCTTGCTTAGTGTGTAGTGACACGTTTCATAAGTATGTAAGGGTTATGCCATTTTAATTGACAGAGGTGTTCCTGCATCCTTTACCCTAATTAAGTCACTGATGAGTATCTAATGCCTGGCAAACACCATTAATATTACTTAAGGGGCCCATACACTCAGCCGATTTTCTGGCCGACCGATTGATCCCGATCGATCGATTGCAAATCGGTTGGCCAATCGACCGATCGATGGCCGATTTCGATCGATTTCGATGGATTTCCATCGAACTGGCAGGGTGGAAAATTTAGGTCGATCTGATGAGATTGCTTATCATTTTGCATTGGCCTTAATGGAAATCTGATGGCAAAAAAATGCCATCAGATCAAATTTCAATAGATTTCAAACTGAAATCTATTGGAATTCTATCCTGGTAAAAAATGTTCTAAAAACGCATCAGATAGATCATCAGATGCATTTCTTATCTATCTGCTGCCAATCTGACGAGTGTATGGGCACCTTTAGTATTTATATAGTGCCAACATCTTCCGCAGCACAGAGTATATTGTCTTGTCACTTAACTGTGTCCTTCAAAGGGGCTCACAATCTAATCCCTAGCATAGTCTTATGTTCTGGATACACGGCTCGATTCTGAGCTGATTCGATGGTTAGATAATTTCCGACATGTCCGATCATCTTTCGATCGTTTTGCCGCTCGATTTGTCATTGAAGTGAATTGAAAAAAAGATAAGAAAAATGAGCGGAAGATGGGAGAATCGAGCAGGCAAAACGATTGGGCGCAGAATCGAGCGCCAGAATCGACCCGTGTATTCCCAGCATTGGGCTTGATTCACTAAACCATGATAACTCATATCATGGCCGTTTTCGCACGCATTGTCACTCACAAAATGCACAATGGTGCACGCAAATTCGCGATCGCATGCAAATGCGAGCAAAAACAGCTGTGATATGAGTTATCACAGTTTAGTGAATCAAGCCCACTAGGTTTATTTATGTATCACGCAGTGTGTGTATCCTAGTCTAGGGCCAATTTAGGGGAAGCTAATTAAGGCCCAGTGCACACCAAAACCGCTAGCAGATCCGCAATACGCTAGCGGTTTTGGGAGCTGATTTCAGAGCGATTCTAGGTATGTTTAGAGAGGTTTTCTAAACATACCTAGCGGTTTTGGGTGCGTTTTTGTGTAGCAGATTACACATATTGTTACAGTAAAAGCTGTTATTGAACAGCTTCTGTAACAAAAATGCCTGGAAAACAGCTCTGAAGTAGCGTTTTTCAGATCGGTTTGCGTTTTTCCTATACTTTACATTGAGGACGAAACGCTTCCGAAAACCGCAAACGCGCAGCAGGAGGCGCGTTTGCGGCTTGGCAAAAACCTCAAACCGCCGGTGTGCACCATCCCTAACTTATCTGTATGTTTTGGGGATGGGGAGGAAATTGGAGTGCCAGGAGGAAACCCACACAGACACAGGGAGAATACACCATGCAATTTTCCATCAGATAGACTGTTCAAATGGATTAGTTCTGACAAGTCCGATCTGAGTTCTGATAATTTTTCTGATCAATTTTGTATAGAGGTGATTGGAAAATCGATCAGAAAAATACTTGGAAATGAGATCAAACCTGTTGGAAATAATCGATTTGACCCATCTATCTAAAAGAAATTGCTCTGAGGGACATTGCACGGTTTATACCAGGCATAAGCTATACAGGACTTTTGTTATCACTATAAGGGCAAAGAACAAGTCCTACCAGCCACTGAAAGAGCACAATCACTAATATTATATCTCAAATGCTGCCTTCCACCTAAACCATCTGTACCACACTATTTCCACCGCTGTGTACCACTGGGGGGAATTTACAAACAGCATATGCATGCTAAATACTTGTTAAATTGTATCCAATAACAGTATGTCACATTGTATGGAGTATCTAATGCATGTTTAGAAATGACACTTTGTTGCTAGACGTTTGGCAACATTGTAGCTATAAGCTGAGACACATCTGTGGTGTCTGACTGGCACACAAAACAAGTGACGCTATTGCTCCATACACTGACTTACCTTGATGAGGTTATGTGTCACCTCTGCCACCTTGGCTTCCCCGCCTTTCACCCAGGGCGCGTGGATACCTGTGCCGTACCCATGCCAGGCGACCAGGTAAGGGTTGTGCATAGTGATCCAGTACTTCACCCGGTCGCCAAACCGCTGGAAGCAGAACCTGGCATAGTCATTGAAGAGATGGGTGACACTCTGGTTTGTCCAGCCCCCGTAATTGTCCTGGATGGGCACCGGAAGGTCCCAGTGGTACAGGGTGATGATGGGCACCATACCTTTGCTGAGGAGAACATTGATGATACGGTCGTAGTAGATGACCCCCTGCTCGCTGGGTATGCCGTTTCCCTGTGGGAAAAGCCTTGACCAGGACAAGGAGAAATGGTAAAAATCTACCCCTAAGAACTCCAAGGCTGGCATCTCCTTACGCAGGAAGCTGCTTGAGATGTCCTCAGACTGCCCAGCTGTTCGGTTGACAAGCCGAGACTGGTGGGATTTCATAAACTGGTCCCATACGGACTGTCCTCTGTCGGAGTGGTCATCTTCTCTCTGCAGTGAGGAGCTCCCTACACCCCACAGAAAGTCATTGGGGAAAGTCCTGTGGTTGTTGAACATCTGGCTTTCATTTAAGGGGTTCACCTGACTGAGCCTTTCCCAGACCTTCCTGCCTTCTCCTGGTCTTCCAGTCACTTGCCTTGCACAGATCCAAACCACAATGATCCAGAAGAACTTCAGCCCAAATGTCTCCATGGTAGGCATGGTCTCCTGGCTCTGGGTCTCCTTTCATTCATTAGGACACAGAAGCATCCATCAATGGCCAGGGGTCTGCAGGGAGAGAAGATATGCCAGTAGCTCTGCTCTGCTGTCTTGTGCAGCGAGCAGTGCTGTCTTATCTCAGCACCTCTATACAACTCAATTGTAAAAGTGCTGTCAATGATTAGCTTGAACTGTGCACAGGAGGGGTCGCTGAGGGAGGGGGCGGTGTGTCCTTGCACCAGCTATTGAGAGGCTGATCTGCTTTCATATTACCCAGGCAACATATTGCAGAACTTTGCTACCTACTTTAATAAAGCATAATCCTTGCAAGATTACATAACCAAATCATTCTGAAGTCACAGGTTCCAGGTCTCCATGTGGGCTTCAAACGTCAGCTAAGCAGCCAACCACAAGCCCGCCACCAGCTTAAAGGGAACCCAGGCTTCCATATGTATTTCCAATACCAGTTGCCTGGCTGTCCTGCTGATCTCTTTGGCTACAATAGTGTCTGAATCACACCCGAAACAAGCATGCAGCTAATCCAGTCAGACTTCAGTCGCAAACATCTGATCTGCATGCTTGTTCAGGGTCTATGGCTAAAGTATTAAAGGCAAAGGATCAGCAGAACAACCAGGCAATATGCATTGTTTAAAAGGAAATAATAAATATGCCAGCCTCAGTATTCCTCTTGCTTTAGGTTCCCTTTAACTGCAACATGTATGATGTGTTGTTACAAGATCCCACCATGCCTGTTGAGCCTTTGATAGTCTCCACTGATGTTACACACCCCATCATGCATTTCATGTGCTTCATTGGAACTACAATACCCAGCGTGCCTCACCAGTTATTGACAGATTGCCATGGAACTACAAGTCTCATCATAGCCAGCTGGGAGACTATCTCCTCTCATTCTTTGGCAGTGTAAATTATAGTATGTAGTTTCACCAAAGCTTGAGAACCCCGAACGTCTACAACGCTTGTACCCAATACAGAACACCCACTTGTTAATCAGGTTGTGCCTACCCTAAGAAAATGGTGATTTATGACTGTAGATAAAACTCATGATTAGGCAAACACTTCAGTTCCATGGAATAGAGGTGTTGTTGTGTATTGCTGGAATCCGCTTCTACAGTTGTGCCATAGTGCATGAGTGTAGATAAGATAATTTATCTGTCTGAATGCAAATTGATACAGCGTAGCGAAAGCGCTACATTTTTGCAATGCAAAAAACATTTCCAAATTGTATTCATCAGAGGCATCAGCCTTGGTGACACTTGTAAACACAACAGCTGTTTTTCTGTTTGTAATGTACTTGTTTTACATAGATATCGCCTTTTGTCTCTTGTAGACTTCATCCCTGTGACAGAGCAAACAGAAACTGATCCGAGCTCTTATCGCAAGGGAGATAGTGTTATTAGCCCAGCAAAGTACTGTGGCTGCCTGCCTGCCTGGCCTGCCAGATATGTATCAGCACAAAGGGGGAATATAATTAGCCTCTGTATTACAGACAGTTCCCTGCTTACCAACAGGTTCCCTTCTGGGAGATTGTATGTAATGCTGGGAATACAAGGCTGGATTCTGAGCCATTTAGGCCCGGTTCACATTAGCGGTTGTTTGCCAAACGGACCGGATGACCTGACCGGATCCGGACCGGATCCGGATCGGAACCGTACGGTTCTGATCCGGATCCGATCCGGATCCGGTCAGGTTGCATCAGGTGGTAATCAGGATGCGATCCGGATCCGTTTGGCAAAGTTAACGTAAAAAAAAAAAAAAATGTTGGGGTCTGGGAGGTCAGCAGAAGGGGGACCTGTGGAATCAGGCCCTCTGCTGTTTAGCACTCACCTCCACCTCCGACATGCTGCCAACATCCTGCCAACATCTCCAGCTCGTGCTGCTCCACTCCAAAATGCTTGCCCATGTGTCCCCAGCCAATATCGCCGCAAAAATCCGCATAGGAAGTGGGGTAGAACATCCGGATTTCTCAGCCAGTGTGTTGTGCGGCCTCCGGTTCCCATTTGTTTGTATTGGCCGGATGGTGCAGTCCGGCTCCGCCCCGGATACGGCTGCCGGAGGGGCCGGATGAAAAAATAGCGCATGTTGGAACGGAGGCCGGAGTCCGGATCCGGCCCGGATCCGGTCCGGCTCCGGTTCTGCAGAACGGACCCATGTGAACGGACGCATAGGCTTTAATTGCTATGCCGTGCGTCCGTTCCGTCCGTTCTGCAGGCGGTGCGGCTCCGGCACGGCGATTCCGGAGGGCCACCGCAAGTGTGAACCGGGCCTTAGATGGCTGGATAGATAATTTCCAACACATCCAATCTCCTGCCCGATCGTTTTGCCGCTCAATTCTGCATTGAGGACAGTGGAAAAAGATAAGAAAAACGAACGGAAGATAAGAGAATCGCCTGTGGAATCGAGCGGGGAATCAATCGAGTGGGAGAATCAAGCGGCAAAATTGAGCCAATTATGCCCAGCATAAGAAGACTCCGAGATAAAAATGATAAAACGTGGATAAATTATTCAGAACTGGAACCCACTAGCAGGGCTTCAAAGTGCTTGTAATCTGAAAACCTCTTGCTAATGTAATGCTGTGGGGGATTTTTTAAAAATCGCTTCCTGCAAGTGGGATCACACCCATAGTGTATTAGCAAGAGCTTTTCAAATCTTTAGCACTTCGAAAAGGCTTAGACCTGGTCCACACTAGGTCCGGAAACGTATCCGTGGCTGCGTTTTTCAAACCTGATGAAAAACGGAGTCCCGGATACTAATGTTCAAAATAGCAGCCAGCCTCACCCAAGTAAAAAACGGATCCGTCTGCGGTTGCGGGGACCCGTTTTTAAAACCTGAACGGAAGGTCCGGATCTGCTGCATTTTCACGCAACAGATCAGGACCACGGATACACGCAGGGGTAGTGAAAGCAATGAGAAAATGCATCTCCAGCTCCACAGGCAAAAAACTGATGTGAAAACGGATAGCCTGAGCTTTATGATTGGCCCAAAAAAATCCTTCCACTCCTTCCTAATGATGGAGACGTTTTCTGTCAGGGAACAGAAACTGATGCAAAACTGATGCACTTTCATCAGTTTGCAGTACGGTGGTACTTCCCCTAATCTTCCCCTGATCCGGACTGCAGTGTCCGTCCTGCAACTGTGTCTAGTGTGGACCTAGCCTTAGGCTTTGTTCACATTGGGTGCATTGAGAAACGTGTAAAAGCTCATGATAAAAAACACAGTGCGTTGCGGTGCACCTTTTAAAGCATGTTTTGCTTATTGTAGCAGTCGTCAATAAAGATTTGTTTTCAAACAAAAATGTGTGTTTTTTTTCATTAAGGGTTAAAAAAAACGCATGCGCTTCTATGCGCTAAAAAGCGCACCAGTTCTCTTGCATTGATGTGCGCTTTACCACTCATTGCACAGAAATGCATGCAACACTACGTTTTTGCAACGCAGTTCAACATAGCACATAGATGTGAACCAGGCACATTAATTACATGGGAAAATCAATACCTTGCAGAACGCACAGCAGAATGCGCTCTGAAAAGTGCACAAAAACGTACCTAGTGTGAACGAGGCCTTAGAAAATAGCTGCTAGTGGGTTCCAGGCCTTTTTGCACTAGCTGGTCTGTTTGTGCCCGAGATCCATTTTCCAAAATCACATACTGTGGGAATGAGCGGCGGAACTCAATGGACATCTGAACGATACCTTGTTCAGTGATCCGTCATGATGGTTGTTCAATACAAAAGACCACTGCAGGTGGTCATGCGTCGCGTAACATTGTTTAACGAATTTTAAACAACGGTGTTACGCAATATCAAGAGAATGGTTGTTTGTTGCAAAATCGTTGCCCAAAAAATAGAGCTGTGAGAATGGACCTGTTCGTCCTATCACGTTCTATTTGGAAATAGATATATCTACTAAATCCTCAAACATAACTAGACAGAGTGCCCCCTTAGATCCCCAAATAAAATAAGGCATAGCCCCCCCACCCCAACATACTTAAGCAGAGATCCCCCCTAATCTCCTAACATAATTAGGAACACCCCTCCCACCCAACACACACACACACACACACACACACACACTTGCCTCTACTCCACCAGATAATAATTCCAATATTTGTATAGCACTTTTCTCCTTACGGACTCAAAGCTCTTGCTAGGCAGCCACTAGAGCATATTCATTAGGTAGCAGCAGTGTTATGCTGGGCATACACGGCATCAAGGGGAGGCTTATGGCTCGATTGATAATATCCGACATGTCCGATCACCACGGGGATCGATTCCGCGCTCGAACCCCGTGGGTGGACAATAGCGGCAAATTGAGCAGGAGATAAAAAGCTCTGGCGGGGACAAGCGGGAATCAATCCGCACACACGCACGGACGCGTGGCAGGGGTCGATCCGGCGGCTAATCGGCCGCCAGATCGACCCATGTATGCCCAGCATTAAGGAGTCTTGCCCAAGAAATCCTTACTGAATAGGTTCTGGTATACTGAATAGAAAGAACCATAGTTCTAATAAAACAATTAAGTATAAACTCGTTCCCCAGGAAAAAGTTCTGTAAGTCTTACCAGGAATACATTTGCCTAACAAGGATGGAAATATGTGATCTTTGCCCATGTGTTTGTATGCGCACAACATACCTGAGATATACCAGGTTCAAAGTTTATCACAACAAAACATAGTAGATGTGTAACTGTGATTACTGTAGTACTGTAATATTGCTAAACACGGGATTTCCTACAATTCAGAAAGAAACTGGGATAACCACACGAAGGGGAATGGCTAGTTAGCATTTTTTTGTAATTACCAATATTAATATATTTTTTTCCCATAAAAGAACAAGGATGCTTGTTTTAAAACATATGTATATAGCTATTTTATATTTACTATATTCATATTTACTTTTTTAAAATAAACAAATTAGATGAATTTGTTGTAAAATGACTCAGAAGAAAAGAGGTATAGGGAGGGCACTTTAGGAATAGGCACACCAGGCAGATGCCTGGGGCGACAACTGTATGCCAGGATTCTCATACACAAAAGCTAATTCCATTAAAGGGAACCAGAGAGGAATGATTTTTTAAAATATAAAAAGAGTTTATACATACCTGGGGCTTCTTCCAGACCCATAAGCCTGGATCACTCCCACGCCGCCATCCTCCGCTTCCTGGATCCGCCGGTACCGGGCCCGTCACTTCCGGCGGACGCGGCCAATTGTCCGCATCACAGGGGCTCCCTCCATACCCGTACGCATGCGGCTGCGCAGTAGGCAGCCACACGCGTACCTGTATGAAGGGAGCACCCTGTGATGGGGAGAATTGGCCGCGTCCGCCGGCCGACTGGCCGACTGGCAGTAATGACGGGACCCGGTATCGGCGGTTCCAGGCAGCGGAGGACGGCGGCGTGGGAGCGATCCGTGCGTATGGGGCTGGAGGAAGCCCCAGGTATGTATACTTCATCCTCTCTGGTTCCCTTGAAAGAAAACCTGCACTGAAAATTAAAAGTCAAAATAAACATACACAAGTCATACTTTCCTCCCATGTAGTCTACTTCTCTTTCTCCTCTCCTGCGTCCTGTTTATCCACTGTGATCAATGGAATTCTCCGTCCTCCATTTTGAAAATGGCCATTACCTCATAACAGCTTTCTGGTCAGCACACCGTTAAACTGTAACATTGCCCACTTGAGCCATAGGGAAACATGGACATTCAGCTGTAACTGACAGCAACTGATATATAACTAACAGCAACTGATATATTTCAGTTCTGACAAAATGTTGTCAGAATTGGAAGGGGTCATTGTCAGAAGAAAATGGTGAGCTTCTGAGAGGAACTGATGGCAAGGTAACTATGTAATGTTCATTTGATGTTACCTCATGTGTTTATTTTAAATAATTTTACTCAGTACAGGTTCCCTTTAAAGTGTAACTGTTGGGCATAAAATCTAAAATCAATTCTTTATTTTTATCTGGTGAAAATAGTATTAATAGTAATAAGGATGCTAACCAGGCAATCCAAAAGTTAAAATCACTATTCCCTTTCTTGTTGATAAATGATCATTCCCCAGTTTACCTAACTCTTATTTGGTACACACAAAATTTGGTACACAAAAAAGGAAGTTGCAGGGCATGCTGGGTTCTCCTTTTTAACTTCTCAATTTTCCCTTAGACTCAACCAATGCAGTCTGATTGGCTAACGCCTCTTTCCCTCCTGTCCTGAGACAATGCACTTTCTATAGCGAAGGGCAGACAAAGCAGGCAGAGTAGAGTAGGGCAGGAAATTACATCAGGACTGGCTTCAAAATAGCCACACTTAAAAATTGGAAATGCTAAGAAGGATTTTCGTTTTTTTTCTGTAGAAAAATCACTAAAATCAAAACATGGACACTACAATGCAACGGAAAATTGATACTTACCTGCCGGTAATTTTCCTTTCCCGATGCTTACATATCATCACACGTGGGTAATGTCCTGCCATATTAAGCATGCAAAATCAACGTCTGTATCCATCGAAACACGATCGAACATGTTGGAAATAATCAAATCGATGGAATCGATCCTGCAAATCGCGCGGCAAAACGCGAGGTGTGTATCCAGCATAAGAGTCTTATAGGCCAGCTGAATGGACTTAACTAACCAAGTCGCTAAAGTCCTCTTTGAGGCCGGTTGACCCTTTCTGTAACCACTAGGAATTACCCATAGTCTCTAAGTAGTTCTGAACTCTTCAGTAGAGCTCAGATAGTCCTTGAGTGCTTCTACTACATCCAGTGGATGATTTACTTGTGTATCCTCCTGATAGAACGCAGGTAAAGTCCAGTCTTGATTTAAATGATACAATGAGTTCACCTTTGGCAAGAACTGGTCTACAGGCCTAATAACAACACGATCTGAGAAAAAAGTGACAAGTTACATCCTAATGCCTGCAATTCTCAAATTCTTCTTGCAGAGGCTATGGCTACAAGGAATAACGTCTTTAATGTTTTGTTCCAAATAAAGCAGGACTGGATCGGATCAAACGGATCAAATACACCTCTAGAACAAGCGGTAGATCCCACTTTGGGAAGATGTTCTTTTTAGGAGGGTTCACATTGAAAGCTCCCTTCATGAATTTTTTTAATAGAGGATGATGGGCCCTAGTTGTTCCAGTTAATGCCGAAAGTGCGGAGATCTGTACCTTCAGGGTGTAAACGCCAGGCCCATACTCAGACCATTCTGCAGAAAGTCTAGGATATGTTGCGGTCCTGGCTCCAGGTAGTTGAAACCCTTTGTCGTTGCAAAATTGGCAAATCTATTCCAAATTATTTGGTATGTGGTGTTAGTTGTAGGTTTCCTAGTCTTTAGCGTGGTCTCTATCACTTCTTGTGAACATCCAATTCCTCTCAGCCTTTCCCCTTCAATTTCCAGACATTCAGCCGTAATCTCTGAGGATCTGGGTGCCGTATTGACCCCTGATATAATAGATCCTGTCTGTTCCGAAGAGGAAATGGTGACCTCAACTTCATTTCCCACAACAGGGGAAACCAGGGTCTCCTGGGCCAAAAAGGAATATTCGCAAAAATAGTCACTGATTCCCTGAGTATTCTCAACAGAACTTGATGTATCATGGCTGTCGGTGGGAATACATATCCGATGTGGAAGTTCCAGCATCTGTCGCAATCGCTCTGCTGCAATGGTATCTCGATATGAACTTCTCGCATTTGGTGTTGCTTGGTGTAGCCATCAGATCGATTTCTGGAGTACCTAATTGGTTGCATATCCAGTTGAATACTTCTGTAGATAGACTCCACTCCTTGTGATCTATTGTATGCCTGCTCAAGTAATCCGCTGTCGTATTGAGATGACCCGGGATGCAGATCGCCTTGAGATCCCATATACTCTGTTCTGCGAACTGAAATCTTGCTGACGTCTCCTGTAGTAGTTGTAAGCTTTGTGTACCCCCTTGTCATCTGAGGTAAGCCACCACTGTCCGATTGTCCATTCGCATTAGCACCGTCTTTCCCAGAATCAAATGATGGAAGTAGGTGAGCGCCTTGCAAGCTGCTCTTATCTCTAGAACATTCGCAGGAGTATGCACTAGATCTTCTTACCAGTCCCTGTGCTGTCCGTTGTTCGCAATGTGCCCCCCATCATGTCAGACTGGCGTCTGATGTAATCATGATCGGTGACATCGGCTGAATTAAATGATATCTGGATAGGTGTTCCCTGTTTGTCCACCATTGCAGACTGTTCTTCATCAGAGGTGTTAAGCAGCCCATACACTCAGCCGATTTTCTGGCCGACCGATCGATCCCGATCGATCGATCGATTGCAAATCGGTTGGCCAATCGACCGATCGACGGCCGATTTCGATCGATTTCGATGGATTTCCATCGAACTTGCAGGGTGGAAAATTTAGGTCGATCTGATGAGATTGCTTATCAGTTTGCATTGGCCTTAATGGAAATCTGATGGCAAAAAAATGCCATCAGATCGAATTTCAATAGATTTCAAACTGAAATCTATTGGAATTCTATCCTGGTAAAAAATGTTCTAAAAACGCATCAGATAGATCATCAGATGCATTTCTTATCTATCTGCTGCCAATCTGACGAGTGTATGGGCACCTTTAGTCTGATCTGTTGAGATAGGTTTTTCTTCTCCCATTGTTGTAGAAATCCCCACTGGAAGGGACGAATGTGCCAGTGTGCCCACCGAATCATGGGTATCATTGATGTCAATGTGCCTATTAAGCTCAGGCATTGAGTTGCTGGTAGACTTGTTGTTGTTTGGATCTGTCGTATTTTTGCGATTATCTGTTCCATCTTGCCTGGCGGAAGACTCAAGGAATTGTCTTTGGTTATGAAAAGTGCCCCCAGAAAAACCATCGATTGGGTCGGTTCTAGTTTGCTTTTGCTGTAATTTATCTTCCAACTAATTCGGATTAGTGTGTCTATAAGCATTTGTCTTTGCTGTAATATTCCGTTGAGATCCTGGGATAGCAACCGAAGGTCGTCCAAGTATTGGAAGATTCTCAGACCCTGTATCCGAAGCAGAGCTATCACTGAAAGACGAACTTTGGTAAAGGTCCGAGGTTCTGTGCATATGCCGAATGGCAGACATGTAAATTGATAGTGGTTCTCCCCAATTGCAAATCTGATGTATTTTTGGAATTTCTCGTGTATCGGTATATGTAAATAAGCATCCTCCAGATCAAACGAAAGCAACCAATCGGACGTTCTTACAGATTGTGCGATGGTCTGGAGTGACTCCATCTTGAACTTCCCCTAACTGTATATGCTTGTTCAAGAAACGTAGATCCATGACAGGCCTCAGGTCTCCGGTCTTTTTTTACTAAGAAGAAGAGAGGAGAATAAAGTCCTTCTCCTCTCTGATCGTTTAGAACTTGTATAATCGCTCTTTTTTGAAAAAGGGTTTGCACATATTCCTCCTGATGTTGGAACACGTGTTGGAATAAATCTCTTGTGTGTGTGGAGGTTTTCTTAAGAATTTCCACCGATGACCTGGAGATATTGTCTTTATCACCCATGGGTTGTCTATTTCCTCCGCCCAGATCTGCTGAAACTGGGCAAGTCTGCCCCCTACTGGGCAGATCTGAGCGGGCAATCTGTCAAAAAGACTTTTGCCTTGATGACGTGGAAGGAGTGGTCTTTTGTCGGGTCATCCTTTGAAGATTACTCTGACTGCTTTGCCAAATCCTCCGAAACTCTTTGCCAGGCCTGTAATTTTTTGCTGTTTTTTAATTGTTTGTTGTTGGAATCTATTAGTTTGTTGATTAGAAGGCTTTCTAGATCTTCTATCTTGGGGAATTAAGCCTGATTTCCCGCCCGTGACTCGCTTAATAGCTGTATCCATTTCCTGGCCCAAAAAGAGGTGTTCATCGTCAAACGGGATTTTGCACCAGTCCTGTCTCGATGATGGGTCTGCGACCCAGGCTTTGAGCCATAAGGCTCTCTTTGCTATAACTGAAGATGCCATGGATCTAGCCACACACCTCACTACATCTACAGCGGCCTCTCCAACATAATCTTCAGGTCTTCTAATGCTGACAAAATTGCTTCCTTGTCCGTGTCAGCTTTGATTGCGTCTTCGATGTTATCAGTCCAGACCCTAAGGGCCTTAGCAACTGAGGTTGGTGCAAATCCTGGTCTTGCCGCTCCTCCTGAAATTTTATAGATTCTCTTCAGTTCCGAATCCATCTTTCTATTCATCACATCTGCAAAGGTAACCGAGTTACTGTATCTTTAGGAAGGGTGACTGGGCGAGCTAAGTGCATTACAGATGCATCCACTATAGGTGGATTGTCCAATTTCTTACAGTCCTCCTCTTGCATAGGATAGAGTTTAGATAACCTGTTGTGCAACGGTGGCCTCTTCTCCAATTTAGACCACTCATTTTTCATAACCTCCGCAATTTCTTCCATAAGCGGGAAAGGTGTAAACTTTTTAGTTAAATGCGTATAGTATTGTTTATGCTTCTTTGTCGCTTCAGTTTCTTTCTCATCCTCGAGGTCTTCCCACTCTAGTGCCTCCCGGACCGCCCGGACAAATGGTTCCACTTGAGCGAAGTCGAATCCACCTGATACTTGATCAATATCTTCCGTAGTGAAGGGTTGCAGATTTTCCGCAAAAGTAGACGGTTGAACTGGTAAAGAAGCTACATAGTCCTTCATCGAATCCTGTACCGCCTGCTTGATGAGTTCGGAGACATCCATTGGTGTTTGCTCCTGTTCACTCGCAAGTTCTTTAAAGCATACTTTGCAGACCTTTTTACCCGGCAGGGTCTCACTTCCGCATGCCCAACAGTCTTTTGCATGACGAGATTTTAAGCTGCGTTTCCTAGGAGATCTGCTTCTAGATTTATGATGCTTGCAACATGATGAAGAGCTTCCTCTTCTGGACAGAGATCTTGATTTTGAACTCTTCTTTAAATGCTTCCTAGGGCTGAAGTCAAAGAAGCAGATATAAATAAGCGCTCTGTGCTGTGGGCAAGAACCTACCTTAACCACCTCTAAATGGTAGCCCAATGCTGGTCTGTTTGAGATGTGGCAGCAGAATCCAAAGGGACAGCCAAAGCAGCTGTAAGGCCCAGTGCACACCAAAACCGCTAGCAGATCCGCAATACGCTAGCTGATTTCAGAGCGATTCTAGGTATGTTTAGAGAGGTTTTCTAAACATGCCTAGCGGTTTTGGGTGCGCTTTTGTGTAGCAGATTACACATATTGTTACAGTAAAAGCTGTTACATCTTCAAGTGTAGTTATGCACCCCGACAGGTACAAGCGACGTGCCAGACTGTAAGGATAACCAAACCTGTCAGTAGTGAAGAAAAGCAGTCGGCACCGTCTTCATATGCTCTTTAGGGTTTATTCAGCTTCAGTCATTATATATAACTGAAGCTGAATAAACCCTAAAGAGCATATGAAGACGGTGCCGACTGCTTTTCTTCACAGTAAAAGCTGTTACTGAACAGCTTCTGTAACAAAAATGCCTGGCAAACCGCTCTGAAGTAGCGTTTTTCAGAGCGGTTTGCGTTTTTCCTATACTTTACATTGAGGACGAAACGCTTCCGAAAACCGCAAACGCGCAGCAGGAGGCGCGTTTACGGCTTGGCAAAAACCTCAAACCGCCGGTGTGCACCATCCCATTGCAATACATTAGCCAAGCGTTTTTCCAGGCGGATGCGGCCGGCGGATCGCTCCAAAAACCGCTCGGTGTGCACTAGGCCTAAGACAGAATCAAGAGCAGAAAGTAAGAATCTACATGCTAAAACTGGCAAGATTGCGCACTAATCAGCCTACAAACTTACTGCCCGTAGTCTGACTATCTGATCCAGCAGCGCTCTCTTCCTCCATCTTGCCTCTCTGATAGCCAGCATGAGACTGAAGGACGCGCTGGACTTTTAAACCGTCACTTCCGCCCACCGCTCTGCTTTGAGTTGGCTCAAGGGTAGGTCCACTCCACACTGGTCCGTTAGCAGAAAAACAGATCCGATTTTCTAAACTTTTTTTTCTATCCCCGTTCTTCCTAAAAATGCATTTTTACAGCATACGTTTCCAGTCCGTGGAAACATATGCCCAGCTGGGGGGGGAGGGGGGGGGAGCTGGGCATATGTTTCCACGGACCGGAAACGTATGCTGGAGGGGGAACTGGGACGGGGGACTCAGGTGAGGGAGGGGTGGACAACCCCCCTCCCCACCAACCGCGCCCCTCCCCACTCCTGGCTGCTACCCTCTCTAGCATGGCGCCCCTCCTCCCCACCACAGGCTAGGACACAGAAAACTGATCCGTTTCTGTGTCCAAAGCTCTCTGGGGGTTCCGTTTCCCTATTCATTTTCACTATCCCTCTGTGTAACCGGCTCCATGTGCAGTCCATGAAAATCCTGCAAATCCATTCAGGTTTTCAACACGGATCCCCTGAACGCAGACAAATCCGTTTTTCATTTGAGTGAAGAGGGCTGCTATTTTTAACATTGGTATCCGTGGCTCCATTTTTGATCCAAGCCAAAAACGTAGCCACGGATGTTTTTAAAATAAGTGTGAACCTACTCTAAAACTCTCACAACTGCTTGTTGCTGCCTGGTAACTGCTCACTGCTGCCTGGTAACTGCTTTCTGAGCACACTCCTCAACAGTCCGAGGTAAAGAGGCCTAACAATTATAAAGGAGATTATGGTTTTAGATTTGATTCACTAACCAGTGGTAACCGAGTTATCATGTGTTAAGGCTTTGCATGTGCAAACTAGGGTGCTAAGTAGTTTGCACTGCAAAGCTGTTATTGTTTGTGTGCTATTTTAGCGCGAACGGCGCTACGCCATACGGTCCGTTCACGTGCAAAATCAGCCGCTTCGTGTGCAAAGTATGCTTATCACACTGCTTAGCACGCGAATCGGCTGATTTTGCACGCAAAACGTTGCACGCAAAACTACTTTACGCACGCAAACTCTTACGCGCATATTAGCGCGTGAAGAGCCAGTTAGCACGTGCTAAGCGGCTTTTCACTGGCGTGCTAACACTTAGCACGCTTTTGTGAATCAAACCCTTGGTCTGTATTACAGAGGAACTCCAGTGAAAATAACATAATGAACAAAAGTGCTTAATTTTTACAATAATTATATATAAATGATTTAGTCAGTGTTTGCTCATTGTAAAATCTTTCCTCTCCCCGATTTACATTCTGACATTTATCACATGGTGACATTTTTACAGCTGGCAGGGGATGTTAGTGGAAGGAGATGCTGCTTTCTTTGTTGGCAGTTGTAAACAGCTGTTATTTCCCACAATGCATCAAGGCTCCCACAGTGTGATGTCAAAACCATGGTCCTGACATCACACTGTGGGAGGGGTTTCACCCCAATATCAGCCATACAGAGCCCCCTAATGATCCGTTTGAGAAAAGGAATAGATTTCTCATGGAAATAGGGGTATCAGCTACTGATTGGGATTAAGTTCAATTCTTGGTTACGGTTTCTCTTTAAAGAAAACCTGAACTGAAAATTAAAACTAAAATAAGCATACACAAGTCATACTTACCTTTCATGTAGTCTACTCCTCAGTGTCTTTCTCCTGTCCCGCTTCCTGTTTGTTCACTGTGATCAAGGGAATTTTCCATCCTCCATTTTGAAAATGGCCATTACCGATAACAGCTTTCTGGTCAGCACACAGTTAAACTGTAACATCGCCCACTTGAGCCATAGGGAAACATGGACATTACCTGGTACATCAGTTTTTCTCTCAGCTATAACTGACAGCAACTGATATTTTATTGACAGCAACTGATGTATTTCAGATCTGACAAAATATTGTCAGAACTGGAAGGGATCATTGTCAGAAGAAAATGGTGAGCTTCTGAAAGGAACTGATGTCAAGGTAACTATGCAATGTTCATTTGAAGTTACCTCATGTGCAGGGGAGGACTGGGACCTTTTGGCCTGGGGGGACAACACAAACTAGAGGCCCGTTTCACGGCATCCCCAGCCCAAAGCCATATCTTTCTTGTGTGCAAATCTTCAAATTGTGATGACTAACAGCCACACACACACACACACACTATGTACCTGATGCCTAACCCCATTTCTCCGCACAATCTACCTGTCTGTGTCTGATGCCTAACCTTAAAGGAGTTATCAAGCTTTTTTTTTTTTTTTTTATGAAAATAAGTGCTACTTTCCCAGGGCTCGTCCAGCCCCAAGCTCCCAGCATGTCCCTTGCCGCAGCTCTGCAGTCAGCTGTTCGCTGCCGCTGCCTCCCAGCCCCCGGCGATGACGTCAGGCCGACTGCGCCTGTGCGAGCGGCCCTGTCAATCACCGCCACATGGACCAGAGCGTACTGTGCAGACGCAGAACTACTGCGCCTGCGCAGTACACTCCGTTCCACGTGGCGGTGATTGACAGTGCTGCTCGCACAGGCGCAGTACATGCTGACATCCAGGTCGGACTGGTGCCATCGCCTGGGACTGGGAGGCAGCGGCAGCGAATGGCTGACTGCAGAGCTGTGGCGAGGGACATGCTGGGAGCGTGGGGCTGGAGGAAGCCCTGGGTAGGTAGCACTTATTTCATTAAAAATGCCTGATAACTCCTTTAAACAACCCCCCCCCCTCCCGCCACACACACACACACACACACACACACACACACACACACAAACCTACCTACCTGGTGATGCCTAACCCCACTCCTGCTCACCCACCATACAAACTACTTGTCTGACACCTACCCCCCCCCCCCCCCCCCTCCAACTACCTGTTTGACAGTGCCTAACTGCCTGCCTCTCCCCTCCCCTGCCGCATATCACACCACAAGAAGAAAAAACTTTCCCCTTCAGGCCAGGGTCAGAATGGGGATGATTATCACACAAAAAAAACTCAGAGGGCACTGGACTGGGCAGAGAATTGAATTTGACAGCAGTAGCAGGCAGGCAGCAAAGTGTGAGTAACTCAGTGACAAGAAGGGAGAAGAAGTACAGGAACAAAATTTATAAAAACCACCTTCTCCTCTGGCAACCTGGACCCAACCTCCTCTATCCTCCTGTCTCCTCAGTCCTACACCTCCTCCTCCTCCACAGCAGCAAGCAGCTATAGGTGGCAACTCCGACTCCCAGCCCCCAGAGTGTCCGACTCCTCCAGCCAGGACAGCCAGCCAGCCACTCGTAGCCGCAGCTCCAGGCCCCCAGCCCCCAGCACAGAAAGCTGAAGAGTGAGACAGCTCACTCCGATGACACCGCAGGCACAGCAGCACGTTGCGGGCGGCAATGGCTCCAGGCAGGGGGCGGAGTCAAGCAGGGTCAACCCACCGGGCCGGAGAGGACCTAAGCTATTTGTGTCCTTGTGCCGCTCACATCCACCGCAGGCGCAGCCACGCACAAGGGCACACCACGGCCGGCCGCCTCAGCCCCTTCTTTGATTGGATACTTTAACTTGCCGGGAAATATCGCGCGAGGTTGAGATCCCCACTGCGAACCTGTCACCTGTGGTATGTCTGCGGCCGCTGCGTATAGCAGCGGTCGGCCCTAATTACTTAAGATTCGGGCGGCCCGGGGGGCAATTGCCCCCCGTCCCCCTGGGCCAGTCCTCCCCTGCTCATGTGTTTATTTTAAATATTTTTACTCAGTACAGGTTCTCTTTAAGTGTTGCAACTCTACTGAATTTACAGGATTATATACCAACCTATAAAGACCCCAAGAATACTGGTAGATTACCTGATTGCTCCCCAAACTGGCACACATGCGGTATGAGGTCCTCTAGGTGACAGTTAGTGACAGGAAATATTACTCCATGCTCTGTAAAGTGCTGAAGAAAATGTTAGCACTGTGTAAATGCATAATATTAATAATGCAGTACATAGTCGGCCTTTGATATGAGCGACCGGAGCGGTCGCTCAGGGCGCCAGCTTCCAAGGGGGCGCCTATAGCTGGTTGCCTATGCGGAGGTCACCTACACCTGATTTCCTATACTGAGGGCACCTATAGCTGGCTACCTTTACTGAGGGCACCAACACCTGGCTACCTATACTGGAGGCACCTACGCCTGGCTACCTTTGGGGGCGATGGGGACCTTCAACTGACTTCCTATACTGGAGGCACCTACGCCTGACTACCTGTGGGGGGAGACTTGCAACTGACTTCCTATACTGGGGGCACCTATGCTTGGCAACCTATATTGAGGGCACCTACACATGAGATCCTATACTGGGGGTACCTATACCTGGCTACCTACCTATACTGAGTCTGAGGGTGTTTTAAGGGGGGGGGGGGGGGCACACTGCGGCTATAATGCGTGGTGTAAATTGTCAGCGCTGTGCTATCATTCTAAATGGGGGGGGTGGCTAACTGTCACACTGATTGTTTTTATTAATATTCCTGAAAGGTTCTAGCCTTTATTTTTAAGTATATTCAGGATAATGCACTCTTTCCATCTATTCGTGGTTATTAATAGTATTTTTTCTATTATACATACGTGACGTTGTCACAGAGATCTAAACATTTGGCATGATGTGTCACAACTTCAAAATGATTGGGAACCACTGTCCTAGGAGATATCTCAGGAGAAAAGGGGAATTGCATATGGGCCTGTGTGTGTATATACGTGTGTGTGTGCGTGTGTGTATATACGTGTGTGTGTATATGCACGTGGGAAGAGGATGAGGGGGGGGGGCACAAAAATCAGGTTTCGCTCAGGGCGCTGTGAAACCGAAGGCCGGCCCTGATGCAGTACATTATGTGCATTTTTATTGCAGTATTGGATGATTATCCAGAAGATTTTCTTTCGGTTATTCCTAGATTACATAGAACATTTAAGCTATGGTTTCCTTGGTTACAAATTGTGTCACATCAATCAGGGATGCATCTAACTTTTACAGTTTAACAATACATTAACTGCTAATGGATAGATAAAGGGAAGTATTGCTGAAACTTTGGACCTCTTCTCAGCCTCTGTACTTCACTAATTACTGCTTTATTTTTTGGGGAATTATTTTTCTGATTTACTTACCACTAGAATATGCCAATTATACCGGTCCCTTTATGATCAATGTGTGTTGTGACAACATTGTATTCTACTTAGTGACATTATCTTTATTACTACATTCTTCTATGTGTTTACCCAGCGCTCGCACTGTTGTGAATGTAGTAGAATTGACTTAGGCCATGTTCGCAGTGCTTGCAGCATTCCCTGTGGCAGCAGGATCGCAACGGAACGGGATAGTGGCTCTGCACTTTATGTTCACGTTGCATTGGTTACAGTGAAGCATATAGTAAATGGAAAATATGCTTCACTCCTACTGTTAACGCAAGTGTTTACTGGTAATGCACTGCATGCAGTGTTGCTTATACATCCAGCATGCCGAATCTTTAACTGCTAGACGACCTTGTCACGTCGATGGTTGTGATCGCAGCGTCAGCCCCAGGACCACCTAACACCAATTGGCTTTGAGTCCTGGGGCGGGATTCTGCAGGAGATTGCGCACAGCGGTGTGCATGCATCTCCACTTCAATGACGGAGCTCTGCTACTGAGCTCTTTTTAAAACGCTTGCACTTCAAAAAGCGATTGGCTATTGTACTTGAATGGGATGGGGCACAAAAAAGCAATGTGCTTTTTTCACAAACGCGGGTCCTGCAGCATTTCTGCTGATTTCTGAGGCGATTCAGCCTCAATGTTAAGTATAGGAAAGTGGAAAATCACTCTGATAAGCACTATAACAGAGCGAGTTTCCAAGCGTTTTTGTTACAGAAGCTGTTCAGTTACAGCTCTACTGTTACAAAATATAAGAAAATGCTTAGATTAGCGATTAGAAAATCGCTAAGCACATGCCTAGAATCGCCTAGAAACATAACTTCAAAAAGCGCTGAGCGTTTGCTATTACGCTAGCGCTTTTTGGTGTGCACTGGCCCTGAATTGATTTTCCCAACAGAGGCTTGTACTCTGCTGCATCTATGATCACCTGAAATGATAACCTGCAATAGTTTTGCATGCCCTTCCAGTGTGTGTACGGGAATCCACTGACACACCCAGACTAGTCTTTGGCGATTCCACACAGAGGAAAATCTCAATAATTATATTGCTCCGCACCTCCCATACCTCTCCTCTTTGTGTAAGGCAGAGCAGGCCAATCAGCAGAGATCTGTGCAGCATGTTTATATATATATATATATGGATCTGTCACCCAAAACAATTGTAAACGATCACTTCATGTGACCAAAGATGTACTGTGTATAAGTGGCAGGAAGCAATGTTTTCTGTGGAGAAATCTATACAATCTTAAGTACAAACCAATGTTATGATGACATGACCCCTTCTCATTTTAAGCAAACCTGAGCTGAAAATAAACTTATGACACAATTAATTGTAGGTATAGTAGTAGTAGTAATGATAAAACAGAACTTTCCTATCCCACATTTTTATTTTCAATTTAAGAGTTACATTTTAAGCTTGAAGTGTAAACAGCAGCTATGCCTGTGTGATGAAAATCTGGTTCATTCACTTCTAACACAAGAGAAGTAGTTACCATTAAAATATACTAGCGGACCCACGGCGTAGCATACGCCGCATAAGAGGGTAGCGGGCAGGAAGGGGGTATTGGGCACAGCGGCGGGGAGGGGGTCAGACTCCCCCCCCCCCCCTCACCTGGGTCCCCCATCTGCGTTCCCCTTCCAGCTTAAGCTCAGCAGCAGCCGCCACCGCTATTAGTAAGAGGCAGCGGGCGGGTATGACTCACCTCTTCCGCGTTCCAGCGTGCGTTCCACTGTTGTCACTTCCTGCAATGCCACCCACTGTATTGTAAGTGGACGGCACTGCAGGAAGTGACGACAGGGGAACGCATGCTGGAACGCGGAAGTGGTGAGTTATCCCCGCCCACTGCATCTTACTAATAGCGGCGGCTGCTGCTGAACTTAAGCTAGAGGGGGAGCGCAGATGGGGGACCCAGGTGAGGGAGGGGGGTCCAACCCCCCTCCCCACCGCTGTGCCCAATACCCCCTTCCTGCCCACTACCCCCTTCAGTTCGGCGGCAAGTGTAGTACCGCCCCTGGGGGCAGAGTGCTACTTCTTCTTCTTGCTTGGACCGGCCCCTTCTTCTTGCTTGGACCGGCCCTGGGGGCAGGGCGCTACTTCTTCTTCTTGCTTGAAGGTTGAGGCACTTAGCCTATTATATATATATCTATATAGTGTATATTCCTGCGTATAAGACTACTTTTTAACCCTTGAAAATCTTCTGAAAAGTTGGGGGTCATCTTATACGCCGGGTGTCATTGATGCTGGGTGATACGCCCTATCCTGTTACCGCCTCTCAGATCTCCTTGCTGAGGGAACACAATCTATTCTTCCATACCGCTTTGATAAACAGGTAGACAAGGAGAGCTGACCAGTCTTCTTAAGGAGAGTTGACCAATGCAACAAGTCAATTGACTGTATACTGTTATATACTGGGTAACACATACAGTACAGCACCAGTATCTGTTCATACATAGCACCAGTACATGATTTTTTTTATGTTTATTTGGTGTGCGTTGGAAGAGGGGTACTCTACAGCGAGTATATCCCAAACTCTACATTTTAACTGGAAAAGTTGGGGGGTCGTCTTATACGCCCAGTCGTCTTATACGCCGGAATATACGATATATATATATATATACTGTATATACTGTATATATATATATATATAGATAGCACTATTTGGGCCGCTTTTCCATGGACTGTTGATAGGCAGTGAAATGTCTCTCAAACTCTCACAGCTGCTCACTGCTGCCTGGTAACTGCTCACTGCTGCCTGGTAACTTGCTGACACACAGTTCAACTGCTCATGGTGTTTGCATTGCCAGCCACAGGTGTTTTGACTTCCATTTACTTTTCATGAGATCTTTTTCATCAAGTGGATAAAGTTTTGATAAACGATTATTGAGTGGTAGTTTCTTTTCTGGCAAGGCCACATAGGCCATGGCCTAGGGCACCAGATAAACAAGGGGCGGCCTGCAGACAGTGGGCATTATTTGCAAGTGTCCAAACAAATGAAAGTGGTCAGGATAACTGCACTATTAGTACCAGCTGGCACCTGCCTGTGCTCCAGGCAGCTGCAGTCCGTTAACCAAACATTTGTGAACAGTAAAAGCCAGACCTTGTCCAATGACATAGCAGCAGCTGCAGGCAGTTACAGAAGGCCGGGTCTCACGCACTTGGTGTGGGGGATGAAAGGACCAGGAGCAGCACCAGCAAATAGTACAGAATACAGAAGGTAGCCTCTCACAGTACCCATTTCTTAATTATTGATTGGCCAGCGCTGTTACCCTGGAGACAGCAGTGGGTACAGGACTCACTTTTATGTGTTGCTGACCCCACCCAATGTCCAATTGTGAGCCACTTTTGACTATGTGTGTGTGGTGGACGGCTCCCACCATGCCCATCACCTGTAGATCGCTTGATTGACCAGTTCCCCCGTGTGACATGATTGATTCACTTCACATTGCCATGGAGACCTCGGCACTAGCCCCAATAGTGGACACCATCGGCTCAAAATTTTTTGGATGGGTGTTTGTGAAAAGAGGTGGTAGGATACGGTTTCGGTTGGGGCGGCTGGTAATAGCCGGCCTTGGGCGGTAAGAAGTACAAATCCGGCCCTGATTAACGGTATGTATTTTCCATGTAAACCTTCCTCAACCAGTATTCTTTTTTGATTTACCAACAAATAGCTAAGTGTAGCCAAACAAGGCAAACATAAAAAGGCAAACTAAAAACACAATGAAATCATAATAAAATAAAATAGCAGTATATTAGACTTAGATGTTCCAGCAGTGAGTTTTACTCTTGAGAAATATCACACCTAATGCTGTAGTCAGGTTTTTGTGCTGGAATGAATGTGTGGGTGTTCCTGTGTGTACAGTGCTTAAGTGTGCTTGTGTAGCTTATTCCCTGCTTCTCACTGAGTATACAGAGATTAGAGTATGTCTGAAAAGAGATTGAAAATGTATATTAAGTGTTAATACTTCTTTATACGGCAGATTAAAAGAAATCTTTATTTCATCTCATAAATTTGCATTATACGGTTTGTATTGTATTCATCTATCCACCCACCCATCCATCCATCCAGCTCATGATCAAATATTTATTATTATATAAAGTACCAACATATTCCGTGGCACTGTACAAAGTAACAAATAAACATGGGGTACATAAAAAACACAGACGATGGTATACACCATATACAAAATAAAGAATCAATACAAAATACAGAATTGGTAATTACATTGACAAAAGTAACATGATGAATAAAATGTATAATGAATTCCAAGACACAAAAGGTCTTCTTATGATATTAAACGTCACATTTTGGGCCGTATATTTCAGGTGTTTAAAGTGGTCTGAAACTCAGCAGGTCTTCTTTGCTCTAAAAGATTACTAAGGCCCAGTGCACACCAAAACCTCTAGCAGATCTGCAATACGCTAGCGGTTTTGGGAGCTGATTTCAGAGCGATTCTAGGTATGTTTAGAGAGGTTTTCTAAACATAGCTAGCGGTTTTGCGTGCGTTTTTGTGTAGCAGATTACACATATTGTTACAGTAAAAGCTGTTACTGAACAGCTACTGTAACAAAAATGCCTTGCAAACCGCTCTGATCTGCCGTTTTTCAGAGCGGTTTGCGTTTTTCCTATACTTTACATTGAGGACGAAACGCTTCCGAAAACCGCAAACACGCAGCAGGAGGCGCGTTTGCGGCTTGGCAAAAACCGCAAACCGCCGGTGTGCACCATCCCATTGCAATACATTAGCCAAGCGTTTTTATAGGCGGATGCGGCTGGCGGATCGCTCCAAAAACCGCTCGGTGTGCACTGGCCTTACAGCCTTAGGTACACACAATGCAATTTTCTGACAGATTTACTGCCATATTGATTATTTCCAGGCTTCAGCATTCACTTCTATGGAAAATCGATCGGAACTCAGATCAGACATGTTGGAAATAACCGATCTGACAGTAAATCTGTCAGAAAATTGCATTGTCTGTACCAAGCATTAAACCTACTATCACATAAAAATTGTAGCAGAACAGCATTCAGTCAGGCCCCATTTCCACTAGCCGCTGCATGTCCTATGAGACGCGCGGCGGCACTTCCTCTTCTGCGAGTACGCAGCCGAATCCCCGAAGTCATGCCATGCACGGCTATGGGATTCGCTGCCACGTGCACGAAAACTGACAGCAATGTCATCACTATGCCGAGCGATTCGGACGTCGGCAGCATTGTTCCCTATGGCAGAGTTTCCCTGTGCAATTTGCCTGCGGGGGAAATCTGTGGATACAGCCCGATTTCCGTGCTAGTGGAAACGGTTCCTTAAGCCTCATCTACACTGGTAGATGAGGCTGCGATCCGGCGGCTCGATTAGCTGCCGGATCGCCTCTTCCGCGTCCCCGCACGTGCCCGCCGCGTCCCCGCTCGTCCCCGCCGGCGCCGCTTATTTTACGCTCGATTCCCTGCCATTGTCCCCTCGCGGGGAGCGAGCAGGGAATCGGCGGAAGCAAGATCCGTCCTGTCGGATCTTATCAATCGAGCCGCATCAGCTGCTTGATTGATAAGGAGCATCGCAGCCGCATCTACGCGTGTAGATGCGGCTTTAAACAGAGCACTTCACTGGAAAACTCCTTCAGCTTGTGATGCACAACCGCAGAGGAGATAACATTATCTTTTGTTTACATTCTTCAATTGTTACATTCCTAGCTGTGCTGCTAATGAGCTCTGTCTTCTCCAAGCATGCACACAGTTCAGAAGCGCTCACTAGAAGATTTTATTATAGAATTACAGCAACTGAATAAAATGCAATGGCAGCTTTCAGAGCAGATAAACTGTACTTTGGGAACGTGTAATTTGTAAATGGACAATATTACTTGTGCACAAAAGCAAAAATGATAATTGTATGGGTAATAAAAAGTAGGAAAACACATTTTTATTAAATGTTATGTCTGAGTTTTATTCCACTTTAAAGGGACCCTGATCTGTACTCAGAATCGGAATTTGGACTTACCTGGGGCTTCCTCCAGCCCCCTGCAGCCCACGAGGTCCCCCAACATTTTCCTGGCCTCTTCCGTGGTCCTGCTGTCTGGTCCTGTAATGCAAGCAAGTCACTCGTGCATGCTCCCGAAGCGCGTCTGCCGCGTCATCACACCGGGCGATATCAGCCTCCTGCACATGTGCAGTTCTCTAAACACTGCACTGCACATGCGCAGGAGGCTGATGACGCCCGGTGTGATGACGCGGCAGACGCGCTTCGGGAGCACGCACGGTCAACTTGCTTGGAAGACGTCGGATTACTGGAGCCCCAGCGGGTCCATGGAATGGGCCAGGAAGATGACGGGGGACCTCATGGGGGCTGGAGGAAGCCCTAGGTAAGTCCAAATTCTGATTTTAATTACAGATCAGGGTCCCTTTAAGTAGTCATTTAGATAAACACACACATTTTCTTAAATATATAAGTTTATGTTGCAGAGGAAGGGGGTGCCTCCGGACACCCAAATGTACTTTCTTTGCTGCAAATTGTAGCTAAGTGGCGAGAGGGTATGTTAATATTAGGAGGGGTTTTAAGTGTTAGGGCCCGTTTCCACTAGAGCGAATCCGCATGCGTTCTCTGCATGCGGATTCGCATAACCAATACAAGTGGATGGCCCTGTTTCCACTTGTCAGTTTTTTCCTGCGTTTTTCTGTGCAGGATTTTTCTGCACGGTAGAGCCTGCAGAATTCGCCTGCGTGAGGAATGCAGGCGATTCGCAGGCTATGTATTTAATAGGGAAAACGCACATGCGTTTTTTGCCGCGATTTCGCGTGCAAATTCGCATGAAAACTAATGTAAATTGAACCAGGCAGTGACATGGTTAAATTCGCATATACCCTGCCTATGCGAAATCGCGGCAAAAAAACGCACGCGGAATCGCATCCGCATGCGATTTCATCAGCGGTGGAATTCCAGCGATTCGCACCGCACTAGTGGAAATGAGCCCTTAGGCACCACCTGGGGGGGGGGGGGGGGGCTGGTTAGGCATTGATAGAGGGAGGTTTCTGGGTGAGAGAGTAGGGTTAGGTTGGGTCGTAGTAAAATATCAGTAAACATTACCAAGATTTTACTATTCTAATTAAGTAATAGAATATTAGTAATTTTACCAATATTCTACTGGCAACAGTCCCCCGCGCCCTTTTTCCCAGGTGCCTTTTTAGCATGAACGCCTCTGCAGGTGGATCTACTGGATATTTACTGAGATTTGATTTTTAATGTTGATTTGTGCCCATACAAAAATGTCAGTTTAGATATAATGTAATGTATGCATGTAATACTTTTAACACCAGTAAGGTTATACTGACCTTTTCATAATACAGTGTATGTAAGTGGATGAAAGTGCCCTTCTAGTATATCAAGGAAGGGACAATGTGCTGACATACTGTTTTTAGCTTCCATAGGTTATAAGAACAAGCTTGAGGCATTTACCTGTCCTCTGCCTCACAATAACACCAATGACAAATGTTTCCAACAGTATCGCAAAACTGACAGTGAACGGATCCTATTAAACAGCCATTCACAGGTGTCACTATGCAATGGATCTGTGGGATCAGTTTCTGTAAGTGTGTTGCACTTCTGTGCAGTCTGCAATAATCCACGGCAGGCGGGTGCGCTCACCATATAGTTTAAAGTGGTAAGTTAACACTTCTGCCCCAGGCTCCAGACAGACCACAGCGCACCATTGGAGCAGACCCTCTACTGTACACTTCCGCTGGCTGCACATGATTCGCCGCAAGTGGGAACCGCACCTAAAATAGTAAGGCTTGGTTCACATTAGGCTAAAATAGCTTACGTTCCGCTCCGATGAGCAGAACGCTCAGTTCCGCTCCCTGCGTTCCATTGGAGCGGACGTTCCCGACCTGCACGATCCTTCCGCTCCGCTTCACGGAGTGGAACGCAGCGCAGGAGCAGATGCGTGCCAATGTGAACCTGGCCTAACACCATGTTGGTGACCAAAAGGCAATATCTCCAGTTCAAACTTTGTTTCAACTTGCATACCTTCTTTTTTGTGGATACAAACACACAGCCTCCCCACAGTGATCCTATCAGAGACTGTCAGATTGGGAGTGATAAACTACTGCCAATCAATCAAGTAAGAAAGGTGTCCTACTGTGTGCCCCTAATTACTTATGGATGGAGAAGAAAATATTTGGCCAGTCTATACTACAAAGTCCATGCT
This sequence comes from Hyperolius riggenbachi, assembly GCF_040937935.1. Classification (NCBI taxonomy): domain Eukaryota; kingdom Metazoa; phylum Chordata; class Amphibia; order Anura; family Hyperoliidae; genus Hyperolius; species Hyperolius riggenbachi. Next base: position 121,624,700 of record NC_090646.1, on the reverse strand, counting down.
TGAAAAGAACTGCTATTTGTACTTATGCTCAGTTCTGGAGCATAGCTGCCTGCCACCTGAAATGGGAAAGTCAGTTTTAATCTTTGAATAATAAAAGGATTTGTGCAGCACTGACACTGACACATATTTACAGCTATTTTCTGTGTGAAAGTGGAATTTCTCTTCTTTTAACATATGTAGCAATTTTGGTAGCAATAGCATGTATGGTGGTTTAGCTATTAACCTTTAAAGTCGACACAGAATTATGCGAAATTTCGCGAAAAACACACAGATTTTGAAATGCTACTATTACATACGCAATTAATTACAATTTTCTCAGAAATTTTGCATTACGATTAGGATGCGTAATTGCGAATTTCGACCTTAAATTTTTTTTTTTTTAGCAAATTTGTATCCAAATAGAGAAAATGAAAACAATGCACTGAAAACTAAACTTGAGTCATGCAGACTATGTAAAGGTGGCCATACACTGGTTGATCTGGCCAGCAGACAGATCCCTCTTAGAGGTGTAGCGAACAGTTCGCCGGCGAACGGTTCCAGGCGAACATTGGTGGTTCACGTTCGCCTGCGCCAGGCGAACTTTTACGGAAGTTCGATTCGCCCCATAATGCACTATGAGGGTCAACTTTGACCCTCTGCATCACAGTCAGCAGGCACATTGTAGCCATTCAGGCTACAGTAAGCCCTGGAGCCCCACCCCCCCTTATATGAGGCAGGCTCCGGCGGCCATTACACTCACTCGTGTGCCTGCTAGTGAGAGGAAAGGGACAGCTGCTGCAGACTTGTTCTTCTAGGGACAGATTAGTTAGGTTCTTGGCTGCTTAATTTGCTCCTGGCTGATTGTTATTGCTTTATAGCACCCTAGCTTTTGTCAGAGCTCATCCTGTACTTTTTTTTTTTTTTACTGTGTGTCAAACTGACACTTTTGTTGCATGCACAGCCTTGCTAATTGATAGTGTGTGTGCCACTGCCAGCAGCCCAGCACATTCAGTGACTGACTGCCTGTGTGTGTGACAGGGAGCTGCACATTGTACTACCCAGTACTGCATATACCCAGTACCTGTTGTGTTTACTTAACCCACCTCATCACTGCATATACCTAGCTTTGTGTTGAGTGAATCCAGCTCACTGCATCCTACTACTACCTGTTGTGTTTACTTAACCCACCTCATCACTGCACATAACTACCTGTAGTGTTGAGTGAACCCAGCTCACTGCATATACCTACTACCTGTTGTGTTGAGTGAACCCAGCTCACTGCATACACCTACTACCTGTTGTGTTTACTTAACCCACCTCATCACTGCACATAACTACCTGTAGTGTTGAGTGAACCCAGCTCACTGCATATACCTACTACCTGTTGTGTTGAGTGAACCCAGCTCACTGCATACACCTACTACCTGTTGTGTTTACTTAACCCACCTCATCACTGCACATAACTACCTGTAGTGTTGAGTGAACCCAGCTCACTGCATATACCTACTACCTGTAGTGTTGAGTGAACCCAGCTCACTGCATATACCTACTACCTGTTGTGTTGAGTGAACCCAGCTCACTGCATATACCTACTACCTGTTGTGTTGAGTGAACCCAGCTCACTGCATATACCTACTACCTGTTGTGTTGAGTGAACCCAGCTCACTGCATATACCTACTACCTGTTGTGTTGAGTGAACCCAGCTCACTGCATACACCTACTACCTGTTGTGTTTACTTAACCCATCTCATTACTGCATATACCTAGCTTTGTGTTGAGTGAACCCAGCTCACTGCATATACCTACTACCTGTTGTGTTGAGTGAACCCACCTCACCGCATCCTAGTACCTTTACTGTTCAGTGAACCCAGCTCACTGCATCCTACTACCTGTTGTGTTGAGTGAACCCACCTCACTGCATCCTAGTACCTTTACTGTTCAGTGAACCCAGCTCACTGCATATACCTAGCATCCCCCCGAGATGGACAAAATGGACAAACCAGGTAGAGGAAGAGGTAGAGGCAGACCCAGAGAAAGGCCACCAGGCACCGGCAGGTCTGTGCGAGGTGGTGTTGCTGTGATTTCGTGCGGACCTGCCCCAAAATACAGTGCTCAGAAGAAGGCACGTGCCATCACTTCCCAAAATCGTGAGGAGGTGATTGAGTATTTAACACAGAACACCTCATCTCCCGCAGCCACCAGCGCTACAACAAGCACCACATCCGCTGCATTTGACACTTTGCAGGAGTTATTTGGTGGTGGTGGTGGTGAAATCACCGATTCACAGCCACTACTGCAACAACAAGAAGAAGGCGCAGGTACACCACCTCCTACGTCTGAGTTAGGTGGCGATAGTATGGACGTAACGTGTGTGGAGGGGGCTGATGAAACACCTGAAGTTGGTGCAGTTGAGGAGGTGTCTGAGGAAAGTGCAGCTGGCCAGGAGGATTATGATGACGATTATACGGATACTACATATGTTTCCGGTAGAGGAGATGACCAGGGGGACAGTTCAGAGGAGGAGTCAGAGAGGACTAGGAGGAGACGACTCCATGATAGAAGCAGAGGGAGCTCGTCCTCAGAAACAGCTGGGGGCAGTGTCCGGCGCCATGTATCGCCCGCTATGGCCAGACAGCCAACATGCCCTTCAACGTCAGCTGCTGATGCCACCGTAGCGCCATCAGCCCAGGGGGGCTCAGCGGTTTGGAAATTTTTTAACGTGTGTGTCTCAGATCGGAGCAAAGCCATCTAGTGTCTCTGCCAGCAAAAATTGAGCCGTGGAAAGGCCAACTGTCACGTAGGGACAAGTGCTTTACGAAGGCACCTGGAGAGAAGGCACAAACAGCTATGGCAAGAACACCTGAGGAAAAGCAGCACCCCTCAAAAGACAAGCCGCGGAGAACAACCGCGGCAGCCGTCACAGGGGGCTTCTGCTGCTCCACGTTCCCATGGTATTGTTCGTGGCTGGGGGGAGGAAGAATGGATACACTTAAACAATTTAAAAATACAACCATCTAAACTTTCAACCAATTTAAAAATACAACCATCTAAACTTTCAAACAATTTAAAAATACAACCATCTAAACTTTCAAACAATTTAAAAATACAACCATCTATTATTTTCAAAAATTTTTAAAAAAAGGGCAAAAAAACTTGCCCACGTAAAACATTCTTGGCAAATGCTTTCGACTTGGTTTGTCTTCCGCTGGCTCACAGATGCCTGGTCTGCAAAGCACGGTCAGGGCAGCTACAGCATAGGTCTCAGTAGGCTCCCACTTCGGGCCGCAATCCAACCTTTATTCCCCGCGGTGACAATGGCAGACTTGCCCTCCATAATGGATTCCCGTTAAAGGATTTAAAGTTAATTAATTTCAAATACACAGCAGGGCCTCGAAAGTCCGCCTCCTGTATTGTTATTTTTGGTCACTCACTACCTCGGGGCGGGCGTGCATGCCTGCCTGCTGCCCTCCTTGGATGTGTAGTGGTAGCCGTTTCTCAGGCTCCACACCGGATTCCATCCCTCATTCCCCGGCCATTACCCGGGGTCACAAATGGCAGACTTGCCCGCCTCCATATGATTCTCGTGAAAGGAATGTGGTGTCATCTTTGCCCGCCATAACTGGTTCTCGTTCAAGGATTTAAAGTAGATTCATTTCAAATACACAGCAGGGCCTCGAAAGTCCGCCTCCTGTATTGTTATTTTTGGTCACTACCTCGGGGCGGGCGGTCGTGCATGCCTGCCCGCTGCCCTCCTTGAATGTGTAGTGGTAGCCGTTGCTCAGGCTCCACACCGGATTCAAACCCCTCATTCCCCGGCCATTATTTATGTTACATACCTTGTAGCTCATACATTCATGCCATACATTTATGTTACATACCTTGTAGCTCACATTAAACTTGATGAGGGCATAAACTACTCGCCTTCACCTTTTAAACTGTACATTTCCCAAACCTTATTCCCCCACCCCATCTTCATAACAAAATACACATGACTCCGATATAACGTGGAAAATAAAGGCCAGAGCAGCCCTTAGTCTTTATTGAACAAATTAACAATAGTGCAAATAGAATTAAATGGGGAAGGGATCCGGGGGACCAAACAAATGAACATAATTGACATGAAGGAAAGCAGCTCCTAACACCGGCCCCCAGCCCCCTATACTCCTGAATACATATACTGGGCACATATACCCCTGACTACATATACTGGGTACATATACCCCTGACTACATATACTGGGTACATATACCCCTGACTACATATACTAGGGACATATTCCCCTGACTACATATACTGGGGACATATACCTCTGGCTACATATACTGGGCACATATACTCCTGAATACATATACTGGGGACATATACCTCTGGCTACATATACTGGGGTCATATACCCCTGACTACATATACTGGGGACATATACCTCTGACTACATATACTGGGGACATATACCCCTGACTACATATACTGGGACATATACCCCTGGCTAAAGCTGTCTCTAATTATGTGCATTTACTGGTGAAAAGCTGTCTCTAATTATGTGCATTTACTGGTGAAAAGCTGTCTCTTATTATGTGCTTTTACTGGGGAAACGCTGTCTCTCATTATGTGCATTTACTGGTGAAAGGCCGTCTGTCATTAGGTGCATTTACTAGTGAAACGCTGTCCCTTATATGCATTTAGTGGGGAAACGCTGTCTCTCATTACATGCATTTACTGGGGAAACGCTGTCTGTCATTATGTGCATTTACTTCATATTTTTTTTATGTAACTACATTAGCTAGTATAACTACATTACAGTTAGCTCCACCCACATGACACCATGGCCACACCCATGTTTTTAAATTTCCTTGAACATGTTGCCCCCTACCCATTTTTGACTGCCCCCTTATATGGGCCAGTCTAGAACCGGCCCTGTAACCCTGCCTACATATACTGGGCACATATACCCCTGGCTACCTGTTCTGGGGACATCTCTCCCCCTGGCCACCTATTCTGGGGACACCTATAGACCTGGCTACTTATACTGTACTTAGAGGGGTGTGGGAATGTTGGGGTGGAGGAACCTGGAGGAATGTCTGGGTGGGAGGTCTGAGGTCCGTGGGGTTGGAAGGTCATGGGGGGGGCGCCATAAATTTTTTTTGTTATGGGGCCCAGTCATATTAGTGAATAAAGCCCTAGGTAATTGTACATCATATAAATATAAACAGCATATAATCTCATATAAAATCTCAATATCATATTGTATTCCTCCATATTTTCCACTAAAATCAGTTCCAGACAAAACAAGTGTAAATGCCCTGGAGACCAGAACACTATGTCACCACAACAACAACATAGCGCGTGAGCAGTAGATACATAATCACTTTAGCGTTGTTGTTGTTGGATGCAATCACAGTAGCCAATTTTGTTCACCCAAGGAGGCAGAACAAGTCTGGTTCATTCCCGCTGTATACTGTGATAAACACAATCAGAAACAGGGATATTACATATGTCAAAGTACAATTATATTGATAAAATCACTCACTCTGACAGTATACAACGAATAATGGCAGCTGTACTTAGTGTTGAAACAACTGATACAAGGCTTAAGGGGCCCATACACCTAACGATTTTACCGCCGATATACAGCCGTTTCGATCACAGTGATCGAAACGGCTGTGAAATCGCCGCGCACACCGCTCACAGAACGATGGATTTACATCCGAAATCCATCGTTCCCGTCGACTCCTGTCGATCCATCCCTGCGGAAGATTTTTTTCGAGCGCCGGCAGGTCGGGAGTGCGTCGATAGCGGCGCTCGAATGCCCGACGACCGACGCAATACAGAGGGTATACATTACCTGTTCCGCCAGCGCGAGTCCCGCTGTCACCGCTCCTCCATCTCCGCGCTGGTCTGGTCTTCGGCATGCTTCACTTCTACCTACCCGACAGGAAGTTTAAACAGTAGAGCGCCCTCTACTGTTTAAACTTCCTGCCGGGCAGGAAGAAGTGAAGCATTCCGGAGACCAGACCAGCAGCGGTGTCAGCGGGACTCGCGCCGGCGGAACAGGTAATGTATGCGGGGCGGGGAGCGGCGGCAGCACCACCACCACAGATTGTGAACGGTTTCAGGCTGAAATCGGTTCACAATCTGTTTGCAGTAAAGGTGGCCATTCGATCCCTCTCTGATCAGATTCGATCAGAGAGGGATCTATCTGTTGGTCGAATCTGATGGCAAATCGACCAGTGTATGGCCACCTTTAGTGCAGCACACAACTGCTTAGTGATATTTAAACCTTTTTTTTACAGATATTGTAATCACTTTTAGGCCCCTGCACTCTTATTAAAATTTGCGAGCATTGTGCATTTTTGCGAATTTGCGCTTGTTGCACATTTACAGTAATGTATTTCAACAGCCTCACTTTTTTGTTTCTGCATTTTTCTTATTTTTTTCTTATTTTTGCAATTTTCTGTGTTTTAAAATTGCATCTGCTTTTATTTGTGTGCAATTTGTGTTTAATGCAAGTCAATGGCAAAACAGAATTTTTTTTTTTGAAGTTAATAAGATTCATTTTGAATGAAACGAACTTCATAGCTACATATTACAAAAAATTCCGATCTGAAATTTCACATAAAAGCAAGCACAAAAGTTGCCAAATCAGAGAGCAAAAAACAAAGAAAACCTGCAAAAAAATCGCAAAACGCAGATTTGTGCATGCAAGAAGTTGCATGCAGAATTCGCAAGTATGAGTGCTGCCTTATCCTGAAGGTATTATGCTGCAACTTCTCCATCTAAGTGGTGCGGCCAGATGTGACATTTGTGGCCGAAAAAAAAATGTTTGTCTTTGTTTGTCCTTTAAAGGAAACCTGGGATGAAAGAAGTGCAAGCATTTACAGTATACTTACCTGGGGCTACCTCCAGCCCCTTACTCCCCCCCCCCCCCCCACCATTCTGCCACTGTCCGACCTGGTAAATTGCCGACTGGCTCAATTATGCACTTTGCTAAGACTGTAATTGCGAAGGCACAGAATGCTCCTGGCCAAAGGATAGCGACCAAGGATGCGAGCAGCCAGGACCACGCATGCGCAGTAGTCGGCAACTACTGGGGCTGACTGCGGGAGTCATCTAAATGTACAAGTGAGTTCATACTGCGCATGTGTGAGTATGGCCACACCTCCACGGTAAGCCGAAGCCTCTTGATCACTAGTAGCTTTGTACTACTGCACAGGTTTAGCCATGCTTGTGCATGCACAGTATGGCCGCATTTGTACACATGGAGCATGGCCATGAAGAGGAAGAGGGTCCCAGCCAAGAAGAAAACAGGAAGCCTCTGGATCATTCAGTCACTCCCCTCTATGTGGGTTAGTAGGTAACTTTTTTTAACATTATAGGCTTGCTTTAATAATAATTATTATTTGCATAATAAAAATAATATTATTATTTGCAGATCTTAAAGTACAAGAGGTAGATATAAAACCCCATGTGATATGCAGGACACTGTACAGACATGTCGCTAGCCTGCAGGGTAGCAAGTATTCTGTTGCTATGCAGGGAGCAGAGGGCCGGCAGAGCGCCAGGCTAGTGATGTCATGGCGGCAGGGGTGATTGGAGAGAACAATGCTCTCAGCTGAATCACTCCGACGGGTGGATTGCTGGCCAAGGCGTCAGGTGGCATTGGAGGCCGCTGTACTCACGCTAAATTCTCAGCAGAGGCGGTCGTTATCAGCTGCTTCGGCTAAGTTTTATCTAGAGTGCGTAGGGGCTTATGTTTCATATTAATGCTCAACCTTTATCAGTTTATTATTATAGATTTCTTTGCTAGATGCTAAAAAGATATTTTGTAGATAAAGATTATTGAATGAAGACCCCCCTTTTTTTTACCTTATCTTATCTTCCCTTTCTGGGAAAGCTAATTGAAAAAGCTGTATACCTCCAGCTAGAAGCCAGAATCCTACAAAATAACAGTTATGACCCATTCCAGTCTGGCTTCAGGAAACACCACAGCACTGAAACTGCCCTCATCCAAATATGCAACCACCTGCTCATGGCAAGAGACAGAGGAGAGTGCTCCATCCTCATACTGCTAGACCTTTCTGCAGCCTTTGACACAGTTGACCATGACATCTTGATAAACAGGCTACAGGAATACTGCGGCATTGATGGCATAGTACTTCAGTGGTTCCAATCCTTCTTGAGTGTCAGAACCCACAAAGTGTCTATGGGGCCCTTCCTGTCCACCCCTGTATGGGGTGCCCCAGGGCTCAATCCTCTCTCCCCTGCTTTTCACGATTTACATGCTACCGTTGGGAAAACTAATCCAAAAACATGGCCTGACATACCACTGCTATGCAGACGACACCCAACTATATCTTTCCTTCAAGCCTGGTGTGACAGACCCAACTCTAACTATAAACGCCTGCTTACGTGAACTACAGCAATGGATGAATGACAACTGGCTGAAACTAAATTCAGACAAAACTGAAGTCCTTCTGATTGGAGGGCAGAGCATGATAACAAAACAACTTAACTTGCAGTCTTCACCACTGGGAATAGGAGGCACGGATCTACGCAGCTCTGATCATGTGCGTAGCCTGGGAGTTCTAATTGATGGGGATTTAAACTTCAGAACTCAAATCTCTGCTGTGGTGAAATCATCCTATTTTCACCTGAAGAACATTGCAAAAATCAAGCACCTCATACCTAGTGTTGGGCGAACATCTAGATGTTCGGGTTCGGGCCGAACAGGCCGAACATGTCCGCGATGTTCGGGTGTTCGACCCGAACTCCGAACATAATGGAAGTCAATGGGGACCCGAACTTTTGTGCTTTGTAAAGCCTCCTTACATGCTACATACCCCAAATTTACAGGGTATGTGCACCTTGGGAGTGGGTACAAGAGGAAAAAAAATTTAGCAAAAAGAGCTTATAGTTTTTGAGAAAATCGATTTTAAAGTTTCAAAGGGAAAACTGTCTTTTAAATGCGGGAAATGTCTGTTTTCTTTGCACAGGTAACATGCTTTTTGTCGGCATGCAGTCATAAATGTAATACATATAAGAGGTTCCAGGAAAAGGGACCGGTAATGCTAACCCAGCAGCAGCACACGTGATGGAACAGGAGGAGGGTGGCGCAGGAGGAGAAGGCCACGCTTTGAGACACAACAACCCAGGCCTTGCATGAGGACAAGAAGCGTGCGGATAGCATGCTTTGTACCACCATGCAGTCATAAATGTAATAAAGATAAGTGGTTCAATAAACAGGGACCACGCGGCAACGCTAACCCAGCAGCAGCACACGTGATGGAACAGGAGGAGGCGCAGGAGGAGAAGGCCACGCTTTGTGAGACACAACAACCCAGGCCTTGCATGAGGACAAAAAGCGTGCGGAGAGCATGCTTTGTACCGCCATGTAGTCATAAATGTAATAAAGATAAGAGGTTCAATAAACAGGGACCACGCGGCAACGCTAACCCAGCAGCAGCAGCAGCAGCAGCACACGTGATGGAACAGGAGGAGGCGCAGGAGGAGAAGGCCACGCTTTGTGAGACACAACAACCCAGGCCTTGCATGAGGACAAAAAGCGTGCGGATAGCATGCTTTGTACCGCCATGTAGTCATAAATGTAATAAAGATAAGAGGTTCCATAAACAGGGACCGGCAACGCTAACCCAGCAGCAGCAGCAGCAGCAGCACACGTGATGGAACAGGAGGAGGCGCAGGAGGAGAAGGCCACGCTTTGTGAGACACAACAACCCAGGCCTTGCATGAGGACAAAAAGCGTGCGGATAGCATGCTTTGTACCGCCATGTAGTCATAAATGTAATAAAGATAAGAGGTTCCATAAACAGGGACCACGCGGCAACGGTAACCCAGCAGCAGCAGCAGCAGCAGCAGCACACGTGATGGAACAGGAGGAGGCGCAGGAGGAGAAGGCCACGCTTTGTGAGACACAACAACCCAGGCCTTGCATGAGGACAAAAAGCGTGCGGATATAGCAGCAATGCTTTTTGCCGCCATGCAGTCATAAATGTAATACAGATGAGAGGTTCAATAAACAGGGACCGGAAACGCTAAACCATCCCAGATGTTCATCGGTCATGTTACTTGGTTGGGGTCCAGGAGTGTTGCGTAGTCGTTTCCAATCCAGGATTGATTCATTTTAATTTGAGTCAGACGGTCTGCATTTTCTGTGGAGAGGCGGATACGCCGATCTGTGATGATGCCTCCGGCAGCACTGAAACAGCGTTCCGACATAACGCTGGCTGCCGGGCAAGCCAGCACCTCTATTGCGTACATTGCCAGTTCGTGCCAGGTGTCTAGCTTCATGCCCGGTTTCAGGTCCAGCGGTGCCAGCCACAAATCCGTCTGTTCCTTTATTCCCCTCCAAATTTCCTCCCCTGTGTGCTGCTTATCCCCAAGGCAGATCAGCTTCAGCAACGCTTGCTGACGCATGCCAACAGCTGTGCTGCACTGCTTCCACGATCCTACTGCTGCTGGTGCTGGGTTAGCATTTCCGGATGAGGTACAGCTTTGAGATGCGTTGGAGGAGAAGGAGTCAGAGAGGTAGGTGCTGCTGTTGTTATCCAGCTGTTTGCGGCGTGGGCAACACCCGCGCCGTAGCAGGTGAGGAATCGCTGCCAGGCTCCACAAGGTTCACCCAGTGCGCGGTAAGGGAGATGTATCGACCCTGGCCGAACGCACTCGTCCAGGTGTCAGTGGTGAGGTGAACCTTGCAGGCAACGGCATTCTTCAAGCTTCGGGTTATTTAGCTGACCACGTGCTCATGCAACTCAGGCACTGCAGAGCGCGCAAAGTGGTAGCGGCTGGGAACAACGTAACGTGGGATGGCCACTGACATCATGCCCTTGAAGCTGTTTGTCTCCACCACTCGATATGGCAGCATTTCGCAGGCCAGAAGCTTGGCTATGCTGGCTGGCTGTTACTGCCACGGCCCGGGGGTCATTTGCTGGCAATTTCCTCTTGTGCTCAAACATCTCAGAGACAGACAACTCAACCGTAGCGCTGCACACCGAAGGGCTGTTGGTTGTTGTGTTTGATGAACACTGGGAGACCTCAAGAGCACTAGTCCGGAAAGTGACAGTGTCAGCATCGTCTGATGTTTGTGAATGTTGTGAACCACGCAATGGCTGGGCTACTGCTGCTGCTGAGGCGGGTCTGGTGGTGAGTCTGGTGAACCCAAGGGAGGCAGTGTTGCTGGTGGTACCCTGTCCTGCCGCGTTTGCCCACAGAGTGGGATGTTTGGATAGAATGTGGCGGCTCATGCTGGTGGTGGAGAGGTTGTTAATACTTTTCCCCCTGCTCAGGCGGGTCTTGCACACCTTGCAAATCGCCATGGTAACATCCTCAGTGCAGTCTTCAAAGAAAGCCCAGACTTTAACTGGCTGAGGACTCGGACCTCGTGCGTGATGTGCTGGTGCTGCTTAACCCACTGCTGGACGCTTGAGAGGTCATCCAAGTAATTATCTGGTCCTGTTCTTTTGGATCTGTGAGGGTTGTTGTCCTGGACAACATGGGCAGTATTGAGTGGGTTTTCTTGGGTGCTCCCCTGTGGCCTGTACGTGAACCGTCAGGGGAAACACCTCTTCCCTTGCCCCTCCCTCTTTCACCGGATTTCTTCCTCATTTCACTTATCCTTAAAGTACACGCTGACTGGCAGCAGTACAGTGGCAGTACAGAAATGCTATACAGTGGTGGGTGAGCGGTGTACCACTATTGTCAGCAGTGACACAGAGCACAATGCTATACAGTGGCGGGTGAGCGGTGTACTACTGTTCCCAGCAGACACAGAGTGGAAGTAAACACAATGCTATATAGTGTGGCTGAGCCGTGTACACAGAGTGGCATTAAACACAATGCTATATAGTCTGCTATATAGTCACCCCGAACAGGGTGATGTTCTGCAGAACCCGAACAGTGGCAAACACTGTTCGCCCAACACTACTGGGAGGGAACGCAGATTTTAGTACCTAAACACACGATACAACATGTTTTCCGGGGTCGGACTCTGAGGCACATACAGATGGTCCCGATCATCATCCTCATCATACAACTCTTCTCCTGAGTCTGACCCACCCACCACCTCTGCCACCCCAACATCCCCAGACACAGACCCCTCATCGTCCTCAACATTAACTTGGGATGCTGGCCTGAGCCAGACCTCCTCCTCCACATCAGGCCCCATCATCTCCTCAATGGCAGCCCTCATTAATCGCTCTGGCGACGGACTGATGGACACAACGTTCTCCTCCGGGGAGGGCTGCTGCTGACCACTGGCTGCTGGGGTGGATGTTATAGCTTGCGTGGGGCGTTGGCTGTTGCTGTTGTTGGGAGTGCTGCTCACAGCGGAGGTCTCTGGGGAACTCATGTTGAGCTCATATAGTGGTTGACGGTGAGTGGAGTATTACTGATCCCAGCAATATACACACTGACTGGCAGAGTACGCAATGCTATATAGTGTGGCTGAGCGGTGTACACAGAGTGGCAGTAAACACAATGCTATATAGTCTGGCTGAGCGAGCGGTGTACTACTGTTCCCAGCAGAATCAGAGTGGCAGTAAACAATGGTATATAGTCTGGCTGAGCGGTGTACACAGAGTGTCAGTAAACAATGGTATATAGTCTGGCTGAGCGAGCGGTGTACTACTGTTCCCAGCAGAATCAGAGTGGCAGTAAACAATGGTATATAGTCTGGCTGAGTGGTGTACACAGAGTGTCAGTAAACAATGGTATATAGTCTGGCTGAGCGAGCGGTGTACTACTGTTCCCAGCAGAATCAGAGTGGCAGTAAACAATGGTATATAGTCTGGCTGAGCGGTGTACACAGAGTGTCAGTAAACAATGGTATATAGTCTGGCTGAGCGGTGTACACACAATGCTATATAGTCTGCTATATAGTGTCAGTAAACAATGGTATATAGTCTGGCTGAGCGAGCGGTGTACTACTGTTCCCAGCAGAATCAGAGTGGCAGTAAACAATGGTATATAGTCTGGCTGAGCGGTGTACACAGAGTTTCAGTAAACAATGGTATATAGTCTGGCTGAGCGGTGTACACAGAGTGTCAGTAAACAATGGTATATAGTCTGGCTGAGCGGTGTACACAGAGTGGCAGTAAACACAATGCTATATAGTCTGGCTGAGCGAGCGGTGTACTACTGTTCCCAGCAGAATCAGAGTGGCAGTAAACAATGGTATATAGTCTGGCTGAGCGGTGTACACAGAGTGTCAGTAAACAATGGTATATAGTCTGGCTGAGCGGTGTACACAGAGTGTCAGTAAACAATGGTATATAGTCTGGCTGAGCGGTGTACACAGAGTGGCAGTAAACACAATGCTATATACTCTGGCTGAGCGAGCGGTGTACTACTGTTCCCAGCAGACACAGAACAGTGAACAGAATGCTATATAGTGTGGCTGAGCGAGCGGTGTACCACTATTCCCAGCAGACACAGAACAGTGAACAGAATGCTATATAGTGTGGCTGAGCGGGCGGTGTACCACTATTCCCAGCAGACACAGAACAGTGAACAGAATGCTATATAGTGTGGATGAGCGAGCGGTGTACCACTATTCCCAGCAGACACAGAACAGTAAACAGAATGCTATATAGTGTGGCTGAGCGAGCGGTGTACCACTATTCCCAGCAGACACAGAACAGTGAACAGAATGCTATATAGTGTGGCTGAACGAGCGGTGTACCACTATTCCCAGCAGACACAGAACAGTGCACAGAATGCTATATAGTGTGGCTGAGCGAGCGGTGTACCACTATTCCCAGCAGACACAGAACAGTAAACAGAATGCTATATAGTGTGGCTGAGCGAGCGGTGTACCACTATTCCCAGCAGACACAGAACAGTAAACAGAATGCTATATAGTGTGGCTGAGCGAGCGGTGTACCACTATTCCAAGCAGACACAGAACAGTGAACAGAATGCTATATAGTGTGGCTGAGCGAGCGGTGTACCACTATTCCCAGCAGACACAGAGTGGCAGTAAACAGAATGCTATATAGTGTGGCTGAGCGAGGTACACAGAGTGGCAGTAAACAGAATGCTATATAGTGTGGCTGAGCAAGCGGTGTACTACTATTCCCAGCAGACACAGAGTGGCAGTAAACAGAATGCTATATAGTGTGGCTGTGCGAGGTACACAGAGTGGCAGTAAACAGAATGCTATATAGTGTGGCTGAGCAAGCGGTGTACTACTGTTCCCAGCAGTGACACAATGACAGGGGGGACCCTGGCTAGCGTGGCTGGAGCGCGAACTACCCTGCCTGCCTACCCAAAGCTAAACCCACAGACAAATGGCGGAGATATGACGTGGTTCGGGTATTTATTTACCCGAACCACGTGACCGTTCGGCCAATCAGAGCGCGTTCGGGTCCGAACCACGTGACCCGTTCGGCCAATCACAGCGCTAGCCGAACGTTCGGGGAACGTTCGGCCATGCGCTCTTAGTTCGGCCATATGGCCGAACGGTTTGGCCGAGCACCGTCAGGTGTTCGGCCGAACTCGAACATCACCCGAACAGGGTGATGTTCTGCAGAACCCGAACAGTGGCGAACACTGTTCGCCCAACACTACTCATACCCCCAGAAGATCTGCCAACCTTAGTCCACGCCTTCATCACATCCCGACTGGACTACTGCAATGCTCTCTACACTGGCCTTCCAAAAAAGGCCTTGTACCGGCTACAGCTGATACAGAATACTGCTGCCAGACTGCTAACCAACCAACCCCGTCACTGCCACATAACGCCAGTCCTGCATTCCCTTCACTGGCTACCTATAGAATGGAGGGTCCTATTCAAGATCGGCCTACTGACATTTAAATCCCTGAATAATCTAGGCCCTGGATACATGAAAGATATGTTACGGCTGCGAAGCAATCCCCGCATTCTCAGATCCACAGGTTCTAATAATCTAGTCATACCCAGAGTCCACTTAGAAACTTTTGGTCCCAGAGCCTTCTGTCATGCTGCCCCTACGTTTTGGAACTCCTTACCTCAACAGATCAGGACAGCCCCATCCCTGGACGTGTTTAAATCCAGACTGAAAACCCACCTGTTCAGTCTGGCATTTGCAGAAATATAACTTTTGTTGTGTGAATACTTCATCCTACTAATTACTGAATCTGAGAGAGCCTAAGCGCTTTGAGTCCTATGGGAGAAAAGCGCTATAGAAATGTTATTGTATTATTATTGTATTGTATTATTGTATCTGAGGGCTGGTTCACAAGGGCTTCTGCTCAGCGTATTGTTCAAACGCTGTCGTTTTTTTTTTCCAAGAACACCAGCGTTTAACAGCTAAGCTTTTAATGTCTTTTGAAGGCTTTAATTGGCTTTCAGTATGTAGCGTTTGAGAGCGTTGCATTTTCTGGGCTTTTGCAGGAAGTCAAGGGAAAAAACTGGGATTTTACGGGCTTTTGTTGGCTTTCAGTGGCTTTTGCTGGAATTCAAATGCAAAGCCAGCAACAGCAAATGACTTCTAGAAGCTGCATGTTGCTTTTGAGATGAGATGCTGGGATCTACTGAAAGGCTTTCATGAAAGCCTGCAAAAGCTTGTACTAAACGCTCCTTGTATGGAACGGCGCTCGATCCCTAAAAACGTCACAGTTTAAAACGCCTACAAAGCTTCCGTGTGAACCAGCCCTCACCTTAGTCATCTAGTTAAAATAAAAAATGAGTAAATAATCTACCGTAGTTTTGAGCTTGCTGTGCACTGACTGTATTATATAAAAAGGTGAGAAGAAGTTAGGTGGCCTCACTGCCATAGTTCTTCAAATGTTATCTGCGTAGTTTGGTCATTGCCAGCGAATATGACATAAGAAGACATTTTTTACCTCAAAATAATGGGTGACACAGCTATAAAGAGCAGCCTGATGAGCACATCTGCCGAGTCTTCGTCTGCCAAGAGGGCTCCCAATACTGAAATAGGGATATATTCATCTTAGTCAGAGAGATCTTCTGTTTCTCCGATGTTCTCAAGCCACAGACTATGACAAATTGCCTCTAATGGGTGAGGAAGACAATATAGAGAAATAAATTGCTAAGGCAACCTAGTGACTGTGTTCTGGTAAATGGGATTCCTCAAGGGGTGGAGATATTGTATTTAGTAGTCTATGAAGCATCGATAATGTGCTCCATGGGATCATTCAGTGAAAAGTTTGGACAAAACACAAAATTCAGCAAGACTTATTAAGCCACAAGATTTCATGGCAGTGGTTTAGGTTTCAGTTTCACTATCATAGGTTCTTATACTAGAAAAAGCTATGGCAGGATGAGACTCTCCAATATATGGGCAGTTACTGCTTTAGCGAAACAACAGCTAACTGGAGACAACTCAAATGCACATTAGCATACATTTAAAATCGCAGGGCGCTCATTTAGGCACGGCATTAAACAAAAAGAATCCCCAGTAAATGTGCATTTTTTGCAGTAGTAGAATATCTGTAAATTTACTGATATTCTACAACTTGATTGATATATTGAAATATCTGCAATATTTGCCAATATCTGCTTAATAGCACTGATTACATTTGATGGGTTGGACAGAGTTACTACATTATAGTCACAGAATACTGTATCATATATCATTTGTATATTCTGTATACATCCTTTGGTGTCAGAGTGGTGCAAAACATAATGATGGTAGGGATTTACATTATACACACAATCTCCACCATACTAATGATATTCTGCTCTCATTCTTCATAGTCACCTCCTCTTAAGATGCGTACACACATGCGACTATAGTCGTTTGAAACGATGGTTCCCCGATCATTTCAAACGACGATCGTTTAAAAAAAGGAGCCAACGACCATTAAATCTAACGACGGACGAGCTAGTTCGTTAAAAACGAACTATCTATCTTGGCGGATTTTTTCCGACGACGATCGTTTGCAAAAGTAGTACATCCTTGGAAACGGTCATTCGTACTAAGCTTGACATGCGCATTTCACTATTTCTCCATGGAACTTTTCATTTTTATGCGCAAGCGCAATAGTTGCTTTACGTGATGTAATGTTCGTTCTAACGATCAGATCGTTACACACCTTTAAAAACTAACTTTACTTAGGTCGTTCTTTCCTCAATTAAAAGTTAGTTCGTCATTCACAACGAACGATCGTTGTTGCATGTGGCTTTATTCTTGCATACAGGACTTTTCTCTAATTTCTCCACTCCTCTGGAACTCCCTTCCACAACCTGTTCAGCACTCACCCACCCTTACATCTCTAAACACAACCTAAAAACTCACTTCTTTAGGCAAGCGTATACCATCACCATGTACACAGTTTCCTACACCTGTTGTTTGTTACCCTTAACGCCGAAGACTGTAAAGCCTCATACACATTGACAAGGACTGTCGCACACAGGCTGGATCGGGACTTGATCTCCAGGGCAACATTTTGGGTCCCAGACACAATAGACCAGGGGTATAGTAAGCCTGGAGATACAGGAAATTTTGCTTCCTGGTACTTGCAGATTTCTTTGTTAGCTCTGAGCCAATGACAATGAGGAAGTCCTCAGTACAAACCGTATGCTGTTAAAATGGTCTCTTCCAAGTTTTTTTTTTACATTTTTTTAAGGTATAGCTCCTGCCCTGTAGACTAAATTGTTATTCTTTTAACAAAAGTTGACTTAACTTCTAAGTGAAATAAGATTAAAAAAACGATTGAGGAGTGTTCACACTTATCATTGAGCATGCATGATTTTGCATTTGCGATTTTTCAAATTTTTTTTTTGTACGAACTTTCTTGTGTAAATTTGCAAATTTTAATTGCATTTGTATGTGAAATATTGCACTGCAAATGTGAATACCAACGAAGCTAATGTACATGAAAATTTGCATGCAAGTTTTTGTTCAAAAAATGATCTCCTTGGAGAAAACATACGGATAAGTTAATTGGCTCCCTATAAAAAAATTGGCCCTAGACTACAGTACTTACACTACATAATATAGACATATGGCAATGGTAGGGATTAGATTGTGAGCTCCTTTGAGGGACAGTTAGTGACAAGATATATATATATATATATATATATATATACACTGTACAGCGCTGCGTAATATGTCGGCGCTATATAAATACTAAATAATAATAATAATTGTATTAGAATAAGAGTGTCCTTCTCAAAGGCTCTTGGCCTGCTCCAAACAAAAACGCCTAGCTTTACCCAAATTATGGATAGGAAAGATTTTTGTTTAAACTGCCACTGCCACCTGTGGATATAACTGTTATTGCAACATAAGAACATTGTACATATACAGGCTGTAAAAAAACATGTACAATATAAGAGGTACATCTGTCCCAGAGAACAATGCACTGTAAATTACATTTTTCCTATGTTGCTGTCACTTACAGTAGGTAGCAGTCCATCTCCTTGTGAGGGATTCTCAGGCCGGCTTCACACTGCAGATTGGCGGTGCTGTGGGGTGCAGCAGCCGCACCGCCAGAAACAGGCCTTCAGGGTTTACCGTGCTAGTACACGGTAACACATCTAGCATCCAGCCAAGCAGGAAGTGACACTCACTTCCTGTTGTGCAATTGATGACGTGCACGGAAGCGTACTTCTAAAATACAGTTCCGCATGCGCGACACTGAAAATTGCAGCAGGTTTTTTTTAAAGACTGGCGCTTTGCCATGGATTTACATGACTTCTGGTCTGACGGTAACGTAAGTTCGGAAGCGCGTTAGATAGGGCACTTGCGACGCTGCGTACTGCAATGTGGGGAGTGTGAACTCGCCCATAGACTTTCATTAGGCTGCGGTGAGGTGCGGTAAATTTACCGCACTGCCTCAGTGTGAAAGGGCCTTCAGGGTTTTCTCCATTTTCAAAAGCCCTTACTGAACGGCAGTTGCTCAGTCCACCTGTCAAAATAGTGTGCAAACAAGCAGGGAGTAGGGAGCCAATGAGATGCAAATAGTTCCAGGTTGATGCAGGATTATGCAAATTTTGTATTCAAATTTATGCATCTTGAAAATGGACCAGTCAAATCCAATTAAGTTGGAATTCCATTGGACAATTGTCAAGCTACATACAGTTGCATAGAAAACTTGCATAATTCTGCATCAACTCGAAATTACTTGCATCTCGTAGACCAGCCCTAGTAGAGAGGCTGCCCAGCATCTTTGTATAGATTTTTTTTGAGGGGTAGAGAATATAGGAAATTCTGAGAATCCCCCATGAGGAGATGGACTACTCCAAAACCTGGCAGATTTCTCCTACCTATTGTGAGGGCCTGTTTCCATTAGGGCCTCATTGCTACATTTTTTGGGGTGTTATAGCGCGGCGGTGGCGGGGCAAAGAGCGGCATGGGGGACACAAGCCTCTGTTTCCCATCTGCCCCTCCGCTGCACAGCCTTGGGTTCTCTTTAAGCACACCACACAGGACTGTCTGGACTCATTCCGATTGATGTATAGAGCAAACTTATCCACTGACAATGCCATCAATATCTGCCAGAGTTCATTACTGACCACCTGGATAGACCGGGCTATACCATCTGTCCCCGCATACTGCAAGACAATCTTGTGGCGCGTTCGACGTCTATCCCAATCACAGTCTTCCTCATGAAAAGGTCCCAAGTTGTTAAGCTGGGTGATATCTCCTCTAGACCAAGAGTTACTAGCACACATCCACGCCAAACGAGCAGGACTAGTGTAGTGTAGAGAAAACAAGTTGGTCCTAAACACAACCAAAACTGTTGAGATGATCCTTGACTTCAGAAAGCATGACACTAACCCACCTCTGATCTATATAGATGGCATTGAAGTTGAAAGAGTATCCAGTGCCCACCTTCTGGGTACAACTACAGTATCTAACATGGGAGCCAACACCATTCCAACCCAGAACAAGGCCCAGCAAAGACTATTCTTCCTTCGCCAGCTAAAGAAGCTCAGCACGGCTCGGGAACTTTTAAGGTCCTTTTACTCCGCCACCATCGAATCTGTCCTCTGTTCATCCATCCTGGTCTGGTAAGCCAGTGGCTAACACATCATTCCAAAATAAACGAGAGTGTTTGTGCCACATATCAAACAGGCCCCTCTGCCGGCATCAAGGCCAATCTCCTAGAGGGGACCCTATGCTAACGGTGGATACAATAGTATCCTACATACACAATGAGCATATCCACAATTGGACATATGTCTGATATATGGTGGTCTGGTACGCCAGCTCCCCCGCCAGCGACAGATACAAAATTAATACGGTCATCAGATCAGCATAGAGAATAAATGGGAAACCTCTTCCCCCACTAGACCTCATTCACAACACCAGACGGCGCTCTAGTAGCATAACGCATTGCTCAACAGGTGTTTGCGCCAGTAACTGCGCAGATTTACCGACCCTTCCTACATCAGGCCTATAGTGAGTGCTATTTAGCTACCCCTATTTAGCTGTAGTGTAACATGTGCTGCTACTTCAAAATGTTTCCTATTTTTGAGAACCTATTTTAGACGGTGTTTTTGTGTGTACTTTTCGTGAGGACATTTCAGCCGGTGATATCCAGGAGTTCTGTCCCATCTACTACACTTAGTAGATTCATAAATGGCTGAGGTCAATGAAAAAAGTTTAAGGCAAACTCATAAAATGATAAACATTAATTTAAGATTGTAAGAATAGCTTGTTTGTTATTTTGTTAAATAAAGCTACAAACGTCACCATAGAACAAAGCTGAGAGTGCTGAGTGAACGTCTTGTGCAGAGGATGTGGTAACTACAATGCTGCCAGATGTACTCTTGGATTTGTGTGTCAACTGAAAAAAAAACTCACACTTTCTTCACATATTTCCTTTCTTATTTTGCTAAAGTAGAATGATACAGTTGATGCCGCATTCTGTTTTGCATGTAAGATTAAAATAAAAACACTTCATGTCTGTTTTATGCTTCTTTTTCATGTACTTTGTGGTAGTAGTTTTTCACTGCTATTTGGATCAAAAGTAGTGAGAATTAATACATTGATGCCTGTCCAGAGCAAAGAGTTTGGGTAGGACAGGCATCAAATATAATATGTAGGACTTATTCAAATACAATGTAAAGTAAGGCTTTTCTCTTGTTATGGATTGATCGAGTTGAGAAAATGTAATTACTAATTTTACGGCTGTAAGCTTACCAATTGGGAACTGGAATTGGTACTTTTTAGCGCCCATGGCCACTATGTAACAACCAAGGTCTTAAATACATTGATTTACAGAACCAGTAAAAGTGTGTGCATGTGGAGAGGGTTGACAATGGGACAGCTAGTGATCTAGCTACCCCATTGCCAACCCTCTCCATATACACACACTTTTACTGGTTCCGGAAATCAATATAAAGACCTTGGTTGTTACATAGTTACATAGTTTGGTTGAAAAAAGACATTCATCCATCAAGTCCAACCAGAAATAAATAAACAAATAAATAAATAAGATAAAAATAAAACACCATCCTGAACCTGCACATATCCCAGTTGATCTATTTTGTTCAATTTTTTA
Source organism: Hyperolius riggenbachi (assembly GCF_040937935.1). Lineage (NCBI taxonomy): Eukaryota > Metazoa > Chordata > Amphibia > Anura > Hyperoliidae > Hyperolius > Hyperolius riggenbachi. The sequence continues at coordinate 121,603,249 of NC_090646.1, read as the reverse complement.
ATTTACACAGCACACACAATTTTTATCCGTCTTTGTCTCTCTCCTCATCTGCTGCAGCAGCTCCAAGCCCCTGGTCAGTCTCTCATCAGTGGCCATGCTGTTTTTATTCATTCTTCTTCAGGGTGTTCACTCTCTCTGCGCCTGCACCCTGGACTTTCTCTGACCTATCTGTTAGGCCTGGTGCACACCAGAGGATTTTTTCTGAGCGTTTTGAGTTTTTGAATCTGCTGCTAATGTTATCCTATGTGTCTGTGCACACTGGAGCAATGAGGTTTTGTAAAAAAAACCCATAGCATTACATTGGGAAGAGCTTTTGAAACCTCTAAAAGCTCTTCCCAATGTAATGCTATGGGGTTTTTTACAAAACCGTATTGCTCCAGTGTGCACAAACACATAGGATAACATTAGCAGCAGATTTAAAAACTCAAAACGCTCAGAAAAACTCCTCTGGTGTGCACCAGGCCTTAGCATTAGCAGTGCTATCTCACATATGACATGACACAACAAACTTCACTGGCTCTCCACAGATTTGATAGGTTGGAGCTTGGTGGAGGAGGGTGGAGTCGGACTCAAAGAGTGGCCAGCTGTGATGTTGATTGCTCAGGTCACAGTCTGTAAGCTGCCCCCCCCCCCCCCCCCCCCCCGTTGACTGCCCTTTTATCCCAGACCCGGCTGTATGTAGCTGTCTGCCATGATCATGTGCAGACTCTGTGGAGGTAGCAGGGTGGCCAAGCACTAGGTCTGGGAGAATGTTTGTAGCAGAGTGCATGGACAGCCCCAGCATTAGGAATATGGTCAACATATTTGACAGCTTAACTGAATGTGCCAGCCTGCTGCCCGCCCCTTGCTTCCTGGAGCCCTAGGCCATGGCCTTTGTGGCCTTGCCTGAAATACGGCCAAGATTGGGCAGAATTCCTCTTGCCCAAAGACGTAGAGAACTAAGAAATAGTCTCACCCTGGGAATTTTTCCTCACTTAATTTTTTCATATCTTTCTATTCCAGTCAGGGACGGATCTAGGGGCGGGGCAAGCGGGTATCTTGCCCCAGGCGCAGTTTGTTGGATTCTTAAAAAGGCGGCAAAATGAATAGCAGTTTAGGCGCCAAAACCTGACCTTTAGGCGCTAAAACCTGACCTTGCCCCAGGTGCAACTTGGTCTTGATCCGTCCCTGATTCCAGTTTGCAATTTTTGAAGTTAAATTTGTACTCTCTTTGTATGTAATTAGCTACACACAGCTGAATTTCCTGCAGTTCTGCAAAATGCATATTTTGTGAAGGTAGCCCTTCTAGCAAACTCCATCACAATAGGATACAGCAGGTAGGCATGCTTATCAAAAGCGAGCCCGAGCCGAAGCTCGGGTTCAAAATTAATAATTACCGTGCAGAGAGGGAAGCCTCGGGATCCTTTTGAAGTTTACCTCAGTGGTCTGCAGTGCCTCGATGCTGGGGGCGGACCCCCTCCTCGTCTTGGCCGCACAGCTCCCCTTCCGCATTCATGGCCACGCATACTAAGCTCAAGCCCGGCCGTGCATGCGTAGTACCATGGAGCCACGTGCTCAGTCTGTAGTTGCGTGGCCATGAATGCGGAAGGGGAGCCGCGCAGGCCCCGATAGGATTAGCGACAATACATTGTCGCTAATCTTTAGGGTGCCTGTGCTCAGCAATGGGGAACAGCAGACCACTGAGGAAAGCCTCATTAGGATCCTGAGGCTTCTTTCTCTTTGGGTAAGTATCTGATTTTTTGTGCGCGAGCTTTGGCTCGGGTACACTCTAAAGTATTTATTACAATCTCAGCTGATTAAAATTAAACTAGTTTCGGGAGAGTTAGGAACAAAAGGAGATTCTTTAAAGGAAACCTGAGATGTAATGAACATAAAAATTTACAGTATACTTACCTGGGGCTTCCTCCAGCCCCCTGCAGGCTGTGGGCTCCCTTGCCATCCTGCATGCACGCCCTGACCACTCATGTCCTTGGTCACGCTCCCGTAACTAGTCTTTTCTGCATCTGTGCAGTTAGTTAAAGAGAAACCGTGACCAAGAATTGAACTTAATCCCAATCAGTAGCTGATACCACCTTTTACATGAAAAATCTATTCCTTTTCACAAACTGATAATCAGGGGGCTCTGTATGGCTGATATTGTGGTGAAACTCCTCCCACAGGAAACTGCGAGGACCATGGTCATGACAGTTTCCTGTCTGTGAACCACGTTGCATTGTGGGAAATAACTGTTTACAGCTGTTTCCAACTGCCAAAAAAGCAAGCAGCAGCTACTTCCAGTGACATCACCTGCCAGCAGTAAAAATGTCACCATGTGATAAATGTCAGAATGTAAATCTCTGATTGCCATCTGGAGTCGGGAAGGAATTTTTTCCCATTTGGGGATAATTGGACCATGCCTTGTATGGGTTTTTCACCTTCCTCAGGCTCAACAGGGATATGTGAGGGAGCAGACTGGTGTTGTACTTTGCTTTCTGGTTGAACTTGATGGACATATGTCTTTTTTTCAACCCAAATAACCATGTAACTATGTAAATCAGGGAGAGTAAAGCTTTTACAATGGGTAAACACTGACTAAATAATTTATACATAATTATTGTAAAAATGAAGCACTTTTTTATTGCATTATTTTCACTGGCAGTCCACATTAACTACTTTGGCCTCCTGGACGTACTAGCTACGCCCAGGAGGCCTCGTGCACGTCCGCGCGCTCCCGCGGCCGATCGCGCGCGTGCACGCATACTCCCGGCCGCGGATCGTTAGCCCATGAATCAGTGAATCGGGCTATGGTGCCCGATCACTGATTCCTCTCCCCCGCAGAAAAAGCGACAGCTTGTCTCAGAAGCTCCGCTTTTTCTGGCTGTTGCGTCCCCCATACGTCCCTCTAAGCGTGTGTTACGCTTAGAGTGACGTCATGTAAACAAACTCATGGCTGCCATCTTGTGGCTAAAAAGTAAAACTACAACTAAAAGTAAAAAAAAAAAAACCTTAACACACATTTACATTAGGATCAAACACAACCGAAAAAACGATACCAGGGAAAAAAGTATACAAACACACTTGTCAAAAATGACATGCCCTATAGGTACTGAACAGGTGTTATATACCCGCTAATAGAAATAAAATGTTTTACATTCAATGGGCAACATAATATAAATGTTACTGCTGCAGTACAATCCCACAATGGGGCAACAAGATGGCGCACTGTGGGGGTCCTGGCTGATCCCCCTCCACTCAATTCTACTAGATAAGTGGGGTGTAGCTATCCCACAGATGCACCACTATTTATACTGCTAAGGGTGGTCGTGACCCGAGTAGGTAGCCTGTTGTGACGTTCTCAATCACCTCAGCTAACCCCTCACTGGTATTGGTCCACAGAACACCCCAATAGACGGGGGGACTATTTACATGGTGTTAAAAGTGCATTGTGCTGTGCATATTAAACCCTAATGAGATCACATTTCACCATAACGGCTTCTTCAGAGGTGCTATACATATAATACAATAGTGCTGTACATTATCCACATAACCACCAAATTAAAATCACAAATTGCCCCCCATAGATAAAAGCCCAAGTCAGAGCTCTGACTTGGGCTTTTATCTATGGGGGGCAATTTGTGATTTTAATTTGGTGGTTATGTGGATAATGTACAGCACTATTGTATTATATGTATAGCACCTCTGAAGAAGCCGTTATGGTGAAATGTGATCTCATTAGGGTTTAATATGCACAGCACAATGCACTTTTAACACCATGTAAATAGTCCCCCCGTCTATTGGGGTGTTCTGTGGACCAATACCAGTGAGGGGTTAGCTGAGGTGATTGAGAACGTCACAACAGGCTACCTACTCGGGTCACGACCACCCTTAGCAGTATAAATAGTGGTGCATCTGTGGGATAGCTACACCCCACTTATCTAGTAGAATTGAGTGGAGGGGGATCAGCCAGGACCCCCACAGTGCGCCATCTTGTTGCCCCATTGTGGGATTGTACTGCAGCAGTAACATTTATATTATGTTGCCCATTGAATGTAAAACATTTTATTTCTATTAGCGGGTATATAACACCTGTTCAGTACCTATAGGGCATGTCATTTTTGACAAGTGTGTTTGTACACATTTACATTATAAAAGTTTTGTTTACATCCCACCCTCCCAAAAAATACCCAAATAAAATGTTTAATATAAAAAAAAACATTACAATAATAAAAAAAACAAAACATGTAAATATTTACCTAAGGGTCTAAACTTTTTAAATATCAATGTAAAAATGAAATATTTCTATACTTTTTTATTTTAAACTTGTAAATAGTGATCGATGCAAAACGGAAAAAATGCACCTTTATTTCCAAATAAAATATTGTCGCCATACGTTGTTATAGGGACATAATTTTAACGGTGTAATAACCGGGACATATGGGCAAATACAATACGTGAGTTTAATTATGGAGGCATGTATTATTTTAAAACTATAATGGCTGCAAACTGAGAAATAATGAATTTTTTCCGTTTTTCTCTTATTCTTCCTGTTAAAATGCATTTACAATAAAGTGGCTCTTAGCAAAATGTACCACCCAAAGAAAGCTTAATTGGTGGCGGAAAAAACAAGATATAGATCAGTTCATTCTGATAAGTAGTGATAAAGTTATAGGCTAATGAATGGGAGGTGAACATTGCTCAGATGCATAAAGTGAAAATGACTGAAGGCTGAAGTGGTTAAAGCTTGTAACTGCACAGGTGCAGAATGCTTCTGGCCACAGGAGCATGACCAAGATAGTGTGCAGGGCCATGCATGTGCAGTAGTCTACGACTGGCCCAGCCAGGGAAGTTACCGAACCGGTCAGCAGAGGAACAGAGCAGAACGGGAGGCTGGCGAGGGAGCTCACAGCCTACAGGGGACTAGAGGAAGCTCCAGGTAAGAATAAGTGCTTATGTTGATTACATCTCAGGTACACTTTAACATTTCAAGCAAAAAATCGAAAAGGTCCGCACACTCACGTGATCCAAAATCAAGGTTTATTCACCCAATGTGACACAAGTCCACTCCATATTATGGAGTTTATGGAGTGGACTTGTGTCACCCAAAATCAAGGTTTATTCAACCAATGTGACACAAGTCCACTCCATATTATGGAGTTTATGGAGTGGACTTGTGTCACATTGGTTGAATAAACCTTGATTTTGGATCACGTGAGTGTGCGGACCTTTTCGATTTTTTGCTTTCAGTCTTCAATTGTCCAGCAGCTCCACAGTGGTGTGCGATTCTCCCTTTGATTATGGATTTAACATTTCAAGGGTTGCAACTGTGATGGGATACTTATTTCACTTGCTATAATGCACATCAAGTTCTGACTAAAGGGCAATGGGTTTTTGAGGGTTCTATTGTTATTGACTTGCACGGATATCCTCACGGTCTTGGATGGCGATCTGGTCGGGATTCCACGGTGGTTATTTGGAACACGCCGATACTTTACTACCAGAACCCACAGATCTACATGACTGTAGGCAGACACACTTGTCTTTGTACTCCTCACCTGGTTGCCTGCTTGACATCATCTGAAGCAAAGCCTCCATATTACTCACAGTTCAGGTGTCCTTAACCCCCCTCCCCATCCTCATCATTGTCAGCAGCCACAATTGGCCACACATTTCAGGCACAATTTTGGCCTTAACAGTGACCATAGGGCCCAAAGATCTCTGTTAGTAGTCCCAAGTGGCCCTCTGATCTACCAGGGGGCCCAGGTGACTGCAATATCTAAAGGTTTTTTATCCAATCGACAAAGCGGTGGACTATATTGGGTGATCAACTGCAGTGTGGTTGACTGAAAGTTGATCTACTAGTGACCCACACACTACATGCAATATCCTATGCAATTCTCTAATCGATCTGACTAATGTGCATCCATGCTCTGAATGCAAAAATCAATTTAGAGCTGATCGACAGTAGCCGATTCCTGAGCAATTGATCAACATCCTCCATCCTGTTAGATCGACTAAGCTAGACGATTGGACATGATATAAGTCACTTTTCATAGATTGGGCATACTGTAACACTCTCGATGCAATAAAATTATCAAATCAAATGGTCACTTGTATAGCCAAATAGCTAGATGTATGGCCACCTTAAAGGGAACCTGAAGCAAGTAAAATTATTTCAAATAAACACATGAAGTAGCTGAAAATGAATATTACATACTAACCTCACCATCAGTTCCTCTCAGAAGCTCACCATTTTCTTCTAACAGTGATCTCTCCCAGTTTTGACAGTATTTTGTCAGAACTGAAATATACCATTTGCTGTTAGTTATATATCAGCAGCTGTCAGTTACAACTGAATGTGCAAAGTAATGTCCATGTTTCCCTAAGGCACAAGTGGGTGATATTACAGTTTAACAGTGTGCTGACCTGGTAGCTGTTATGGGGTAATGACTATTTTTAAAATAAGAGGACAGAGAATTCCATTGATCACAGTGGACAAATGGGAACGCAGGAGAGGAGAAAGAGATTGAGAAGTAGACTACACAGGAGGTAAGTATGACCTGTGTATGGTTATTTTGACTTTTTATTTTCACTTCAGGTTCTCTTTAAAGGATACCCGAACTGAAATGTGACATAATGAGATAGACATGTGTATGTACAGTGTCCTAGCACACAAATAACTATGCTCTATTCCTTTTTTTCTTTCTCTGCCTGAAAGAGTAAAATATAAGGTATGCAAGTGGCTGACTCAGTCCTGACTCAGACAGGAAGTGACTACAGTGTGACCCTCACAGATAAGAAATTCCAACTATAAAACACTTTCCTAGCAGAAAATGGCTTCAGAGAGCAAGAAAGAGTTAAAAAAGGGGAATTTCTTATCAGTGAGGGTCACGCTGTAGTCACTTCCTGTCTGAGGCAGGACTGAGTCAGCCACTTACATACCTGATATTTAACTCTTTCAGACAGAGAAAGAAAAAAAGGAACACAGCATAGTTATTTGTGTGCTAGGCACTATGTCACATTTCAGTTCGGGTATCCTTTAAAGCAGATCCGAGATAAAAAAATAAATATAACAAGTAACTTGTCTATATATCTTATCTAAAGTTTAGATAGTTTGCACAGCATATGTAGCTGCAAACAGCTTCAAAAGTTTATGATTATTTATTCCTGTGATACAATGAGGGCAGCTATGTTCTGTTTGTCACATTGTCACAGGCTGAAGGCTGGAGATGCTATCAGCTTGTCTGTGTGTAAATTCAGCCCCTCTCCTCCTCCCTCCCCCCTTTGCCTCTGAAATCAATGGCTAGTAACCTATTCCTGCCCAGACTGAGCTCCCATAAGCCCTTGCTACAGTGCCAAGGCACAAAAGGAGCTGTGGGTGATGCTTGTTAAGTTTATAGGGAATTAGAGTATTACAACAAAACAAAAAAAGTATTTGGCTTGAGGAATGCCTTATAAACTATATGAAAGGAACACAATTATGCAATGAGTAAAAGTTTATCTCGGATCCACTTTAAGGCCTCTTTTCCACGGACTGTTGAACTGTGTGCTCAGCAAGCAGTTACCAGGCAGCAGTTAGCAGTAACCAGGCAACAACAAACAGCAACCAGGCAGCAGTGAGCAGTTATGAGAGTTTGAGAGGCATTTCATTGCCTAGCAACAGTCCGTGGAAAAGAGGCCTAACAGTAGAAATGGCCATTGATATGTCAAATAAGTCCAACTTGCATGCACATTTAGTGTAGGTTGTATACTGCTTAGAACTGAGCCAATCACATCTGAAATTAACTGAATGTAACTGTCCCAGTTCCAAGGTAGATGCAATTGGCATTAGATCAACATGCAAATCAGAATTACAACACTTTGACCGTTTCTTGTTAGTGCAACGTTGGGGCCGTATTTTAGGTGGCAATACAAAGCTCAGAAAACCTTGTGAAAAATGCAGGAACACTGCAAAGTTGCCCTGGGTTGGGAGGTATGGTCCCCTATACTACACAGCCCCTCCCTCCCCATGTCCTGGCCCCATCCTGTGCTCCCCCGACCAGTGGTATACATGCAGAGTATTGTGCACTGGAAGCCTTGCATCTCTCACCTCTACATTGCTGTGAATCCTGCTGTGTCACTGTTCACTCTAGTGCTCGGTATATCTTCCTGTGTTGCGTGATGACATGAGGAGATGGAGATGCCAGGCACTAGAGCAAACGATGACAGAAGTATTCACAGCAATGGAGGTAAGAGATGGAAGGCTTCCACTGTGTGATACTTTGCATTTATACTAATCCTACAGGATGGGGAGGATTGGGCTGGGAGCTGTTTGGGAGGGAGGATGGAGGCCTACCACCACCAGGGAAGCTGTTTGGGAGGGAGAATGGAGGCCTACCACCACCAGGGAAGCTGTTTGGGAGGGAGAATGGAGGCCTACCACCGCCAGGGAAGCTGTTTGGGAGGGAGAATGGAGGCCTACCACCGCCAGGGAAGCTGTTTGGGAGGGGAATGGAGGCCTACCACCGCCAGGGAAGCTGTTTGGGAGGGAGGATGGAGGCCTACCACCGCCAGGGAAGCTGTTGGGGAGGACAGGGTAAGCCCACCACCACAGAATCTGACTTGGGGAGGGAAAGGGGAAGCCCACCACCACCAGGGAAGTTGATGGGGAGGGAGGAAATCCAACGCCACCAAGGGAGCTGTATTGGGAAGGGAGGGTCAGTAGACACTAGGGAACTGTTTAGGGGTGGTGCCATCTCTCCCCCCCCCCTCCTGCATAGCAACAGTACGTGTCAGACACATGCCTGTACTGGCCGGCCCAGTGATGTTGAACAAGGGGATCGGGTCCCGATCTCTGATGGGCAAAACACATCATAAGTGTAAACACACATCTTAGTGTCCTATAACCTGGCTTCTAAAATTGGAAGGTATGCAAATGGCCATTTTCCTCCATGGCTAAAAAGGGTGAGGACCTGCACAGAGTTTTTAAAGGACAACTGTAGTGAGAAGAATATGGAGGCTGCCATATTTATTTCTTTTTAAACAATACCAGTCGCCTGGCAGCCCTGCTGATCTATTCAGCTGCAGTAGTGTCTTAATCACACCAGAAACAAGCATGCAGCTAATCTTGTTAGTTCTGACAATAATATCAGAGTACTTGATCTGCTGCATGCTTGTTCAGGATCTATGGCTAAAAGCATTAGATGTAGAGGATTAGCAGAACAGCCAGGCAACTGGTATTACTTAACTACTTACGGACCGCCGTAATTGAAATCTACGCACTATCAGCCAGATGGCTATCTGGCTGCCAGGGCGTAGATTTCAATTAACCGCTGCTGCGTGCATCCGCAGTTTTTGGCGCTTCCGCCGATCTCGCCTCTGAACCCCCGCCGTCTCAGCTCACTCGCTCTGCCTGTCTCTATGACGGCAGAGCCCTGTGAGCGAGTCAGGAGCCAAATTCCGGAGCAGTGCTTTTCAGCGCTGCTATATTTGGGCGCAGCCGGCGCCTCCATAGACTTCAATAGGAATCATCCCTATTGAAGCGCTCAGTGAGTAACGTCGGCTCCGTCAGAAGACAGAGCCGAAGTTGCTTAAAAACATAATAATTCGGCCTCCAGCAATCGCTGGAAGCCGAATTATTTCATTCCCCCACTATCCATGTCGGCCTGGAGGGGGAATAGTAATTAAATCGGCCCGGACTTGTGCAGAAGCAGGATCAGCTATATACCGCTGTATCCTGCGCCCAAGTCTACCGGCGCCGATTTCAAATGTACGCGCCAAATTCATTGGCTCAGGACCCTGTCTTTCAATGTAAGCAACTCCCATTGGCTTACATTGAAAGACAGAGCCAGAAACCAAGGAAAGTCATAGAGACGGCAGAGTGGGTGGCCCAGGTTCCTGACGTGCGGCGGGTATGTGCAGTGATTCCACCGTTCCTGTACCAGTGGTCTCTGGTCCTTAAAGGGGCAAAGACTGCTGGTACTTAAAGTGGTTAACAGGAAATAATTATGGCAGCCTCCATTGCCCTTTCACTACAGTTGTCCTTTAAATCCAGCCTGAGGAAAATTGAAGCAAAACTGGTTGGTGCAACAGCAGGCCAAATATTCAGCTCAAGGATTCTGATTGGTTGCTTTGAGCAACTGAACTATCATTGTTCCAGTTTTAGTCTTCTTCTACTTACAGATCATTTTAACCAAAACGACCCAGTCCTAAACATACATACTGTACTAATATTTTGTGTTACATTAGTCATGCCCTAATCCAAAATGCACTTTAGAACTAACAAGTCAAGGTTATTCTATGAGAGTCCAGAGGTGTCTGCAGCAAGTGCTGTTACATCTATAGCATAGTGTTACTCAGGAAGAAATATTTACCATTAGTGTAAATACTTTATTTATATTTCAAGACTCTGGGAGGAGAGAGGATGATGACAGTGCAGGTACACACAGGGGTGGTGCAGCCACCCCGCTCCCCTGCGCATGTCTCTCCCATAGACAAACACTAGGCGGAGATGATGATGATGAGGAGGATGGGAGGTCCCGGTTTTGCTGCTTGAGCTCGGAGACTTGGCGCCAAGGTAGCGCAGCTGGGCTCCGGTGCTGGCGGGAGAGAAGGCCGTGTGATGAGACTGTCCGGCCGGCCATGGTATGTAGTAGAAAGCCGGTCTGCAGGCCTGATCAGTCTGCTGGATTTATCATAGAGTTATGATTATGTAATGCACTGACGATCACGCAGGCTGCAGTGTTTACTGATGGGACTGAAGTGTGGAGTGGGGGGAGTTATAGATGTATTGAGTATAGTGAGTACATTTCAGTGTCAGATCCCGAGTGACAGCGGTACATGAGACTGGAAACTCATTCCCGGGGACGGGGGAGAGCACGTGGTGTCAGATCTGCAGGCAGCAGCAGGAATCCAGTGTGGGATTACCAGGCCAGACAGGCTGCATGCTGCAATATGCAGATCCATAGCAGCAGATGACCATAGCCTGATGTGAAGCATTGAGTTGTCAAAGCCTTGGTACTGCTCAGGGCTACAGGACCCAGACGTGATACTTTTATCTTCATGTGAGTGCCTGGCCTACCAACTGGCAAATTCAGAAGCCTTGTATATACAGGGTGCCCATACATCTAGCGATGATGGGCAGATTCGACCGAGAGTCAAATCTTTCTCTGATCAAATCTGATTAGAGAGAGAGATCTGTCGGCTGCCCATACACCGCAGGCTGATTCCTGATCGATTTCAGCATGAAATCTCTTGGGAATCTGTTGCATCGGCTGCTGCCCCCAACGTATAAATGTACCTGCCATGTGTACATTTATAATTATCTGTCATATGTCGCCCACCGTGCAATGCCCATCTGTCTTCAGAATACTGCTCAACCATTAGCGCTATACACGCTACCAGCGTACAGCGCGTGTGGGACGTCATTGGCGTGCTATACTCTGGCAGCATGTATAGCGCTAATGGAGGAGCGGGATTCTGAAGACAGATGGGCAGCGCACGGTGGGTGACACGGGACAGGCAATGTATAAATGCACACATGGGGCACATTTATACACCAGAGGGAAAAGCGCTAGGGGTTTCGTCACTTGTCCAGATATCGCTCGCCGTTGCCGCCTGCCACCCAATTGGCCATGACGGCCCGACATCTTGCAGCATGTCCTATCAAGGCTTGCGTCCAATTTCCACCTGAAATTGGTCACATCGTCAATTGGGCATGCACTTGGTGGTGCCGGTTTTCATCCAATTTAATAGTAAATATCGAATCGGATGGTTGATCGGACGCCAAGTCAAGAGATTTATGGCCACCTTTAGAGTGGGCTGATAATCGGGCCCTCAACCCGCAAGTAATCCATCCGGCGGATTAACTCACCCCCAATGATGGCCGATTCTTTTGTGCATGCTGGTCCTTCGCCCGCCACATGACATCTCTCTGCCCCCTCACCGCATAGCAACAAAGCGCACGGCGTCCGCATCATCAGACTTCGCATTTGTGCAGCCCAGCAAAGTCATCCAAGGGGATTGGGTACTGATCCTCAACGGGCGACATCCATCAAAGGTGTATACGCACATTGTGTTGATATATCCATATATCAGCTTTCTAATGCCTGAGAGGACTGACTTTTAGTGGACCCAGCAGGAAACCTAAAGGGGCCCATACACTGGTCGATTTTTAGCTATCGATTGATGGCCGATTTGACCGTTTTGATCGAATCGACTGGAATTCGATGCAGCAGAAAGCATGATTGATCGGCAGAACGATCTATTTCCGTCCGATTTCGATCGATTTGATCGTTCGTTCCAGACGGAAAATCTGGGTCGATCGGCTGCTGGCAGCTGATCGATGGCCCATAGGGTTGCATTGGATCGAATGGTGCACCACTGCATTTCGATCGAATTTCAATCGATTTTATTCTGTGTGGCACACATCAGATACATTCCTGTCAGATTTGACCTGATAGGCATCTGAAAGAAATCTATCTGATTGTCGAATCTGCTGCAAATCTGTAAGTGTATGGGCACCTTAATAGGGAATAGTTCTCCAATCACAGCTCACTCTACAGCACAAAGTGTTGTTATAGGCTGAATAGTGTGGGCCAAGTTTACTACAATGTATCTGTAACCCAGCACTTCAAGAGGGTGCTGTCTACCCAGCCACGTTAGTGAAATTTTCCTATGAGGTTTCCTGCTGGGTCCCCTAAAGTAGAATAGCGTTGGGAAATCGAGGTAATACAGCGCGTATGCCCTCATAATTTCCCGCCTTGACTACTGCAATGCCCTGCTGTCTGGTCTCCCTATGACCCGAACAGCCCCACTGCAGTCCATCATTAACCTCCCCGGCGTTCTATTGAGATCGCCAGGGAGGCTGCGGGAGGGTTTTTTTTCAATTAAAAAAAAACTATTTCATGCAGCCAACTGAAAGTTGGCTGCATGAAAGCCCACTAGAGGGCGCTCCGGAGGCGTTCCTCCGATCGCCTCCGGCGCCCAGAACAAACAAGGAAGGCCGCAATGAGCAGCCTTCCTTGTTTGGCTTTCCTCGTCGCCATGGCGACGAGCGGAGTGACGTCATGGACGTCAGCCGACGTCCTGACGTCAGCCGCCTCCGATCCAGCCCTTAGCGCTGGCCGGAACTGATTGGTCCGGCTGCGCAGGGCTCCGGCGGCTGGGGGGACCCTCTTTCGCCGCTGCTCACGGTGGATCGCCGCAGAGCGGCGGCGATCAGGCAGCACACGCGGCTGGCAAAGTGCCGGCTGCGTGTGCTGCTTTTTATTTGAAGCAAATCGGCCCAGCAGGGCCTGAGCGGCAGCCTCCGGCGGTGATGGACGAGCTGAGCTCGTCCATACCGCTCAGGAGGTTAATGCGGCAGCCAGAATTATCCACTGCTCCCATCGCTCCACCACGGCAGATCCCCTCCTCGAATCCCTCCACTGGCTTCCTATCCAGTCCAGAATCAGATTCAAGATACTGTGTCTGACCTACAAATCTGTCCACAAAACCTGTCCAACCTACATTTCCGATCTTACTCAGAGGTACACACCTAGCCGCTCACTCCGCTCTTCCAATGAACTTCGCCTAACCGCCCCCCGCATCACCCAGTCCCATGCACGCCTCCAGGACTTCTCAAGAGCTGCTCCAACACTATGGATCTCCCTACCTCCACCCATTAAGGCAGCCCCCTCCTTCAACATCTTCAAGAAAGCCCTCAAAACTCACCTTTTCACTCTAGCCTACTACCCCTCACAAGTGCTCTAAACCCACAGCTGAACTCTGGTCCCCTACTGTTCGTGTCCTTACCTCTCCCTCTAGATTGTAAGCCTTTGGGCAGGGTCCTCCTCCTTTTGTGTCCTACCTGATCATGCACCTCCATTACTGTGAACCCATGCTATGCATCTGAGTGAACCTAACTTGCCTAATCTCCATGCTCCATCCAGTGACTGACTAAGCATTACCTTGTACTCATACTGTGCTGTGTGATCTGGTTTTCTTGTATTCCTGTATTTTCATATTGCTGCGTGTCACCCCTAAATATTGTCTGTAACCTAAATTAATGTTCAGCGCTGCGTAATATGTTGGCGCTTTATAAATACAATAAATAAATAGTTGAAGCCTCCCCTTCATTGTGGAGTGCTGAATCACACTTGCCTGTCCGCTATATTAATATTGCCTGACATGACTGTTGGTTATTGTTTTAAGAGCAATATCTGTACAGACCTGGTGTCCAGATAAAGCCAATCAGTCTATTCTGTGGAGAGGAGAGGTGGGAGGAACAAGCAATGGTGCCAAATAATAGTGTTTATTCTAGGGCCTTAGGGCCCTTTTCCACAGGTGGCTGAACTGCGCTCTCAGTGAGCAGTTACTAAGCAGCAGTGAGCAGTTACCAGACAGCAGCAAGCAAGTGTGAGAGTTAGGGCCCTTTCACACGGGCAGTTGATAGGCAGTGAAATGCCCGTCAACCTCTCAACTGCTTGCTACTACCTTGCAACCACTTGCTGCTGCCTGGTAACTCCTCGCTGCTGCTTGATAACTGCGTGGTGAGCACACAGATCAACTGCCCGTGTGGCCCTTAAGGTACCCATACACTACGTCGATTTCCCGTAGATATACAGCAGATTCGATCACTGTGATCGAATCTGCTGTGAAGTAGTTAACGCAAATGTTGACCGATTTCTACCCGAGAATGATTCTTTCATGTTTCAGTCGTTCTGTCCAGGTGGAAAATTTAGCTCAATCGCCGGTGGGTCAGGTGTACGTTGTTAGCGGTGTTTGATACGGTGAGGATCGACGCAGCAGTAATATCACCTGCAGTCTCTCACTTCTTCCGGTGTCTTCTCTTCACTTCCTGTGAAGGCGAAGTTCAAACGTTAGAGGGCGCTCTACTGTTTGAACTTCCGCTTGTCACAGAACGGGACAGAAAGTGAAGAGGATACTGAGAAGAACGCTGGAAGAAGGGACCAGGGGACTCGCGCCGGCAGACAGGTAACGTTATTGCTGCTGGGTGGGGGGCAGGGAGACAGTGGCAGTTCCACAGGTTCTGAATCGATTTCATATGCAGTGTATGGGCAGACAATAGATCCCTATGATCAGATTCGATCAGAGAGGGATCTATCTGTTTGTCGATGTGGTGGCAGTCGAACAGTGTATGGCAGCCTTTATTCTTTCACTGCCTATCAACTGTTCGTGGAAAAGGGCTTTTAAAATTGCTGCTGTGCTAGCTTAGAAGACACTTCGAGGCATATTCACAAAATCTCGTTAGATTTGCCGAGCACAGGGAGCGCATAGCACATTTACCGGTATTTCCGACAGGTTGAGTGTGTTACGCTGTTGGAGCAACCCGTGTTACTTTGGAAACTCGCATGTAGCACCACTCACATTTCCCACATTTAGTGAATCAATTCAATCAATAAACAGGCTACAGTTGATTACAAGTATGTAAACTGGTCTTGTGTAGTTTACTGTTGGCTTCAAAGTGATTGACTCTGTTGCTAACGGTGTGTACACACTGTTGACTGATGTCGCCCATCAGGGATCGGGATCCAATCTCCTTGGTCATTATGGCTGAGCCGGGCTGCACAGATGCGAGTCAGCTGTATAGCTGATGACACGCTATACAGCAGAGGGACGACATAGGGGTGTGTGATTGGCAGCGGCATGCACGTGAAGTTGAGTGTTGCTTGGCCAAGTTGATCCGCTGGGTGGATTGCTTGTTGGAGCCACGCTCAGAGGCTGCTGTACACATGCACAACTATTGTTGCAGGCTGTTATTTGCCGCTTCAGCCGACTTTAGTCATGCATGTGTATGGGCCTTAAAGGGGAACTTCAGCCTAAACAAACATACTGTCATTAAGCTACATTAGTTATGTTAATTAAAATAGATAGTTAATCGTGGACTTTACCTTTTTATAAGTATGATTCTTCTTTTTGCTTTGTTCACACCTTCTTTATAAATAAAGAATATATAAAAAAAAATATAGATAGGTAATATAATCTCTTACCCACCCTGTTTTAAAAGAACAGGCAAATGTTTGTGATTTCATGGGGGCAGCCATCTTTTTGGTTGAAAGGAGGTGACAGGGAGCATGAGACACAGTTCCAACTGTCATATGTCCTGATCACCCCTTAAAGCTGCGCACCCTAGGCTTAGATGTCAAATTCAAAACGTAAAAAAAAAAAATTGCACCAAAACAGCAGAACGAGAACAACATCATAAGAAATCCCATCATGCTTTGTACAGCATCAGGGGAAAAATGCCCGGGCAGTTTTCCTCTGTGCAGCTAAAAATGAGGCTTGTATAAGAGAAACAAAGTTCTAATGCTGTAAAACTGTTAAAGAAACACCAGGACTTTTCAGTGCTGCTGAGTCGATTTTTAGTCTGGAGGTTCACTTTAAATGGGAACCTAAACTGAGAGGGATATGGATGTTTCCTTTTAAACCAAACCAGTTGCCTGGCAGTCCTGCTGATCTCTATGGCTGCAGTAGTGGTTGAATCACAGACCTGAAACAAGCATGCAGCTAATCCAGTCTGACTTCAGTCAGAGCACCTGATCTGCATGCTTGTTCAGGGGCTGTGGCTAAAACTATTAGAAACACAGGATCAGCCGGAGAGTCAGGCAACTGGTATTATTTTAAAAGGAAAAATCCATATACTTCTCAGTTTAGGTTCCCTTTAAAGGACAACTGTAACGAGGGATATGGAGGTTGACATATTTATTCATTTTAAACAATACTAGTTGCCTAGCTATACTGCTGATCCTCTGCCTCTAATACTTTTAGCCATAGACCCTGAACAAGCATGCAGCTTATCAGGTGTTTCTGACATCTGTCCGTTTAAGGACAACTGAATTGAGAATAATATGGACAATGCCATATTTATTAACTTATAAACAATACCAGTTGCCTGGCAGCTCTGCTGATGTATTTGGCTGCAGTAATGTCTGAATTACAACAAAAACAAGCATTCAGCTAATCTTGTCAGATCTGATAGTGATGTCAGAAACTCCTGATCTTCATATGCTTGTTCAGTGTCTGTGGCTAAAAGTATTAGAGGAAGCGGATCAGCAGGCTAGCCAGGCAACTAAATATGGCATCCTCCATATCACTCTCGTTACATTTGTCCTTTGAGAGGTTTTTTATTGTCTTCTGTGTCCCTGTTTAGTTTTTCCCTCACTTTTGACAGCCATCAAAGCAACAAGAAACGAGGGAGCCCTAGATGGCAAGAAATCTTAAAGAGACTCCGTAACAAAAATTGCATCCTGTTTTTTATCATCCTACAAGTTACAAAAGCTATTCTAATGTGTTCTAGCTTACTGCAGCACTTTATACTATCACTGTCTCTGTAATAAATCAATGTATCTTTCCCCTGTCAGACTTGTCGGCCTGTGTCTGGAAGGCTGCCAAGTTCTTCAGTGTTGTGGTTCTGCTATGAACTCCCCCTCCTTCCAGGCCCCTCTCTGCACACTGCCTGTGTGCTATTTAGATTAGAGCAGCTTCTCTCTCCTCTCTTATGTTTTACAAGCTGGATAAATCGTCCTCTGAGCTGGCTGGGCTTTCACATACTGAGGAATTACAAACAAGGGCAAAGCTGTTTGCAGGAAGAAAAGAGCAGCCTGAAACTTCAGTGCATGAGAGATGCAGGGGGGAAGAAACACACAAATGATCTCTTGAGATTCAAAAGGAAGGCTGTATACAGCCTGCTTGTGTATGGATGTATTTTTCTATGTGTGGACATACTGTACATCAACCTACTTCCTGTTTTGGTGGCCATTTTTGTTTGTTTACAAACAAACTTTTTAAAACTGTTTTTAACCACTTTTAATGCGGCGAGGAGCGGCGAAATTGTGACAGAGGGTAATAGGAGATGTCCCCTAACGCACTGGTATGTTTACTTTTGAGCGATTTTAACAATACAGATTCTCTTTAAAGACCTTTCCGTGCTCTACACAAATTCAGATATATGGTGCAAAATGTTTTGGGCATAATTTGGTTTGGAAGATCACCTGAATTTTCATGCAGTGCAGGACTGTCACACCATAATCGGACTGGGGCTGGACACACTTCTTTAGTCATTTGTTATAAATACATAATTAATACATTTTATTATAAATAAAATTATTCAAAATCCGGAAGCTGCGTAATTCGTGTTGCAACATTTTTTCCTGTAGGTGGAACAATGCATTTTGCCGCATACTTATTTGGATTAACTACCTTGTGTTGTCATTATAGAACCTATATTCTGACAGTATTCATGTGCTGGATACAGTGCAGAATCACATGACTTCAGCAGTCTATAGAGTTGCTGGGACCTGTGGTTCCACAGTAGCTGGATAGCTGCAGGATGTTCATACAAACATGTGAGAAAGGCTTCAGCTTATTACTGGCATGCTTGTGATCTACACACTTGGCCCTCTCTGTAGCAGTGAGACTCCTGTCATTGAATTCATTTGAGCCTGGCTGTGACTCCAAGTGTTACGGAGGATGCTGGGTAATGTGCTGCTGACACCAGCGGCTGCTATCTTGGGAGCCAGGCAACGTACTTCTCTGCTGTCATTGGCTGCAGTCATGTGATGCAGGATGTAAACATTGGGCTTGCGTGCTTGATGTGTTTTTTTTTTTTGTTTTTTTTTTTTTTTTTCTTTTAAATCTTCACAAAGCTTTATTGCCTGTGACTGTCTGGAAAGAAAACTATGGTATTTGGTTGGAGGAGACTTTACATTACCACTAAATGGTATAAATTCCTTGTGTTTTTTCTCTACTTGTAAAATATGTTCCTGATTTCTAGGTGACAGCATTGTGTCACAAGGCTGGAGGTTTGTTCTCACATGTAGTGATGTTATTTCTTGTCTGAGGTGCCGTAGTTGTCGTTTTTCAGGTTACCCAGCAGTTTAACTAGTGCTGAAGAGAGCTGTGATGTGCATAACAGCATCACTCTACTAAATAATAACTGTTAAAATATGTTTTTTTTGTTAAAATGTATCTGGTTACAGGAATTATAGTCTAATAATTTTATTACTAGAACTTGCCATCCACATATCATCTGCCTGGTACAAGTTTCTTTCTTTACTCCTTTTGAAAAAAATAGGGTTAAAGTAATCCTGTGGGGGGGAAAAATAATCTGAAAAATAAGATCCTTACCTGTGTAGAGGGAATCTTCTGTACTAGCCGACCTGCGGCGTAGCATACAGCGTTGGGGAGGGGGGTTGGACCCCCCCTCAACTGGGTCCCCCATGTGCACTCCCCCTCCAGCTTAAGCTCAGCAAGACCCACCCCCCCCCCCCCCCCTCACCTTGGTCCCCCATGTGCACTCCCCCTCCTGCTTAAGCACAGTAGCAGCCGCCACTATTAGTTAGAGGGAGCGGGCGGGGATGACTCACCTCTTCCGTGTTCCATCGTGCGTTCCACTGTCGTCACTTCCTGCAATGCCGCACACTGTATTGGTGTAATTTGCCTTTTTAAAACAGAAGGAAATCTGCAATAATTCAGCTATAAGTGAACATTTGTGGTTACCCACAATGCACTGCTACTAAATATGAAAATTACCCCTTTCCCCCCTTAGTAAGCCAAGCAAGCATCCAGAGCCGCTGGTGTAAAGCAAGCATATAGCTTTAAATTTTACACAGTCATATCAATCCCACATGTAGACAGCCTGTATCAGACTTTTGGTCCTCATCAGTACATGGCAGGCATTGATACAACTGAATGAGATAGGGCTTGGACCAGTACAACAGAGTAACCAAGCAGCTCAGGGTGACCCAAACCACTCGGAATGTATAGGGGGATAAAAGGGACCGAAAAGACCTCCTACTAAAAAAAAGCAAAGCTTGGTGTAATTTGCCTTCCTAAAACAGAAAGAAATATGCAATTACTCAGCTATAAGTGAACATTTGTGATTACCCACAATGCACCGCTACTAAATATGCAAATTATTCCTTTTCACCCTTCATTTTGAAAATGGCTATTACCCCATAACAGCTTTCTGGTCAGCACACTGTTAAACTGTAATATCACCCACTTGAGCCGTAGGGAAACATGGACACATCAGTTCTCCTCTCAGCTGTAACTGACAGCAACTGATATATTTCAGTTCTGACAAAATGTTGTCAGAACTGGAAGGGATCACTGTAAGAAGAAAATGGTGCACTGCTGAGAGGAACTGATGGCAAGGTAACTATGTAATGTTCATTTGAAGTTACCTCGTGTTTATTTTAAATGATTTTACTCGGTACAGGTTCTGTTTAATGATCCTGCGTGATGGATGCATCGATTAGCCGCCGGATCGCCTCTTCCGCATCCCCGCTCGCCGCGCGTGCGCCGTATTCGACTCCCCGCTGGCGCCGCTTATTTTCCACTTGATTCCCTGCCATTGTCTCCTCGCGGGGAACGAGCAGGGAATCGGCGGTGGGGAGATCCGTCCTGTCGGATCTTATCAATCGAGCCGCATCGCCGCCGCATCTACGCGTGTAGATGCGGCTTTAGGGTGCAGAAACGCATCCAATTTTGATTGGCTAAATCACTGACCAATTTTACCACTTCCATGTAGTATCGGGTTGAACAGATTTTGAATACTATAAACAGATTGTGCAGGTAAATATGCCAATATGTAAAATTTGGCCAAAGTTGGATGTGTGTATGCAACCTTTAGCAACAATTGGTGGCTGAGTCTATTGTTGCCCTTGTTACCCCGCCCACCTGCTTTGCAGTTGTCCCTCCTCCCTTGTTCATAGACACAGAACATGTCACTCTGCTATTGCCCACATCTGTACAGCATTGAGCCCCGCAATGACACCCATAGC
Source organism: Hyperolius riggenbachi (assembly GCF_040937935.1). Taxonomy (NCBI): domain Eukaryota; kingdom Metazoa; phylum Chordata; class Amphibia; order Anura; family Hyperoliidae; genus Hyperolius; species Hyperolius riggenbachi. Next base: position 121,582,508 of record NC_090646.1, on the reverse strand, counting down.
ATCAAGTTCAATATTGGCGGGCGACACAAATTGGGGGTGAAATTGTGTGTTCTTATGCACTTATGCACTTTTTGAGGGATGCACTGTCAGCGTCACCTTTGAGTGTTCTCATGTCTTTCTCTGACTGTAACGCACTGCACAGTGGCACAGAAGGCATACGGTGCCCAGCATCCACCATCACCCACACTGCCGCCTAGATTGGTATGTTGCATGTTTGCACTATTGTGTTTTTATGCTTGTCCTTTTGTCGCACTATGGAATAAACAGTTGACTGCGGTGCCGGTCTCCTCTCCTCTCTCTCCTTCTCCTGTGCAGCATATCGCTATCCTATTGATCAGAGCACACAGTCACAGCCATTCAGTGTGAGAAGCATTGTGGGGTCTACCAGCTCCCCGCTCAAGAACATTTCCCTGCTGCAGTGCCAACCTAACAACTTCTCTACCCAGCTCTGCACAGTGGACAGCGCAAAATGGACCTATGTATATAAATATTTTTTTATGGGGCTGTTCCTCTTCTAGTATTGCAGTGCTCTGCTGAATGCATTTTCAGTGCTCAGGTGATGTTGCCATTCCAAATGAATGTTTTTGATGCTGCAACATTCACAGCGTGTGTTGTTTACATTTAATGCAACATGCGCTGATGGTGTATGTTGCATTAAATGTAAACAAATACATTAAATGTAAACAAATACTTTCATCTTGCAGCACCAGAGTCAAAGGACCATTTTTTTTAAATTCAAAAATAGAATTCCTAATCGGTTGAGAAAGAAGGCATTCCCTGCATTGGAAGGAAATTGGTAGACATTAGTTTCAGATTACTTTGTTTTAATATGCAAATACTGCCACTTCCAACACAAAGGGCCTGATTCACAAAGCGGTGCTAACAGTTATCACCCTGGTGAAAAGCCCTTTATCACGCCTAAACTCAGTTTAGGCGTGATAAGGTTAGGCGTGATAAGGTTAGGCGTGATAAGGTTAGGCGTGATAAGGTTAGGCGTGATAAGTTTAAGCACCAACTGCGTTAGCACCGCAGTGCACAGCTGATCAAAAGTTTTGCGCTAGCAAAGTCTGGTCCACTTCGCATAGAGTTTAATGGCGCTGCTTTGCGTGCGGGACTTTGCACGCGATCTAAACTTATCTAACCTTAGCATGCCTAAACGTATTATGCCTAAACTTATCACGCCTAAACTTATCACGTCTCTAACTGGGTTAGCACCGCTTTGTGAATCGAGCCCAAAATGTTACATAGCTGTTGCATTCTTCTGCAGGCTTGGGTGGAGCAACAAGCGTTCCCTCCCAGTTCAACTTATTACTCGTACAGAATTTGGGCAATTTTGGGGGTATTTTATACTCCAAATGGTGACGCTTACCATCAGTTTTGATATTTTATACTGGCAACGAGTGATGAAACTGAGTATTTGTGTAGCTCTCATTTATGCTTAGTGTTTTTTTTGTTTTGTTCAAAGGACCACTGTCGCGAAAACGTTAACATTTAAAATACTGTACACAGATAAGAAATATGTTTACTCTAAAGTATAATGAGCCATACATTCATTTTCTCCTATGTTGCTGTCATTTACAGTTAGTAGTAGGAATCTGACAGAGGAACAGGTTTTGGACTAGTCCATACGCTTCATGGCGGATTCTCAGGGTTGTCTTTATTTTCAAAAGCACTTAGTGAATGGCAGTTGCTCCATCCAACTGCCAAAAAAGTGCACAGAGGCTGGTCAGCATCTATGTATAAATCTTTTTCAGGGAGTGTCTTTATAAAGAACTAGTGGACCTAAGCCTGTTACAATAACGGGCTCTAGGTCACCCTCACAACCCGCCTCCTGGCCGTGTCACTGCGAATGCACGTGCACCGAGCGTGCTCCTGGGCGCGTACCACGCCGCCCCGTCCTCCTTCTGCTCTAAAGTCTGCCCGTGTGCCGCGCATGCCCGGTACGCAAGAGCACGGACACGGGCACAGGGGTTTTATTAGGTAGAATAAAGGCTATTCTGAGAATCCCCCATGGACATATCAACTAGTCCAAAACCTGTTGCTAATGTCACATTTCTACTACCTACTGTAAGTGACAGCAACATAGGAGAAAAGTCATTTACGACACATTTTACTCTGGAAGAAACATACTACTTATCTGTATAAGTTTACATGTATTTAGACTTTGGCGACAGAGCTCGTTTAGTGAAATTTTCCTTCTAAAGATTATTTCCTGAATTGAATCTTGCTTTACATCTGTCAGATGAACTGAATAGTTCTCATGTCTTTGTTTTGAAGGATATTCGAAAATTCTTTTCTATTGGACCAGTTTCCAAGAAAAATACTAATGAGAAACCTAAAGATAAAGCTTCTGATGTACTCGTCGGAACGAAGAAGTCAAAGAATAAGGTTACTGTATAGATTATTTTATGTTTACTTTTGTTTTACTTTCACTTGCTGTACAGCACTATGGTTTGAGCTTTATTCCCCTTTTCACCTACAGTCCTAGAATTACCATCACGAACATATTAACAATGTAGAGGCAGTAAATAATCACAATTTGTATTTGAAGTGGACCTAGAGTCAGTTTGAACACACCAAAAAAAACTTCTAATTACCAACCCTTGGTTGAAAGAATTGTCTAAAATGGTTAATAGACTTAAGCTTGCCATACACTTATAGATTGTCACCCATTGTGGCAAAACAATCGTTTCCTTTCGGAAAATTAATGCAGGAAGTCTTTTGATTCCTACCACACAATACAAAATAAATTTTTAATAGATTCCAACAAAGAATCTCTTGAAACCCGGTCAAACTGCAGCATTGCATTGTTCGATGCAGTGCAACGGTATGGGTCATTCATCTGCCGCCACTGCCCCGCCCCAATAGACCTTATTTTTGAGAAATTAGATTTTTTTGCAGATTGATCAAATTTGCACGGAATGGAATAGCCGAAAGCTTCTGTGTTCAAGCTTCACTGATTGTAAGCAGAGAGGTAATTTTCCTATCTGTTTTTTTTAAACTGAATAGAAGATACTATGCAGTGGCAGCTGTTAGCACTACTGAACTGTTATTTACAGGGGGACTTTTTGCACAGGTGGCATAACTTTTGGATAAAAGCCACCCCTCCCCAATTTATTCAAAATCACATTGGCTACTTGAGGGAAGTGCATCGAGAAAGCGCTCGTCTGGCCTGTGTATTATATAGGGATGTGATGGGTGAGTGGCTTGTAGAGATAACTGAGTCTTAATAGACTGCTTTTGCAGTGTCTATGCATGTGCCAGTTAACTGCTGGCTGAAAGCTTGGTGGATATCAAGCGTACACTTTTTTCTAATGCTGGGCATACACGGTTCGTTTATGCGCCGGCGTGTCACCACCCGTGCTCGCGGATCGATTGCCGCTCGTCCCCGCGGGTGCTTCTTATCAGCTCTTCGTTTTTTCTATTATCCGCCTGCGGGGATCAAGCGCGGTATCGATCCGCCGCGGTGATCGGACAGGTTGGAACTAATGACGCGTCATTAGAAGCCCGGCACTAGAGGAAGCCGTACACAGAAGACGGAGGTCTGCAGTCCTCGCGGGCATGATGGAGGAGGTAAGCAGCTGCCGCTCAACACCCGGGGAGGGAGGGGGGCAGACATCACGCGGGGGGAGGCAGCACTCAGCGGGGTTCAGGCAGCACGAGCCGGGCACACAGCGGGGGCCAGAGAGCATGCGGGGCACAGAAGCACAGACATCACGCAGGGGGAGGCAGCACACAGCTGGGGCCAGACATCACGGGGGTGGAAGGCAGCACACAGCTGGGGCCAGACATCACGGGGGTGGAAGGCAGCACACAGCTGGGGCCAGACATCACGGGGGTGGAAGGCAGCACACAGCTGGGGCCAGACATCACGGGGGTGGAAGGCAGCACACAGCTGGGGCCAGACATCACGGGGGTGGAAGGCAGCACACAGCTGGGGCCAGACATCACGGGGGTGGAAGGCAGCACACAGCTGGGGCCAGACATCACGGGGGTGGAAGGCAGCACACAGCTGGGGCCAGACATCACGGGGGTGGAAGGCAGCACACAGCTGGGGCCAGACATCACGGGGGTGGAAGGCAGCACACAGCTGGGGCCAGACATTACGCGGGTGGAAGGCAGCACACAGCTGGGGCCAGACATTACGCGGGTGGAAGGCAGCACACAGCTGGCGCCAGACATCACGGGGGTGGAAGACAGCACACAGCTGGGGCCAGACATTACACGGGTGGAAGGCAGCACACAGCTGGGGCCAGACATCACGGGGGTGGAAGGCAGCACACAGCGGGAGCCAGACAGCACGCGTGGGCAGCCAGGCACAGAAGTGCAGACATGCTGGGGGACAACGTGGAGGTGACATGGGGAGAGAGGAGGACGCACACAGGACCTGAGTGGGGACTGGTAGACGAAGGGGGTGATGGGACAGACAGTAGGAGGCATGGAGCAGACTGGGAGGAGGCATGGGGCAGACTGGGAGGAGGCATGGAGCAGACTGGGAGGAGGCATGGAGCAGACTGGGAGGAGGCATGGAGCAGACTGGGAGGAGGCATGGAGCAGACTGGGAGGAGGCATGGAGCAGACTGGGAGGAGGCATGGAGCAGACTGGGAGGAGGCATGGAGCAGACTGGGAGGAGGCATGGAGCAGACTGGGAGGAGGCATGGAGCAGACTGGGAGGAGGCATGGGGCAGACTGGGAGGAGGCATGGGGCAGACTGGGAGACACCTGTGGCAAACAGGAGGCTACCATTTGAGGGATAACATGTACAAGATGCTCCTGGAATATGGACGTACCAGGTTTAGTATTTTTTTTTTCTCTGGATTTTGCCCTCTAAACCTGGGTGCGTCTTATATTCCGGAGCGCCTTATACGGCGGAAAATACGGTATTTGTTAAACAGAGAAGACACCCAGCAACTGTTTTCTTATAGCAAAAACACATCTTGCTGTAAATTCCCCTTATTGTTTCAGTGAGGTCTTTTGTATGTCAGAAATGTAAAGAGCAATCGGATACTATATCCTTTTGGTTTATGATAAACCTTTTGATTTTCCTATTTAGTTGAAGAGTCCAGGCAGCGACGATGATGTGAAGAAAAAGCAGCAAGTTAAGAAGAAAAAGAGGGCAGTTTTGGATTCAGGTGAAATCCTCATCCGTGTCTTCACTTACTTTATGTTGTCTGATATTTCTTTGCTGTTTATAGTCCGTTGGGATGCTTAAGAGGATTTAGTTGTTGATTTTTTGTTTTTGTTCAGTCACCATTCAGTCGAGTCTGACTTTTTGTGTTCCCATGGACCACAGCACGCCAGGCCCCTTTATCCTCTACTGCCTCTCGAAGCTTGAGGGACAAGCTCATGTTTGTTGCTTCCATGATACAATCTAGCCATCTCTTCTGCCGTCCCCTCCTTTTTTTTGCCCTCAATTTTTCCCAGCAGGAGTCTTTTCCAATGAATCCTAGTTTCTCATTATGTGTCCGAAGTATTTTAGCTTTATACCTATAACCATCTGCCCCATTCTGGTTACTCTCAGGCAGGGTTCACTACATCTGTTCTTGATATGTTAAAGAGGAACTCCAGTGAACATTTTTACTGTTGGCAGGTAATGTAGCTGCTCCATGGTTTTTTGGCAGTTGGAAACAGCTGTTAAAAGCTATTTCCCGCAATGCAGCAAGGTTAACAGACAGGAAACTTCCAATAGTATTTACTTTTCTTGTAGGAGGGGTTTCACCACAATATCAGCCATACAGAGCTCCCTGATGGTCTGTTTGTGAAAAGGAATAGATTTCTCATGTAAAAGGGGGTATCGGCTACTGATTGGGATAAAGTTCAATTCTTGGTCGGAGTTTCTCTTTAAAGGACAGTTTAGAAAACGATGGCCTCAATTCACGAATGCTGGGTACAAACGATGCTATTTCCCGCTCAATCAACAGGATTGATTATTTTATTTATTGACATGTTTGATCGGGTTTTGATCGATAGTTTTCGATTTTGTATACTTAACATGAGTAAATCGACGGCTGTATCAATCGAGACACGATCGTACATGTCGGAAATAATCGTTCGACTGGGAAATCACATCGCGTGTACCCAGCATAAGAGCATGCTGGAGATAAGGCAAGAGAAAACTTACCACCACACATCAATAGGTATTTCCAATGATAATTCACTTAAGAAGCTTGCTAATAATGCATTTAGATCGATTTCCAATAGATTTAATTCTGAAATCTATTGGAAATCTGTTCCTAGTGTGTGGCACACATCAGATAGATTCCTGTCAAATTGGACTTGACAGGCATCTGTCAGAAATCTATCTGATGGTCGAATCTGCTGCAAATCTATAAGTGTATGGCCACCTTTACAATGCAAACCGCCCAATCTGTTATTAGCCACAGGTCGTTGGGATGTGGAGGCTGACATATGTATTTAATTTTAAACAATACCAGTTGCCTGGCTGTCCTGCTCATCGTGTTTCTGTAATACTCTTAAGGTGGCCATACACTGGCCCGATTTGCGCCCGTTTTGACAGCAGATTCGATCACTGGGATCGAATCTGCTGCCAATCGTTAACGCTACACGCCGAATTTCGATCCATTCCGTCCGATTCCGTCGATCGCGCCGTGCGGAAAATAACCGTCAATCGCCCGCAGGTAAAGAGCGCATCGCTAGCGGCGTTCGAGTGCCCGACGACCGACGCAATAGAGCCGCATACATTACCTGCTCCACCGGCGCGACTCCCGGATCTCCGCTCTTCTCCGTCTCCGCTCTGGTCTGGTCTCCGGCATGCTTCCCTTCTTCCTGTCCCGGCAGGAAGTTTAAACAGTAGAGGGCGCTCTACTGTTTAAACTTCCCCCAGACAGGAAGAAGGGAAGCATGCCGGAGACCAGACCAGAGCGGAGACGGAGAAGAAGAGCGGTGACCGGGGGCAGTCGCACCAGCGGAGCAGGTAATGTATGCGGGCGGGGGGAGCGGCGGCAGCACCACCACAACAGATTGTGATCGGTTTCAGGCTGAAATCGGTTCACAATCTGTTTGCAGTAAAGGTAGCCATACGATCCCTCTCTGATCAGATTCGATCAGATAGGGATCTGTCTGTTGGTCGAATCTGATGGCAAATCGACCAGTGTATGGCTACCTTTAGCCATAAAGCCTGAACAAGCATACATATCAGATGTTTCTGACAAAATTCCAATGCTAGATACACATGATGCAATTTTGACAGATTTACAGTCAGATCGACTGTTTCTAACACGTCTGATCTGATTTCCAAACAATTTTTCAATCAATTTTCTTAGACGTGAACTGAAAGTCGACTGGAAATCAGATCGGACATGATGGAAATAATCGATCTGACAGAAAATCTGTCAGAATATTTGCGTTGTACCTTGCATAAGACCTAAAACTTTGTGACTGTATATAGGGTGACTCAGCCATGGTTATCATGATGTACAGTAAACATACATGCTCACATGCTCCAGTTTGTCAGTGTAATGCAAACTCTTGATGATCTGCAGATTCTGAAGACGAAACCCCACCCATTAAGAAGACGAAAAAACCTCCGGAGATTTCTTCCCCGATTACAAAGCCACTGAAAGTGAAAAAGCCAGATCCTGTTACCTATGTCTCCGACACAGGTACCGGTAATTAAATCAACTGATTATTGTTTTTAAGGTTTATTTTATATAAAATATTTTTATATAAGTTTAACAGTTCAGTCCTTTCTCCTTTGCCATTTTCCTTTGCCAGAGATTGCCATTTTCCTAGCATGTAAGATCATATTTTTTTTTCGCCATGCCATCCTGCAAGTTTGTGGGTGTCAGGTGATAGACTTTTACGTCTTAATATCTTTCAGTAGTTCTGTTTTGGTGAAAAAAAGCTGAGCCAAAATATAAGCATTGCTGGAATTTACAGAGGAATTGTAACCAAGTATTGAACTTCATCCCAATAAGTAACTGATACCCCCTTTCCCATCTTTATTTTCTTCTTGAAGTGTGTGTGTGTGTGCGTGTGTGTGTGCGTGCGTGTGTGTGTGCGTGTGTGTGTGTGTGTGTGTGTGTGTGTGCGTGCGTGCGTGCGTGCGTGCGTGTGTGCGTGTGTGCGTGTGCGTGTGCGTGTGCGTGTGCGTGTGCGTGTGCGTGTGCGTGTGCGTGTGCGTGTGCGTGTGCGTGCGCGTGCGCGTGCGCGTGTGTGCGTGTGTGCGTGTGTGCGTGTGTGCGTGTGTGCGTGTGTGTGTACTGTGTGTGTGTGTGTGTGAGCGCACGTGTGTGTGTGTAGTGAAACCCCTCCCACAGTGTGATGTTAGGACCTAGGTCCTAGCAGTTTACTTTCTGTGAACCTTGTTGCATTGTAGGAAATAACTGCTTTTACCCCCTTCCCCATCTTTATCTTCTTCTTGAAGTGTGTGCGTGTGTGTGTGTGCGCGCGTGCGTGTGTGTGAGTGTGAGTATGTGTGTACTGTGTGTGTGTGTGTGTGTGCGCATGTGTGTGTGTGTGTAGTGAAACCCCTCCCACAGTGTGATGTTAGGACCTAGGTCCTAGCAGTTTACTTTCTGTGAACCTTGTTGCATTGTAGGAAATAACTGCTTTTACCCCCTTCCCCATCTTTATCTTCTTCTTGAAGTGTGTGTGTGTGTGTGTGTGTGTGTGTGTGTGTGTGTGTGTGTGTGTGTGTGTGTGTGTGTGTGTGTGTGTGTGTGTGTGTGTGTGTGTGTGTGTGTGTGTGTGTGTGTGTGTGTGTGTGTGTGTGTGTGTGTGTGTGTGTGTGTGTGTGTGTGTGTGTGTGTGTGTGTGTGTGTGTGTGTGTGTGTGTGTGTGTGTGTGTGTAGTGAAACCCCTCCCACAGTGTGATGTTAGGACCTAGGTCCTAGCAGTTTACTTTCTGTGAACCTTGTTGCATTGTAGGAAATAACTGCTTTTTCCAACTGCCAAGCAAAGAGTATCTCCCTTTTGTGCAAATGTATATCTATGAAAAAACAACCACCTCTATCGCATTGTTAGGGGGTGGGGTTTTAGATAAAGGGAGTTGGTGCTGTCTGATTTTTGTTTTCTTTATGTCTGTCAGTAGTAAAGATTATTATGTGCAGGCTGATTGTCTGTCAAACAATATGAACAAATTACATGGCCTCTATCTATCTATCTATCTATCTATCTATCTATCTATCTATCTATCTATCTATCTATCTATCTATCTATCTATCAAAAGATTATGTGAACACATCCATAGAAAGACACAAAACTGATACCAGCTGTTAACTGACAGGACTGGACAGTTTGGCAGCTTGTGCAACAGCCCCCTGTCACACACTACCCCCCCTGTATATAGCCCCGTCACGTTACCCCTCTGTATTTACCAACTCCCTCTGTATTTCGTCTGCTAAAAGCTATTTGATGTCTGTGGCACCCTGAAGTCAAACCTGCAGGAGATCTGCCATGTGCTGACACAGTAGCAGATTCAATGCTCTGCGGATTACCTCTGAAGGAGTGCGGGGCTGAGAGGTAGTCCAGGGCTCACCGCAGGAGTTTTCTCTGCAGGAGTGCCTGGTTGAGAGGATGTTTGGGGCCATCTGCAGTAGTCTGCTTGGCGGGTGTCTGGGGTGAGCAGAGCAGCAGCGATGTATAGCCAAGATCACAGCAGGAGCGCTCTTCCGTGTTCGTAATCTCACGCATCCTGCTGTCTCTGCATCTTGAGAGCCCATTTACTATCACCAGCCAATGGGCTCACAAGGTTCAGAGACAGCAGGAAGCGTGAAATTATGAACACGGAAGAGCGCTCCTGCTGTGATCTTAGCTATACATCGCTGCTGCTCTGCTCTCCCCGGGCATCTGACCGCTGCCGCTCTGCTCTCCACCACCCGCATCCGATCTTTCTGCTGCTCTCCGTGCGCTCACCCCGATCAGCTGGTAAAGCATGTCACTGTTCAGAATCACCGCCACACTCTCCGATCTTCAGAGGGTCAGTCCACACCGAACATCCCTCACTGCAGAAAAAGGCTCAACAAATAGTGACCTGCATATAGGCCAAGGGGGTGACTTTTCAGCATATTTTTTGTGCCCAAAAATTTTGCCTATATACGGGAAACGTGATAAATGATAGAAAAAATAATTAGGTGCATATTTTCCAGTTTTATTTTTTCTTTAGGTCTAAGTTTCTGAGTTTTCTGTTTTTAAATCTCAGATTTCTGAATTTGGGAAGTAGAAATGTGTTTGCACGTGTTTCCCCCATTGTGTATGAGATTGGGTTGTTGGTTCCCTACAGCACACCTGAAGTGAGAGGGATATGGATACTGACGCATGTATTTCCTTTTAAATAATTCAAATTGGCAGCCCTGCTGATCCTCTGCCTCTAATACTTTTAGCCGTGCTGAAGAAGCATGCAGATCAGAGGTTAGCCACATACTTGTTTCAGGGTTGTGACTCAGACACTACTGCAGCCAAAGAGATGAGCAGGACTGCCAGACTGGTGTTGTTTAAAAGGAAATAAATATGGCAGCCACCATACATACGCCTCTCAATTCAGGTTCCCTTTAATTTTTATTGTATTGGGATTGGTTCTTTTATGTAACTACTTTACTGAGTAGAATAGAACAACTTGCTAATAAATGCATTGTGGAGTCGGTACAAAAATCATCTGACTCTTCAGTTTATGAAACCACCGATTCTGACTCCAGGTACCCAAAATTGCTTTGACTCCGACTCCACGACCCTGATTGTAACTGATTTGCATCATCCTAATGCTCTGCCTACAGCGTGTTTCTGGATAACTGTTTGAAAACGCACCACCCATAGTGGAAACATACACTATAGTTTATTTGCTACACAAACTGTACCTTTTCATGGAGCTATTAGACCTTTGAAACACCTTTAAGCAAAGTCTACAGGCCACTAGGTTTAATTGTACCGTAATTATAAATCCCATTGTTAAGCACCGGGCATATTTTTGTGTTTGATGTCTGCTGGTTTGCACTCTCTCCTCAGAGCTGCTCAGCACAAGTGTACTGTGAGGGTTTATACTTGTAATGTGCCTTTTATTTGGCCTAAAATGAGAGAGCCTGGATTTAGCAGATGATTGCTTATTCTGTCTGAGCAGATAACTGCAGGGCCCTCCAGTCCTACATGGCCTTGACTGCTGTTTGCTTTATACTGGCTGCCAATTTTTAGTATGGTCGCTGGCATTACCTCACGCTCTCCTCCATAGTGCGTGTCTGATCATTTGTCCTGATTGATTTAGGATTTTTTAACCTTTTCAGAAATTTTGCCTGAAGCTATGTCTGATTGCTGTAGTCTGAAGCAGGCTGGTTTACACTGCACAACAGAATTGCATTGTGTTGCATTTTGCTTTGCTCTTGTCTTCCGTTGCAGTGTCATCTGAATGCAATTAGCTAAGGATTTGTAGTATAATGCAATTTTTCTTTTAAAGAACATCTAAGGTAAAAGAACAAATATAGAGTACGTACATTGATCCAGAATGGTGTGTGCTGAGCGGCTTGTAAAAGGGCATATAACCTGAAACAGCGGGCTGTAGCTTCTACACAGCATTTTATGGAACTTCAATAAAGCTGATTTATACTTGGATATGGTGCGGACCATTATCTTCAAACAAAGTGTACCTGAGGCGACATGGTAAGATAAACATGTTCATGTACAGTGCAAAACATATTAGTAACCAAGCTGTTTCACTTGTTTTATTTTGCTGCCTGAAAGAGTTAATTTTTAGGCATGGAAGTGACGACTTCTGTCTTGTACCTGGAAATCTAGTAAACATCACTGATAAGCGCAGTACAGCTATAAAAGCTTTTCTGGCAGAATACAACTTCTGAGAGCAGGCGGTGATAGCAAAAGGTCAATAGTATTTTCATGTATTTTCATTTAGTGACACTTATTAGGCTGCCACTGTGCAAAGACAACAAAACATTCAATCTACTTTGTAAATGATTCAATATAAAATAAAACCATGTGATATCTAAAAAAACTAATTTGTATTAGTAGGACAATAAATACAATTGTTTATCTCATCAGTTTTTTTTCACCTCGGGTTCACGTTAGACTTTAATGCTGGGAATATACCATACAATTTTCTGTTAGATTTTTCTGTTATGCTGGGCAAACACGGCTCGTTTCTGAGCCATTAAAGAGAACCCGAGGTGTGTTTAAAGAATGTTATCTGCATACAGAGGCTGGATCTGCCTATACAGCCCAGCCTCTGTTGCTATCCCAAACCCCACTAAGGTCCCCCTGCCCTCTGCAATCCCTCATAAATCACAGCCGTGCTGTGAGGCTGTGTTTACATCTGTAGTGTCAGTCTCAGCTGCTCCCCCGCCTCCTGCATATCTCCGGTCCCTGCCCCCGTCCCTTCCCTCCAATCAGCAGGGAGGGAAGGGATGCAGGCGGGGACTGGAGTTCTGCAGGAGGCGGGGAGAGCAGCAGACTGACACTATAGAGATAAACACAGCCAGCTCTGACAAGGTGTTTGTCAGCAGCGTGGCTGTGATTTATGAGGGATTGCAGAGTGCAGGGGGACCTTAGGGGGGTTTGGGATAGCAACAGAGGCTGGGCTGTATAGGCAGATCCAGCCTCTGTATGCAGATAATATTCTTCAAACCCACCTCGGGTTCTCTTTAAGATGGCTCGATAGATAATTTCCCGACATGTCCGATCTCCCGCCTGATCGTTTTGCCGCTCGATCCCTGATAGCAGTGAATGGAAAAAGATAAGAAAAAACGAGTAGAAGAATTGACTGCGGACTCGAGCGGCAAAAACGAGCCATGTATGCCCAGCATTAGATTTTCTGTTAGATTACTTACTGTAGAGACTGATCACTATCTCTGGTGCATTGTCTTCTGGTTATCTCCTGCTGAGCAGAACAATGCCTTATTGCTGAGCAGATAGATGGTTAGATAGATCATTTCCAACATGTTGTAAATTATCTATCTGGCAGGTAAATCTAATGCTGGGCCTACACGGCTCGATTTTGCCGCTCGATTCCGCGCCTGATCTTTTTCCGCACTAGATTCTGTGGGCGATTCTCTTAGCTTCCACTGGTTTTTCTTATCTTTTCCCATTGTCTTCCATGCAGAATCGAGAGCGGAAATGATTGGGCAACAGATTGGACGTGTCGGAAATTATCTATCGAGACATCTAAATGGCTTGGAATCAAGCCGTGTATTCCCAGCTAAATGCTGGGAAGCATGGGCTGTTTTTTTAGCTGATTAGATGGAAAAAAAATTTCTGATAAGTCTGATCGCCGTTCCATCGTTTCGCCGCTCAATTTGTCATTGAAGTGAATTGAAAAAGATAAGAAAAACGAGTAGAAGAGAATAGAGTGGGCATCGAGCAGCAAAAACGATCGAGCGCAGAATTGAGCGCCAGAAACGACCCGTGTATTCCCAGCATAACAGAAAATCTAATGCTGGGAATACACGGTGAGATTTTTCAGTCGATTTACTGTCCGATCTTATTTCCAAACAATTTTCTTATCTTTTCTTATCGATTTCCAATCACTTCTATGAAAAATCGATCAGAAAAATGATCGGAAATAAGATCGGACATGTCGAAAATTATCTATCGAACCATCTATCTGCTGAACAAACTTATGGTGTATTCCCAGCATAACCGAGAATTGTATGGTGTATTCCCAGTATTAGAATGCAGATATACACATGTGATAGAATTGTTTTGGTTAGTTAATACTGTAATCGTGAACATCTCCAGCGACCTTGGCTTAGCATCACACCACTTTACATCACACACTATTTGTTTACTCTGAGACAAGGAACACCTTTTAATCTGAAGAGCAAGGTCGTCGTATAATGTTCTGAAATGCAGCTCTATTCTTTGCTCTGTTACATTCCCACTATTCCCAGGACACAGGTCAGAGTTTATCAGAAATCAGATATTGCTTAATAGTTGTGCGCACTGGTCAAGGTTGTCTGCTAGTGGATAGAGAGGGGATAATGTAATGGTAGGAGCCTCAATATTAGCTTGACATTGATCTCTCTAAATATGCCTCTTTTTGCCTAGTTATGTGTACGTGTTTAGCAGCAGTCCCTCCTAAACATGAATATAATATTAAAATTTTATATTATAAATATATAATATTAAAATGTACCAATTTTTTTTCCCCTTGGTAGCGTGTTTGCACTACTATGGCACTTTTTCCCCCTCGGTAGCAGGTTTGCACTACTACGGCGTGATGCCTGCATTAACTAGACTCCTCTTTGATTTTCCACACAGTGTAGCTCGGTTTGTACCCACTACTTGTTTAGCCCTACTATGTGAAAGTGAAGCGGTTTCAGCAGCCAATCAGTGTTATGCATAAGGCTGCATTTAATCTCTTTACATTTTTTTTCCTCTCAGTTCTTATTAGACTCTCCTGCCTATATGACAGCATTAAAGTGAACCAGAGACGAAGCACCCTCATGTATTTTACCATATAATGTATATTAGTGGGAACATTCTAGAAACCACCTACCTTGCTCTCTTTCATCCTTCACTGCTCAGCCTGATTGTTACCAGCCCTGATAAAATCCCTGACTGAGCATTCAGGGCTGGTGCACACCGAGCGGCTTTTTGGGCGTTTTCAGATCCGCTTGCGGCTGCGGATCTGCTTGGTCAATGTATCTCAATGGGGTGGTGCACACCAGAGCGGCAGGCGTTTTGCAGAAACGAAAAATGCCTGGGTGAGGCATTTTTTGGATTGCGGATGCGTTTCTGCCTCAATGTTAAGTATAGGAAAAACGCAAACCGCTCTGAAAAACGGCACTTCAGAGCGGTTTTGCAGGCGTTTTTGTTACAGAAGCTGTCCAGTAACAGCTTTACTGTAACAATATATGAAATCTACTATACTGAAAACCGCAGCAGCAATCCGCAAAACGCTAGCAAAACGCCTCATAAAAATAAAAAAAAGCGTTTAAAAATCTGCTAGCGTTTTGCGGATCTGCTAGCGGGTTTTGGTGTGCACCAGCCCTCAGTCTGGCTTTGCTCAGGAATCATTCTAGCTGAGTCTGTCTTCTCTGACGTCTTTTCAAGCCCAAGCCTGCCCTCTTCTGGCTCTGCTATAATGACTCCGCTATAATGATTCCTGAGCAAAGCCAGACTGAATGCTCAGTCGGGTATTTTATCAGGCCTAATTAGAAGCAGGCTGAGCAGTGAAGAATGAAACAGAAAGCAAGGTAGGTGTTTTCTCTAATGTTCCCATTGATCTATATGGTAAAATACACGAGGGTGCTTCGTCTCTGGTTCACTTTAAGCATTAAAACTGAACTTCCAGGGCTGCTATTTGTCTACTCAACTTCAGTGTATTCTGGCATGAAGTGCATTGTGGGATGAAGTGTCGTCAACCTGTCAATCCCCCTTACTCTTGTTCTGGTAGATGGACGGAAGTAGGGATCAGGAGGAAAGTTGGCATACTGACAGGCTACCAGAGTGTGTGCATAAGCCTGGCATGCCATATAGATTGACACATTTCAAAATTTGATTACAGGGAAAAACTTTAATTTTTGGTTTTAAAATGTTTGATTTATAAACAAAAAATACAGTAGAAAGCAATACATGTGCATATTTGGAGAGTACGATATACAGTAGTGCTTCGTCAAGGCTGTTAAGTTTGAGTCGAGGAGCAATTTTGGGTACCTGGAGTCGGAGTCAGTGGTTTTCTAAACTGAAGAGATGATTTTTGTACCCACTCTATAGCCCTGCTTCCTGTGCAAGAGATGATGTCAAATGATACAAGCAATTCCAGTATCTTAAAGTGGATCCGAGATAAACGTTTACTCATTGCATAATTGTGTTCCTTTCATATAGTTTATAGGGCATTCCTCAAGCCAAATGCTTTTTTTGTTTTGTTTTAATACTCTAATTCCCTATAAACTAAACAAAAGCCCACAGCTTCTCCAGAATGCCAAGGCACTCAGTCCCATGTAGCAAGGACTTATAGGAGCTCAGACTGGGCAGGAGGAGGTTACTAGCTAGAGATTTCAGAGGCAGAGGGGAGGAGGAAAGAGGGAGTTAATTTGTCGCAGGCTGAGGGCTAGAGAAGCTATCAGCTTGCCTGTGTGTAATGTGACAAACAGAACATGGCTGCCCTTATTGTATCACAGGAAGAAATAATCATAAACAGTTGAAGCTGTTTGCAGCTAGATTTGCTGTGTAAACTATAAACTTTAGGAAACATGTATAGTGAAGTTGCTTGTTATAGTTAGTTTTTCATCTCGGATCCGCTAAGGAGGCCATACACATAGATTTGTAGCAGATTTGACCATCAGATAGATTTGTCAGATGCCTGTCAAGTCGAATCTGACAGGAATCTATCTGATGTGTGCCACACTCTAGGAACAGATTTCCAATAGATTTTAGAATGAAATCTATTGGAAATCGATCTAAATGCATTATTGGACCATTAGATCCAATACAACCCTATGGGCCATCGATCTGCTGCCAACAGCAGATCGATCTACATTTTCCATCCTGTCAGATCAAATCAATCGAAATCGGCCGCAAATTGATGAATGGGGAATTTGATAGAATCGATTTTTGATAGAATCGATCGATGGCTGAAATCGACCAGTGTATGGGCCCCTTAAATGTCTAGAACAGTGGGTGAGCCCATGTTGTCATTCAAGCTGCCAGCAGCATATCGACCTGGATTTTCCATCCAGTCAGATAGATCAAGTCGATCAAAATCTGCTCGAGCGATGGCTGAAATCGACCAGTGTATGGGCCCCTTTAGAAGCTCCAGGTACTGAAGGGGTTACTTGAACCAGGTGGATTTTTTCCTGCAATTTTGTATATTGGAGAGGGCAGTATGCTTGGCATGATTAGTGTAAGTGTGGGCGGAGTCCTGGATGTGCTGTGCTGCCATATAAGCACCATAGTGAGCTATACAGGGTGCTGCTGAGAGACTGGGTCCTGTGAGAGCTGTGGGAGCCATTGGAATGATCCAATGCTTTCTTCCACAGACTCGTGGGGGAATACTTACCAATGGTTAAATAGGACTATTTTACTGTCCTCTGCCTCCCCCCCCCCCCCCCCCATCATAAATGTACTGGGCCAAAACTGCGTCAATAAATTCATTTTTCGTCACTAAGATAATGTTTTCAATATGATTTCTCCTCACAAAATTATCATAGAAGCGTGCCGTTACATTTTCATTATGATTTCTTTTTTAGATTTTCGCTATAGTGCCCCTTTAAGCAATACATTTTTATTTCAATTTTACTTTTTTGATTCCGAATAGAAATGAGAGTGAGGATAACACTCTGTTACGTAAACTCTGGGACACCATAATAATAATAAAAATGATGATAGGGTTTATGTAACAGCAGAGCTTCACCAGGAATATTAAACCATTGATCTCTGAGTTTGGAGCCTGAAGCAGTGTGTTGTTGTTTAGCTTTGTTTCGGTGCAATATTGCAGGATGTACACAGCGTGCAGATGCCTGGAGAGAGCATTACATGTACCTGTCAGCAATGACTCTTCAGTTACAGCATCATGCGCTATATTAACAAGCGGACAGATGGATACAGCACACAGCCATTGGTCCTAAGCGTCTTCCTATGTTATTACTCAATATATTTCAGTAATTGTGTTTTTACGGAAAATATATTGTTTGCCCCAGTGGTTGAAACCTAATTTAGTTTTAACACAGCGCTTCAAATAATTGCCAGAAACACAAACGCATCCAATTTATTACTTGCGTCATATATGCTATATATGAGGTCTAATGTATGAAAGTGTCCTAAAGGAAAAAGAAAAAAAATACTATTTTTCTTCTAGCAACCAGTCTGATCCTGGATTACTTTTGAAACCAAGACTGTGGAAAAGATTGTTGCTATGGGGAACGAGATAGTTTCTTTGGCACAGGTTGCTATGATTTTTTTTCCAATAGACTGCTGTTGTACACAGCTCTGTACTATATTACAACTTACAAGGATTACAAATCGCAAGCTTGCATGCATCATGGGAAATCTTTCTTGCTCACATAAAGGTGAATTTCAAATAAGTTTTTTTGTTTGAAGAATCCAATTTCATGTTCAATTTCAATATATTTCAGAAAAGCTTAAAGGACAACTGAAGTGAGAGGGATATGGAGGCTGGCATTTTTATTTCCTTTTAAGTAATACCAGTTGCCTGGCTGTCCTGCTGATCCTGTGCCTCTTATACTTTTTTTTTTTTTTGTTTGTTCCAGAGACCCTGAACAAGCATTCAGCAGATCAGGTATTTCTGACGTGGTCAGATCTGACAAGATTAGCTGCGTTTCTGGTGTGTGATTCAGACACTACTGCAGCCAAATAGATCAGCGCGGCTGCCAGGCAGCTGGTATTGTTTAAAATGAAATAAAGTTCAGCCTCCACATTCCTCTCACTACAGTTCTCCTTTCTCAAAGCCTGTGCTTCCTAAATAAGGCCCATTAAATATTATCTGTGTGTGATCAGTATGATGCATTGGGGTAACGATGGATTGGTGTAATACAGTTAGAATTAATGAATTGATTGGGTAGTTTGCGCCCAGTTTTTTCCCTCGTTTTTGATGCAGTTATCTCGGTGCCTTATGGTCTGTTTCCACTACAGGCAGAATGGATGCAGAAAAACTGACTCCAATGAATGCCTATGGGCCTATTTCCACAAACGTGATTTTTCTGATGCAGATTTTCCCATAGGCATCCATTGGTGTCAGTTTTTCTGCATCCAATCTGCCTGTAGTGGAAACAGGCCCTTACAGTTTCTGAGGAAATACCGGTGCACAGAATGTGCCCCAAGACTGGCCAAATATCTGATTGCCCATCCCTATGGGCCTGTTTCCACTACATGCAGATTCTGCAGAAATACTGACCCCCAATAATTGCCTATGGGCCTGTATCCATTAAATGCGATTTATCTGATGCAGAGAAACTATGGCATGTTGCTGATTTCTGCATCAGATTCTGGATGCAGAAAAACAGACTCCAATGAATGTCTATGGGTCTGTTTCCACTATCATGTTAAATGTATGGAAAACAATGCATGATGCAGAAATCTGCTAATAGCGTTTAGTGGAAACAGGCCCATAGGCATTCATTTGTAGTCAGTTTTTCTGCATCCAGAATTTGCTTGTAGTGAAAACAGACCCTGAATAGCCACATCAGAAATCTGGATGCAGAAAAACTGATACAGAACTAGTGGAAATAGGCCCTAATTCCCAATAATAACCTAGTGCTGATCGTCACCTGTCTTGTGCTTAACGTTGGCCGTATTCTTCATACTTGTTTTACACACTCATTAAAATGACCGCTTTCAGAATTTTCCTTGTTCAATTTCAGATTTGTATTGTCTTCAAAGGCTTTGTTTAGGAACTGTAGTATCTAACACTGTGATATAGTTAAAGTTAGCCAAAGACAGGAAGACTTTACTTCAACAAGTAATTAAACATAATTTCCTTTTCGTGGCTTTCAGGGTGGGTGGGCCACTGTTGTAATGGAAAGGGAAATCCTAAAATGGTTGAGACTAAGTTCGCAGTGCTCAGTTATTATTATTATTATTTATTGGATTTATATAGCACCAACATATTACGCAGCGCTGTACAATAAATAGGATTACAGACAATAACAGCGGTGACAGCACAACACAGGTAATAGACAATAGATACAACAATACAGGTAACAAGCAATAAGATACACAACACAATGCAGATAGTAATGCAATGCCAGATCATACACTGGAGTGGTAGTGGTAAAAATACAAGTTCCAAAATTCTGGGTAAAGTGCACACCGTCAAGAATGATACACAAGGGGGAGAGGGTCCTGCCAGAGGCTTACAATTCAGAGGGAGGGGTTGGAGACACAAAAGGAGTGGGTGCATCAAGAAGTTCTTGGCAGAGACGGTTAGGGCAGTGTTGAGTTGAGGTTGGCCTCCTTGA
Organism: Hyperolius riggenbachi; assembly: GCF_040937935.1. NCBI lineage: Eukaryota > Metazoa > Chordata > Amphibia > Anura > Hyperoliidae > Hyperolius > Hyperolius riggenbachi. Next base: position 121,562,630 of record NC_090646.1, on the reverse strand, counting down.
AGAAATTAGTTTTGAGTGCTTTTTTTTGAAGGTGAGGGCAAGCCTAATGGGCAGTGGAAGAGAGTTCCACAGGATGGGGGCAGCTCTAGTGAAGTCTTGTAGTCGTGCTTGGGAGTGCGAGATGCGTGGGGTGGTTAGGAGAGGAGGTTGTTGGAGGAGCGAAGTGGGCGGCCAGGTGTGTATCTGTTGACCAGGTCAGAGATGTAGGTTGGACAGGACTTGTTTGTAGATTTGTAAGCCAAACAGGATCTTGAAGCTGATTCTGAAGCGAATTGGAAGCCAGTGGAGGGATTTGCGTAAGGGAGTTGTGGAGACAGAGCGGTGGGAGGAGTAGATTAGTCTGGCTGCTGCATTCATGATGGATTGGAGGGGGGCGATGCGATTTTGAGGAAGGCCTGACAGGAGGGAGTTGCAGTAGTCCAGGCGGGAGATAAGGGCATGGACAAGGAGTTTGGCAGTGTCTGGGGTTAGGAAAGGCCGGAATTTGGAGATGTTGCGTAAATGGAAATTTCAGGCCCTAGCTACGGTTTGGATGTGGGGGGTGAAGGAGAGGGCTGAGTCCAGGGTGACACCCAGGCAGCAGGCTTGTGTGGTTGGATGAATGATTGTGCCTTTGACAGTGACTTAGTGGCACAGGGTCTAGGGTGCTGGAGGTGGTAGGAGAAGTGGCTAGGAGGCTCCTGACTTCATCCTCTGTGATAGGAGTAAAGGCGGTGAGTGGTGGGTGGGGTGGGGGAGAGGAAGAAGAAGTGGTGGAGTGGAGGCAGGAGATTTCCCGTTGAATGCTGGCTCTTTTGTCGGTAAAGTGGGTGGACAGCTCAGTGGCTGAGAGGGCGGAGGTGGTGGGAGGAGTGGTGGAGGGAGTTGAAGGTGGCGAAGAGGCGCTGAGGGTTGGAGGCTTGGGATCCGATCAGGGCAGCAAAGTACTTTTGTTTGGCATCAGTTAATGCAGAATAGAACAGCTGCAGGTTGGCCTTGTACTCCAGAAGTCGGAGTTGAGGCGGGATTTCCTCCATTTGTGTTCACAGGCGCGTGTCTGTTTTTGGATGTTGCGAGTGTGTGCATTGTGCCAGGGCTGGGGGATGGGTGGAAGACTGGGGGTGCAGCAATGTCTAGGGCTGCTGAAAGGGCCTGGTTGTATTGGGCCACAGCTTGGTTTGGGCAAGTAAGGTTGAGGAGGGTGAATCTGAGGGAGTGGAGGGGGTTAGCTATTGCAGTTGATTCTAGGTTACGCAGATCTCCCTGCCAATGACCCGAGGGTGGTGGATGGTGGGGGGAGCTTGATGGGGAGATGGAGAAAGTGAGAAGGTGATGGTCTGAGAGGGGGAAGGGTGTGATGTCCAGGTTGGGGAGGGTGGCGGATTTTGAGAAAATGAGGTCGAGAGTGTGCCAGAGTGGTGGGTTGGGGAATTGGAGTGTTGGGTGAGGCTAAGGGAACTAGTGAGGGAGAGTAGTTGAGGCTGCGGGGGATTGAGGATTGTCCATAGGAATGTTGGAGTCCCCAAGTATGATGGTGGGGAGGTCAGAGGAGAGGATGTGTGGGAGCCAAGAGGCCAGGTTGTCCAGGAATTGTGTAGTGGAGGTGGATGGGGGGCGGTAAAGGACTGCAATGACTGCTGGAAGGGGATGGTAAAGGCGGATAACGTGTCTCAAAGGAGGTAAAGTTTAAGGAAGGGGGTGGCATGAGGACACGGAAAGTGCAGTTGCATAACACATGCATTATGAGTGTGAACTGTAATGGAGACCAGTTCAGTTACAATGCAGCACTGTGAACAGGGTGTATATGTAAATATTTGGGCGCAGGGAGAAGCCAAAAAATGTCTCGCCCTCCCTCTTCAAAAGTCCAGGCAGCGTTAATTACTATTCCCCCTCCAGGCCACCATAAGACATAATTCGGCTAGCTAGCAGCTGAATTATGCTGTTTTTTTATCGTAATTTGGGCTCCGTCTCTTGACTGCGTCCAAATTACTGATCGAGCCCCGCTATAGCCCTAATTCACATACGTCACCACACAGCCTATGGTGGAGCCTGGTGCGCCCAAATTTCCTGCATCATTTTTTGCCTGACTCATGAACAGGTCCATGAAACTGTATGGGCAATGAGTTGATATGTAGAATTATTCTGCAATGCAACAGAACACTGAACTAGCCATAACTGTAAAGAGAACCTTTTCTGAAGTGCTTCACAATCTTATGTGCTTATGAAGCAAGGGCCATGGAATGGGTGGAAAAATGTGTAAATCTATTTTGCGCTACTAACCAATACATCCTTCTTGCTGTCTGTTGCCCCCACGCCACTGCATTGTGATGTTACATATGTTAGGAAAGCTCTTATTGACTGATATAATGGTGTGTTTTTTTTTTTTATCCAGTTCTAGATCTTTTTATATTTAGAACAGGGATTTCTACCAAGTTCACATTTTTTAATATTTTTTTTTTTTTTTTTATGCAGTAGTCTGGAATTTTTTTTTAGGTTTGCAAGTTTTCACTCTGTCTTCTGTATTTTCTTTCTTAAAAATTGTATTGATCATATTCCAGATGAAGAGGATTTGGATTTTGTATCTTTAAAAAAAACCAACAAACCAAAGGAAAATGGGACATCAGCGTTTTCTCCCCCTGCAAAGCCTCAGGTGGTGGCCAAGAAAAGCCAAGCGCCAGCCAATCCTAAGACCCCCGAGAGGAAGATGTGCACCTCGGAGGACTTCTTTGGCATGGGCAGCGTTAAAAGATCCAATAAGAAACTTGTGGAAACAAAGAAGGAGGAGGTAAATAGATCCAGAGCTGTGGAGTCAGCAATTTTGGGTCCTGGAGTCTAAAGAAAATGCACCAACACTCGACTCCTAATACATTTAAACTGTAATTAAAAAAGAAAAGGTTCTATTTCTCACATGCTGTAAGTCATCATAAATAACGTGTGTGTGTATATATAACGTCCCCTGAAAATCAGCCCTAGCACATCTTTTAGAGCAAAAATGTCACTGTCTTATTTTCGGGGAGAACACACACACACACACACACACACACACACACACACACACACACACACACACACACACACACACACACACACACACACACACACACACTGCCCCCCCACACACACTGCCCCCCCCCCCCCCCCACACACACACACACCACACACACACACGCACACGCACATACACACACACACACTGCCCCCCCCACACACACTGCCCCCCCCCCCCCCCCCACACACACACACAACACACACACACACACAAGAACACACACCTCCCCACAATTGCAAATCTTTTAGAGGAAAAATGTCACTGTCTTATTTTAGGGGAAACACACACACACACACACACACACACACACACACACACAACACACAAGAACACACACCTCCCCACAATTGCAAATCTTTTAGAGGAAAAATGTCACTGTCTTATTTTAGGGGAAACACACACACACACACACACACACACACACACACACACACACACACACACACACACACACCTCCCCACAATTGGGGAGAACACTGTGTATGTATATGTTTGTGTGTGTGTGTGTGTGTGTGTGTATATGTATATATGTGTGTGTTTGTAAATAGATAGTAATAGCAGTGCTTAAAGTAGACCGGAGATGTGGATGCAAAACATTTTGCACGCCTTCATCGAGCTTTCTGCAGTGGTGACGGCTTCACATGTGCAGCAGAGAGCGACTGACCAGACATTCCGGGACAGCTAGCAAACGCCTGGAGCGGCCTGGGGACATAGCGAGGAAGCTCACGGGCCTGAAGGGGGCTTGAGGAAGGTCCAGGTAAGTGTAAATGTTTTGCATCCACTCATCTCAGGTACACTTTAATCCACAAAAATGAAATAATAAATCAATTGAAAAACAAGGTACTTGTGCTGCTGCAATAAAGTAGTCACTGTGTATTTTTAAAATCTGATATACCTATCTGATTGTGACCATATTTGATGTGTACACAAGAACCTTTTATATATAAATAATAAATAACATCCCTGCTGTAAGAATAAAGCCTGAGGAGTAGTGGTGTCATTAGTAGGCACGGTCAAACAGATTCAACTAATTCTGAGTTGATGCAGGTTTATGCAAATTTTGTATGCAAATGTATGCAAGTTGAAAATAGTCATCAAATTTCACTTTTTGCAGGAGATCATTGGTCCATTTTGTATGGTGCATATGTTTCCTTAGAAAAATTGCATAATCCTGCATCAGCTCAGAATTATTTGAATCTCATTGACCTGCCCTAGTCACTACTGCGACATCCAACTGAGCAATTATGCAAACTGACATTCATATATCATTTTAATATGTATTTTAGTATCGTACATAAAAATTGCGTTTGAGCGGTTTAACACATGTATTGTCAGCTCCTGTACTATTGTTCATGATTCTCAAAATTCCTTTGCTCATGAAATCAATTAATTTGATATGTTGTAAAATTGGAGTTGGTTACTACAAATTAAGTTACACAGTAGTACGGTACTCTACATAGGCACTCCTGGCAGAGCTGCGTGAACCCACTGAGAATGTTGTGCACATTGAACACAGAGGTGTTGTCCATCACCCGTAAAACTGGTTCAGATCGTGCATGAAGAATGTGTGATTGCAGGAGAATGAGGGGATTCTTCCTCTGAGTACCTGCACATCACTCTTACATGTACCCACAGTTACATTGCCTAGTGCTGGATGGATGTTCTTTGTTCCTGTCTGCACCCTCTACATGTACACTTACATGTAGAGCTAGCTTATGGAGTCCATACATGGTACAATTTTTTTTATCCAATCTTACCATTTCTATGTAATATAATTTACCCTTCTACTACATAAAAAATGGTAAGATTGGATGAAAAAAAATTGTACCATGTAAGGGCACCATTAGACATCGATGAAATACTTTCAGGCTGCTTCCACACAGGGACGTTACAGGCGCACGTTAGTGCAGCCTGTAACGCTCCCCCAACGCACAGCAATGTAACACAAGTGGGCTGTTCACACTGCCCACGTTGCGTTACATGTAACGCTGCATGTTGTAGTGAAAGTGCAGCATGCTGTGCGTTCTAAGTTGGACTGTTTGCACATGCTCAGTGGGGGCGGAGAGGAGGCGGAGAGATGCCGCTACAGTAGCCACGCACATGGCTACTTAATATGCACTGCACTGGCGGCCGCTGATTGGCCGGCGGGACCACGTGATGCGGAGTGTCTCGCTCCGCATCATGTGGTCCCGCCGGCCAATCAGCACCACCCTGGGAGACTTTATGCGGATAGAGCCGCCTAACGCGGCTCACTCTACCGTCCTCTCCCGCACCACCATACGTTGCGTTAAGTGCACGTTATGCGACCTTAACGTGGCACCTAATGCAACGTCTTAGTGTGTAAGTAGCCTCAATCAACAAGATTGTTATATGTAAATGAGGAGTCAGTCGGTGGTCTCATAAACTAAGATCTCCTTAGCTTACACCAGCTACATAGTATTCACCTGGTATCATGACTTCACTGTCATACTTAAGTATTTTGAAATAAATACAAGTAATGAGAACATATCTTTAAAGGACAACTGAAGAGAGAGGGATATGAAGGCTGACATATTTATTTCCTTTTAGGCAATACCAGTTGCCTGGCTATCCTGCCGACCAAAAAAAAGCCTCATCTACACGGAACAATTTTCCATCAGATCATACATATTAGACGGATCCATTAAGCCTCATCTACACGGTACTAATTTTGGTCAGATCAGATCTATTAGACAGATCTTTTAGATAATTTCCAACCAGTCCAATCGGATTGCGTTAGATTTTGCAATAGATTTAGGGTACTTATCAAAGCAAAATCTATTGCAAAATTGATCTGAAACAATTTGGAATTCTACACACAATGCAATTTCTTATTAGATCTATCTAATAGATCCATCTATGTGATTGAAAATTGTACCGTGTAGATGAGGCTTTAGATCATTTCCAACCGGTCCAAATGGATTGTGTTCGATTTTGCAATAGATTTTAGGGACTTATCAAAGCAAAATCTTTCGCAAAATTGATCTGAAACAATTTGGAATTCTACACACAATGCAATTTCTTATTAGATCTATCTAATAGATCCATCTATGTGATTGAAAATTGTACCGTGTAGATGAGGCTTTATACTTTCAGCCCTAGACCCTGAACAAGCATGCAGCAGATCAGGTGTTTCTGACATTATTGTCAGATCTGAGTTGCATGGTGTTTCTGGTGTTATTCAGACTCTACTGCAGCCACATTGATCAGCAAAACTGCCAGGCAACTGGTATTGTTTAAAAGGAAAAATAAATATGGCAGCCTCCATATTCTTCTCACTATAGCTGTTTTTTGAAATCCCGAATTCCCTTTGTTTCCTAATAATATAAACATAACCTATTTACTGTATGGGCAACTAGGGTGATAGAAATGGCATTGTATATAAAGGGACTAAGAGAACAGAGTTAAATGCATGTGCTGTTTGGTACTGACTGCTTAGCCCTTTATTCATCAGCAAAATGTGAAGCATTATTCACTACTATGACCCTTACTTTTTAAAGGGACTCCGAGCAGTGCAGAAACTATGGAAAGATGCATATCATTTTAAAGCTCTCTTTCTCCTCTTTCCAATGATATATAAACCGCCACCCTACGCCTTTAGTTTTCGCTATTTTCGCAATTGAAATTGCCACGACCGCGATTTCAATCGCGAAAATAGAGAAAACTAAAAGGCGTAGGGCGATGATTTAGGTGTCGCCAGAAAGAGGAGAAAGAGAGCTTTAAAATGATATCCATCTTTCCATAGTTATATTGTATTACACAGGGCGACTTTTTCCTAAAGTCAGCAGCTCCATTCTGCAGAATGCAGCTGCTGACACTGGGGAAAGTGTCGTCCTGTCTAATACAAGTAACTATTAGTTTTCTCTATTTTTCCGATTGAAATCGCGGCCTCTACAATTTCAATCGTGAAAATAGCGAAAACTAAAAGGCGTAGGGCGACGATTTAGGTGTCGCCAGAAAGAGGAGAAAGAGAGCTTTAAAATGATATCCATCTTTCCATAGTTATATTGTATTACACAGGGCGACTTTTTCCTAAAGTCAGCAGCTCCATTCTGCAGAATGCAGCTGCTGACACTGGGGAAAGTGTCGTCCTGTCTAATACAAGTAACTATTAGTTTTCTCTATTTTTCCGATTGAAATCGCGGCCGCTACAATTTCAATCGTGAAAATAGCGAAAACTAAAAGGCGTAGGGCGGCAGTTTATATATCATTGGAAAGAGGAGAACGAGAGCTTTAAAATGATATGCATCTTTCCATAGTTTCTGCACTGCTCGGAGTCCCTTTAAGTTTTCTGTAAGAAGGAGATTGGCTTTTCTTTTTTTTAAACTTTACACATTTTTATTTTAGCCCCGTAAAAGCAGTGATGAGTCTACAATGGACGATGAATTTATTGCCCGGCAGCTGCAGCTTGCAGAGGATGAAGAGGTGAGTGAGCTCAGTATGTAGACTGCGCGTAGTGCTTCCCTGCAAAGGTCATGGAGGAAACTGCTCCACAGCACACATAGTTATGGGTTCCTGGAGGGAATTGCCTGGAGTACTAAATGCATAGAATACTGACGCTTGTAGAAAACTGACGAAATGTATTGTACATAGCTCTCAGAACTGGAAATAGTCCATTATATTGAAAGCCGATTTTCCCTTTTTTCAAAACAAGCCTGTAGTGATAAATGGGGGGAGAGAGGTAGATACTCGTGGATAGGGAAGGCTGTAGATCCTGTTGAGCTTTTCTTGTCCTGTCTCAGTGTTCTCATTCCCCCACTGTCCCCCCAGCGACGGTATACCGCCTCCAGGAATGCTCCATATTCCAACTAGATCATCCCCAGGGCCCTTGAGCCAGCTGCCAGGCCCGATCCAATCCCCCTCTCCCCTTGTCACAGGATATCATTAGGTGTCCATCATATGCCCCCTAAAAAGCATTTTTGAGCGTCCCATTATTCAACTCCTTTTCCTATACAGAGTAAATGCACAGCATCCCCGCTGTCTTGAGTCACCATAGCTGGAGGGGAGGAGGGGCAACTTAAAGGCCCCACAAGCCCTGGGGCAATTGCCCCCTTTGCTTCTATGGAAGTGCCAGCCCTCATGGGGTGACAGTGCTAGAACAAGGGGGCATGGAAAGTTCAATAGCATCCAGAGCCTTCCCTCTCCATAGGTAAGGGTCAGACTTTTTTTTCACCTCGCTTCAGTTTTACCTTAAACCTTTCCGCTGACGTGTAAGGATGCGGTTTCCCAGAATTAGAAAACAAATGTCACAGAAATAAGAGTACTATTGATTGACTTGTTCTGTAAAGAGTGCTTTCGTTTATTCTTCCAATTTCCTCTCAGGGTTCTGGCTGTTCTGTTGTTATTGAGCAACCCTAATGGGTATCATGATGCCGTTAGGAAGCACACACCTCCTGGCAATGCTCTTTGATGAGGTGTGATTTGTAACTCACAACACGTCTTAATAAAAAATAACCACGTTTGCGATGAGTGTTTCTTCAGAGAGATAACAGGATGAATCTGAGCCAAGACATTCACATCTTGATGGGACTTTGCCTTTTCAATGATAACACAACCTGCCCCCAGCTAACACATTGTGTATCAGCCGGATAAAGGCTAAATCTTTGCCAAATATTTTTTTTTTAATGTAATCTGCTTAATAGTCAAAAGCTCTGTTCTTGTTTGTCAGTTGCTCTCCTTTAGACTATGATTCTGACTGGTTGCAGCTGGCAAATAATGGATCTGTGCTGCCTGGCAATGGACTGTTTGCATGCATGAAAAAAGGGCCCAACTGGATAACGAAATCTGATAAAGATAAACATCGTCTTCAAACTTGGTTAACGATAAAATACCTCTGTAAAAACACGGGAAATAACGAAAAGATATGAACATTAAAAATCGTTACGGAATTCAACAATACAGCTTAACCTCCTTTGCGGTCTGGACAAGCTCAGCTCGTCCATTACCGCCGGAGGGTGCCGCTCAGGCCCTGCTGAGCCGATTTGTTTCAAATAAAAAGGTGCACACGCTGCCGGCACTTTGCCAGCCGCGTGTGCTACCTGATCGCTGCCGCAGCGCGGCGATACGCCACGTGCAGCGGCGAAAGAGGGCCCCCCCAGCCGCTCGAGCCCAGCGCAGCCGGAACAAACAGTTCCGGCCAGCGCTAAGGGCTGGATCGGAGGCGGCAGACGTCAGGACGTCCATGACGTCACTCCGCTCGTCGCCATGGCGACGAGGAAAGCGAAACAAGGAAGGCTGCTTATTGCGGCCTTCCTTGTTACTTCTGATCGCCGGAGGCGATCAGAAGTACGCATTAGGAGCGCCCTCTAGTGGGCTTTCATGCAGCCAACTTTGCTGCATGTAATAATGTTTTTTTTTATTAAAAAAAAAACCCTCCCGCAGCCGCCCTGGCGATCTTAATAGAACGCCAGGGAGGTTAACCTAACCCTACTCTCACACAGAACCTTCCCCTGGTGGTGCCTAAAACTAACCACTCCCCTGGTGGTGCTTAACACTAACAACCCCCCCCCCCCCCCGGTGGTGTCTAACCCTAACCACTACCCTAGTGGTGCCTAACCTTCCCCCCCCCCCCCCCTGGTGTTGCCTAAAACTAACCGCCACCCGGCTGGTGCCTAACCCTAACCACTCTCCCTGGTGGTGCCTAACCCTAACCACTCCCTCTGCAGAAACGCCCTTTTACACATGGAAAAGATATCTTTGATAACATAAAATCTGTACATACAAACGAAATATGACAAAAACTATAACGTTGCAAACTTCTAAAATAACCTACTTCAAAAACTGTAGTGTTCTTAACAATATTTATCGCTGCGCCCTTTTTGCTTTTTTTTGCCGTATTAACGATAATTGCATTAGAGTCTATGGCGGCGCCCTTTTTCGTCCACCCTCAGCTGGCGCCCGTTTTTCTTGCTACCGGCTGTTTAAAGAGAACCTGAGATGAGAGGGATATGAAGGCTGCATTATTTATTTCCTTTTAAACAATACCAGTTGCCTGGCAGTTCTTCTGATCCTGTCTCTCTAATACTTTTAGCCATAGACCCTGAACAAGCATGCAGCAGATCAGGTACTGTTACTCAGCTGACTCAGGTTTTACTGGATTAGCCATATGCTTGTTCTAGGGTTTTGACACATTACTTATACCGGAAGATCAACAGGGTTGCCAGGAAACTGGAATTGTTTACATAATAATTAACATTATTAGTTGCCATTCAGCTTATTTCTTCTGTTTTTGGTGTTCTTTGTCTCACCACAGCTGGAGCGGCAGCTACATGAAGATGAAGAGTTTGCCAGGACGTTGGCAATGATAGATGAGGATGTACCCAAGATCAAGGTATTGTTTTCAACTTTGCTATATTTCCTATACTGGTTTCATTTTCTACACCCAGTCAAAAGTTGAGAATGTTTTATTTTTTTGCTTTTTAATGGTCAAATTTCCAAAGTCAAAAACGTATTGACTATAGCAGAGAGACTTATGCATTACCCTTCCCAGAGCTGGTTGTCAACTGGCGCTGCAGTGGGCGTTACCCTAGCAACACTCACAATACTTGGGTAACAGGTATTGCACTAATTACAAAACATAGCCTACACCATCAGCAATAGTAACAGTACAATTGCTATGTGTTATCTGGAAAAAAAAGCTTCTTTGTTCTGATTATTTTCGCGTTCATCTAGTCTCTAGTTCTGATAGAACTTGGGTTAGGTTATAATGCGAGTTTATGAGGATTCCTTTACTCTGTTGGATGATGCTTCATGACCTACAGCATAGCTTTCTCTATCTAACCTGATGCTTCTGTTCACATACAGATTATCCTGTCACAGGTAAAAGCACACACCGAGAACAGAGGTTTAGCTCTAAAGATTGATGTGTACACATGTAAACTCTATAGACAGCCCAGCCCGTTTTTATGTACAGCTGCCCTAATGCTTTGCCAAAAGATCTTGTGCGCATTGTTTCTTTTCTTTATCGTGCTTCTTGGAAGTCATTCCGTTGTGCTCTGTGCTGTTGTCCCACCTCACCCCTACAAATTAACAGAACAAGCTAGTGACATGTCTTTTACAGCAATTGGCCTTAAACTGTCATCCAAGGCATCAAGTCTTAATCCTTGCGGGCAGCAGTAGTTCATTTTATGTGTGTACTTTCCTTATGTCTGCACAAGTCTCTTCCTCTGCGTGTTTTTAACGGAAACATCCTAGGAAATGTAAAAAAATAAATAAACTTACCTGGGGCTTCCTCCAGCCCCTTGCAGCCATCCTGTGCCCTCACCGCACCTCCAGTTGCTCCCGGCCCCCTCCGGTGTAGATGCCTACCTCGCCATGGCAGCATCCACTGCACCTGCGTGAGAGCCATTCGCAGTTGCGCTGACATCTGGTGTGTACTGCGCAGTAGTTCTGAGCCTGCTCAGAACACTCCAAATGACGGCAGCGTAACACCGAGCGGCTCCCGCACAGGTACAGTAGATGCCGACCTGGCGAGGTCGGCATCTACACCGGAGGGGACCGGGAGGCACCAGAGCTACAGCTACGGCGAGGGCACAGGACGGCTACAAGGGGCTGGAGGAAGCCCCAGGTAAGTTGATTTTGTTTTTCCTTTCCTCGGACATTCTCTTTAAGAACTGTGACAGGCTGCTTTGTGTGTGAGCAGAAGCAGTAAGCAAGAGTGAACAAAGAAAACTAGACTGCAGATAATTTCCCATCAGTTAAGGTGGTCATACCTGTTACAACTGAAGTTTACAATAATTGTAGTGATTGAAGGCTTCATGAAAGGGAAATCTTGTCATTACTTAGGTGATGCATGTTTGTAACATTTTAATGCATTTTTTGTGCTTGTGCTATTTGCAGCACGGCTGTGGCCTAACGTGTTTGAAGACCTACTGTAATTCCAGGTTGCTTGGCTATCTATTGTCCTGCTAGATATTACTGATTAAACACACTTACAGGAATTTAAAAAATGTATATCTGATTTTGTCTGAGTTGTCTTAAACATTTACTCACCCCGGATTACCTATGAGAACAGATGTGACCACTGACCTGTTTTCAGAGCGACCTGTATGAATATTGATGCTGCTGTTTGGAATGCTTTCCCTGTTGACCAGCTATGGAAACTGTGTAGCTATGCATAGACTTTATTGAATAGTTTGTCTTATTGATCTAGGCAGAGAAAGACAGTCCCAAGAAGTGGAGTCCGTCAGCTGCTAAAATAAGCCCCGCGAAGAATGAAAAACGCTCTTCTCCAGGTAACGGACACTTCTCAAAATGAATACATTACTGAAATAAGGGCCGCTTCACTCTAGCGTACCGCGAAGTCTCGGTCAAATGCTTTACTACAAGTGACCCTTTAACAGCTTTATGCGGTAATTAGCGTTTCCCACCTCTGCTGGGGGACACAGAGGCACAGCTGTAAAGGATCCTGGAGGCACCTTATTGCTTCCAGGGTCGCCTCAAACAGACAAAAATAGGGATTAAAACATGGCGCTTGGGGAAACAGCGGGAAACTATGGCACCCGGCGCTGTACGTTCATTTAAATGGGAGCGCTTAGATGATGAGGCTGTTGTTTTCCGACTGGCAATCGTCCATGTGAACCGGGCCTAAGCCGCCATTATCATTGCAGACACTGACAATTTTCAGCAGGATAGGACAACAAGGTTCAGCTGGTCCAGTCAGGGCCGGATTTGTACTTTCCAGTGCCCTAGGCCTGCTGTCACCAACCCCGCCGCCACTAAAAAAAATTCTGTCCAACACTCTGACTAGCGATCACTGGTTTGAATGGGCTCATTTCAGTTGTGCTGCCCTGCCCCCCATTCAACAAATAATTCCTGTAATTTGCGCTCCTGCCTGAATGTGCACAGCAGCCAATAGTGTTCTGGGCATGCATACTTGAGAAATGACGCTGATGTATGACCGGTACTTGTCAAGAATGCATAACACTATACTGGCGTTGGTTGCTGTGCACATCTGGGCAGGAGAGGGAAATTACAGGGAGCGCGAGTGGACAGAGCATGCGCTGCTTCTTTGTCCTCTCTGCGACTGGCTGCAGTCGGAGCCACAAACAGCTGGCAGGGCAGTGCAATGGAGAGAAGCCCATCCAAAACAGAGAATAGGTAAGCAGCAAACATTCTGTCAAGACCCACTTTGGATGTTCTGTTGTCATTAGAGTGGACCTGAACTCAGAACTTCCTCTCTACTCTAAAAGATGCAACAACATAACCTTTAAAGAAAAACATTTCTTTAATACAGCTGATACAAATCCTGCAATAAATCTGCAGTGTGTCTACTTCCTGCTTTCATGGAAGCAGACATATTGTTAACATCCTGTGCTTTCAAATGAGCTTAGATGTTGTGGAAGTCAGGTGACACAAGGTAGAGCTCAAATTACAACTTGTGATTATACACAGATGAGGGGGAATTAGACAGGCTCTCTAAATACATACAGGGTGCATTTCACTATGCTTCCTCTTGTCCTGTGCAAGAGTTCAGCTCCACTTTAAAGCATCTGAATGACATTTATTTATATTTTCTGAAAAATCTACGCATCTCTTTTGAATGTTTAATGTACATATGGTGGTGTGCTCTAACATATTGACAGTATACGAGAACAAAGTCTGAAGAAGGCTTATTAGCAGAAAGCTTACTCTTTAGTCTTTTAAGCCAATGATTGGTATCATCCTGATTCAAAACTTTCTGCTTTCGCTGATGTCTAAGATGGTACAATGCTCTACTGCTACAGGAAAGGAGAAGGATGCCAAACCATACACACTGGCATAGAGGTAGTAACTGCTCAGGTGACAGTTGATGAAAGGGAAGCAAACAATATTTTTTATTCCTGCAGTTCTCATAAATGGTAGGAGCTGAAGGACAAAACATGAGTCTGGAAAGAGTTAACTGAAGCAGAGAAGAGATCACTGCTAGCTAGGGGAAAAAAAAGAGAAACCATCATAAATTCGGGTTAGATAAGGTAATTAACAACTGCTGGGGTCAGTGTCACAGCTCTAAAAAAGGTGAAGAAACTAGCAGAGCTTACTGATGTTTGTGAATGCCTGCATTAAAACTCAGCGGAACTTAGTTCTATCTGCTTTGTAATGTACATCCCTGGTACTTCTCACATAACTTGTATGTCCATCATACAGAGAAATGGATCATCAGGTGACAGCACATGCTGGTTTTCATAACAAACCAGGAAATGTGAGAGAGAGAAGCAGGGATTGGGGAACTCTGGAATTCATCTATTAGTGCGGAGCAGGGTGCTGGCTGGCTGCGCTTCTGGGACCAGAAGAGATGATTTACTTTGACATATGACCTCTTCTCTCTCCAAGTGCCACCCTTCTTATATTATCTAATTTTATCCACCTAGGCCATGGCCTTTCTGGCCTTCCCAGAAATCCGGGCCTGGGTCCAGTGCTCAGTTGATCTCTATAGCGATAGTGGGTGTGTTGTCTGTAAGCAAGTAGGGGCTGCCCTTGCTGCGTTATTAGCTTGAGAAGAAAAATATACAGTATAATTTTTCTCAAATGTCTCCTAGGTAGATACAGCACTGCGCGTGGCTTTGATTTTTTTTTTTTTTTTTTTAAAGGAAAAGCTGATGTGCATACACTTTTTTTTTTTGGGGGGGGGGGGGGTTTGGGAGGCGACCTGAAAGTAGTACAGTGGAATCCCTTTATATTAAACTCTGAGCATGAAAATTAGTTTACTATAGCAGAATTGGTCAAACATTGTATATTTATTCAGGCGCAGTTTGCTGGGACCTGAGGATTGAGTTTACCATATCCAGAGGATTGCTATATCAGAGTTTACTGTAACTGGATTCTACTGTAGAGGCGGAGGATCCTCATAACATGCTAGGCAGATGGCGTTTTTTACACGCAGCTCTATATTGGCACAGTTTATATACTCTCCATGGATGTTTCTTTCAGTATGCCTTGTCAGCTGTGCTAACTGACACTTGTTGTTGTTGTTAAGCAGCGCTTTACTAACTTCCATAGTTATTAGGTCAGTGCGCCATGAGTTATTAATATTGTCATGCATGGATAGGGCTGATGCATTTTCTGCAGATCGTTGCACCAATTCAGCCACTTGCTTTATCTTGTACCGGTATGTGTTTGAGATATTGGTAGAAACCAGAGTATCTGGAGAAAACCCACACAAGCAAGTGGAGTTCCAAGCAGAGACATATCTGATGGGTGTGAAGCCCAGAACGTAAAGGGCACCTGAAATGAGTAAGATCTAGAGGCTGCCATATTTATTTCCTTTTCAACCAGACCAATTGCCTGGCAGTCCTCCTGATCCTCTGATCTAATACTTGTAGCCATGTACCCTGAACAAACATGCAGAAGATCAGGTGGTATTCAGACACTTCTGCAGCCAAATAGATCAGCAGGAGCGCCGGACAACTGGTATTGTTTAAAAGGAAATGCATATGTCAGGCTCCATATACTTCTCACTTCAGGCTCCCTTTAATAAATGCCAGGCGGCAGTGTTACCTTTCAGCCACCATGCTGCCTATTTACTTATTGTGTCCTCTGAGTAACTGTAAATTAAAGCTCAATTAGACATTATGACTGCTACATTAATGGGTGCTTGAACCTACTAAGGCACAGCTGACGCAGAAACTCCCTCACAGGAGTTGCCTTTGCTGCCCCTGTTCTATGGAGCCACCAGAGCTCAGCATGTCTCTCCACTTCCGGCTATTGAGTGACCTCACACTGCACAGCGGTCCAAAGCTACCAGCCAGCTTCTGCCGGTCTACACGCATGCGCAGAACAAACAAAATAACTTGGAGGCAGGTAGCAGTAGAGGACGCAGCGACTCAGGGATTTTATTATATAGAATGTAAAGCATAGCAGTAATAGCGACACTGCTGTTTTGAATGTTAAAACGTATTCCTGCTCAAGCCATTAACTACACTACGGTTAACAGAATGTGGTTTACTCCCTGTGCTGTTTGCACGCATCTAGTTTGACAGCATATGAAGTATTCCAGTGGAGTGGCAAGAAATGGCAGGCTTTACACAAGAGCTTTTTCCTCAAGAGGGCTGCCTCAGATCTGCAAGGTCATTGTGCGTTGTGTAATGGATACAGAAGTGAAGTGTTAACTCTTCCCTGCTTTTTTTACCTGCTTGTTATCTGACCGGCCCCAAGCAGTCTGCAACTGCAGGTAGTGCTACACCAGCACAAGCTTAGTGATGCCAGGCCTGCCAGTGGCAATAAAAGAAACCGCAGATGCCACCAGCCTAGCAGTGCCAATATAAGCACAAGTGCCAGGTGAAAATAGGGCTCAATCACTAGGCAAGCTAGTCCAGACCAGCACCTGGCAAGATGATCAGCCCAGTGAGGCCAGACCGTTCTCTAGGCAGGTACGAATTCCCACTTCTTATTAATATAATATTGTTATGGTTTCTCTTTGCATCATATGAACATTTGGAGTTAAATTTCGCCTGCGGTGACACTCTTTCATTAAGATTAAAACCTGCAACTTTAGATTAGCATCCCATATGATCGCAAATGATCAGGCTATGGAAAATTTGCTCTTTTTTTTTGTTTTGTTAATATAGATGTTCAAGTTCGGAATTTGGAAATTGGAATAACAGAATACTCTGGAACGCCACACTTCAACACCATTTTAGTATCCAACAAGCGTGGCAGGGTCAGAGGGAGTTTATTGCACGTTTCACCTGACTCCAATGCTTCCTACTTTCAAAGCTGGGAGGAAAAAGTGTTGGGTGTCATGTAAAGTGCAAGTAATGAACTCCCTCTGACTCTGTCATGCTTTCGTTTCGTTACTGAAATTGTGCTGAATTGTGGTGTTCCAGAGTATTCTGGTGTTTTCTGAATTCTATACCCCGAACACCAGCACTACAGTTTTTAAAGCGGTTCTCCATGAAAAAAGCAGCAAGTGAAGTGAATAGTGAAGTTTCCTCCCCTCTGGAAGTTTTAATGCGGGAAGGTCTGTTATGTTCATGCCCTGCCAAGTTTCTAGCTGCTGTCTTGTGTATAAAAATCAATTTATGATTTTCAGTCATTACCTCACTCTGCATTTATAGTGAATGAACAGCTGTGTGAAACTGAACTGCAGCCAGGGCCGGATTTGTACTTTTTACCGCCCAAGGCCAACTATACCGTCTGTATGGTTATCTCTGTGTGCCCCAATAAGAATTCTACTTGCTTTGCATCATTGGATGTCACAGACAATAACTATTTTAGTAATACGTGTATAGATTATTAGTTATGTTTTCCTTAAGAACTTTTATGTGATGTTTGCCATCTCATTAATGATGGAACCATTGTGTCGCCATGAGAGTTAGGGTGATGTGTACCTGCAGGATAGAGCTTTCAGGTCTTGCAGGGATGACACAAGTACAGGACAGAGAGTTCAAAGGATAAAGCGGTCTTTGTAGATAGGGATGGCTGCATAAAACAGCTTTACTGCCCCTCACTGAGCCGCCCCTAAATTTCTGGTGCCCTAGGCCATGGCCTATGTGGCCTTGCCAGAAATCCGGCCCTGACTGCAGCTTACTCTCTACCCAGGAACTAGAGGGTGTCAGCAGCATGAAACAATGTCCTCAAGGTGCCTACCACTGTGCAGACTGCCGGGTGATCATACCTAGTCTGCCCCTGACAGGCTTTGGGTTTTGCCTAGATATTTGCTATAATGTGTTGGGTAACTAAAGCTGTGTCCTGAGAGAAGTGTGTGCATAGCTCCCAACTGCCCCTCTTTTGGAGGGACAGTCCCTCTTTGGGAACCCTTTGTCCCTCATTCAGGACTGATGTACAGATATATGTCTATATGTATTTTATCTACTGAAAAATGTTTAATATACTCTAAACTTTATTCCTATCCTTTAAAGAGACACTGAAGCGGAAAAAAAATTATGATATTATGATTTGTATGTGTAGCACAGCTAAGAAATAAAACATTAAGATCAGATACATCAGTGTAATTGTTTCCAGTAGAGGAAGAGTTAAGAAACTCCAGTTATTATCTCTATGCAAAAAAGCAATTAATCTCTACGACTTTCAAAGTCGTGGAGAGGGCTGTCTTCTGATTTTTATTATCTCAACTGTAAGTGAACAGTTTTCTTTTTATCTGCCAGAGGAGAGGTCATTAGTTCACAGACTGTTCTGAAATAATCATTTTGAATGCAGAGTGTTGTGTAATCTGCACATATTAGAGAATGATGCAATGTTAGAAAACACACTATATACCTGAAAATAAAAATATGAGAATATTTTCTTTGCTGCTAATCTTCTAGTAATTATTCATAGTACACAACCAATTCATTATATCATATTTTTTTTTTCGCTTCAGTGTCACTTTAAATGGATATATTTCTTATTTTTAAATGTTAATATGAAGGAAAATGAACCAGGATAGAAAGGACCAGTGTAGTTAGTATTATAAAACCCATTTTTCTTGTGAAATCTTTATGGTATGCGTGATTAGGGGTGTGACGGGGGTGTGATTAGGTGTGTGGCTTAAAGATAGCCTGAGGTGGGCTCATACATAGTAGGCTACCTGATCCGGGGGGATGAGCAGATCAGGTAGCCGCAAAAACTGCCGCTCCTTTGGTCCGCACTGGCCCACTTTCACTTTCATGACCTCTGGGTCACAACACAGGAATGAGAGATTGATTTTCTCACCCAGCGTGCAGGGAGTCGGGGGAGCGGCAGGGGGCATGGCCAGGGAGAGAGAGCTGCCCAATTGCAGCTCTGGAAACCCTGCAGGAATGCCCCTGGCGGGCGTTTTAAACAGGGAATCCCTCTCCCCTATGTTTACCTCCGAGATAGCAACAAATAATGTCGTTAATCTCGGGGCCATAGCGTGCCGTTGGGGGGCGCAGAGAGTGGGGACATAAAGGAATGTCATGGGGCAGAGAACATGCCTCTGTATCCTATCTGGCCCTAGGGTTCTCATTAAGGGACCCTCTTTCTTATCTCAAAAAGTTGGGTGGTATTGTACTAGAGATGCATCCCCAGAGACATAATGGCAGAGACTCTTCTGTAACAAACCTTTACCTTTGCCTGTAGCGCCCTTTAACAAATTATGCCATTTCTTTACGGTGTCTGATCAGTGCCAATTTTAATCTATAATAATTACGGCTTCTACTTAGTTCAGTAACAGTAACAAGTCTGCTAGGGCATGTTTCCTCTGTTGTATATTGGAACGAGTGCAAAATAGGCCTTTCACCTTTGACACTGTATCGTGCCCCAGATTAGTATTGCTTTCTTATATGTTAACCTCTAAATGCTTTTTAGGCAAATCTGTAAACCGAACAGATGATGCTGCAGTCAAGAAAGTTAAAGAGGAGACAAAACAAACTGAACCATCATTTTCACAAAAAGAGAAATCTTCTTCTGATAGAACTTCACCGATAAAGACCAGCTCCAAGTTGGCCCTTATGAAGCAAAAGGATGAAGCCAACAAAAAACACGAGCTATCCAGCCCTGTTACTAAACCAAAAGTCATATCTCCAAAGAAAGAACAGCCTAAAGTCGTTGTTGTCTCCCCAAAGAAGGAGCCGCCTAAAGCCAAGGTTGTTATCTCTCCGAAAAAAGAGTTTACCACACCAGTGAGGCAGCCTCTGAAATCTGAGGTAAGCATATCGTTCTAGTTCATGCTGACCTTATTATATGCATCATGTTTCCCATAGGAACCCACTAGACAAAATAGACTTTATCCTGCAGTTACCAGAGTTGGGGTACTCCTGGCAGGAAGCATAATAGAACATCATTGTTCACTAAAATAGAAGTGTAATAAGTGTCCGGCTGAGTTGTAAAAATGAGGTGATATTTGGCAGTCATGTCATTATTCAGACATTGTACGCTGGTGCTGCATTTCTGCTCTGATAATTTTGGTGTCTGTCTGTTTGCGTCCCAGTGAGATTCTAACTTATTTTCTCAGCATAACCATAATTTCACTTCCTGCACCCAGACTCACATGTGCACAGTACGGAGGTGCCTGTCTTCAGAAATAGTTTGAGGACTTGAGTAGTTTCTCCATATTTTGTAAAATTAAGACTTGAGTAGTTTCTGAGGCTGCCCAATGAGTACTGGAGAGCTACTCAACCTAGCAGGTCAAACAACTTCAACCAGGGATAGCGTAGGAAGGATGGGAGGGAGTGAGGACCAGGGGTAGGCTCTGTGGTATCCAGAGCCTTCCCTTTACATAGGGAAATATCACACCTGAAATGAGTTTCCTCACTTCAGGTTCCCTTTGTTAGACAAAGCAAACCCTAAAGCCCCATCTACACGATACGATTCTTTGTACGATTCAATTACGATTCTATTTACGATCCGATTAAATCCGACATGTCCGATCAGGATTTGATTCGATTCAATTCGATTTGCTATTGCAAAACAATGGCAAATCGAATTGCATTGAATCGAATCCCAATCGGACATGTCGGATTTAATCGGATCGTAAATAGAATCGTAATTGAATCGTACAAAGAATCGTATCGTGTAGATGGGGCTTAAAGGTTCCCACACATCTAGTGATTTTGCAGTACGATCGACCATTCGATTCGATCTTGTTATCTAATAAAGAGAGAATTCAGTGTGTTTCAGAATTCCCAATCGATGAAAAGTGGCTGATATCATGTTGAAATGACCATCTTAGTCGATCGAGCAGGATGCAAGATATTGGCCGATCGCACAGGAATCGGCTACTGGTCACATGTCAGTCGATCTATTTTTTTGCGTTCAGAGCATGGAGACACAACATTGGTCAGATCGATTAGGGACGTTGCATCGCATAGGAATCGCTTGTAGTGTGTGGGTCACTAGTCGATTGACTTTCGATCAACTATACTGAAGTTCCTTCCATCGGCACTGGCTTTTTGTGAGCTGGAATAAATCCCACCTCTATTCTTAGCAGGCACATCTGCGCATTAGGACTGTATACCAAACAGGCAATATTAATGTGGTCCCATACAGGACCAAGTCACTTAGCTAAGTACTTGTGCCCAAATTCACTACTTTACTGCGGAAATGTGCACGATGACAATAGTCAAAATTGACACAACGGTCATACAGGCCAGACCATTGAGTTCACAGACTTTGCAAAGAAGGACAAGTCTAAGAAGAGGGTGAAATACACTTTTAAAATAGTGGATATTTGACGGATTTTTACTTACGTGCTGCAAAAGAAAAGAAAAATGTGTAGTTTAGTCCTGTGATTTAGATTATCGCAGCCACAAAGAAATCAGTTTGAGTGGATCTGTGCCCTCACCTGTGTTTTGTTTATTGCTGAGCACCAAAGCTTGGCTACACCTTGCCAGCTAGCATAATTGGCAGTTTGTCTAAAGCCCCATACATACGACATATGGGTATTGTTCAAAAAGAATGATTAACTATGGAAGACAGAGTTGAGAGCAACACGTTGTTAGTGATGGAGTACATACACACCACTTTGTAAATTACCGATGAGTCTTCAGATAATTTAAGCATGCAGCCCTAAACACGATGTGCTACTGAAACATGAGGGAGTTAGCATGCCAAAATCCAGAAAGTTTAATACAGATACATTGATAACTAGCCATACGTTGTATACTTCTTACAGACATCTCGCTACCAACTTATAAAGTCCTTGTGATCATGGTTTCCAGTTTATAGTTGAGGATTATAAAAGGATTTAACTGTAATATTTATATTTATACACAGACCAGTCCTGAAGACTCGGAGAAGAAAAGGGGTAACTATATGGCATACAGAAATTATCTTAATCGAGAAGGTCCTAAAGCTCTGGGATCCAAGGCGATCCCCCAGGTACACGTTATTTTACCTTTTTACTGTCATACTAACATGCACATTAACAAGCGTATAGACATTCCTGTTTATTATGTTGTAACTTGAAATATTATTAAAAAAAGGATGAATGCAACCCTGTAAAGACAATAGCAGATCTAGACAGTATTGATATACGGGAGGGTAGATGTCCCCCGCTGAGGGTGGTCAATGGAAATTCACACCTAATCATTTACACGTATACTAGATGTTCCAGTTCAGTTACAGTATGAATATTTAATAAGTCACTTTGTGTGAACAGTAGCCGCTCAACGCATTCCTAATGGATGACCAATGCCTGATTGTTGTATTTTCCTGGTTTTGCGGTAGGGTGCCGAGAACTGCTTGGAGGGCATGGCATTTGTCATTACCGGGGTCTTAGAGTCTATCGAGCGAGATGAGGCCAAGTCCTTAGTAGAACGCTATGGTGGAAAAGTAACCGGAAACGTCAGCAAAAAGACCAATTACCTCATCATGGGCCGGGATGCTGGTGAATCCAAACGTGAGAAGGTATAGTGTTCTTAGTCTAAATAATTAATCAGGGATATACCAAAGACACGGAAGATCAAAAATTGAAATATTACTTTTTCTTTTTTATTTGCAAAAAGGTGCAGAAATATGTACACACATTCTCTAATCACGTAAAAAGTGCATATAATTGATTGAAAAAAAGGCAAAAGGACATGCGTAAACTCCGCAACAACGCGGAAAGTATCTATTAACATGCGTCTGACCTAATCCTGACAGGAATCCGTAACCTCTATACCCAATACGGAAGGCTATATAGGGATACTAAAGGGACATAAATAATAACGTCCGCATCTAACGCGGAAATAGAATGCACATAGTAACTGCCAATAATGTTATGAAAGATTATGAAAGATATCAGGTAAGAAAGTAGAACACCCATCTCCAGTACTTTTTACCAGAAGGTGATAGAGAAACTTTCACACCAAATAGCTTGAAAAGCTGGAAAAAAGCTAGAAAAAAGCTAGAAAAAAAGCTAGGAAAAAGCTGGAAAAAAGCAGAAAGATAACAATATCATAATTACATATTCAAGATGGCAAAAACAATCATGGGGAATACAAACAAAATTAGATTACAGCAAAGATAAAAAAGGGGAATTATGGAAGATATTCGAGGTTCATACCATGGGGGCCAACGTGTTCAAAAATTTTATCCAGAAGGCTTCTCTCTTCAAGAGATACGCCTGTCCATCACCGCCACGTCTGGATCTTTCAACAACCTCCAGGATCAAAAATCGAAGTTGACCTGCAGAGTGTTTAGACTCCCAGAAATGTTGGGCAACTGGGGACACAAGGGCAGATTGAGCTCCACTACGTTCAAAGGCAACCTTGATAGTTGATCGATGTTTACTAATACGTTCTTTGACAGGACGAGTGGTTTCACCCACATAGAATTTACCACAAGGGCTTTTTAACCCATAAACCACAAATCTTGAATCACATGTTGCATAGTGGCGTAGCTTAATAGGTGTCCCCCTCATAGGATGATTAAATTCCTTGCCTTTAATGACAAGTTGACAATTTAACACAATGGAGGCAAGGAAAGGTGCCTACCCGCAATGGAGTCAACCTACCCTGTGATTTAACTACTGATGGTCCCACATCTGCTTTAACTATATCTCTAATCGATCTAGCTTTCTTATAAGCCATCATCGGTGGTTGTCTAAAAGCTGGAATATCTTTACTCAAAGATGACAGAACATACCAATGTTTCTTTACCAAATTGGCAATTTGATTGGACAATGTATTAAAAGATGTGGCCAGAACGATCCTGTCTCCATTTTTAGGGTGACCTGCTCTAGGGGACAAAAGGGAGCTACGGCTCATACCTGCCACCTCATTCCTCAAACGATACACCAAATTAGGGGGATATCCTCTGTAGATAAATTTTCTGGACATAGTTTCCAAACGACAATGTGACGTATTAGAATCACTTACAATCCGTTTCACTCGCATAAGCTGGGACTTAGGAAGCGATTCACGGAGTCTCTTGGGATGGAAACTACGGAAATCCAATAATGTATTGCGATCCGTAGGCTTGCTGTATAGATCACAGCTCAAGAGCCGTCCTATCATAGAAACATTAACATCTAAAAATGGAATAGCTCCATTGCTTATATTTGCTGTAAATTTGAGGAAAGAGGAAGCCTGTTGTAACTCAAGAAAAAAAAACATTTAAAAGACTCACGAGACCCCGTCCAAATAATGAAGATATCATCGATATAATGTCGCCACGTCAAAATAAAATGGCGGAATAATTCATGTTTATAAATCCAGTTTTTTTCGAGATCTTCAACGAACACATTGGCATATACGGGAGCTACATTACTCCCCATGGCAGAACCTCGTAACTGTAAATAGAAATCATCCTGAAATAAAAAGAAATTCTTTTTAAGAACCATGTCCAACAAAGTCAAGACAAAAGTCATTTGTGCATTATTGACCTCAAGATCTTCCAACAATACATTCTTAATAGCCTGTATACCTTCATGGTGGGGAATACATGTATATAAAGACTCAATGTCTAGAGTTACGAGAAGACAATTTTCATGAGGAAGTATAATATCTTTAATGGTGTTAATAAAGTCAGAAGTGTCCCGCAGGTAAGAGGTCTGATTAATCATGTATCTGCGTAACACTCTATCCAAGAAAATTGCCGCTCTACTGAAGACAGTCTGTACCTGCCACAATGGGTCTCCCTGGTGGATGAAGGGGATCCTTATGTAATTTGGGCAAGCAATATATGACTGGAGTCACTGGTTGGTTATTGTACAAATAATCAAATAACTTCTGGTCAATAACTCCGTTGGACAAGGCCTCCTCGAGTACCAATCTCAGATCGGCCAAATAGGACATAGTCGAATCACAATCAAGTTTGCAGTAAACATTAGGGTCTTCTAATTTCATTAACATAATCAACTTTATTCATGACCACAACAGCACCCCCTTTGTCAGCACTCTTAATAACAATAGATGGATTGTCCTTAAAGAGACTCTAACAACAAAAACCTCCCCTGGGGGGTACTCACCTCGGGTGGGGGAAGCCTCCGGATCCTAATGAGGCTTCCCACGCCGTCCTCTGTCCCACGGGGGTCTCGCCGCAGCCCTCCGAACAGCCGGCGACTGTGCCGACTGTCAGTTCAATATTTACCTTTGCTGGCTCCAGCGGGGGCGCTGTGGCGACTTTCGTCACGGAAATAGACGGAAATACCCGATCTCCGTCGGGTCCGCTCTACTGTGCAGGCGCCGGAAACTTGCGCCCGCGCAGTAGAGCAGACCCGACGGCGGTCGGGTATTTCCGCCTACTTCGGCGCCGAGAGGCATCAGAGCGCCTGCGCAGGAGCCAGGAAGGTAAATATTGCGTCACCGCTGCACGGAGGGCTACAGCGAGACCCCCGAGGGACGCAGGACGGCGTGGGAAGCCTCATTAGGATCCTGAGGCTTCCCCCACCCGAGGTGAGTACCCCCCAGGGGCCGTTTTGTCGTTACAGTTCCTCTTTAAGATTGGTCAGGGCATTCTTTTCTTCCTTTGTAATATTATGATGAATAAATGGTAACTTTCCTCTTTTAAATGAAACTTCCAAGGACTCAAGATCACGTTTCACTAACTTAATGAAGGATTCAATATGGACATTATCAACAGGAGGTTTGTGGGAGGAAGGTAATTTTAGATCCAAATCAGAACATGTGTATAATGTACGATGTCTGTCTCTTATGGTAGTAACAGACTGTTTAGATTTAGACCAATAAGCCTTCCATCGTAAATTATTAAAGAAATGGGCAAATTCGGAATCCAATCTAAAAAAAATCTGGTGTGGAAGTTGGACTAAATGACAGACCCTTTGAAAGAACAGATAACTCACAATTAGATAACACATAATCAGATATATTTACCACAGGTGAGATACCTTCTAATTGCGATCCCGCATGTAATAGTTGCTCCTGACTGGTTGACGATCATTTTTTTTTGTATATTTTGCTTCTCCCAAATACACTAACTACTGGTATAGTGTATAGTGAGCCAAGTCATGATCTCCATGCACAATGTAGAAGTAGGTCTTTCTTGGCTTTAGCCGTTTCGCAGTTCACCCAATGTGGCCACAAATACTACAGTTCTTCTAAAGGTGCCCATTAACAATACAATTTTTTCACCAAATGCGATCTTTCGATGCAATTTTAATAATCACATTGCATAGGCAATTCGACAATTATGAAGGCAATCGATAAGGAACGATTCTTTGGTTGATGGCCAATTAGGATAAAATTGATCCACAAGCTGGATTTTATGATTGAATTAGAAGAAAGAATCATTCAGTAAATGTGAACAATCAATAATTACCTTCAGATTATTTTCGATTGTAAAAATTGCATCGAAAGATCACATTTAGTGAAAAAATTGTACCGTTAATGGGCACCTTTAGAAAATTCTTTGGCCAGTCTTACAAACCTCTATACCGAGTAAGACTGGCCACAGATGTATAAGGACATCGTAGGGCCCTCAGGTCATTCTGCATAACAAGACGTCCACAAACAGCAAGAGCTCATGCTTCTGTCTATACCATGGAGAGGAAAGTGCTGAACAAAGTTAAGGGACTCAGTCCCTCTGGGGACAGTGCAGGGCCTACACTGTTCAGATATATTGCTAGCCTCTAGGGTAGTGACTCATTCTGTTGCTATGGGAGGAAGTAGGAGGACTGAAGCAACAGCATAGAGCGGGCAGGGTGGTTTTGGAGAACAGTGCTCTCAGCCGAATCAAGCTGGGCAGAACGATGGACAACACATCAAGGGTTAATGGAGCTGCAGTACACACGATACATTTTTGGCAGAGGGGGTCCTTATCGGCTGCCTCAAACAGGCTTTATTGCAAAAAGTTATCAGAATACAGCACCAACATTTAGATAAATTTATCTATAGAAAGTTACAGTGGCATGTTACAGAGTATGGGGTAATAATTATAGTTATATATTCAGTACGAACACACTGTTCCACTAGCTGTAGAACAGGGGTCTCAAACTCAATTTACCTGGGGACCGCAGGAGGCAAAGTCAGGATGAGGCTGGGCCGCATAAGGGATTTCACAAAAAAAGTAAATCCGCAGCTCCGGCAAAACACCCCCCCCCCCCTTTGCATTGATTCTTATTTCAAAATCAAATTCGCACTGAAGCGAACTATTTTGCCTAATTTACCTTATAGTTTGCTTCAGTGCTCCCATTACAAGTAATCTGCCGTGTCCCCGCCGCAAAACGAGGGCTGCAGAGCCCCCAAATCGCCCGGGGGGCAATGCACCGGCATTTCCTGGAAGGGGCAGAGCTTTCAGCTTCAGCTCTGCCCCTCCTTACGTCAATCGCGGCGCATCGCCGCCTCTCCCCGCCCCTCTCTGTGAAGGAAGAGTGAGAGGGGTGGGCATAGGCGGCGATGCACCGCGGTTGACGTCAGGAGGGGCAGAGCTGAAGCTGAAAGCTTTGCCCTTCCAGGAAATGCCGGCGGATTGCCCCCCCCCCCCCCGGGCGATTTGGGGGCTCTGCAGCCCTTGTTTAGCAGCAGGGATGCGGCGGATTACTTGGGAGCACTGAAGCGAACTATAAGGAAGCTTTTGCCGGCGAGGGCCACAAAATATTGTATCGAGGGCCGCAAATGGCCCGCGGGCCGCGAGTTTGTGACCCCTGCTGTAGAACAATTCCATAGGCGGGCCTGGTGCTTCATAACAACAGTAACCATTTTACAATAAAGAGCAATGACAAGGTTTTAGCAATGGAAACACTCCTGAACATATGTTACAAAGACCTGAGGGGTCAAAACAAGCATCAAAACACAATTTGATAGATCCGACAAGGATATTCTTACGTACTGTATATGAAATTGCATACACGTTGCTATCGCTCTTTCCATTGATTCCACAAATGGAACCTTTTAGAAGCGCCTCTTTGAACAAATATAAGCTCTCTATAGGGCATGCTTTTGTCTGGTCATTGCATCCAGCTGCTGAGAGGATGGCGCTAATAATCTGCCTACCACCTCCTGTCTCACAGTAATAAGGGTTTCCGTGTACCCGACGCGACGTGACATGATGAGATAAACATGTGTATGTACAGTACTAAGCATATTAATAACCAGGCTGTTTTACTTATTTTATTTTGCTGCCTGGAAGAGTTTATTTTTAACAATGGAAGTGACAGCTTCTGTCTCGTCGGTACCCTGTCCGGAATATAGTAATAATCACTGATAAGCAAAGTACAGCCATAAAAGTTTTCCTGACAGAATACATTCTTTTACATATATCTGAGAGCAGAGGGAGAGAGAAAAGGGTCAATATGGTTCATGTATGTTCCTTTAGGGACACTTAATAGACTGCAACTGAGCAGAGACAACAAAACATTGTCTACTTTCTAAATGTTTAAATATAAAATAAGATTCTGGGATGTCTAAAAAAGTCATTTTTAGGAGTAGGAGGATAAATACAATTGTTTATCTCATCTGTTTGTTTTCACCTTGGGTTCACTTTAAGAGGAACACATATGTTAACAGTGTAATATACCAAGTGGACACAGAATCTGGTCTTTGGGGATAGGACAGCCCATTTTTATACAGAAATGTTGTAATCTTTTCCCAGTGGTAGCGTAGCATTGTGGTTTTATTGGGCATCTATTATTTAGACCTCAACATGCAGCCCTACTAGTTAAAAAAAAATAAAATAAATAAAATGTATAAAAAAATTTCAAAATCATAAAATAACATGAAAAAGTCTTGTATTTAGGCAGAGAGCATGGGGACAAAGGTTATTAATGAAGATGGCCTTTTTGACTTACTTCGCACCTTACCTGGGAAGAAATCAAAGTATGTGATTGCAGCTGAAGCTGAGGTAAGTGTGACGCTTCTTATTCTATAGGCAGGTTCTCCACTTTCTTTGGAATTACAAATACTTGTGAGCTTATTTGACAGTAAATATAAGGGGAGTACAGAGGCTCTGTGACAGGATCAGGGTAATTTTTGCTGGCTTTGTTGCACAACTTTTCTGATAACGTTCATTGAAGGAGAAAGAAACGCACTTGTAGTTTTTTTTTTTTTTTCCCAAACAAAAAGGGAACCACTCTCTCCATCAGTAAATATCAGCTATCGTCTCACCCTCTGTGAGCTTTAAAGAGACTCCGTAACAAAAATTTCATCCGGTTTTCTTCCATCCTACAAGTTCCAAAAGCTATTCTAATGTGTCCTGGCTTACTGCAGCACGTTCTACTATCACCATCTCTGTAATAAATCAATGTATCTTTCCCTTGTCAGACTTGTCAGCCTGTGTCTGGAAGGCTGCCAAGTTCTTCAGTGTTGTGGTTCTGTGATGCATCTCCCCCTCCAGGCCCCTCTCTGCACACTGCCTGTGTATTATTTAGATTAGTGCAGCTTCTCTCTGCTCTATTATATTTTACAAGCTGGATAAATCCTCCTCTGAGCTGGCTGGGCTTTCACATACTGAAGAATTACATACAGGCAGAGCTGTCTGCACTCTGCAGGAAGAAACAGCCTGACACTTCAGTGGAAGATAGCTGCAGAGGGAAAGAAACACACAAATGATCTCTTGAGATTAAAAAGGAAGGCTGCATACAGCCTGCTTGTGTATGGATGTATTTTCTATGTGTGGACATACTGTACATCAACCTACTTCCTGTTTTGGTGGCCATTTTGTTTGTTTACAAACAAACTTTCTAAAACTGTTTTTAACCACTTTTAATGCGGCGAGGAGCGGCGAAATTGTGACAGAGGGTAATAGGAGATGTCCTCTAACGCACTGGTATGTTTACTTTTGTGCGATTTTATCAATACAGATTCTCTTTAAACAGCCCTTTGTTCACTTGGCCATGAAGAGGGAGCATCCTTTCTATTACAGCTGAAACCGTGCCAACTAACTGACAGCCTGCTGTGTATTCAAAGCTAGGAAAGGGGTTATTGAGGAGGAAATGCAGATATGGGCACAAACTGGTACAGCAATTGTCATTTTCCTTTTTTTTTGTGCAGCGAGGACATACAGTATTTTTTTCCCCAGATTAAAATGCACTTGCAATTACTTTTCTCCTATGTTGCTCTCACTTAAAGTAGGTAATAAAAATCTGACACGTCTGACATGTTTTGTACTGATCGATCTCTTCATGTGGGGGAGTCTCAGTATTTCCATTATTCTTTACAAAAGCACTCCCTGGAAAGGGCTTATATAAAGATGCCAGCCAGCCTCCTTACTTGCTGTACACTATTTTTGACAGCTAGACTGAGCAACTGCCATTTAGTGCTTTTGAAGAAGAAAGCTCTGAGATTCCCCCATGAGACGATGGTCTGCTCCAAAATGTCAGATTTGTACAACTTCTGTAAGTGATGGCAACATAGGAAAAAACATTGTGCATTTTACTCTAGGACAAATGTGTGCTTTATATATATGCATACATATGTATTTTAAATTGTACCGGTTTTCACAGTAATGGTCCTTAAAAGAGAACCTGAACTGAAAATAAAAAGTCAAAATAACCATACACAGGCCATACTTACCTCCCGTGTATCTGGTCATCAATCTTTCTCCTCTCCTGCGTCCCATTTGTCCACTGTGATTGATGGATTTCTCTGTCCTCCATTTTGAAAATGGCCATTACCCCATAACAGATTCCTGGTCAGCACACTGTTAAACTGTAATATCATCCACTTGAGCCATAGGGAAACATGGACATTACCTTGCACATTCAGTTGTAACTGACAGCTGCTGATATATAACTGAAAGCAACTGGTATATTTCAGTTCTGACAAAATCTTGTCAGAACTGGAAGGGATCACTGTAAGAAGAAAATGGTGAGCTTCTGAGAGGAACTGATGGCAAGGTACTTATTTATGTAATATTCATTTGCAGCTACATCATGTGTTTATTTTAAATACTTTTACTCAGTTCAGGTTCCCTTTAAGTTCAGTGTAATCCTTCATGTAGTCACATGTCTGAAAAGGTGCTGTGGCTGTACACAGGAACCACTTGAAATATCCCATATAAAACAAAAGACTTGCGCTCTGCCAGCCTGGTTAGGAGGCTTATCCTGGGATGGTGGGAGTACCACTATCCATCACTCTATACTTGAATATGTAGTAATGAATGTAACTCCTTCTCTCACTGGGATGTGCGGGCAGTGAGCCCTTATTCCTGATGATCAACCATGTGACTGTGGGCTGCTTAGTCAGTCATTGTATGTACTACCCACCTATAACTGCTGCTGCCCAGGCAAGCTTTCCTGTCTGTCCCTGGGATGGAGAAGTGTCGGCTTATTTTGTTACTGCTGCATATCTACATACAAAGCACTTTTTAACAGCGAGTCTGTACAAGGTAAGGAGGGTAAGTGCAGTGAGACCCCCATTGCCATGGCTTCAGGAATAGAACCTTGGGTAGTAGTACCTCCAGCACTGTTGATTGAGCTCTTCTATATTATTCCTTTTGCCCCCAGACAGTTCTTTTATTATACGTGGTATTTGTATAAGGCAACTGCAACACACCTCCCACAACCTCTGATCAACAGGATCTAGTAACTTGACCATCCCCAGAGCCCAACTAAAAACCTTTGGAGCCAGAGCATGCTGTTATGCTACCCCTACTCTTTGGAACATTTTACCACACCGAATCAAGACCGCTCCAACCCTGGAGGCATTTCACTCAAAACTGAAAAGCCACCTGTTTAGTCTGGCATTTATGATCACATACATTTTCCCTTGTAACACATCACTATGTACTGATCTGAGACAAGCATATACACTTTGGGTCCTACAGGAGAAAAGTTCTTAACAATGTGTTGTTGTTGTAAAGCAAAAAACCCTAAATGGTAGCATGAGTCGGCCCTTTTGTTGCACCAATATCACAAGGCTGTGTTTTTCTTTCTGCTCAGGCAAAGACACAGGCAAAAGCTGTGAAGACCCCAGAAAAAAAAGTGGGAGAGGCAAAAAAGCCAAGTCCTTTTAAGAGCAAGTTTACCCCAGAGAAGAGGGAATCACCACGGACTAAGAAACAAGCCACTGAGGCTAAGGTGTCTGACTGGGGGAAAGTGAGCGTTAAAGACGAGGAGAAGCCGACAGTTGCCAGATCTCTGGACCTCCCAGCAACCAGTGGCAAAACGGAGAGTCTGCTCTGGGTGGATAAATATAAACCCACGTCATTAAAAAGCATCATAGGGCAGCAGGGAGAGCAGAGCTGCGCCAACAAGCTCATTAGATGGCTGAGGGGCTGGCACAAGAACCACTCTACAGATGACAAGAAATCTGCGGGTTAGTATGTGTTCTGAGGACATTATAAATGTGGAGGCTCACCCCCTTGTTATGCAACCAAAAACACGTAGGTATACAAGCAAGCAAGCTGTTTTCTCTCTAGCTAACACTTGTACAGTAATGCTGCACTCTGTGTACACAAGTCACGGGCCCAATTGTTTATTAAGATTTAACATTTATTGAACAGTGTCAAACTAAGTGGCGTAACTATAGCGATCATGGGGGACCAGCTCCTCCACCTTCTGCAGAGTAGTGCAGTGGAGCAGCTTAATATTTACCGGCCCGGTGCTGCTTTGGCAGAAAAGAATCAGTTAAATGTGACCCAAGACAAGATGCTAGCCTTCATTTCCTCAGTCTTTTTGGTAAGCTGAGATGGTGGAGGGGAGTTACCAGGCACATGGGGGGGGGGGGGGGGGTTGCATTCCAAGAGGGGGTCCCATGCTAATTTACTTGGGTGTCCCATGGGTTGTTGCTGCACCCCACCTCAAACTGACACACATTGTCACCGGTGTTTTCCTCTGGATGGGAAGGCAGTGTGCTGTCGTTTTTACTTCTTACAATGATGCGCATTTGAAGCTTTGGAGGGCCAAATAAAATGGCAAGAAGGGCCACTTCAGACCGGCGGCCTTGTGTTTGAAACCTGAGATGTAGGTTTAAGTGGCTTATAATGGAGGCCTGATCAATAATTCGATATACTTGCATTACTCTCTCTCCTCATTTTAACAGTGGAATTCTTTTTCAGCAAGACCTTACAAATTTGGAGCCAAGGATGATGGATCTTCATGTAAAGCAGCTCTTTTATCTGGGCCACCGGGAGTCGGCAAAACCACAACGGCTGTGCTTGTGTGTGAGGTATGCAAAACAAAAAGGAGGCGACAACCGAGAGCTTAATATAGTGTAGTATATTACTATACCAGAGGGTCTAGGAAATGTCAAATGAGTAAACTCACAAGTCAGGGCTACCTCCAAGGCAACCACTGTAATGGCAGGTGGGGAGAATAAACCTGACCCCACGGTTGGCATCGCCAACCAAACAAATATAGCAACCTCCAGCCTTTAAAGGACAGCTGAGAAGAATATGGAGGCTGCCATATTTATTTCATCTTAAACAATACCAGTTGCCTGGCAGCCCTGCTTGAAACACCTGATCTGCATATTCTCTTTAGGGTGTTTGGCTAAAAGTATTAGCAGCAGAGGATCAGCAGGGCTGCCAGGAAATTGGTCTTGTTTAAAAGAAATAAATATGGCTGCCTTCATATCCTTCTCACTTCAGTTGTTCTTTTTGGGTTTGTATCCATCCTTGGGATAATCTGACAAGTTCTATGAAGATGTCGGTGCTATATAAATACATAAGTGTTTTTCTAACAACATTGACTTTTTTTGTGCACATTAGGAACTTGGCTTCAGCTATGTGGAACTAAATGCGAGTGACACCCGCAGCAAAAACAGCATGAAGGAAGTGGTTGCAGAGTCCCTAAATAACACCAGCATCAAAGGATTTTATACAGGTTAGTATACATGTGCCACTAATCAGGGTGGTGGAAAAACAAAAACTAGAAATATGTTTGCCTCGACTTTTGCAGCTGTGTTGTAATAATGTAACACGGGCTTTTACAAGGTGCTAAGTGCAATATTCATTTTTTTTAATTACTTAGTTTTCTGTTCATTCTGTTTTCACAGTAGAAAACCAAAATCGCAAAGCCTAAATTAGACCGCATTCTCCAAGGCTTGCATGTGATGTCTATA
The DNA here is from genome assembly GCF_040937935.1 of Hyperolius riggenbachi. NCBI lineage: Eukaryota > Metazoa > Chordata > Amphibia > Anura > Hyperoliidae > Hyperolius > Hyperolius riggenbachi. The sequence goes on along the minus strand of NC_090646.1, from coordinate 121,528,766 downwards.
GAAGTGATTTAGAATATTTTGTACTCCCCATACTGCACTGGGAAACAGGGCCGGTATAAGTGGTTCCCAGAGGCAAAGATAACCTTCAGACTTTCCACAGCAAAGCCCCCCCCCCCCCCCCCCCAGGGCCCCTGAGCCAGCAGCTGCCCCCATGTCCCCCAAGCTGGTCTCCCCCCTGTGCAATGTAATAATTCACCTCTTCCAGTGTATTGCTCCGTCCCATGCTCAGTCTTCTGCCCTGCTGCCTGCCATGCGGTGCATGTTATGTGTAAATACCCTGCGGCAGGTCCCGGAGAAGAGGCAGGCAGCGGGGATGATGATGATGGAGCATGGATGAAGCAGTGTGCCGGGACTGGTAAGTTATTACAGTGCAGTTACACATCATGCAAGGCCTCTTGGGTGGGCTTAATGCCAGCGTTGGTCCTGCTGGGACAGTGAAAGTCAGTTTAGTACTGTGTAATAGTCCTCATTTTGGATACATTGCAAAATCATATTCTAGACAATCCAAGCACCCAAGGACACCATCTAATATACGGGGTGCAATGCTATCCCCATTTGTATTGATGCAATTCTGATTTGATTTCTCTTGTTGTTGAAACTGCTGTCTTGCCAAAAACGTCAGAGGTGGCCTTGAATCAGCGTTGCGATGGATTATGTAATACTGCTCTTTCTTCTGTATGTGAGTGTAACTCCGTTATTTCTGTGTATTAGGAACAAGCAAATCTGTCAGCAACAAGCATGTGCTGATCATGGATGAAGTGGACGGTATGGCAGGAAATGAGGACAGAGGGGGTATGCAGGCAAGTATGTCAGGTTCATAGTGATGCTTACAACAATGAAAAGGAGCTCAGCTAATTGAGAAGATCCATCTTCTGGTCGGCGGTTATGCGTGACGTTACATGATGAGACTTCAAGCGATCACGGTACTTACGCGGGAGTCGACGTGGATCTTTAAGATCCGATCTGCTGTGGTGGTCATTATCGCTGCACGATGCTAAGAAGCATTCACGTGATTGTGCGCCTGTAACCACGTCACGCTGTACACTTATCACTGCATCTCAATAAGTTACCTTATTTTTCGGACCATTTTTCTCCCCCAAAAGTGTGGGGTTAAAGTCTGTGTGTCTTATGGTCTGAATGTGTCTGTGATGCCACTGTCCCTGGGCTCGCCTCTCCTGTCTCTTATGTACCCCTGAGTTTTTTTTCTATGCCCCCGTCCATTGACGACCTTCCCCCTGCATCTATGTGCCTGTTTATTCCTGTCTCTCCCCCCCACCCCCGTTCTGTGTCCCCATGCGGTGTACTGATACTCACTAATCAGCTGAAAATGAAGAGGAGTCCCACAACAAGCTGCAGATTCAGGCATTTGAAGAAACGGGGGGGGGCAGTTGAAACAGGAGGGTCAGAGGAAACACGAGAGAGGGAGGGGGAGGAGAGCAGAGGAGGACAAAGGACACAGTGAGACAGAAAAGACACTGGAACAGAGGAGACACAGGAGGACAGACAAGGAGACAGGATGACATGGGGCAAAGGAGGACACAGTGGGAACAGAGGAGACACTGGAGGGCCAGAAGGACATAGGAGGTATAAGGGGGAGGGATTAAGGGGAGAAGATCCATGAGACACCCCTGCAATATAGACGCACCAGGCTTAGCATATATTTCAAACCCCCCCAGGATTTGTCCTCTTACACCTAGGTGCGTCTTATGATCCGAAAAATATGGTAATTAGTAAAAAAAAAAAATGTCCTCCTTTTTTCACCAATTAACCTTCCTGGATGTAAAACTTATGCCCAGGAGGCCATGTGCGCTCCCGCGGCCGATCGTGCCCGCGGCTCGTTAGCCAGGCAATCAGTGAATCGGGCTATGGTGCCCGATCACTGATTCCTCTCCCGACAGCTTCTCTCAGAAGTTTCGCTTTTTCTGGCTCTAGCTTCCCCATGCGTCTCTCTAAGCGTACATGTTACGCTTAGTGACGCCGCGTAAACAAACTCATGGCTGCCATCTTGTGGCCAAAAAGTAAAACTACACCTAAATTTAAAAAAATAATAAATTACACATATATTTACATTTAAAAATTACAATTTACATCCCACCCTCTCAAAAATACCCACATACAATGGTTAATAAAAAAAAAAAAAAAAAAAAAAATATTAAAATTTAAAAAAAAAAACCCGTAAATATTTACCTAAGGGTCTAAACTTTTTAAATATCAATGTAAAGATGAAATATTTATATATTTTTTAAATTATAAGCTTGTAAATAGTGATGGATGCAAAACGGAAAAAATGCACTTTTATTTCCAAATATTGTCGCCATACATTGCGATAGGGACATGATTTAAATGGTGAAATAACCGTGACAAATGGGTAAATACAATACATCGGTTTTAATTATGGAGGCATGTATTATTTTAAAACTATAATGGCCGAAAACTGAGAAATAATGAATTTTTTCCGTTTTTTTCTTAATTTTCCTGTTAAAATGCATTTACAGTAAAGTGGCTCTTAGCAAAATGTACCCCCCCAAAGAAAGCGTAATTGGTGGTGGAAAAAACAAGATATAGATCAGTTCATTGTGATAAGTAGTGATAAAGTTATAGGCTAATTAATAGGAGGTGAACATTGCTCGGATGCATAAAGTGAAAACGACTGAATGCGAAGTGGTTAAAGATCAAAATGTCGGTCACCTTAAATGATGGCCACATTTTTAATCACTCGTTTCAGTAGGATTCCACAATAATCCAGCTTTTTTCCTCAAGCGGTAGCCATACTTAATGCTGAACCACGCTAGAGCTGCTAGGACTTGAAAGTAATCCGCACAGAACTGAAAATGAACAATTCTCACCTTGCTTACTTCCTCTATACTCATACTGTCCTTGACTTGTAATATACGTACTGTCTGTCCTTGCATCTTTTTTATTTTTTGTTTTTGTTTGCGTTTGTTAAGCAACTGCCAAGACAAATTTCTTGTATTTGCAAACTTGCTTGGCGAAATAAATTGATTCTGATTCTAATATCCACAGCTGCAATATTTGTACAGCAGCTTTCATTTGCTTGCCATTTTGTACAGGACAACTTTCTCCACATTGAAAATGGAAAATGCCATAGGCTGCAACTGAGAATGGTGTGCTGCGGCGTAGGAGCTGTTACAGGGAAAAAAAAAACGCATCGCCATAGGCGCCTATTGTAAAAGCTACGATTTGCATTGAAGGAATTTTGGGGGTGCCCAGCAGCACCTGCTATCAGGCACCTTCCGGCGCTGAAATTTACCTTCCTGGCCTTGTATAACTGCTTTGCTGCAGGGGGGGTAGGCTTAGGCGTACCTGGGGGAGGTTATGTTAAAGAGGAACTCCAACCAAGAATTGAACTTTATCCCAATCAGTAGCTGATACCCCCTTTTACATGAGAAATCTATTCCTTTTCACAAACAGACAATCGGGGGGCGCTGTATGGCTGATATTGTGGTGAAACCCCTCCCACAAGAAACTGAGGACCGTGGTACTCTTGGCAGTTTCCTGTCTGTGAACCTTGATGCATTGTGGGAAATGGCTGTTTACAGCTGTTTCCAACTGCCAAAAAAGCATGCAGCAGCTACATCACCTGCCAGCAGTAAAAATGTCACCATGTAATAAATGTCAGAATGTAAATCAGGGATTTAAAAGGTACTTATCCGTTAGCCAGGCGCATCCAGCAGGTGGCACTAATTCCATTCATACTTAACGTAACACGTAACGTAAAACAGTGAGTTAATGGAATTAAAATGAAGCCTCTTTTTTTGCCTCTCTCCTATCGAACACTAGCAGCCTTGGGGGGGGAAGGGGGGGCCGGAGGAATTCCCTGCCACGATGAACGACTCTGGGGGGACACGCATGTCCCCGCCGGCTGCCAGTATTGTATAGAAGAGAGAGGGCAAGGGGGAGGAGAGCGAGAGCCGAAGCCGGAGGCTTCATCTGTTACATTGCCGCCGGCTTCATTTTAATTCCATTAACTCACTGTTTACCATACATTTGGCCGCAGCGAGATGGCCACTTAAAACACAATACCATCGTTTACATTAACACTTTTGTTACGTTAAGTATGAATGGAATTAGCGCCACCTTCCCGGATGCTCCCGGCTAACGGATAAGTACCAAAATATTTTACAATGGGCAAACACTAAGTCATTTATACATAATTATTGTAAAAATGAAGCACTTTTTTTTTTTATTACATTATTTTCTCTGGAGTTCCTCTTTAACCTCCTTGCCGGTTATCCCGAGCTCAGCTCGGGGTAACCTGCGCAGGAGGATTTCTCAGGCCCCGCTGGGCCGATTTGCATAATTTTTTTTTTTTTTGGGTTACATTACTTTGCTAGCTGCTTGTAACATCCGATCGCCGCCGATCCGCCGCGCCGCCCCCCCCCCCCCCACATCCAGACCCCTTGCGCAGCCTGGCCAATCAGTGCCAGGCAGAGCTGAGGGGTGGATCGGGATTCCCTCTGACGTCCCGACGTCCATGACGTCGGTGACGTCATCCCACCCACCGCCATGGCGACCGGGGAAGCCCAGCAGGAAATCCCGTTCTGAACGGGATTTCCTGCTTACTCTGATCGCCGAAGGCGATCGGAGTGGGTGCGGGGATGCCACTGCTGAGCGGCTATCATGTAGCGAGCCCTGGGCTCGCTACATGATTAAAAAAGAATAAAAATAAAAAAAGTGCTGCGCTGCCCCCTTGCCGGCGGGATTTAGACCGGCAAGGGGGTTAAGTACACACCACACTATTTTCTGTTACATTTTCTGTTATATTTACTGTGTTGGAAAAAAAAATCTATCTGGCAGGTAAATTTAATAGAAAATTGTATGGTGTGTACCTAGCATTAGGGTTAGGCACCACCAGGGGGGGGGGGGGGGGGATAGGGTTGGGTACCAGGGGTCTTAGTTTTAGGAACCACCAGAGGCGTTTTTAAGTGAGATGTCAGTCGTGGCTGTTACTTAAAGGGAAGGTTCAGGGATGCTGTGAAAAATATAAAAATCCAAATCCACTTACCTGGGGCTTCCTCCAGCCCGTGGCAGGCAGGAGGTGCCCTCGTTGCGGCTCCCGGTCTCCTCCGGTGGCGCGCCCGACCTGGCCAGGCCGGCTGCCAGGTCGGGCTCTTCTGCGCTCCAATGTGCGGCTCACTGGTGGGCGCTGACGTCATCGGACGTCCTCTGGGCTGTACTGCGCAGGCTCAGAACTACTGAGCCTGCGCAGAACAGCCCGGAGGACGTCCGATGACGTCAGCGCGCACCAGTGAGCCGCATATTGGAGCGCAGAAGAGCCCGACCTGGCAGCCGGCCTGGCCAGGTCGGGCGCGCCACCGGAGGAGACCGGGAGCCTGCGGAGCCGCGACGAGGGCACCTCCTGCCTGCCACGGGCTGGAGGAAGCCCCAGGTAAGTGGATTTGGATTTTTGTTTTTTTCACAGCGTCCCTGAACCTTCCCTTTAATCCAAGTGAAAGAGGCTATGATTGCAAGGTTATGTTAAAGTATACCTGACCCGAGGCAATGCTAAGTAAGCACAGTGGTATGTTTATGCTGGATCCACATACTTCTGTGCGTTGTCCATTCCTCTCCTTGTACCTTTGTACATTTGACTTCAACTTACAAACCGGCTGTCATGTCTTAAACTTGTATGTTTGGGTAAATTATTTATTTTAGGTTAAATACAAAAATGTAATAACCAACAGTACCATTTATTTTGTACACAGCAACTTTACATGTGTGAAACAGCACAGAAAAGTGTAGTTCATCCTGTTTTTTTTTGTTTTTTTTTGTTCCCCTTTTCAGGAGTTAATAATGTTGATCAAGAATTCAAAAATTCCCATTATTTGCATGTGTAATGACCGTGCTCATCCTAAAATCCGATCGCTGTCCAATTACTGCTATGACCTCCGCTTCCAGAGACCCAGAGTGGAGCAGATTAAGGTAAGTCCAGCTGAATTTTGTGGTTTTGGTCACACTTTATTTTTTATGGAGAACACTTACTGTACCTTCTCCTATGATGGAGAGGGTGGTCACACTTCCAGTTTATTGGAGAACATTTACCTCCTACTATGATGGTGTGGGCGGTCAGGTAAAAATAATAATCTGATCAGACTAAAAGCAATCCAAATTTGTATCAATGAAATGATTGATAGAACGATTATATGTCATCAGTCTGCACCATTAACCGTACCCGATCCGATTAATTATAATAGTCAATCATTCGGGAGATTGTACCATTATTGAGGGATTGCCACCCACAAAATCATTCACATTCCATTTACCTACTGCTCTCTGTTTATTATGCAGCCTGCAACCTAACCTTGCATTGCAAGCATTCCAATCTAATCAGAAAGTTTCTGCTGCAATAAATCTTCTCTCAGTCAGACTGGCTCTATTTGGTACATTGCTGAGGAGAAGGAAGCTTGTCATCTCCCCTCCCACATTCCTGCTCCTCACTGATTGGCTGAGGGCAGTTCAGTGCGACACAGGGCTGAAATCTGATCTTGCTGTGCTCACATGTTTACAAAACAAGCTAGCTATGACAGAGCACATTCTAGGAGGAAAAAAAGTAAGTGAGGACATGACATCAGCATTGGCTTCATTCAGAGGGAATCTAAGATGGCAAGAGCCTGAAACAGAATTATCTTTATTTACTATATAAAATTCACTGAAATCAAAGGGTGGACTGTACATCTGTTATGCAAGTAAAGCAAGTGGTTATCTACTTACAGTATATAATGTTTTTCTATGGCTGACCCTGCTGCTTTAAGTAACTGAACTTTTCCTATAAATGTGTAGCTCTGCTTCTTTGCACAGCCCAATCACTGTAACATTTATTACTCGTAATACTCAGGGAGCCATGATGTCTGTTGCGTTCAAGGAGGGACTGAAGATTCCACCACCAGCAATGAATGAAATCATCCTGGGGGCAAACCAAGATATTCGGCAGGTGAGGTGCTCTGCAGAGAAATGCCAAATCCAAACCTCTTTCATTAACTTCAGTAACTCAGTGAGGCTCTTTCTTCTGTAGGTACTTCACAACCTCAGTATGTGGAGCGCTGGCAATAAAGCCATGACCTATGATGAAGCCAAGAGCAATGCCAACAATGCCAAAAAGGACTTCAAAATAGTGAGTCAGATGCCAAGTTATTTTTTTGTTTTGTTTACAATCTTATTTTAGCTGGAAATGGACAATCCTGTATTTTGGTAGAGCTTCCAGGTTGTGAATAATCTAAACCTTTCTCTCAATTTTTCAGAGATGGAGATTAATTCACAAAGTATGTGTGAGATGTTAAAATGATAACAGGTTCTCTCATCATGCAATATTTCAGAATTTCATGAAATTCACGAAGGGCAGTAGAACACACGAGAAATGACTTGGAAAGGGTTAGGAGTATAGAGCTAATGGTGGGGATTTCAGCCAGGGCTCCCTTCGCTTCTTGAAGAAGGCTGCTGGGTCGTTTCCGTGGCTCCTCCAGTCACTTCTATGGTATAGTTGGTGCATGCGCTAACCAGGCACTCAGCCCGTTAGTGGTTTATTGTGACAATTACCGCTACTAGCCTTCCTTCCTAGTATAAGCAACAGAAGTGGGTGTGGCTATGGCCCAATGATGCGGAAAGGCGGCAACATTGTAGGATTGATTTGGTTTGTGAAGTCGGATGCAGCTGTATTGCCAATTCTGGACCCTCTCCACTCTTTTGAATAGGATGTGGGCATGGCCCAGGGATGTGGGTGGCTTTGGGACAGCTTAATCCTGTGCTGTGTGAGGAGATTGCAGACAGCCTACTTGGAGGAGGGGATCAGGTGACTCCCCAAACAAGAGCGCTCCTGTAGTTCAGTATGAGGGCGTATTGTGGGGTGCATCACATGGGCTGGAGTGTGGGAGGGATTTTTAAATCTTTAAAACTATTTCAAGATGATGCTTAAATGTCAGGTGTTACAATACTAAACATTCACTTTTTTTTTCTTTTTACTTGCTACCACTAGCAGTGATCACCGCTGTGTTAAGCGGAGGGTAACTTGTATCTCCTTTCCTCTCAGGGTCCTTTTGACGTGGTACGGAAGGTGTTTAGTATCGGGGAAGAAACGGCGCACATGACACTTATAGATAAATTGGATCTCTTCTTCCATGATTACTCACTGGCGCCCCTCTTTGTTCAGGAAAATTATGTTCATGTGAAACCAGCAGAAGCCGGGTGAGAACATCTAGATCTCCTGTCTTTGTTATCAGTTTTGTCCCAGCCTGAAATCTTAGAGCTGGTTTAGACAGACATCTGAACCAACCGCCCCTGGCAGCCTTGTTGTTGTTTCACTGCACAGCGTTCAGTGCCGAAATTAGGCGCCATTATAGCAGCAATGTTTTAGTGCACGGGGTGTATATGGGTAATTCGGGGGTTCCGGTGATTGCCAGACCCCAAATTACATCTCCTTCCGAGTTGCAGGAGGAGTAGTATTTAACACTGCCAGGAATTTGAGCGGATGGGGGGAGCTGTCATTTGGCTCACCCTGCGCCCAGCTCACCGGCGGCGTACCGGTATGTATGCGGCAGCCTGGCATCTCGTTCCGAATAATTTTCATGGCGTGCTCGGGACACGGAAGTGTGACGGTAAACGATCCTAGAATCAACATGTTGCTTCCAGGATCGGCTAAGCGCCGGGCAGACAACAGCTAAAATCAGGATCGAAACGCAGCAGGTCCGCAAAAGACACGAAGCGAAAGTACCAATGTCTGTCTTTTCTTCTGAATGGACACCGTTAAGTCATGAGCGTTGCAGAACCGCTCTTGTGAACCAGCCCTCACTGATTACGTTTCTTGTTACTTTAGTGGAAACGTGAAGAAGCACTTATTATTGCTGAGCAAGACAGCTGATAGCATAAGTGACGGCGACCTGGTGGACCGGGCTATCCGCAGTAAGCAGGCCTGGGGCTTGCTCCCAACACAGGTGTGTATATGTACTACATGTATCTAACTGTGTGGGATAAGGAATAATTCATATAGCCACATTTATACCTAAATGTATTGTAGATTTACCCTTTTCCAGCATGTACTTCAATAATGCATGTTGTTCATTTTTCTTTTTTCTCTGTGCCATGATGTGATATTAGTTGTCTGCCTTCATGTCCCTCGCTATTCTAGATACACATATTGAAGCAAACCTGAAGCATAAATACACTTATATAATTAATTATATGTGTAGTACATCTAAGAAATAGAACATGAGTAGCAAAGAAAATAATCTCATATTGTTTTCCAGTACAGGAAGAGTTGAAAAACGTATCTATACAAAAGAGCTTCTCTGAGCTATTCGACCAACTGGGTCGTTTTCTGAAGCACTTAAAGAGAGTCTGAAGCCTTAAAGAGACCCTGTAACAAAATGTTCAACCTTATTTCTTCCTATACCTGTTCTAATGTGGTCTGTCTTACTGTAGCCTTTCCTAGTTGCACAGTGGCTGTATTATCTCTGTTAAAAAATCTAATTTTCTTTCCTCTGCTTGTGATAGGATATAAGCTATACACACCCTCTCCAGGCCCTCTGCAGGCTCTGTATGAGTCAGACTGATCTCCTCTCAGCCTGTCACATGCCGGTTAGCAGCCATGTCTTTTGTTTGTAAACACTGCCTAAAACTGGCAATTACAAGCCAGGATTGCAGCAGGGAGTGGCAGAAACAGCACAGAGGGGCCCAGGAGAACATAATAAATAGAATGCTATGCTTTTTATTGTAAGAATTTTAGAGTACAGATTCTCTTTAAACTTTACCTCTTTTTATTTCAGGATCCTCTTCAGCCTTAAGATGAAAGATGATTCGCCCGCTTCCCGCTGCGGAACGAGGTCTTTAAACCCCCCCCAAAATCCTGGGGCAAAATTCTATGACTTTCCAGGACGCAGATTTTGCTACCCGGGGGGAGAAAGAGCTTTGTGTTATAGCTCTGCCTCCAATGTTGTCAATCTCATTGGATCTCCGCCTCTCCCTGCCCCTCTCAGTGAAAGAAGACTGAGAGGGGCGAGGAGAGGTGGCGATCGGCACAGATTGACTGGAGCAGAGGCAGAGCTACTGCACAAAGCTGTGCCTCCTCCAGGAAGTACTGGAGAATTTTGCTACGGGGATTTCAGGGGGTTAAAGAACTTGTTCTGCCGCGGCGAAGCTGTGAATCATCTTTCATCTTAAGGCTGAAGAGGATCCTGAAATAAAGAGGTACATTTTAAGGCTTCAGACTCTCTTTAACCTCCCTGGCAGTATGCAGTTTCGGTGGTTGCGTCCGCGGGAGTAATTTTTTGAATAAAACTTGTTCTAAACCTTGTAGCTAGCACTAGGCTAGCTACCTATGTCACCCAAGTCCCCGCCCCCCCCCCCCCACTCTGATCTTCCCGATCGCCAATGCTTATATTTACCCAGTCGTAATCCCGCGAGAGCCGCAGCCTCCACAGTCAGCTTCAGTCGTCGCTATGGCGATGATCGGACATGACGTCTGACGTTATGCGCAGTCCCGATCTTCCCCATAGCGTAACCTGGAGGTGATTGGAGAGGTTGCGCTATCGCGGGATACGGGGGTGGTATGTATAACTGTGGCGATCGGGGGGATCGGAGCAGAGCGGAGGGACTTGGGGGACCCAGGTAGCTAGCCTAGTGCTAGCTACAAGGTTTACAACAAGTTTTATTCAAAAAATTCCTTCCGGGGCCATGTAATCCTCTGCGGCGGCTACCCCGAGTGTAGGCCGGGGTACCGCCAGGGAGGATAAACAGCCAAGAAACAGTGAGAGACTGCTTCAAATCAGAGAGTCTTTATTTCTGCTTTGTTTTATTGTTTAAAAGATAGTGTGCTTTTAGGACCAAGGACGTTACAGTTTCGTCCTCTGTGTGGCTCTATGTGGGTGCTGATGCCAGAACATAGCTGTAACGTCCTTGAAGTCCTGACGCAATCACACACACACCTGAGAGAGGAGATTAAGCTGTCATATGACAGCTGACATATCCTCACACTGATCAGGAGCCATGGTAATTGGCTCCTGATCATGTGATCACTACAATCGCCGCTGATCGTAGTGATCACTGAAGCAGGAGGAAGGAAGAGGACCGGACTCGCCTCTTTTGACGTTCCTCCTGCGATCGTCACTTCCCCTCCCCTCCGCTCTGCCTTGCATCCAGCCTCGCTCTGCCTTCTAGTGTCTGGTCCCGGCTTGATGACATCATCAAGCCGGGACCTGGAACTTAGTGGCAGTGCGATCCTGGACGCCGAGGAGAGATGTGCTATCTGGGGATACCTATGCCTGGCTATCTAAACTGGGTACACTAAAAACATCAAAATTGCTCTGGTCCTTAAAGGGACTCCGAGCAGTGCAGAAACTATGGAAAGATGCATATCATTTTAAAGCTCTCTTTCTCCTCTTTCCAATGATATATAAACTGCCGCCCTACGCCTTTTAGTTTTCGCTATTTTCGCGATTGAAATTGCCGCGGCCGCGATTTCAATCGCGAAAATAGAGAAAACTAAAAGGCGTAGGGTGACGATTTAGGTGTCGCCAGAAAGAGGAGAAAGAGAGCTTTAAAATATCCATCTTTCCATAGTTACATTGTATTACACAGGGCGACTTTTTCTGCAGAATGGAGCTGCTGACACTGGTGAAAGTGTCGTTCTGTGTAATACAAGTAACTATGGAAAGATGGATATCATTTTAAAGCTCTCTTTCTCCTCTTTCTGGCGACACCTAAATCGTCGCCCTACGCCTTTTAGTTTTCTCTATTTTCGCGATTGAAATCGCGGCCGTGGCGATTTCAATCGCGAAAATAGCGAAAACTGAAAGGCATAGGGCGGCGGTTTATATATCATTGGAAAGAGGAGAAAGAGAGCTTTAAAATATGCATCTTTCCATAGTTTCTGCATTGCTCGGAGTCCCTTTAAAGAGTAACTGTTAGACTAAAAATAAAACATTAGTTTTCTAGTGCAGGCTGTTACAATAGTCAAGAGGATGCTAACCAGGCAAATCCAAACTTTAAAATCAATCTTACTGTGCTCCTTCTCTCCCCATGCTCCCAGGCTCTAAGATGGTACGCAGACTAACACAGACGTAAAAGAGAAGTGACTTGCTATGCTGTATCAGCCTGATTGGCTGAAGCCTCTGTCACTCATCTCTCTGCGCTGTGATTGGCCGCCTGGTCTCCCCTTCACTCTCTGTTTCAGCCGCTGTTAGAGCGCAGGGAGAGGGGCCAGAGGCTGTCTCCTGTCACTGTCCTCTGCCCCCCTCCTCCACTGGCATATTCATGCCCCCCACTTCTGCTCCCTCTTCCCTGTGCTGAATTTCGGGGAAGGATGAAGGCGGTGCACACAGACTCCTAGATTAATGGTTCCAGGCGCTGCAGTTCCCTTCTATACTCTCTGCACTGCCTCCGGTGGTATTCCAGAGAATAGATGGGAATGCCAGCACTTGGATCCATTATTAGGTGAGTCTGTGCTAGCCACCTATATCCCCTCCCCGCTGTGCTCAGAGTCCGTGCGGGGAGGAGGGGGATGCAGAGGGGGGGGGGATTCTTTAACCTGGAGGGCACAAGATGGCCCCTGCCAGGAAAATAATATAAATTTAAAATAAAAAAAAGGAACCAAAACGTGGACAGTGCATTACATCTGATATGTAAGTAGTGCAAGCATTTATCTACTTACATATGTATTTTTTGTGGGGTGCATATGATGGCTAACAGTTGTTCTTTATAGCCAGTCCTCAAGTGGTTAAAACTGAAACTGTGACAGAATAAATCAGTCTTATTAAAAAAGCTATATAAAAATATGAGACTCTTTTTCTCTGCTACTAATCTTATTTTCATTCTATTCCTTACCCGTACTACACATACAATTCGTTATATTATAATTTTTTTTCGCTTGAAGTTTGCTTCAAGTCTTTTTGTAATTAGTGCACTTTGATTCAGCAGTTCATGACTTCTATATAGAAACCTCCATATCTGAGGCCAACTCCACACAAACACCAGGACCAGTAGCAAGTGTGCTCTTGTGCAGTGGAATGGCAGTGATTAACCATGGTTACAGCAGCAGGGACCCAGAGAAATGTGTTTGACATCCATATTATGGAATAACTAAGTAGGTTACTCGTATCCTAATGTTGCAATATGGTATAGACTCTTTGGTAATACAGTATGTGGAAAACAAAATACATTTGCTATAAAAGCCCTGTTCAGGCATACCTTGGCTCCTTCCACCCCTGGACTAGCAATATGTCACAAACACTGGTTCGCACGACAGCCGGGGGCCCCAGCCTCTCTCACTTGCTGGGGCCCCCAAACCACCATGCGATACCCAGAGGGAAATGTGGGCGAGCCCTGGCTCTCTCACCTCCAGGGACTTCACCCCCATCACCTCTAAACTGAATGCAAACTGCAACACACACAATTGCTCACTACCAGTTCAGGCAATTTCCTACCTCTATCTGGCCAGCAGGCGCCAGTCAGCCAATCAGGTGTACAGTCATACACCCTTTGCCTGCCATACCGATCTAGCAGGATCTGCATAAATTAGCATTCAGGTGGGAGGCTTGGTTGGACGTAATCATTGATTACATCTTTTACAGGGACCGCCACGTGTAGGCATCTCCCACACAGTCCCCTCCCTAACCAATCACCTGTCAACCGCGTCCTGGAAGCTGCAAAACAAAAATTTTAAAATCACAAACTGGTTCGCACGACAGCCGGGGGCCCCAGCCTCTCTCACTTGCTAGCAATAAATGTGCAAGGTGCGGATTGTAAATACCTTAGTTTTGCTGTAAATATCAGCAGTTATGTGACCACTGCTGCAGTTTGTGCTTTAACGGCTGCCTGAATTTTCTTCATTTTGACCAATCTGCTGCCTTCCTGAGGGCTGTGCTACACTCCTCCATTGAGCCCTATGGGAGAGAGGTTGAGTGGTAATTTGGTCACGCCCTCCTCCTGATTAGGAGAAGCGGTGAGCTGCAGTTTAGCCACACCTCCCTACCAAAAATGCAGTGCAGCAGCACTTGATTAAGGATCTGGATGAAGCAGAGTTAATTCCAGCAATTTAGAGACTTGCACTTTTATTGCTGATCTAGCGGGAAGGGAGACATTATAGTGAAAATAGTGACTGTTTTATTGATGTTTGTCCTTTAATGGAAACCCAAGGTAAAAATAAACTGATAAGATAAGCAATTGTATCTTCTTACTCCCCTTTCATGATGAATCACTAAAGTACATTATTCAGTGTAATTTGCCTTCATAAAACAGAAGCACATCATTCTTCCTGTTGTTGGCACTCCTCGCTGACTGTATCTCTACCTCTTCTCTCAGTGGAACAAAACGGGCTTCTTGGCTGCAGCTGAGCCATGAGTCTGCACAGCAATCCTTTCTATAATTTTCATTCAGAACAGTCAACAGTGATTGCTCATGAAGACAGATTTAGCTTTTCTATTTATGGTTTTAGAAATGGCTGTTTCCATTCAGCCTAATCCCACAGGAGGTCTGCATCATGACAGAGGGGGACATTGGATAACTAGCTCTGCATCATGACAGAGGGGGACATTGGATAACTAGCTCTGCATCATGACAGAGGGGGACATTGGATAACTAGCTCTGCATCATGACAGAGGGGGACATTGGATAACTAGCTCTGCATCATGACAGAGGGGGACATTGGATAACTAGCTCTGCATCATGACAGAGGGGGACATTGGATAACTAGCTCTGCATCGTGACAGAGGGGGACATTGGATAACTAGCTCTGCATCATGACAGAGGGGGCATTGGATAACTAGCTCTGCATCATGACAGAGGGGGACATTGGATAACTAGCTCTGCATCATGACAGAGGGGGACATTGGATAACTAGCTCTGCATCATGACAGAGGGGACATTGGATAACTAGCTCTGCATCATGACAGAGGGGGACATTGGATAACTAGCTCTGCATCATGACAGAGGGGACATTGGATAACTAGCTCTGCATCATGACAGAGGGGACATTAGATAACTAGCTCTGCATCATGACAGAGGGGACATTGGATAACTAGCTCTGCATCATGACAGAGGGGACATTGGATAACTAGCTCTGCATCATGACAGAGGGGACATTGGATAACTAGCTCTGCATCATGACAGAGGGGACATTGGATAACTAGCTCTGCATCATGACAGAGGGGACATTGGATAACTAGCTCTGCATCATGACAGAGGGGACATTGGATAACTAGCTCTGCATCATGACCGAGGGGACATTGAATAACTAGCTCTGCATCATGACAGAGGGGACATTGGATAACTAGCTCTGCATCATGACAGAGGGGACATTGGATAACTAGCTCTGCATCATGACAGAGGGGACATTGGATAACTAGCTCTGCATCATGACCGAGGGGACATTGGATAACTAGCTCTGCATCATCACAGAGGGGACATTGGATAACTAGCTCTGCATCATCACAGAGGGGACATTGGATAACTAGCTCTGCATCATCACAAAGGGGACATTGGATAACTAGCTCTGCATCATCACAGAGGGGACATTGGATAACTAGCTCTGCATCATCACAGAGGGGACATTGGATAACTAGCTCTGCATCTTCACAGAGGGGAGATTGGATATGTAGCAAGCACTTACATGACACCATCATTTGTATTGTACCGCCTTGTTTGTGAGATGTGCTACTGAATGTTACAGCATTTATTTTCTGTTGTAGGCGATCTATGCCAGCGTTCTGCCTGGAGAGCTAATGCGGGGCTACATGTCCCAGTTTCCAAATTTCCCCAGCTGGCTGGGAAAGTATTCTTCTACTGGGAAACACGATCGTATCACCCAGGAGCTGGCAATGCACATGTCTCTCAGGTAACTCTCTATAGCACTGCTCCAGTGGATTAACTTTTTCTTGATTCTTATTCTCTTTCTAGACAAATGTGTGTTTACACTACGCATGTCATGTCCGGATTGTAGCCAGTATTTATTGCTTCCGTTATCTGGACTACCTTCTGCACTAGGAGTGTTAATGTGGAGTCTGCTTATTACTACTCTGCCCTTTTTTATATATCATGCAACATATTTTCTCAAATAAAACGTGCCTTTTAATGTTGACCTTTCTGCACTTCAGAACGCGGGTGAGTAAAGGCGCTGTGAACCTGGATTATCTGTCCTACATGCGGGATAAGCTGGTGAAGCCACTGGCTGACAGAGGGACAGATGGGGTGCAGGACGTGGTGGACTTCATGGACTCATACTATTTAATGAAAGAAGACTTTGATAACATCATGGAGATCTCCAGTTGGGGAGGAAAACCAAGCCTCTTCTCTAAACTTGACCCTAAGGTAAGATCATCATCATCTCTCCAGTAACAACTCAACTAATGTATACATTTGGGTGTTTTCGTTGAACAGAATTTGGTTTATTTCAAATATCTTTTCTATTCTTACTCTTCTCCCATGTCTAATACTGGAGATCTGTTCCCACAAATGTATATCTGGGTCCAGGAAACATAAGCATTTTATTTTGAAAAACAAATTCCTCGATTCAATAAACTTTCCTCCTGGGTTTTTTTAACTGGAGGTGTTTTCAGTAAAATTCCTTTTCAGCTATCAGCATACAAAAAATGCCTGAGACACAATGCAGAGCGATATTTTTTTTTTGATTTGTCAGCGATACATTTGCAGTGCAGCGCACACTCCTCGTGTGTCCTCTCTGTACCCCATGACCAGGCGCATGTATGTTATGTGACTACGTACATGTCACGGGGTACAGATGCCCCAGCGAGGATGGAGAGAGGACACAGGAGCAGTATGTGGTCATACAGGCGAGTGTGCGCTCCACTACCAACACTCTGCACAAGCCCCAAAGGAGCACATTTAAGATTGGAGGGGGGGGGGGGGGGTAGGGGGGAGACCTTGGAGCCCAGCGGTCAGTCCTGCACGGTGGCTCTATTGATTTTTAACATATTTCAAGGTGAAATCTATAAAAAAATGTATTCAGTGTGTGGCAATAATAGATCCCTCTCTGATCATATTTTGATCAGAGAGGTATCTATCTGTTGGTCAAATCTGGTGGCAATTTCTGTTCTAATTACTTACCCGTACCAACTGCAATTGCTGATCAAAGGGCAGCCAAAATCTTCCGTCTGATTCAATCAATCGGTGGGCCATCGCTTTGTAGCTGATTTGATCAAATGATCGACTGTCTCGTTCGGATAGCAATGGGAAAAATAGACTAGTGTCTGTGGCCAGCTTTAACCTTAGCAAATGAATGGTTTGTACCTGTGTTATTACTGTGTAGATAACCTATCGGAGTAGTGGGGCCATTTTGACTGTAGGATTATATACGTTCTATACAATTGTCCGGGTATGTTGCTATAGTAAGTGTATGGAGCTTGTACAGCTTGGTGTTTTAGTGTTGTCCGGATCATGAACGATTCGGATCTTTGATCCGAATCTCTTTTGTGAGTCGAATCATCCGAATCATCAAAATTAGTGATTCGGATCACAAAGGGGTGGGGCCAGGGGTGACACGCCCCCTCTCAGAGGGCAGCGGGGTCCTGGAAGCAGAGCAGAGATGGATCGCTCAGTTCCAGGGGAGCCAGCCAGCCTTGCAGGCAATGCAGGGACAGGTAGATGGGACATGGGTGCCACTGCCAGATATGTGTAGAGCACACATACTGGCTGTAATGTGCTGCACATTTTAGGCTGTCTGTTCCTAGTTGTGCTGCATAGTGAACAAATGGGAAACTTTTGGCTCAGAAGCACAGCTTAGTAACTTTGTAGACGTGCTGAGCTAGAATGACAGTGCACTGTGATTGCAGGGCAATACGATCCTCCTGCAATGCTCTAAACAGCTGCACTTCAATTTTGGGAATGCTTTGGGGAATGCTTTCTTTCACTGTGACGTTTGCATTCCAAGTATACAGATGAACATATAGGTGAAACATATGTCAGGCATATGATTGCAGCATGTGGGTATTGTGTGCAAACAAACATTTCTGCTCTCTGCTCGTCCCTCCTCCCTTCTCTGTCCACTCCCTGCCCTCTGTCCATCTTCTCCCCTTCTCTGTGTGTCCACTCCCCTCCCCTTCTCCTGTCCTGCTAGTCATTTCACCCCCGAAATGCTTCCCTTGCAAAATGATCCGAGATTCGGATCAAAGATCCGGATCTTTTCAATGATCCGATTCGAATCATCCGAATCATGGAAAAGATCCGAACTTCGCATCTCTAGTGTTTGTGTGACTTTGCTGCAGACTCTGTTGATGTCTGTGAGTGGCAGGCTGTGGGTGTAACTGTCCGCCTCTTCCATCCCAGGTCAAGGCTGCATTCACACGCGGATACAACAAGGAGGCCCATCTCACCCCCTACTCTCTAAGCATGGTAAAAGCCTCTAAAAAGGAGGCGGCCCCCTCCTTAGACTCTGAATATAATGAGGAGATGAATGCTGAAGAGAATCAAGCTGAAGAAAAGGAAGATAATGAAGTTGATGGCGATGCAATGATTAAGGTAACAATAACTTTCCTGACACCACTACCAACATACACAACTGCTTGTGTTTTGTGGTTTACTTCGATCCTCTAACAATTTTATGGGTTTTTTTTTATGGATTTTACTAGTTTTTGGGCTAAGGGTTTATATTTTCATTTTGTATTAAAACTTTGATTTATGCAGTAGATTGATTTCAGACCAGCATCACGATTTGTGCCTTGCAAGGAAAGTTGGTTCTTAGTAAAGAACATAATGAATATATGCATGTCATTTAAAGTGAACTGAGCACCCTGGACCAATTGTTTTTTACAATTAACCTTCCCATAAGGGTGGTTCATAAGAGTGTGTGTGTGTGTGTGTGTGTGTGTGCGTGCGTGCGTGCGTGCGTGCGTGCGTGCGTGCGCCATCCTCCCCGGGAAAACATCCACAGCAACTGACACTTCAAAGAATTCTGCCTGTAGAGCATGGTCCCGGCCACAATGCATGCTGGGAGATGCATGCTGCAATGAATTCCAGGAGATGTAGTCCATAGATGTGAGTATATATCTGTACTTACAGCTATGGACTACATCTTCCTGCAGGCATCTTCCGGCATACATCAAGGCCAGGAGTGAACACTACGGGCCCATTCACACTTGCAATTTCAATTTGCAGGAGTGCTTTTTTTTTCGCGATTTCACGCGGAAAAATCACTGAACACCGCAGCGATCGTTTATAGCGCTTCTATAACACTGAAACGCGATCGCCGGGAAATCGCCTGAAAATGGTGCATGTGACGCATTTGCGGTTTTGGGCGATTTGCGGCAATTAGTGCAAATTGCCTAAGTAAGAATGGGCCCATAGGGTTTCATTACACTAGCGCTTTTAAAAACCGCTAGCGTTTGAGCATTTTGCTGAAATCGCAGCAAAACACTCTAGTGTGAATGGGGCCTACAGGCGGAATCTTTGAAGTGCTGTTAGCATAGTGCACTCCACAGGGACAAGGGTGCTAGAGGAGCAGCCCCCCTAGGTAAGTAATGGTGTGTCGTCTTCCACAACCATCCCTTTCATAGCACCAGTGCATTATTATGGGAATATTCATTGTAAAAAAAAAACACAGCTCTTGGGTTCTCAGTGTGCTTAAATCTGTCCATGCTCTAGATATATGACCTGAGGCTTGCACGCAAGGGATTTTCTTCATTATAGTTCAGGCTAAATACCTTGCTTATTATTATTGATTTATAAAGCGCCAACATATTCCGTGGCGCTGTACAAAGTAAGAAACAAACATGGGGTACATAATACAGACAATGGTGTACACCAATATACAAGATACATAATTAGTGACAAAATACAAAAAATGATAAAGCATACAGAATACAAAATTCAGAATTGGTAATGACCGTGATAAAAATAACATGATGAATAAAATGTATAATCATTTCCAAGACACAAAAGGGGGGGGAAGAGCCCTGCCCTTTCGAGCTTACAATCGAAAGGATTGTACCAGTGATGTAGAGTGCGCAGTGTGTGCACAATAGTCTTCTGTATTTGGTGTTCTATAAGCAATATTTTGCATACAGCTAGAGTGATTTGATGGGCATATGGCTGAATGGTTTTGCGGTTTTAAACCGAAACTGCGATTCATGTGAAGACGATCTGCCGATCGTCATTAGCTGCGGTTTTCCCAGTGTCCGCTGTGCTCTGCTTGGCCGCATGGTCTGCCTACCGCCGCACCGTCATACAGAAGGAGAGCCACTGATTGGTAGAAGCTGTGATTACGCAGAGTGCATTGCTGATTGTTAATGAACCAGGCAGTGGGGGGTGAGTCCAGTCCAGAGAGGCACACAGCTTCACCAATCGCTGGATAGCGTTGGTATGACGGCAGTGGTAGGCGGAGCTGTACGATCTGTACACTCCACTTTTGTTGAGAAAAATGCAGTTCATTTAGTTCAGCTTGTATGTACAGTTCAAAGTTTTGTGCATTGCTGGGTTTAAAAAACTGTTGTTCTGTGCCATGGACAGCTGCTTGTTGAGATTGAATGGCAGTCTGTGAGCCATCTAGACACTTCTCATTACCAGCCACATGAGATAGTCCGTATACTAGAGAGGATGTTAACTACTTAACTAGACGCTAAGTGTAGTTGCAGTGCTGGCCTCAAATAGTTAATCTTTTAGCAGTAGGAGATGGACTGGGTCATGTGATGAGTTCTGTGCTGGAGAAGCAACTTCTACTCTGTTGGTAAAAAGAAACTTATCCGGCAGCAACATGATACAAAAAGATTTTTTAATAAACATAGTTGACAACAGTTTTAAAACAGAAGTGCACTTTAAAAACTTGCAGGAGTGAAATTATCGTAACCTGAGTTGTTGTTTTTTTTCCTTATGGTAGGCAAAGAAAGCAAAGGCTTCAAAATCTTCAAAACCTTCCAAACCAGCCAAAACATTGAAGACAGAAAAGGACGGAGACAAGAAAAAGAGTAAACAGAAAGCCAAGAAGGGCAAGTGATGAGTGAAGGTGTCCCAGCAGAGACACACCATGCAGGAAGCGGCAGCAGCATGTCTTCCAGGACGAGGCGGGTGCAGATGCACAGAGCAGTGGAGCAGCGTTGGTCTCTCCTCCGGGGTTTCAGCAGTCTGTGTACAGAGGGAGCCTCAGCAGCTTTTTATTCCGGGTACTAATCAGGAAGGTTGGCAGGACTTATGCTTTTCTCTCCAGCACTTTCTACATAGGTGTACTTATTTTACAGTCCTCCCTGCTCTCATTTGTACATAGAACATGAACACAAGATGTTTTTGTTTTGTATGATACTTTGATATAAATATATATAATTCTTCATTAAAAGTAGTTTAACAGAAACTGAACAGAGAAGAGTAATGTGTCCACATGGTAGAGAAACTCACAGTAACCAGATCTCACTTCACAGCTAAAAAAATGTGCTTATGTGGTCTGGGTTAGTGTACTTATACACTCAAGTGTGATTATAACTAGTTTCTTAAAGCAATATACTTGCATTATTGATTTTTCCTTTTTTTTAATAAATAAAAGGCTCTTTCCTATTAAACTGCCCCTTCTCTGAAATTGTGTTTTGCAAGGACCTGCACCAGGATGTTTAAGATAACCTGAAGTGTGACATTGTGGAGGATGCCATATTTATTTCCTTTTACACAACACCAGATGCCTGGCACCTCTGCTGATCTGTTTGGCTGCAGTAGTGTCTGAAGTACACCAGAAATAAGCATGCAGCTAATCTTGTCAGATCTGCCAATAATGTCAGAAATGCCGGATCTGCTGCATGCTTGTTCAGGGTCTATGGCTAAAACTATTAGAGGCAGAGGATCAGCAGGACAGCCAGGTAACTGGTATTGTTTAAAAGGAAATAAATATGGCAGCCTGCATATCCCTCTCACTTCAGTTGGCCTCTAAGGAGTGCAGAGGGATAATTTACAAAAAAAAAAAACGTGAGAACAGTTTAGAGGCATTTTTTTCAAACTGCGTTTGGAATCAGCACATACTGCAGCTTGTTTTCTGTAAATATAGACACATGACCTCACTTGCTAAAGCTGCATACACACGTTAGATAAAAATCATAAATCAAATGATCAAGGACTGATTGGCAGATAATCGTAAAAAAAAAGTTTGTAATGGTAGGTACACGCCATACAATTTTCTGTTAGATAGATGGTTCGATAGATAATTTTTGTTTGATGTTATTTTCAATCATTTTATCGTTTTCTCATAGCAGTGAACAGAAATTGATAAAAGATAAGAAAACCGATCTAACAGAAAATTGTATGGTGTGTACCTAGCCTAAGACTTACAAAGATAGCAACAAAACCGATTTATCTCTTAAAGAGAACCCGAGGTGGGTTTGAAGAATATTATCTGCATAGAGGCTTGATCTGCCTATACAGCCAAGCCTCTGTTGCTATCCCAAACCCCCCTAAGGTCCCCCTGCACTCTGCAATCCCTCATAAATCACAGCCATGCTGCTGACAAACAGCTTGTCAGAGCTGGCTGTGTTTATCTCTATAGTGTCAGTCTGCTGCTCTCCCCACCTCCTGCAGAACTCCAGTCCCCGCCTGCATCCCTTCCCTCCCTGCTGATTGGAGGGAAGGGACAGGGGCAGGGACCGGAGCTATGCAAGAGGCGGGGGAGCAGCTGAGACTGACACTACAGATGTAAACACGGCTGTGATTTATGAGGGATTGCAGAGTGCAGGGGGACCTTAGTGGGGTTTAGGATAGCAACAGAGGCTGGGCTGTATAGGCAGATCCAGCCTCTATATGCAGATAACATTCTTTAAACACACCTCGGGTTCTCTTTAAATCCCTCCCAGTGGAAATGTTCTCCTGAAAATTGTCCTTTCCACAAGGTGTGTATGAGAGTGTCAGATATTTCTAAACTGTTGTGTGCACAGCGCATGGGTGAACAAGGAAATAAATGGACTACAAAAACATTGCTTGGGGCTTTTGCATGAACTGATTGTTTGCATGTGCACAGCATCATTAGGACAATCAGATGTTTGCATGTGCACAGCATGATTAGGACAATCAGATGTTTGCATGTGCACAGCATGATTAGGACAATCAGATGTTTGCATGTGCACAGCATCATTAGGACAATCAGATGTTTGCATGTGCACAGCATGATTAGGACAATCAGATGTTTGCATGTGCACAGCATCATTAGGACAATCAGATGTTTGCATGTGCACAGCATCATTAGGACAATCCATCATTCAAACCTTCCTGCCAAATCTATGCAACATTTTTATCTTACTGCTGAGATGCTAATTACCTCACCTGTGCATGTTTGTGATTTTCTGCAAAATAGTACTGTTGGTGGGCCTTGAGGACAGGGTTGGGGAACACTGATGTATGAGGTGCCACCGTATTACATAGCGCTGCATAAATTGCTTCCTGTCAGGACAGGTAACTTGGGGTGACCATGTGACAGAGTAGGAAGGACAAATGGATGGAAGACTACATTCCCCACAATCCAGGCATTACAGAACAGACGTTGGCCACATTCAATCAATGTTTTTCCTGCAATATCTCGCAAGCTATGTTTTCACACCATATTAATAATCGAGTCTCTGTAAAAAAAATAATTCCCTGGGGGGTACTCGCCTTGGGAGGGGGAAGCCTCAGGGACCCAATGAGGCTTCCCCCTCCGCTGTAGCTGCAGGAAATCCAGCGCTGGCCCCCCCGGAGGCATCCTGCAATCCTCGCTCGACAAGCCTGACAAGGCTTGATCTATTTACCTCCCTGGCTCCAGCGGGGTGCTCTTGCGGCTCTCAGCGCGGACATAGGTGGAAATAGCCGATCTATGTCGGGTCTGCTGTATGCAGGCGCAGGAGACTTGCACCTGCGCAGTAGAGCGGGCCGACAGCGATTGACTATTTCCGCTTATCTCTGAGCGGAGAGTCAGCACTGTGCTGGAGCTGGGAAGGTAAATACTTACATCCCCGCTGTTCGGAGGGGCACAGCGAGACCGCTGAGGGACACAGGAGGACGGGGGAAGCCTCGATAGGATCCGGAGGCTTCCCCCACCAGAGGTGAGTCCCCCCAGGGGAACTTTTTTTAGTTAGACTTTCTTTAACCTCCCTGGCGGTAAGCCCGACCTATGCTCAGGCTAGCCGCCGCAGGGGATCACATGGCCCCGGGAGGATTTCTTTAAATAAAAAGTGTTGTATATTGTTAAAGGAGAACTGTAGTGACAGGTATATGGAGGCTACCATATTGATTTCCTTTTAAGCAATACCAGTTACCTGGCTATCCTGCAGATCCTCTGCCTCCAATACTTTTAGCCCTAGACCCTGAACAAGCATGCAGCAGATCTGGTGTTTGACATTTTTGTAAGATCTGACAAGATTAGCTGCATGCTTGTTTCTGGTGTGATTCACACTACTGCAGCCAAATAGATCAGCAGGGCTGCCAGGCAACTGGTATAGCTTAAAAGGAAATCAGTATGGCAGCCTCCATATACCTCTCACTACAGTTCTCCTTTAAGCTAGCACTTCGCTAGCTCACCATGTGCCCAAAGTCCCTCTGGTCCCCACCGATCGACGCCGTAATAAGTACCCCCCAGGGATCCTGCGATGGCGCAGCCTCCCAATCTGGACTGCGCATGACTTCGATGACGTCATGTCCGATCGTTGCCATAGCGACGAGTGAAGCTCATTGGTGAAGCTGCGGCTCTTGTGGGATCGCGGACGGGTAACTATTGCCGGCGGCGATCGGGGAGATCAGAGGGATGACAGGGGACTTGGGGCACATAGTTAGCTAGCCTAGTGCTAGGTAACAAATAAACTTTTTTATAAAAAAAAAAAAATCCCTCCCACGGACGCAGCCACTGCAACTGCGTACCGCCAGGGAGGTTAAGTGACATGAGATAGACTTGTGTATGTACAGTGGCAAGCATATAAATACATTTGCTGTGTTTTTTTTCTTCTTTATCTGCCTGAAAAAGCTATGCAAGTGACAGTTTCTGTCCAGTCAGACTTTAGTGTTCCTCACTGATAAGGATTTACAGCCATAAAACACATTCCTGGCAGAGAAATGGGCTTCTGACTGCAAGGGGATAGACTGTTTCATTATGGTGAGACAAAATAATCAACTCAAATCCACTTTAAGCATAACTTAACTGTTAGATAAGTCATGCGGTGTATGGACAGCCAACAGATCTCTATCCAATCAGATTTGATCAATAAGAGATCTGTCTCTTAGTCGCTTCTTATCTCAGATTAGTGATATTTCTTGTATCTGTCAGACATTGTACAGGCAACCTGAGATTCCGCAAGACTATCATTATATGAAACAGCATAAACACAGTGGCGTAGCAATCACCATAGCAACCAGAGTGGCACAGGATGGATGAGGGGGGGCCTGGGATGCATGGGTGCAGTGGCAATATGAGGACTATAAGATAGGCTCTCATGCTGCTCCTGTTTGGCCTGGTTTAGCGCAAGGAAGTCCTGGCTGCCAAGGGAGGAACGGAGCTCACAGGCATAACCACCACGGATGGGGAGAAAGAGTCTGATGCAGAGCTGGCAGACCAGTCAGTTTACAGAGGTCACTGAGCTCTTCTGCTGAGATTCATCTTCCCTTTCCTTTCTTTTTAGCTTTTATATATACATTTGTGATCCCAGATGCCTTCCAAAGGCTCAGCATGTCCCAATCACTCGTAGATTCAAAAAGAGTGCATTTTTATAAATTAATTTGCAGCTTCTCAGCTAGATCTGATTGACATGTAAGACCTGCTGAGCCTTATAGTTCCACAAAGGCTGCATCTGTTTATTGAACCCTTCAAATTTCTACTAGAATGCCAGAAAGACCTTCCTCCAACACAAATTTATTGTCTAAAGGTGCCCAATAAAGGTACAAACCCATGGCTGATCGACAGTTTCCACTGTGGTAATCGGAAATGATCGGTCATGCCCATTAATGGCTGAACGTCCCCATAGCGGCTGAGTTTTGTTTTCAGTGACTGGGCCAGTCCATGGTCACTGAGCCTGCCCTGACCATCGTGTCCTCTATCACACTCCCATCACCAGGAACGTCCTGCGCATGCTCAGCATGAGAAAATCATGGGCAGGATGCTCCCAGCGACGGGAGTGTGATCGAGGACACGATGGGCAGGGCAGGCTCAGATGTGACATCTATCCCTAACCTCCTATGCTATGTTATTTTCCCGACTCTGGATTCTGGCTACCTACATCTGGGGTCCTTCTGCCTACCTATGTTGGTGTGTGCTTCTGACTACCTATACTGGGGGGGCCCCCTAGCTACCTTTACTGAGGTGGGTACTTCTGTCTACCTATGTGGGCATTCATCTCAGGCTACCTCTACTGAACAGGCTACATCTGGCTACCTATACAGGGGCTCATCTCTACTTACCTCGGGCTTCTTCATGTAGTCTTTCAGGTCCCCTACGGGAGGTTCAGCACCACTATGTTGCTGTCACCACTCTGTGTCACTATCTCGGCTGTACTCGCCTCCTCAATTGTGCTCCTGTAGCCAGGAGCATTATGCTCCTGCGCAGTTTGGAAAACCTGCAACTTAGCAGGTGCAGAACACTTTTGGCAAAGGGAGCATGATTGAGGATTAATGCGTCCTGGGCCAAGCATGCGCAGTAGCCGTATTTTTTTTGGGGGGGGGGGGGGTTAGCCAAAATGTTGCTATGTGGCCCTGTGATTTCTAGCTACGCCCCTGCATAAACATGAAGATTTATTGCAGTGCTTGATTTTCCAATCACCCTTCATTATGCTTCTATTTCTGCTACTATACTCAATTCATCCACAGTGCAATGCTAGGTACACACGATGAGATTTTCTCACAGCTTTACAGACAGATTGATTATTTTCACCAAGTCCGATCGATTTTCTTTTCTATGAAAAATGCTCGGAAAACGATTGGACATGTTGGAAATAATCTATCGGACAGTAAATCTGCCAGAAAATCTCATGGGGCTTGATTCACAAAAGAGTGCTAACTGTTAGCATGGGCGTTTTCGCGCAGATTTTCGCATTGCGCGCGATCGCAAATTTTCACGCGAAACGATAACGCTTTCACACGCAAACGCGAATTTCCGTGCGAAAACTAACGTTTTGTGGAAAAATTTGCGTTTGCGCGCGAAAACGTAATCGTTTCGCGTGAAAATTCGCGATCGCGCGCAATGCGAAAATTCACGCAAAAAACGCCCGTGCTAACAGTTAGCACTCTTTTGTGAATCAAGCCCATGGTGTGTACCAGGCATAAAGCATTCGGCTCTCAGGAGTACATTGCCCAAGCAAGCCTGCATAGCATCCTACTAGCAGATGTATACATACCACAGACAAAAGGACGCACAAAATGTTCATTAGAAATCTTCATCTTATTAAAATAAAGGTCACGTCGCCGTAACAAATATATACAAAATCTTCGTTATATACAAAGTGTTCTGTGTAATATTTGCATACAAAAATCCAAAAGAGTATATTTCATCAGAATCCAATAAGTAGAGCCTAGAAGAGAAATAAAGGACAGTGGTTAATATTAACACTTTAAATATTTGTAGTTAACACTGTCAGTTTTGGTGATGTGAAAGAGTAACCACATAATGTATTTTTTGGACCATAAAATGTACTTTTTCTCCCCCAAAAGTGGGGAGAAAGTCACTGCCTTATGGTCCAGTGCAGTGGAAGCCATAACCTATCCAGCTGGCACACTCCATGTCTCTTCCTCCCTCTCCAGCCACTGTAATGACAGCTCCAAGTCCTCAGTCTTTCCTGGTTTACTGTGTGAACCTGGCGCATGCGCACTGCATGTCATTTATAACCTTGGTGCACATGCACCATCAGGTGACACAGAGGGAGGGCGCCAGTAAACCAGGCAGCAT
The DNA here is from genome assembly GCF_040937935.1 of Hyperolius riggenbachi. Taxonomy (NCBI): domain Eukaryota; kingdom Metazoa; phylum Chordata; class Amphibia; order Anura; family Hyperoliidae; genus Hyperolius; species Hyperolius riggenbachi. The sequence continues at coordinate 121,500,946 of NC_090646.1, read as the reverse complement.
GAAGGTCTCCTAGTTTGTAGAGCAGCAGAATCTGTTATTACAGTGGCTGGAGAGGGAGGAGAGTAGGTACTTGGATAGCTGTGTTCTGCAGTTAGTTTAGCTTAGATAGAAGGGGGGGGGGGGGGGGGTGAAGCGGCATAAAAACACCCCTGCACAGTGGGCACACCAGGTTTAGTTTGTCTCCCCCCCCCCACCCCTTGGTTTTTGCCCTCCAAAATGCGGTCTTATGGTCTGAGAAATATGGCAAGTCAGATTTTACTTCAGGAAGTGTGATTAATTGGCCCAGTTACAAGCAGAATTACACGTGGAATTATCTACTATGAGTGCGGCTCCCTCCACATTGGGGCTGAGCAGCTCCTCTTCCTGATTCATGGACGTGTATCATACGGGAGACTATGCACAGTAGCAAGGAGAACTCGGCTCTGGCTAACTGTGCAAGTGTGGACAGTCCCATGTGTCTGCAGCTGGCTAACTGTGCAAGCGTGGACAGTCCCATGCGTCTGCAGCTTTCTCCTGAATCATGGACTCGCAGTACAGCCCTGATATGATTACTGACAATGCATTGTCGCTAATCTTTGCAGGGCTGTGCTCAGGATCCCACTGAGGCTTACCTGTCTTCCTAAGTATCCCACTCTGTACCTGACCTTCAGCTTGGGTACACTTTAATTCTGGTTTAAGGGCCCGTATCCACTAGAGCGAACACTCACATAACTAATATAAATCAATGGGCCTGTTTCCACTTGTCAGAAATTCTGTGCAGAAAAAATCTGCACAGCAGAGCCATCAGAATTCGCACACCGCAAAGCTAGTGTGCGATTCGCCTGTAATGTAATTAATAGGAAATTTGCCTGTGTTTTTGTTATGCAAATTTTCCATGCAAATTCGCGTACATTTTTGCTTACAATCAAAATAATAGCACACAGGCACTGACATGGTTACATTCACATACTTACAAACAGATGCAAATTTTAATGCATTTTCGCGTTAAAATTCACATACGATTGCATACAAATTCGCATCCACATGCAAATTCTTTTTCCGCAATGGAATCTTACTGCACTAGTGGAAACGGGCCCTACATGCAGACTCTATGCAGAGGGGAATTGGGCCAATCACCTGTACATCTTGCCGGTTTCATGCTGCACATAGTTTGCATGCAAGCCAGATTCATTGATGATCTCTAGAGGGGATATTAATATTTTGTTGCCAGGAAGCATTTCCCATTCAGTCCTGTAAATACTTAAAAGCTACCGCAAACCCATAACAACATTAGACAAGATGGCAGCTTACATAGTCCTTGATTTATTGCTCATCCTGTTCCTGCCTGAGATACATGGAGCAATCCAGCACCTTCTGCAGCTGACTGGCCGTCACCCTCTCGGAGCACATGGGGCAGATGCTTTCTGAATCCAGCAGTCTGAAGAAGAGAACACATTAATATACATGTTCCACCAACACCTCCTGACAGAGGATAGCCCCACCCACACAGCAAGCTTACGCTTTAAACTCCGAGTACAGGGCTGGGAATTCACAGTGGGGGCAGATACACCAGTCCTCTCTCACCATGTGCCGACCCTGAAACACAAAACACAAGGAGTGGATATACTTGGTGTTCTCATTAATTCCGGTCTAAGGGTCGTTTCACACTTGGAACGTGATTTTGCGTCACGATTCCCTTTCAACAGAACGAAAATCACAAAGCAATCGGCCCCAAAGCACTGCGTTGGTGATTTATGCAAATTGCAAACACTGCAGTGAGAATGACCCCAAAGGGATACATTAGCAATGGTGCTTTGCTGATCTCCAGTGATCAGAAAAGCATCCAAGTGTGAACCAGCACAATTGTTTTTCGCTTTCAGACCCTAAATTATAACCCCAGAGACTCTCCCCCATCAGTTCAGACAACCACTGTACATAATTCACCTCCCCAGGATCCAGCGTTGCATTTTTCTCCTGTCCTCCGGGTGGTGCTCTACCCCTATGTCACCCAAGGCATTGAGAGCCACAAGGGACGTGGAGGAGACTGGCCAGATCCTGGGAAAATAAGTATAAAGTGCTGCTCCGCTGTGCTCTGCACAGTAACCTGCCTGGCTGTTACCCTGGCTCGGGCTTTACCGCTCACAGCATGTTTTTTTTCAGGCCAAGCCTGGGTCGGGAATACTGGTAAAGAGTTACAGCTTTAAAGTGATTGTCCGGCAAAAAAAACAACCTCCGAGTTGAAGGAGGAAGTGTATGTAATCACGTGACGCCAGAATGGAAAGCAGCGTGGGAGGCGCCGAGGGACGGAACAAGAAGACGACTGATGGGTAAGATTAGCAGGATGAAATTCGGTAAATGATGTGTATCGGTAAAAGGCCTCATTCTGTGCTGTAAGTCAGCAAAGTGGTTGTCCTTTAACCCAGATGTACTATGCCGTATATGCGCAATATGTCTGCTCAGGCAGCCTTGTAACTGTGCTCCCCGCGGAGCGTGCGCATGCAAGGAGGCGCACGGGAGAGCTTTTCAGCCTTATATCCCCCTTATACTGTCCTAGTGTTTCTGGGTCACCATGAGCTACCTAATTATGGCCAAGACTACTGAAATTGCACTGAGATATAACATTTCTGTTAACTGAAGTTACTGAGATTTAAGCAACCCCCGTGTCGTCAGTGATCTGCAGACGATACCCTTGGAGCAGCTGTCAGGGTATGGGGCCCAGATTGCCCTCAGATTGGGGTTCTAGTATAGATGTTGTTTCATAGAGTCTATCCACCTTCAGCGAGAATATGTGAAATAGGCTGAGGTTAAACCTGGCTGCCCCAAGTGTCACCTCATTGAGTCTGAATACCTGGTTATGTTTGAGCCGGTGGTTATGGCTTTACTCACAGTTGCTATACAGTAGGGCAGGTTATTCTTGCAGCCAGGACAGAGAAGTTCACTCTCCGGGAGTTTGAAGTCACAAAACGGACAGGGAGTGCTCTCCTCCTCCACCTCTGTGGTGTCCGGGCGCCTGAAAGATACGCACATCATTTATGGAAGTAGGAACAAAGTCACTTTTAATAAGCAGCGCGAGTCACAATGACAACCATTTTTAAAGTCTTCTTTAAGTGGTTCTATGAAAAATAAAATACGTTTTAGTGTTTACTGAGACTCACCGGACCATTGCTTCAATCTTTTTCTTGTACTTGACGTCTATTTTGTTGCGATACTCTGGCCTCATCAGCATTGCTGCAAAGCTGAATGCAGAATTCTTCAGTCCAGCCCTGTGACACTCAATCACTGTAGATGTCAGGATTGGGACTATGTCTACAAGGACAAAGAGCACCGGTTATTCCTGAAGAGAAGTATCCTAGAATGTCCTTGCTTTTCCACTGGCAGACCTTATTGCTATTGCAGTAAAGTAATGCCACCTCTTCCCTTACCAAAATAGAGGCTTGATCTACACACCTTCTCTGCTTACTACATATATATTATTAATGTTCTTATTTTAACGTGTAGCTAGCATTCCAGGGGAAAGACTGTTCAGACAGTAAGACCTAATACACCTGTCATTATTCATTTCCTCTCTCAATAATTATTGATTGGCCACATCACTGTATGGGGAGCTGACTGCATATACAGTATTAAAGTGGACATGAACCCAGAACTTCCTCTCTGCTCTAAAAGAAAAGCAACAGCATAATAACTTTTAAAGAAAAACATTTCCGTATTACAGCTTACAGAACTCCTGCAATACATCTGCAGTGTGTCTACTGTCTGGTTTCATGGAAGACAACAAAGGGTTGACATCCTGTTTACATATTAGCTGTGTCTGCGGATGACTGATGAATTTCTGTGTGCTGACACAGCAGATAGATCAAATAACACTTGTGATTACTTGAAGATGAGGGTGAATTAGACAAGCTCGTCTCTCTAAAAACATGCAGGGTGGATGTTTCTCTGTTTTCCTTTTGCCCTGTGCATTAGAGTTCTGGTACACTTTAAGCCTGAAGCTGCTCCTCCCCATGTGCTGATCACTCTAAAGCGAATGGACTGAGATTCCTCGAGAAAAGAGAAGGCAGGAGCAGCACTTCTTATAGACCCCTCCAATACCCCAGCATCACTGCTTTCTCAGTACTTACGAGATGGGAATTTACTAATGTTGTTGGCAACACGTGTCAGCATTCGCGCTCCCTTCATATGGTCCCCACGTTTAACATGAATCTAGAATTACAAGAGGTAAAAAGATGATGTTCATTCAGCTATATAACAGCCACATTTAGATTTAAAACATCTTGCATACCGGATTGCATTTAATTTCCTCAACTTCCTGTAGGCAGGCCCATTGATTACACTATGTCCCCCAATTTACAATAGAGTAACCCAATATATATATATATATATATATATATATATATATATATATATATATATATATATATATATATATATATATATATATATATATATATATATATATATTTTTCTCTTGATTGCACTTACAAACATTCAGGTGTTCAGGTTTGTTCCAGCTTTTCATTATGGTTCTAGCTACAATGGTACAATGGAGCCCTGGACAAAACTTGCATGGGGCTCCCTGACTCCCCCCCTCCCCCTCCCTCCCTGGACTCTCCCAATGTGAATAGTGATGCCTTGGGCCCTGTAGAGTATGTGCAGTGGAGTGCACCCACCTGTCTGGCCAACACACTCCTCCTTCTTCATCCTCACAGTGTGCTCTGTAACCAAACGTTCTTAACATGCCGGCAGGTCACAGAGCAGAAGCCCATTGTGGGGATGAAGACGGAGAAAATAAAGGTTGCAAGTGTGTATGAGCCTTTACTACGGGATTACTAGCTTTCCAATGTACAAATCTTTACAACACATGTCCAGCCAGACAAACATCTCCATGGAAGTGCCATGTGGCTCTTTCTGGTTGGAGTTTGTGGATTATCAGTGAATGCAAGTGTCTGGCTGTTTCTTCTTCACATCACTTGAACTGATTTAAATTTTGGGTCCCCTCCTCCCTGGGCCCACCCACTGGTTGCTGTGCCCGCCCACTAGCCACCCCACCCCCATGTCCGTGCTCAAAGTGCGCTGCAACGAAAAATGTGCATGGCTCCGACACTGAAGAAAGCGGCATGGACAGCATGATGCAGCAAAAAGTGGGCGTGGCCATATCATGTTGTGGGTGGAGCCAAATACTAGCAGAATACAGGTAGTCCCCGGTTAACAAATGAGATAGGGACTTGTAGGTCCACTCTTTATCCTTTATCTGTTCTCTTTTGTTGCTGTGCCTCTTTTGCCCCGCTCTGTCTCACCTCAGTTTGTGCCTCTTTTGTGTTCTTCTGTGTGATCTCATGTTCCCATCTCATCTCTTTTCTCCCTGTGCCTCTTTTGTCCCCCTGTGTTCCCCCTGTGCCTCTTGTATCACCCTGTGTTACCTCTTGTCCCCTTCGTTCTCAACTCCTTCCCCCTCCCTAGCCAGGTATAGGTGCCCGCAGTATAGGTAGCCAGGTATAGGTTCCCCCAGTATAAGTAGCGAGCTATAGGTGGTGCCCCGATAGGTATTCAACTATAGTTTATGCCCCGGTATAGGTAGCCTGGTATGGGTGGTGCGCCAGTATAGGTTAGCCAGGTACAGGTGCCCCCAGTATAGGTAGCAAGCTATAGGCGCCCCCAGTATAAGTAGCCAAGTATAGGTGGTGCCCCAGTATAGGTAGCCAGGTACAGGTGGTGCCCCAGTATAAGTAGCCAAGTATAGGTGGTGCCCCAGTATAGGTAGCCAGGTACAGGTGGTGCCCCAGTATAAGTAGCCAGGTACAGGTGGTGCCCCAGTATAGGTAGCCAGGTATAGGTAGTGCCCCAGTATAAGTAGCTAGGTATAGGTGGTTCCAGCACCAGTATAGGTAGCCAGGTATAGGTGGTGGCCCAGTATAGGTAGCCTGTAGCCAGATATAGGTGGTGCTCCAGTATAGAAAGTCCACTGTAGCGGGCTCACTCATCTGCTCCCCACGTTCAATCGCTGATGTCACTCAGTGAGCCACAGGCCTGCAGCCAGCACATGCGGCCCTTCAAGCGCTTTGGGCCAGGGCCCCCAGAAGCTCTGGGCCCCTCACTGCAGTGTCAGTTGTCCGTCGTTCCCTCCCCCCGATGGCTGCCCTGCTGATGATGATTATACTAACAGTGGAGCATCTAGATTAAAACACTACAAAAACGTCCAGTTGACTCTAGTCTATTCTTTCTTCGGACAGAGAAGCTGGGATTGTTTTGGCTATTTGCAGAAACAAATCACTATTTCTTATTACCTTAACCAGGATGTAGCTGTGAAGTATCATCAGATTTGTGGCCATTTCTGCTGGAATCTTGATTTTCTGTGTTTTCAGCTCCATGTACATGCTGAAGAGCACATCATGGGCATTCCGGTAATTGCCTTGTAACATAAAGAACAGTAGTAATGTATGGCAGACTCTACAGTAAGGCTAGGGTCACAATGCTCCATTGCATAATGCATGCTTTATAATGAATGTGAACTGCAATGGAGTCTAGGAATAGACTTAAATACAAAGCCTGCATGCAGCTAGTTAGACACAATCAGGTACAACACTGTACTCATCCCCCTGCCATGTAGAGTAAGCCCAGAGCAGAGAGGAGTGCATATTACCTGCACCAGCCCTGCACAGGCTCTACTCTTCTTACCGCCAGCTGCAAGCTCTATGCTGCCATCCTCCTGTTTCTAAACATATGACATGCATTGGGTGACAGTGGATGGCAGCATAGAGTGTGGAGCTGTCAGGAAGTAGAGGAAACCCTACGCAGCGCTGGGGCAGGTAAATATTACACTGCTCCACTGCACTTACTCTGCAACATGGGAGGAGGAGCAGGCCCCCATAGCGCTAGGTTCCCCCGGGGTCACAGGGGCTATTGTACCATGTGTGTACATGTAAGACAACATAACAAATAGATCTAGTTACAGTACATATTGTTTTTACATTAGTTTGTAAAATAAGTGACAAGATGACTGGTTGCTGCAGGTAACAGCAGTGTTTTCATTCCGTGTAGTAATCATAATAAAATGATTAAATAGTTACCTGCAGACTGTTCCTCCCTTGCAATGATGATGGCAGTGCGGGCCGCCTCTCTGTACTGCTTCAGAGCCATGTACAAACGGAACAAATACTTTGCATCCTGAAACAGAAATCATTTCACCAGATCACTTATTGAAAAGTTCTGTTATGTGTGTAGAAGCAGATGATACCAGTTACTTTTTATACCTTAGGCATGCCGTCACTCTCCCCCATCAGATAGTCTATCAGCTGATTGGTTAGTAGTTCATCTTTGGCCTGTCCAACCTGTTCAAATAATAGTACATTATAGCAGCAGGTAACCAATATTCAGCTGAAGGTAAACACACCACTGAAAGCTAGCGCTCAACAAATAGCAGAATGTGTGCACAAAAATATCAACTTCTAATATTTTACATAACCATATAATAAAGTTTCAGTGGTTTACAATTGAATCTCTTACCGTCTCGATTGCCATTTCTATAGCTGTATTTTCATCTGTAGCTGAGCATTTTAGGAAGTGTTTCAGAGCCTGGAATATACAGCACAGAAACATACTTACAATACACTGACCGCAAACGCAGCTAAGAATATCAGTGTGGGAGTAACCACCAACATTTGTAAAGCGTTTTTCTCCCGTAGGACTAAGTGCATAAATAAGCATGGCTCAGACCAGTAATTGGTTGAATGGTAAATGTGTGGCTTTTCAGTCTGGATTTGAACACTTAAGGTAGCCATACACTGGTCGATTTGCCATCAGATTCGACCAACTGACAGATCCCTATCTGATCGAATCTGATCAGAGAGGGATCGTATGGCTACCTTTACTGCAAACAGATTGTGAACCGATTTCAGCCTGAAACCGTTCACAATCTGTTGTGGTGGTGGTGGTGCTGCCGCCGCTCCCCCCCGCCCGCATGCCCGCATACATTACCTGCTCCGCCGGCGCGACTCCAGTCCCCAGGTCACCGCTGCTCCGTCTCCACTCCGGTCTCTGGCCCCGGCATGCTTTACTTCTTCCTGCCCGGCAGGAAGTTTAAACAGTAGAGCGCCCTCTACTGTTTAAACTTCCTGTCGGGCAGGAGGAACTGAAGCATGCCGGAGACCAGCGCGGACACGGAGCAGCGGTGACCGGGCGTAGACGTGCCGGCGGAGCAGGTAATGTATGCGGCTCTATTGCTTCGGTCGTCGGGTACTCGAACGCCGCTAGCGACGCACTCCCTACCCGCGGGCGATCGACGCTAATTTTCCGCACAGAGCGATCGACGGGATCAGACGAAAAGGATCGAAATTCGGCGTGTAGCGCGAACGATTGGCAGCAGATTAGATCCCAGTGATCGAATATGCTGTCGAAACGGCGGCGAATCGGGCCAGTGTATGGCCACCTTTACAGAGATAGGGTGTGGTAGGGAGTTCCAAAGGATAGGGGCAGTATGACAGGAAGCTCTGGCTCCAAAGGTTTTGAGGTGCACTCTGGGATAGACCAAGTTTATGGATCCTTCTGATCTGAGGTTGTGAGGGGTGTGGTGCAGTTTCAGCAAGTCCTTCATGTATCCAGGGCCCAGATTGTGTAGGGATTTGCATGTCAACAGTAACCATTCATACTTAGGAGCAAAATGTTTAGTTCAAAACATATACACAGGACCGGATTAACACAGGGTGCCTACAGGCGCCTGATGATAGAAAGGCAGCTCACTCTCCTCCCCTAGTGCATCCCTCCCTCCTTCCCTATGAAGAGTCCTGATGAGAGTGTAAATGAGAGGTTACTTACCCTGCTCCTGGCTTTCCACTGATGAGATCTCTCTTCAGTCATGGGCACCTTTAACTACTTAATATTGAGGGTACTTCTGGCTACCTAATACTAAGGGGCAACTGTAGCTGCCTATGACGGGTAGGGGAAGTAATGGAGAAGAGACAGCTGGGCCAGCCAGCACACTTGCAGTGTGGTTTGGTGGGGGTTGTAGGTTAATGGAGGCTAAAGTCTGGCGTGCCAGGACATCTGTGCCTATAGGCTACTGTGATGTAAATCCGGGCCTGCGTATACAGTATTTTCCAACCCCTCTTTTATACAAATTAATAATCTGTTCTCAATATAAATGTTGTTCTAGAGATTTACCCTCGCATGCTGTCCACAAAGCAAGAAGAATTTTCCAGCCTGAAAGTGCTTCTTTTCCCCTTCAAAGTACAGAGCAATACTCTGATAATCTTCATTACTCGTCTCCTCAGATCCTGCAACAAATTAGAGGCATCAACACTGGAAATGCAATGTAAGAGAGGCCCCAAAGGCCTGGGACTTGGGTGGCTGCTGCCCAAGGGGGTGACTGGACATGCTGAATATGGAAGAGAAGCTTGCAAATGTCAGAGCAAGGTTGCTAATGGGGAGCAACATATGGAACAGGAGAGATGATGTTTAAAGAAGGACAGTACATAGGTGTTACACACAAAAGAGAAACAGGACAGGAGCTTTTGAACATGATAAAGTGCAGCAAGGGAGTTGGCCTAGAGGCAGAAAAACTATACATCAGACAGGTGATGTAGTGGTGGCTATATCACGTGCATATCAGTATTACCCCTGCCGCTCACAAAACACATGCATACGGCATCATCTACCTATAACATCCGCATAGATCTCCATCTGGTTGTGTTGTTGGGCGAGCTGGAAGGCCTCATTGTTGCATTTGGAAAGAACTAGGAACTGGATCGCAGAGCCATAATCTCCGAGTCGTAGGAAGAATCTACACAGAGGAAATGGTGTGATCAGAGCTGGGACAAGGTCCTCCAGCACCAAAGGCTGAGACACCAAAGTGCGCCCCTCCATCCCTGCCACCCCAGCTGTCACACACTTATTGCTATTAGACTAAGAGGGCCACAGGGTCCACAACCTCCCCAACACCTTAATATCTAGTTATCTGGCTTGCAGTCACTGCCATCTATCCCCTTTTCTTATTTATTTCTACTTCAAACACAATTAGGATTGACAGCTGAATGAATTCTGCGCCCCCCCTACACTGCGCCCTGAGGCTGGAGCCTCTCCAGCCTATGCCTCTGCCCGGCCCTGGGTGTGATCATACATGGTTAACAATACAATTCCAAGATAAGTCCTCTCCACTATTATTACAGGAAGTTTTCAGCAGGTAGCTTGAGCTTTGCAATCTCAGAAAGTGCTGGTCCAAAATAACTGCACTGGTTACAAACACCTCACAAAGCATAAGCAAGTCACCTGGCTACCATCTTGGCTCCTTCCAGGGATTGTGTCTCTTTCACAATGGCGACAGCTTTCTCTGGATTATTTAGGTGGTCCAGGTAGATGCGTGTGACATTGTCCCAGTCCTTGGCATTCTCATAAGCCTTGGCAGCCTCTTTATATCTGCAGTGAGGGGGAAAAACACATTAACTCAGCCCTATCAGTGAAGAACATTTTCCTAAATGTCTTCAAACTGACATCCTCCAATCACTTCACTGAATCTTCAACCGACACAGGAAATGCAATACGGCAAACAACTTACTTTCCGTCAGCTTCTTTGGCTTTTGCATACTGTAGATGGATCTTGGGAGAGGTGACGTTGGGGAGAAGCTCTCCAACCTTTGCCCTGAAAAAAACAATGTTATAGAATGGAGTTGCGTAGCTATGGGTGCTAAGAACTTTTCTGCAGGAGTTTTTTGGCTTGGAGTTAAACATCTGTAGGACGAAAAAGACCTTCCACTGTCCTCTCTCCCCACCAGACATCATGGTACTGCAGATACCACTGCACTACATACCTCAGTCCTCTCTGTACCTCGACATAACACACCCCTCTCAGAGCTTGTCTTATTATCAGTCAGTGCTCTCTACCTCATTATACTTATGGCACTTCTGCACTTTACTTCATACATCATCACACCTAATTTATTTCTGTACCTCATTCTTTGCGGTATCTTGTACCTTATTTTAACACATTCCTCTCTACCGGGATACCATCATGGGGGAATAAGAAGTAATATTAATTAGGATGCCCCAAAGTTTACATTGATAAGTGGTGTCCGCCGCCGGTCGATAATCAGGAGACTATTCTCAGGAACCAGGAGAGGGAAAAGGAAACCAGATAATGTAGTATTTCCAGGCAATGAAATAATGTGCGAAACAAATATTTACAAACCTGGGTTGCTATTAGACAACCACAGTATAAGGCAGGTGCAGAATTCCATCTCCACATGGATTGGATATCCTCTCCGGGATTGGTTGGGTCGCACTCCAGAACAAGGACCACTGGTTAATCATCTCAGGGGACATCCCTTGAGGGAGGGGGAAATGTACACAAAATGGGAGGAGGTGCTCCCGGGATAATTATTTTTATTTTCCTTTCCATCATTATCTTTAAACCTCCTACCTGAGGTAAGACTGTTCCATTACCCAATGTGTAACCATTGCATGCTACATTGGGGCGCCTCCTTCCATTTTGTGTGCAAAGTTTACACTGTTTGGGAGGCTGAAGAGAAATCCAGATTTTTTTCTAGTGTGGGTAAAAGAAAATGTTGATGGTGACCCTACTTCTCTGTGCCTCGTACCTCATTATGCCCCACAACTCTGTGTTTGTTATCCCTCATTGTATCTCAGTTCATTTTGTATCATCAGTCATTCAGTTTACCTCATGCTTCTTTATACCTGTTTTTTTGTATCTGAACAGACCTCAGTTCTGTTTGAACCTCACAACTGATTATACTTTTGTACCTGCAATTATATTGTGAATTCTTTCCATGCTTCTCATTTCTTCCTGCCCTTCATACCTTGCCTCATATCTCGAAGCAGGTGGTTTCGGCAAACAGAGCTTTAACCGCTGAAACTAGGCACTGCTGTAGCAGTAATGCTATAGTGCGCGGGGTGCGTAAGGGAAATTCAGGGTTCTGCCGATCGCCAGACCCTGAATTACTCCTCCCTCCAAGTTGCTGTGACTCGGAGGGATAATAGTATTTAACACTGCCAGGGATTTGAGAGGCAGCAAGGTGAGCTGTCATTCGTCTCACCCTGCGTCCAACTTATCAGGGGCATACAATACGTACGCTCACATCAGCCTAGAATGTGGTCTTTCACACTACTTTGTACAGTTCTCCTCTTCCTCTATGCATGTTACCCCTGTCCTTTATTGTGCTTCAATGAGCACACATTTCTAGTCTGTACTTTATACCACACCCAGCATGACAGTAACAAGGCAGTGGACATTGCTGACCCCACTTCTACAAAAAACGACAGTGTCCTCGATGTACTGCTGATTATCTAGCAATAATGCCTTCTAAATAGCTCTGTAATTAAACAAGCAGATCAAGACTACCCTACACTATGAGATAGCCTCCAACTCAGGTAGATTGATAGTCCACTGATAGCATTTGTGTGGATACTGCTGCTGTGTTTCTCACTCAATAGTCCATCAAATGTGTACAACTCCATGCCATAGAAAGGTACGCAAATACCATTCCTACAAACCCGCAGGTCAGCAGAAATATAAAAATAGAACCAGTTAAGACTTTTACTTCTTTTTCTTGTAATGGGAGAGCAGATAATAACTAAACCCAGTTCCAAACACCCTCCTAAAGAATGTGCCAGTGCCCATCATTGAGCAGAGTAAGGTCTACAAGGGAAGACACAGCAGCTTTTATTTAGACAGAGATATGCAGGGCTCTGCCATGTTGTGAAGAGGTGGCCAGACTTAAGTTACACAATTCAGAGATGTGCACATGTATCGGTATCCGGGTGACATAAGCATGGGGACTCAACAAACAACAGATCATTCTTCACAGAAAGAGTTGTTTGGGGAAATTATTGGAGACATCTTACCAGTTTTTACATCGAATGTACACCGAGGCTGCTTTATCATAGTACTGGCCTTTCTCATACAGCTGCGCTGCTTCTGAAAATTGCTGTATTGAAACAAGAGGAAATCAGCATAAGTGATTGTGGATGTAACCGAGGTGACTAGTGACATGATGAGATAAACATGTGCATGTACAGTGCAAAACATATTAATAACCAGGGTGTTTTATTTGTTTTATTTTGCTGCCTGAAAGAGTTAATTTCTAGGCATGGAAGTGACAATTTCTGTCTTGTTGGTACCTTGTCGGGAATATAGTAAACATCAGCAAATTACAGCCATAAAAATTTTCCTGGCAGAATAAAACTTCTGAGGGCAGGGAGAAAGAAAATACATTAGCTACTGAACTTTTTCTAACTCTGGGACACTTAATAGGCTGCCACTGATTAAAGACTGTAAAACATTCAACCTACTTTGTAAATGTTCAAATATAAATAAAAAAAACTTGGTATACTTAAAAAAAAATCATTTTTTGGAGTAGATACTGTAAAGACACACAATAAGTATTAGTATTGACCTCCTTGTCAAAAAGTATAGAGATACAACTGTAGACCATAGTCTGAAGTTCAACCTCAAATACAGTGCACAGAGCAACATAGTGAGGAAACTGGTCTCTAGACATTGGCATATATTGAGGGAAGACAAGGCCCTTAATGAAATATTGCCGGCACAACCAGGGTTTGTATACAGAAAACCAGGCAATGTGGTTTTAAAAGTGGCTACAGCAGCCATTAATCAGAATAGTGGAGTTCCACCACTACAGGGGGCGGGATTTGTGAGATGTGGGAGATGCAAGAATTGTCGGAGCACTCGGAGCTACGGCAAATTAGAGACAGTGGAGGGTCCCCGGGAGAACTACAAAATTGGACAGTTAATTACCTGCGATACTAAGGGGGTCATTTACTGTCTAATCTGTCCCTGTGGAAAGAAGTATATTGGAAGGACAAAAAGGGAGCTCCACAAGAGAGTAGGGGAACATTTTAATAATATTCGAAAAGGGTGGGAGGACCACCCCTTATCCAATCACTTTAAAAAGTATCATGCCTGTAGTGTATCCAATATTATATATTTTGGAATCGAACTAATTAAGCGAGACCCAAGGGGTGGGGATTTTATAGCAAAGATGTCCAGAGCAGAGAGCCATTGGATTTTTAACCTTGAGTCTCTAGCCCCGAGGGGTTTAAATGAAGAAATGGAAATTTTTGGTTTTCTGTGAGGAACCTTTGAATTGTCAGATTATGAATGGGGAGTGGTCATGGTACACCGGGGGAGTATTGGTGCACTGCAGGTGGATTTTATAACGAAAATGTATTCACATATGCATTATTTTATTTATTTTTCATGCATACGCACCTTTATGGTATGCATTATTCATTTTTTATTTATTTTCGTTGTGCTATGCATGCACACCATGAAGTGGCCTCATACCTGTGGATATTCAAATGGAGGCAATGTATGTCCACTTTAATTAGAAGATCACTGGAGATGTTGGGAAGGAGGAAGAGGAGGAGTTTGTGGGGAACTATATAAAGATGGAGACCACTGACAGATGACAGGTACAGATTCTGAGGAAGACAAGCGATTTTGTCGAAACATGTCAATCGTAGTTGGTCTAGAGGGGCGCCCCGTGGACAACTAAGGTACCTAACTGAGGAGGTTTAAACATCTTAACCCTGCAAACAGATCCGTTTGAGTTCCTTCCTGCAATATCTCCCTCATAAGTAGTGAAGAGCAGTGGAACGCAGCACTTCCGGACACGCCGGTGGAACGCAGATTGGATATCACCTCCAGGAGGACTTACGTCAGCACGGAAAGACGCACTGAGCCGTGCGGCTAGTAGCGTTGCCGAGTTCCCGCGAGATTCTAAACGGGGGCCACGCTGGACACGTCATTGGAGATTCACATCGGCAGGAGTTAACGGCTGACTTGCGGCAAGCCGCTCCGATCTGGAACAGCACTTTCCACAGGTGATATCAAGCATTTAAGATTTATGTCCATTATGATTATTACGTGAGATATGGTATAACCACGGACTATATGGGTCTGCATCGGTACGTAATATTAATCTTTATACAGTGGGCACAAGGAAATAGTGGAGTTGATGCCTTTATTATAAACAGGACTTATTTTTAATACATGGTGTCTACGGACTATAGAACCTTTTTATATATATATATATATATATATATATATATATATATATATATATATATATATATATATATATATATATATATACACACACACAATTTTTTGCAGGACACCATACCACTCCCAAGTGTGGATGATTGGAGTGCTTGTGAGGGTAAAGCATGCAAAAATTTTTATAGCCTTCTATTTTAAAATACGCGAACCAAATAAAATAGTCTTTCATTTTAATTGTGGTTGACATATGCAATTATTTTCATAATACACCTGCGCGCCCATACATTTTAAATTTGCCCAGATACTGTAAATATAATAGTTTCTGTCATCATATTGATTTTCACCTCGGGTTCAGTTAATTACTGAAAGTATACTCTATATCACTGTCTTTTGGTCAGGGTTGTGTCCCCATTATCTAGTACTGGTGATGCTAGCTCATTAGCTTTATTAACAATGCTGTGCGCAGGTAGTGCACTGCAATTTTACCGATACTTATGCTGGCAAGGTAGCATGCATTTTATTTACTTATTGTATTTATAAAACGCCAACATATTAAGCAGTGCACATATTGTGCAATTAGCACAACCCATGTTACCTGGGTAATGCAAGCGCTGCTAGGTTCATGCTCATTATACTACTTGTGTTGCGTTTGATACTCTCAATGTTCGCATTACCTCCATCCATGCTACCTTGTCAGCATAAGCAATTGTAAACTTGTAGTGTGCTACCTGCATAAGGCAATCTAACCAAAGTTTGGTGTATCTGCCCCATACCACCATAGGGTTCGTTTCCACTGGACCCAAATTGTTGCATTTCTCCACATGCCAGAATGGAGGGGAAAACTCAGCCTATGGAAATTAATAGACAACTATCCGATCCTCATTCAGGGGAAAAATTGGACGGCGTGCAGCAAAAATACGCATCCAAGTAGCCTAATAGCCTCGGACAGTGGAAACAGGCTCTATTCTAGGGGTACCTGCCACCTCAAGCCACCTGATGTTAATCAATGGGAACTAGAACTGCCAGAAATAGGGAGCACCAATGAGATCCTATGATACTTTGAGGAACCACACAGCCAACTACCTACAAGGAATAGGGGAGTAAAGAGAATGCAATAGGCCTGCATTTCTGCAGCTCGACCTGCAAAATGTGGCTTTTGTAGAACTTTCAGTTCTTAGGCCTGTACAGTTTCTGCTACTGCAGCTATTGGGTTCCTTCTGTAACCAAGGCTTTTTCCAGAACAGGCCAGCCTTTGGCAGTGAGACACTTTGGGTTGGTTGGAATAGGCGTGGCAAAGATACTGGAGAGATCTTAGCCTGAGTCTCCAAGAGACCTATAGCTAAAGTATAACTTATGGGTGTAGTGAGCATTAAGCATAACGGATATACCTTCATACTCTCCAGAATGGCTGCACAGTCTTTCTTCAGCATTCTGCTGGGGTGTTTGAGAGCCTGGTTTACTCCACGCCGGATGTCTCCCATACGAATGGACATACGAGCCACTCCAGCAAGGCAGGTTTCATCATGGTCCTGAAACTGCAAATGTATGTACTTACTAAAAAAGTTTTCCTTATGTTTGAACAAGGTTAGCAGTGTAACTCATTTTAACTTAAAATGGAGACATGGACATTATTTCAGGCGAGGTAAGGCCCATAATGATGTGCACAAAGTGTGGCTGAAAATGACTGGTCCAGTTTAATGTCTCTGCAGTGTAAGCAACAGCATTGATTAATAGTGGTCCACCATGACAGATCACAAATGACAATGACAGCGATGTTGGAGACACTGGTGCTCACAGATATTAACAAACAAGTGTTTCAATTGAAAAAATGTAAGGTGGGCACAGAAATTAAAAGTGGATCTGAACTCTTGCACAGCACAAAATAAAAAGTTTTTATCTATATATATAAAATCGGATATGTGTGTGTGTGTGTGTGTGTGTGTGTGTGTGTGTGTGTGTGTGTGTGTGTGTGTGTGTGTGTGTGTGTGTGTGTGTGTGTGTGTGTGTGTGTGTGTGTGTGTGTGTGTGTGTGTGTGTGTGTGTGTGTGTGTGTGTGTGTGTGTGTGTGTGTGTGTGTGTGTGTGTGTGTGTGTGTGTGTGTGTGTGTGTGTGTGTGTGTGTGTGTGTGTGTGCCACGATCACGCAAAAACGGCTTGACCGATTTGAACGAAACTTGGTATGCAGATCCCTTACTACCTGGGATGATAGGTTCTGGGGGTCTCGCGCCCCCCCTGTACACCTGGGCGGAGCTACAAACAGCAAATCAGATTTCACCCATTCAAGTCAATGGAAAAAATGGAAAAGGCTGCCATTCTCGCAGTATTCAAGCCAGAGTCCCCACACTTGGCACGATTGGTCACTTGGTGACCGAGGTTACAAATCCAGGAAAAGTGGGCAGAGCATAAAACAGCCAATCAAATTTCAGCCATTCATTTTAAATGGAAAAATGTAAACTGCAGCCATTCTTAGACCGCAGGGGTCTCAAATTTGACACAGTTGGTCACTGGGTGAATGTGATTAAGATTCAAGAAAATGGGTGGAGCCTACAACAGCCAATCAAAATTCACATGTTAATTTTCAAGGGGAATATTTAAACTGCTGCTATTCTTACACTTAATGGCAGAGGCTTCAAACTTGCTACAGTCGGCCATTGGGTGACTGGGGTCCAAATTCACTAAAGGGGCGGGGCCACATACAGCCAATCAGATTCCTTTGGTGGATAAACTGCTTCCATTCACACATTTTTGATGCCAGGAACCTGACAGCTCACAAACTTAGTCATTGAGTGACTGTGTGTCAAGGTTACAAAAAGTGGGCGGAGCCAAAACAACTTTTACTGGGAAAATATAAACTGCAGCCATTCTTACAACGTTAATGGCAGGGTTCTCAAACTTTGCACAGTTGGTCATTGGGTGACAGATTAAGATTTTGGAAGGTGGGTGGAGCCTACAACAGCCAATAAAAATTTACCTAATGGTTTTCAATGGGAATATTTCATCTGCTACCATTCTCTTATACTGGTAATAGCAGATGCCTCAAACCTGGTACAGTTGGTCACTGGGTGACTAGGGTCCAAATTCAGGAAGGGGGCGGAGCCACAAACAGCCAGATTTGTTTATGTTTCAAAGGGAATATACAAAGTATTGATACCAAGGACCCCAAAGCTGATAAACTTGATAATCGAGTGACTGTATGTCAAGGTTAGAAAAAGTGGGCGGTGCCAAAAACTTCATTTTTTACATTGCAGGGTTCCCAACCTTTACACAATTGGCCACTGGGTGACTGGGATGAATATTCAGAAATGTGGGTGGAGCCTAAAACAGCCAATCAAAATGTACCTATTGATTTTCAAGGGGAATATTCACATTGCTACCATTCTTACACTGTTAGTGGCAGAAGCCTCAAACCTGATACAGTCAGTCATTCGGTGACTGGGGTCCAAATTCACTAAAGGGGTGGAGCCACAAACAGCCAATCAGATTTGTTAGATTGATTTCAGCCATTCTGTTATTGGCAGGGTTCTCAAACGTGACACAGTTGGCCACTGGGTGACTGGGACTAATATTCAGAAAAGTGGGTGGAGCCTACAGCAGCCAATCAAAATTCACCTTTTGATTTTCAAGGGGAATATTTGCATTGCTGCCATTCATGCACTCTTAATGGCAGAGGCCTACCATGTGCTACAGTCAGTCACTGGGAGACTGGGGTTTAAATTCTGAAGGGAGCGGGGCAAAAACAGCCAATCAGATTTGTTTCATTTCAATGGTTAAATGCAACTTATTGATGCCAAAGACCCCAAAGCTCATAAACTTGGTCATTAAGTGACTGTATGTCAAGATTAGAAATAGTGGGCGGAGCCAAAAACAACTAACTTACATTAAATGTAAACTGCAGCTTTTCTTACACTGTTCATGGCAGGGTTTTCAAACTTCACACAGTTGGTCACTGGGTGACTAGGATTTATATTCGGAAAAGTAGGTGGAGCCTACAAGAGCCAATCAAAATTCACCTATTGATTTTCAAGGGGAATATTGAAACTGCAGCCATTCTCACACTGTTATTAGCAGAGGCCTCAAACCTGCTACAGTCGGTCGTTAAGTGTTTGGGGTTCAAATTCAGTAAAGGGGCGGAGCCAAAAACAGCCAGATTTCTTTGCTGGATAAACTGCTTCCATTAGCACAATTTTGATGCCAGGAACCCAAAAGCTCACAAACTTGCTCATTGAGTAGTGACTGTGTGTCAAGGTTACAAAAAGTGGGTGGAGTTAAAAACAAATTTTTCTGGGAAATTGTAAACTGCAGCCCTTCTTCACTGTTAATTCTCAAACTCAGCATAGCTGGTTACTGGGTGACTGGGATTAATATTCAGAAAAGTGGGTGGAGCCTAAAATGCCAATCAAAAATCACATGCCACTTTTCAGGGAGAATATTAAAATTGCTGCCATTCTTGCACTGTTAATGACCCATGCCTCAAACCTGGTACAGTCGGTCATTGGGTCACTGAGGTTCAAATTCAGAAAAGGGGACAGAGCCACAAACAGTGAATCAGATTTGAAATTATTGATGCCAAGGACCCCAAAACTCACAAACTTGGGCATTGAGTAATGGCTTTGTGTCCAGGTTACAAAAAGTGGGCGGAGCCAAAAACAAATTTCACTGGGAAAGTGTAAACTGCAGCCCTTCTTACACTGTTTATTTCAGGGTTCCCAATCTTTGCCCAGATGGTCACTGAGTGACAGAGATTAATATTCAGGCAAGTGGGTGGAGCCTATAATGGCCAATCAAAATTCACCTGTTGATTTTCAAGTGGAATATTTAAATTGCTGCCATTTTTACACTGTTAATAGCAGATGCCTCAAACCTGCTACAGTTGGTCATTGGGTGACTGGGGTTAAAATGCTGGAGAGGGGTGGAGCCACAAACAGCCTATCTGATTTGTTTAATTTCTATGGGAATATACAAATTATTGATGCCAAGGACAAGGACCCCAAAGCTCAGAAACTTGGTCATTGAGTGTTTGTGTGTTAGGGTTAGAAAGTGGGTGGAGCCAACACCAGTCAAATACATACCCGGGAAACGCCGGGTCATCAGTGGGTGAAGACAAATACAAATTTCACTGGGAAAATGTAAACTGCAGCCATTCTGTTAATGGCAGGGTTTTTAAACTTTGCACAGTTGGTCACAGGGTGACTGGGATTAATATTCAGAAAAGTGGGTGGAGCCTACAAAAGTGAATCAAACTTCACCTGTTGCTTTTCAAGGGGAGTATTTAATTGCTACCATTCTTGAACTGTTGATGGCGCAGGCCTCAAACCTGGTGCAGTTGGTGACTGGGGTTCAATTTCAGAAAAGGGGGTGGAGCCACACACAGCCAATCAGATTTGTTTCATTTCAATGCAGATTATTGATACCAAAGGCCGCAAAGCTCACAAACTTGGTCAGTGAGTAATTGTGTGTTAGGGTTAGAAAAAGTAGGCGGAGCCAACACCAGCCAAATACATACACGGGCAACGCCGGGCAATCAGCTAGTTACACATAAAGGGCTTGATTCACAAAGCGGTGCTAACCTACTTAGCACGTCTAAAGTCTTTAGACGCGCTAACCAGGGTGCTAAGTAGGTTAGCACCGGATTTCTCAATCAGATCGTGCGCTAACTTTGCGCGCGTAAAGTTTTACGCGCGCAAAGTTTTACGCGCGCTAAGTCCCATAGACTTTAATGGGCACTTCGCGCGGTGCGCCCCGTGCTCTGTGCAGTACGCGCGTAAAGTTTTACGCGCATAAAGTTTTGCGCGCGTAAAGTTTTATGCGCGAAAAGCTTGTTTAGACGTGCTAAGGGGGTTTTCACAGGCGTGCTAACAGTTAGCACCGCTTTGTGAATCAAGCCCATAGGGCTTGATTCACAAAGCCGTGATAACTCTTATCACGGTATCGCTAGCATTTTGCGCGCGCTATAACACGTGTAATGTTTTTTGCGTGCAAATGCGAATTTGCGAGCGAAATCGCGGCCGTTTTCATGCAGAAACAGACGCGATTACGAAAAATGTTACGCGCGTTATAGCGCTACCTCGACCGTGATAAGAGTTATCACGGCTTTGTGAATCAAGCCCATAGTTGCTAAATAAATTCACTTCACTTCTCTACTGATGCCCAACCCTAAAACCTCCTACAGATGCCTAACCCTAAAACCTCTCTCTACCTATGCCTAACACTTAACACTCCCCAGGTGGTGCCTAATACTTAACGCCGCTACCTTAACCTACCACCACCCGGAGGCGCCCGATAAAATCGCCCACAGTTTTATTTTACCTTCTTTGCCACAGACCATGGCTTTTATAATGGGTGGCTATTGCGGCAACCTTTTTACTGTAAGAGCTCCCGCACCCTTTTTTCCTGTTTCGCCTAATGGTTAATAGTTATATAGTTAGTTATATAGTTAGTTTGGTTGAAAAAAGACATCCGTCCATCAAGTCCAACCAGACTTGAATTTATTTTTATTAAATCAAATGCCTATTAAAAACATCTAATAATGTATGAAATAATTTAAACAATAAGCAAAGATCAACACAGATCACATGGCTGTTCCAGAATATCGTCTGTTGTTCACATATTTAGCCTAAAAACCGGAAACTCAGTACAGACACAGTAAAGACTCGGTACAGACTCGGTACAGGACAACTGAAGGAGGACTCAGCAGTGCTCAGGGTCTAGGCCTGTTATTTCAGCTAGTGGTTATGGTGAATTTAGTATTAGTGTTATCGGAGCAGGCTTTGCATCACTTCTTTGGTAACAATGGATGGAGGTTTTGGTCCTTGTTCATTTCAAACAATGTGTTGCTGGTGTGCCCATATAAACACATATTCACAAAAGTCTGAATGTTACATTCCTTGATCTCTACAAATACATTCTGTTCCTTGTTCCTGATTAGAGATGGTCAAGGAAATTCAAATTATTCAGTTTCATACAAATTTATAGGGAACTTGAAGTGAGAGGAATATCGATTCCCTTATAAATAATGCCAGTTACCTGTGTTATAGACTGAACAGAGGCGCCAAAAGATTAAAAACAATATTTAAAATGTTAAAAATTGCTTTGGAGGCAGTGGTGGACTTACCTCCCTCAAGCAGAAACAGGAAAGCTGTGTAATTCAACATAAGACAATTTTAATGGTACACTCCAAAGGGTTTAGCACAACGCGTTTCGCAGGTCTACACCCACTTCATCAGGCAGTATAAAGTAGGAGCACACAGCAGCGTAATGTCAAAGTAACACCTGGCGCCTTTGTCTGTTCAGTCTATAACACATTATATATCCACCCTTGGTGGAGGGGGATACCCCTTCTTTTCACGTCTACAGAGAGCGACTTCTTAATCCTGAGTGGGGACAGGTCAATCTCCTCACCTGCTTATACAGTGGTTGCCTGGAGGTAACCCGGGTTTGTGAGTATACATTTTACTCTCTTCTCAACATACCAATTGCCTTGACCTACTACACCATATCGGGCTCTCGGTTCTCCTTTCTTTATTATGCCAGTTACCTGGCTGTCATGCCAAGCTTTTGACTTTAAACATTTTTGTGTCACAAACCTGCAACGAGCATGCAGCCAGTGAAGTTAGACCAGTCACAGTATCTAATTTGCATTTATTCTGGGCCAGTGACTTATAGAATAAACATGCACACTAATAATACAGTCTTGATTGTCCAGTCTCACCACTTCTATTTAAGATGGAGGTACTACCTAAAAATAGATTTGGTAAGATTGTACAATCTGTATTGTATCATTGATAGACATCTTTAGAGGCAGAGCATCAGCACAGAAGTCAGGGAACTGGCATTGTTTATTAGAGAATGACAAAGGCAGCCCCTGTAGTCCTCTTACTTCAAGCTCCCTTAAATGCAAACTGTATATGGCAGGGTTTCTCAACCAGGGTTTCCTGGGTACTTTGCAGGGGTTCCTTGGCATTTTTCCCCATGGGACAAGACAAATAACATTTATATCGCGCTTTCTCCTGGCGGACTCAAAGCGCCAGAGATGCAACCACTATTACGCGCTCTATGGGCAGTAGCAGTGTTAGGGAGACTTGCCTAAGGTCTCCTACTGAATAGGTGCTGGCTTACTGAACAGGCAGAGCCGAGATTCGAACCCTGGTCTCCTGTGTCAGAGGCAGAGCCCTTAACCATTACACCATCCAGCCACAGGGAAGTATGATAGAGAGCACACTATAATATGGGGTACACTATAAATGGTGGTCAGAATAGTAATGAACACAATAATAAAAAGCATTAGAATAAAGGGACATTATAATGAAGGGCACTGTAATAGGACATAAACGGCCACACCAGCTTTTAAAGACCATGCCACCTGCAAATGAAGGGGTTCCTTGAGATCCAAAAAGTATTTGCAGGGTTCCTCCAGGGTAAAAAGGTTGAGAAAGGCTGGTATATGGCTTAGAAATGGGCAAAATAACATCCTAGGAAAGTGAAAAGGACTGACCCAATTGCAAGCTGTATACAATTTGCATTAGATCTGCATGCAAGTCAGAATGATTTGCATCTAACTGACCATCTCTAATTTTTATATTTCTGTATCACGGGCAACTTGGATTAAAGAAAACCTGTGAAGTAAAAAAAGAGAGAAATATAAATACTTTCCTCAATAAAGCCTCTGGACCCTCCAGAGGCTTCCCCCATACCCTTTCTGCCTTGCCGTTTTAGTGAGGGGCCCCCTAAAGCTTGCGGCCATGCTCCCGTACGAGAACAAGTGTTGCCACACTGCGCAGGACAGCCGTTCGACTTCCGCGCTAGTGCGCAGCAGTGAGCAGTCTGCACAATGCGTTCGAGCTCCATCGACAAAGCTTCAGTGTGTCTCAGCGCTGGAATGGTGAAGTGGACACGCCTGAGGGAAGCCTCTAAGTATCATTTTGGAGCACTTTTTCACTACAGGTTTCATTTAAGTGAAAAATCTTGAGTTATGTGTGAGAGAACGAGAAATATTTGTGCGGAGGACACTTTACTTTTACTCACACAAAAAGCTGTGTTCATATAACCTCTGTATAAGAAATCATGTTGTCAGAGGATCACCCATGTCTTACAGTATTGCTTTCAAATCCTCCTTTATGGTCATCCCATTTATGGAAAGAAAATGATTATTACAAAACAAAGCACAATAAAAACTTACATTAGTGTCTCCGGTCATTCCTTTCTCATAATGAGCTAGTGCGTTGACATAATCACCCCTGCAAGATGAGATGTTCAATGATACGTTAACTACAGAGACATTATAGGAAGAAGGCATTGATAGAGGAGGGGTTCAAGTGAGAAAAGGGTTAGGTTTAGTTCTAATAATACATTGGTAAAAATGACAGATATTCTACTATTGTATTACCCATTGCCCAATAGTAGAATATCAGTAATTTTATTTTACTCTTTAATTCTTAAATATGGTGCTGGGTCATCTGTGTGCACCCCACACATAATCTGCTACCCCTGCCATAGTCTTGCGGCAGTCGTTTTTGGGAGAAGCCAACGGACTCACCAGTATGCTCCAAGAATACCCAAATATGGAAGGGGAGAATACACACACATAGGGAGTGTAGCAAGTAGCGTAGTGCACAGTATCCTGGCACATGCACATCACCTACTGTAGGTAACATGGGTCGCACAAATAGCATGATGATGCGCACTACCCAACTCTGAGTACAAGTAAAATGGCATTGCACTCCCTGCGCATGGCAGCTTTAATGACATTTAGTGAATACATCCCTCAGTGTCCTGGCAGGAAGGGAACAGAACCTGGCACTCTAGCGCTGAAGTATAGGAGTGCTATCCTCTATACCACTGGTCTGCTCATTGCCAGCATGATGCAAAATTACAAAGCATGCCTCTATTAGTGATGGTTATGTCTAGGACAGTGATCTGCAAACCTGGCTCTCCAGCTGTTAAGGAACTAAAGGCCCACAATGCATTTGCCTTTATGAATCATGACTGTGGCTGTCAGACTCCTACAATGTATTGTGAGACTTGTAGTTCCTTAACAGCTGGAGAGCCAAGTTTGCAGATCACTGGTCTAGGAGAACTGTGGAGAAGCATGTGATCAGGTTATGGATATGCAAGTCTCTGATTTGCCAGTCAGGATCATGTGCTAAAGCAGTATGTGATCACAGCATATCAGAGCGTTGCAATTCTATCTGCTGATCAAACAAATGACATGCTTCTATTCATCTTTAGCCACGATCTGAAACAATGGTAAATATACTGGATAAATGGCACCTATACACTCCCTAAGCATATGGTACTTTAACCACTTGAGGACCCACCCTTTACCCCCCCTTAAGGACCAGCGCTGTTTTAGCTGATCTGTGCTGGGTGGGCTCTGCAGCCCCCAGCACAGATCAGGGTGCAGGCAGAGCGACCAGATCGCCCCCTTTTTTCCCCACTAGGGGGATGATGTGCTGGGGGGGTCTGATCGCTCCTGCCTGCCGGGTGTTGCGGGGAGGGCACCTCAAAGCCCCCCTCCGCGGCGAAATCCCCCCCCTCCCTCTCCTACCTGGCCCCCTCTGGTGAACCGGGCTGCACAGGACGCTATCCGTCCTGTGCAGCCAGTGACAGGCTGTCCCCTGTCACATGGCGGCGATCCCCAGCCGCTGATTGGCCGGGGATCGCCGATCTGCGGATTATTTCCGCTTGTGTTTACATTTAGCCTGCGAGACGCCATCGGCGGCCCGCAGGCTATTCACGGAGCCCCCCGCCGTGATATGACAGGAAGCAGCCGCTCGCGCGAGCGGCTGCTTCCTGATTAATCAGCGTGCAGCTGGCGACGCAATACTGCGTCGCTGATCCTGCAGCTGCCACTTTGCCGACGCACGGTATAAGCGTGCGGTCGGCAAGTGGTTAAGATGTTAAAGATAAGAAATCATGAAAGAGGATACTGCTATGTGAACATAATGAAATAGTAAAGGACTCACGTGAATTCCAGCTGTATTGCATATTCTTTTGATATCAAGGGTATCTGATTAGGAGCCAGGCGTTTAGCAAGCTGAAGGGCACTATCCCAGTGCTGCAGATCCCGTCTCATCTAAAGTCAATGTACAGTCAGTGGCATATTAGGTTCAATATATACTGTATGCATTATATTAAGATAAACATAACATATCCCAATTTTAGTGGAAATAATTGAATACCCTGTTGGGTCTTTAAATTGTCTGTAATCAAGAAGCATAAAAGACCATTGCTGCAACACAGGAGTATGAGTGGCCACTACATTTTATCAGGAAAGTTACTGCCTACAGTTAGTTGTGTCACTGAAGCTTGAGAAGATCTACTCTCACATCACTGTACTGCCACCAGACTCTGTAAAACTTACTGTTAACACAGGAGGATGGGTGACATCTACTATATGTCTCAGTGATATATGAAAGGACCTCTGTCGCAAAAATCTTAAAATTTAAAATGCAAGTAAACATATACAAATAAGAAGTAGGTTTCTTCCAGAGTAAAATGAGCCATAAATTACTTTTCTCCTATGTTGTTGTCACATACAGTAAGTAGTAGAAATCTGACATTACTGACAGATTTTGGACTAGCCGATCTTCTCATGGAGGGTTCTTTCTTTTTAAAAGCACTTAGTGAATGGCAGTTGCTCCGTCCAACTGCCAAAGAAGTGTACGGTGAGCAGGGAGGCTGGCCAGCATCAATGTATAAATCTTTTTAGGGAATGTCTTTATAAAGAATAAAGGCCATGCTGAGAATTCCCCATGAAGAGATAGAGTAACCCAAAACCTGTCAGTAATGTCAAATTTCTACTGCCTACTGTAAGCGACAGCAACATAGCAAAAAAGTAATGTATGGCTCATTTCACTCTGGAAGAGATTAAATTGTAAGATTTTTGCGACAGTTCCTCTATAAAAGCATTTCCAAATTAAACTTGATGAGCTATGAGGAACAGACCTAAATACTCTCTTCATATAATAATCAATCTGACAGTAAATCTGCCAGAAAATCTCATAGCGTGTACCTAGTAGGGATGATCAATGAGATGCAAATTTTTCTGAAATTATGCAAATTTTTCTGCAAATGTATGCAGTTTCAAAACAGACCAATCAATTTAAACCCAGGTTTAAATTGCTTGGTCCATTTTCAAGCTGCATATATTCGTGCAAAAATTTGCATAAATTTGCATCAAGTTGGAACAATTTGCATATCTGTGATCATCCCTAGCACCTAGCATAAGACAAGAAGGGGCAGTGACACTCAGGCCTAGTGCACAGTATTATGTAGAAATATCAGATTTTTCACTATTTATACCCCAAAATAAAATACCCAGCCTAAGGGAGAGGGAGGGCCAGAAAGAAATAGCATATAGACTGTGTTGTGGCTCATGGACAATAAAGTCAGCTTCATAAAACAATATGGAGAGTTCTCTTTGTAAAGCGGAGCTGCAATCTATGTAAAAAACCTTAGCAAGTTAGGGTGAAAGAAGACCTCAGTGCCAGGGCTACAAACTTTCACATCTTTCCCTATAACCAAATGAACCAAGAATTGGGGTCCAATACATCTTTTCCTCATTGTAGATTATCTACAGTATATGCAATACTACCCACTGAGGAGTGGAAGATCTTAAGCAGCTGGTGAAGCGTCAGTTCTTGAAGGGGACGTGTTGGAAATGGGAAAAATTGGGTAACCATAAAGATCTGAGGGGCTTTCATCAGGGTGGGGTTCAATTAGCCAAGAATTGCATAAGGAAAGGCAACCGGTCAACCACTGACATTACTCATCTACAGATATTTAGGCACAGCTAGTGATATGATAAGAAGTATGCAGTAAGTATATTCTGTGTAATGTAGAACTTTCATTATAGTGAAGAAGTGTCAGTTTGTCTCTAGGAATGAATAACAGTAAGCCGTTACCTCAAGTGCACATATAGGACTGCTGGAAGCCAGATAGAGATCCTGCGCTAGGTTGAAGTCATTAGTGAACATGGCAAGATGACCTGCTAAAAGATTGTGATCCTCTATTGCCTGTAAGAGAAGAAAACCACCGTACTAAGACATGCTGCAAAATACTGTTATACCTTTTATACAACTTCTCTCCACATTATGGTTTATAAATGGTTATTTTTAAGGTGTGTTGTGCCACATTAGTGGTGTGATATACATTATATTAGCCTACATTAATGGATTGACTGGACTTGATGCTTTGTTGCGTGACACATTTCAAGACGGATGTAAGATCATCAGTAAAACCTACACATCAAGTATGGTGGCCACCACATTCCACAACATACCTTAATCTCTTCAAGTGACATCACCATGCCCACACTTCCAATATTCCGATAAACCCGTATTGCAAATTCCACCTCCATGTGGTGCAGACAGGCCCGAGCAAGCTCATTCCAGCCCTCTTGTGTATTCAATATGCTGCAAATATTCCAAGCATCTGGAAACCTAGCCAATGAGCAGACAACAATATTATATCTACAGTCATGTTAGTCTAGCTCTTCAAATCGGCATAGCCGCCAATACACTAAAATATTATTGCCATGCACAATTCATTCCAATATGACCATACATGGAAACAGGTTTTCAAAGCCATAAGGATGGTTTTACATTCACATATGAACAGATTGGAATGGCTTTTAAAAGACTTAGGCCTTGATTCATCATTGTCTTTGCAATAACTTTTTCCAGTTCGTTAAATTACTGAATTCGAAGGTTATCGATTTCTAGTTGTATTCATCAAGGTTTTTCCGTTTTTTCCGCATTCGGTGTGACTTCGATAAAATATCGATAATGCGGTAACGTGTCGATATTTCCATTTTACAGCGGTAATTTAACACAAGGCCATAAAATTGTAGTGGAATTGTGGGTAAAAAGGCAGTCCTTTGAACACCACATAGCAACATTCCGAAAAGGGCTTAACACCTGGACCAGGATTCTGGAAGTGGCTTGTGACAATCCTCCTATTTCGCCAGCTACGGCTTGATAGGGGCCTTTTCTGAAAAAATGTAGTGCAGCTAGCAATTTAGTTAACGCTGGCACTGCCTGTGTTCTCTTACAAGATGATTCAAGAGAAATGCAGATGTCCTGGTATAGCAAATAAATCCATTCTCTTGCAAACTGATATGGTTCTAGACCTTATTCTTGCCCTTTTGTGCCTTTGAATCACTCAGCTGATACATAACCACTTCAAATGGCTCCATCTTCTCTGTCAGAAATGATCCTACAGCAATAACGACAGCAGTGAAGGAGATAACTAATCCTAAAATTAACGCTAAACAACGCCCACTTTCATTTTCATGAATTGCACTTTCTTCCATTTTATCGCTAACAGCTGAAGATAACTTTGATGAATCCTGAAATCAACTTATCGAGTTTGGTATTTTACCGAGCTGTCGGTAATTGATTCGATAAGTCTTGATGAATCGAGGCCTTAGTACTTAGTATTTGGAAACTTGAATACTCCTTAGGAACAGGGCTGTGGAGTCGGTACAAAAATCTTCCGACTTCAACTCCGACTCCTCAGTTTATGAAACCACGACTCTGACTCCAACTCCTACTCCGGGTAACCAAAATGGCCCTGACTCCGACTCCTCGACTCCGACTCCTTAGTCTAATATTTAACAGGGCTGTGGATTTTGTACAAAAATCACTCGACTCCGACTCCTCAGTTTATGAAACCACGACTCCGACTCCAACTCCGGGTGCCCAAAATTGCCCCGACTCCTCGACTACAACTCCGACTCCACAGCCCTGCTTAGGAAGCAGCCCTTGGGTGCAAAACATACACCAGCACCTCCTGGATGTGCTATTTTATGGACTGTGTGTGAATATGGGGAATTATTTTCCTAACAGTGGTAAATTGCTGTGCGTAGAAAGTGCACAGCAATTTTATCATTGTTTACACTGGTAGCGTAGCATGGGTTGAGCACACTGTGGAACTCGCATTAAAGAG
The DNA here is from genome assembly GCF_040937935.1 of Hyperolius riggenbachi. Lineage (NCBI taxonomy): Eukaryota > Metazoa > Chordata > Amphibia > Anura > Hyperoliidae > Hyperolius > Hyperolius riggenbachi. The sequence continues at coordinate 121,470,994 of NC_090646.1, read as the reverse complement.
GCACTGTAGTTACAATTATGATATCGCTGCTCAGCTGGCTTTTATACCACCCTCCAAAGCCAGGGTTAAATCCCCAATATGGGTGTCTATTGAGTCCTCTCTGCTGTCCCCGCTCACAGTACAGTCCCTGGTTTGGTCCTCGCTATCTCACATTTCTCAGCTTCTATCCACCTCTCCCTACACATTGCATACATTTAGAATGTGGAAACAGCATCACCACCTTCTAGGATTGCAGGCCTCTCCTACTCTATCTACGAGACTTTTTGGTAATCCTGATATCACCCCAGGCCTGACTTGGTATGGTTAAATTCCTCCTCATACACTAAACTGGCTAATTTCAGAGAGGTGGCAAGCTGATTTCGGCTGTTACCCTGTCTGTAACTCTTTCCTGCAGACCCCACCAATTTTTCCATTTACGACAGATATACCATTTTTGGTCCTCCCTGGGCCAGCTGCCCCCTGACATTTCTTATACACATTTTGAGGGTTTTTGTAAGGATTCTCCACTGGATGGAGGTATCATTTCCTATTTATATGAACAGCTGGCAATTCGTGCTCAATGGCTCCTGTTCTGGAGAGTTGGGAGACCGCTTTGGGCCTACAGTTCACTCCGGAGCGTTGGCCGCATTGCTTTGATACCTATATATTTTTCTACTTTGGAGTCGAATGTCAAGCTCTTACATAGAGCATACCTCACTCCGGCACGGGTGTCGAACATTTACCCTCAAGATTCTACTATTACAACTACTTGTTTCAGATGTTTATTACAAATTAATCTACGATTTTGATTTTCTTCTTTTGTTTTTTTCCCTTTTACTTTTTTTTTTAATCACATAGGAGAAAAGCTGGAGGTTGGCACTATAGCGGCATAGCATACATAACTCTATATATAGTACATGCAGTGGATAGAGATGAATTTCAAGCACACCTCTTCTCAAGAACCTCTTCAGCGTGCTCTAGCTGTAGAATATAGATGAAGGTAAATGAAGATGGAAGGAAAGCTGGCACTGCTGCAAATGTTCAATTTTTTGCTTCAGGTTTAAAAATATTAAACAATTAAAGGTGCACATACCAAGTGAGAAGAGGCGTTGGTGGTGATGGGTGCAGAGCACAGGATGCCTGACAGCCTTTTCGCGCTAAACAGCGCTTCTACGGAGGTAGGTATGTGCACCATCAATTGCAGCTTTTAATATTGTTTTGCTTTTTGCACTTTTTTTGAAACCTGAAGCAAACCTGAAGCAATAAATTGAACATTTGCAGCAGTGCCAGCTTTCCTTCCATCTTCATTTACTGTCACTTTTTTTCATGTCGTTATCCTACTGTTGGATTACAGTTATTTGAATACTATTCAGCCCTTTGCGTAGGGATACTTTTCCTGACTGTTCTTGTTCTATGCTGTTATCTTCAACTAGACCTAAGACCCGTTTAAAAAAAGAGCGCTAGGTTGTGGCCGCGACCCCCCCTTCTGCTCTCTCTCTAATTAGCCGGCGCGCATCCCGTGCACCGCGCACGTCTTGCACCACGCGCAAAGACCGCGAGCGCACAGGCCCGCCCCCCTTCTGCACTCATCCTCCTCTGCCACATGTCATTCCCCCCCCCCCCCCCACAGCTCTCGGCAGTGTCTCTGCGTAGGTAGGATAAACATTTTTGAAACTAAAGAGGCACTGTAGTGACCTATAGTAGAATGCGGTAAATTATTCAGGATACCCAAATTTATGGTACTTTTTCATGGTTTCAGCATCAAAAACACTTCTTCTATCTAAATATTGCTGTATATTGGTAAGTAGCCCCGCCCTCCCAGTGATGCTTAACTTAGGCAGGTTAGCAATGCAGAATTCTATTTTGGGAGACCAGTCAATATTTTTATTGGCTTCGGAGTTCTCAAAAAAAAAAAAAAAAAACTTAAGCAAAGTTCCACCTGGCAGGACTACAAATATCGCCACCTGTGATCCATTTCAGAATGTAAAACATTGTTGAGTGAGGAAAGTTTTTACAATGGGCTAAATAATTTATAAAGGAATATTGTAAAAAAATATGCAACTTTATTCAATGTATTATTTTCACCACAGTTCCTATTTTAGTACATAACGTTCACATTTCTTCTATAAAGTGTGTTACGCTAGAAATGCAACCATTGTATACATAATATGAATTGCGCTATGTGCGCAACGCATGCTACTTGTGTAAACAGCAGTAATATCACCATGCACTGTCTGTGCACTTATGAGGAAGGTGATTTGCGATCATCCTACCTGCGTAACATTAAAGTCTGTGTTAGCATCTTCTTCAGATCTTTGGCTTCTGCATCCTTCATGTTGCCGAGGAAATTGTGTGTGCTTAAATATATATTATTCAGCATCCCACCCTGAGTCTGGCAAGTGAGCTCTCCATTGTGTAAGAGGACTGGTTTATGGCCGTAAGGCAGCTTTGTCCCTCCTGCCAAAATAACTTTTGAGCCTGAAAAATATAAAAACATCAATGTTTTTTTTTCTTGCATCCACAAAAAATATCATCAATGCAATTTTCATCATCAAGCCCTATAGTTGGGGGTGGTGCTAAAGCCAAAAGCTCAGCATGCCAGCCGGGCAATTAGCACTGTAATGCAATGGCAGCCTCCTTTTTCCTCCCATTTTAGGTTCACTTTAAATGCAATGCTATTAGGAATCTGTAATATTTTACTTTTCTTTTCAATTAGAGTCACTTATATGGCCTCCACTAAACTATGGAGGGCAACTATAAAAAAGGAAATGTTCCGAAAGAGGTGCTAATTGGCTACTGACAAATCAGGAAAAATACATAGGACCAAAAACTGCCATAATCTCAGTTTGGAGGTAAAGAGGCGCCCAATGAGTATATAAAACACTCTAAAATCACTCAAATTAAAAAATGAGGTAGCTTACCTCACAGACGAGAACTCACTTTAGATGGAACAGGTTAATAACGATAAGCACAGGCAACGCGTTTCGTAGGATCTATCCCACTTCCTCAGGCCAAATAAAGTGCTGCTGTAGTCAACAAGCTACATATGCAGCTTGTTGACTACAGCAGCACTTTATTTGGCCTGAGGAAGTGGGATAGATCCCAAGAAACGCGTTGCCTGTGCTTATCGTTATTAAACTGTTCTATCTAATGTGAGTTGTCGTCTGTGAGGTAAGCTACCCCATTTTTTAATTTTAGTGATTTTAGAGTGTTTTATATACTCATTGGGTGCCTCTTTACCTCCTACTGTACCTTACTCCCCCCGCGTCTTAGTGAGTGAGTTTTACACACCAGGCCCTAGGTGGAACTCCACCATATTACAGGGTTTAGAGCGTGTGAGAGTTTTTCCAAGAGAGCGACCGCATCCAGGATTGCTGGTATACCTGAGTGGAGTCAGGTTTAATAATTCCTTTTCCTTTTTTTTGTATAGCGCTTTTCTCCTGTCAGACTCAAAGCGCTTGCGAGGCAGCCACTAGAGCGCACTCAGTAGGCAGTAGCAGTGTTAGGGAGTCTTGCCCAAAGAACTCCTTACTCAGTAGGTGCTGGCTTAATACACTCCACCTGTCTAAAGTGGTCGGTTGCCCCTTATGCAACCCACGCTTGTGAGCATCCCTTTGCCGAACACTTTTTGCTATACATTTATCAACCTGTGACGTACTGCACCATTTGGGCTCCTGTTGTCTTTGTCTTTGTGTTTTTTCCTCAGTACTTTTTATATTCTCAGTTTCTATGGGTTTAAGAAATGTTCCCTCTATGTTTCGCTGCCCACATTACATCATCTTGACACTTGACAGCACATCTCATAAGAATCACAGCAGGGAAATTTCCAGCTGCATCATGGGAACTGAATATACTTCCTAAGTTCATATTTCATTAGATACAACAAATAAACTGAGTATAAGTAATGATGTTACATAGCCTTGATCTACAGTAAAGCGTCTGTGGGCTATAAAATAGGAAAGCCGTCAGTAGGCTGCAGTTGACAGGCTAAGGTATTTGGAGTCTAGTAATGGGGTAGAAGCATATGTAAAAAAACAGGCTCTCAGAACACACCTAAAATACTCTACATGTTTCTCCCCAAGAACGAGGCTTTGTCAGGGCTGTAAGATGAGTGATCTGCAAACTTGGCTCTCCAGCTGTTAAAGAGACTCTGTAACAAAATGTTCAGCCTTACTTCTTCTATCCTATAAGTTCCTATACCTGTTCTAATGTGATCTGGATTACTGCAGCCTTTTCTAGTTGCACTGTCTCTGTAATATATCGTATCTTCTTTTTTTTGTCAAGCTTTGTCAACCCAGGTAGGAATGGGCTGCCTCTGTTGTAATGAATACAAGTTAAGCACGCCCTCCTACAGGCTCTGTGTGCTTTGTTTATTCCTTACTCCTCCTGTGATGCAGTTTGTGAGGCTGAAGGGGGGGGGGGGGGGAGCTGCCTGTCACATGCTGAGAAACTGTTACTAATCCCAAACTGGAGTGCAGATGATTCACTATGTAATAAAATCTTGTAGTATACTGTAACATAAGATTATATATATATATATATATATATATATATATACATACACATATATATATATACATATATATATATATATATATATATATATATATATATATATATATATATATATGTATATATACATACACACTTGTTATATACTGTATATCCACAAACATCACTTCCTGGTTAGCGGGCATGTTTTTTGTTTGTAAACACTGCATAAAACTGGCAATTAAAAGCCAGGATCGCGGCGGGGTGCGGCAGAAATGGCAAAGAGGGATCCAGGAGATCACAGTGACTTGATTGGTACGTTTTTTTTATTGTACAAATCGGAAAGTACAGATTCTCTTTAAGGAACTAGAAGTCCCACAATGCATTTGCCTTTATGAATCATGACTGTGGCTTTCAGACTCCTGCAATGCATTGTTGGACTTGTAATTCCTTAACAGCTGGAGAGCCAAGTTTGCAGACCACTGTGATACTGCAAACATACAATTCACAATAAATACAGTGTCCTTCTGAATGACTGAGACCCAGGGTGGATCAGACAACTGGACATTCAGAATATTGTGAATTGTATGTTTGCACCATCACTTCAGCATTTTACCTTGCAACCCTGATGAAGTCCTTTTATTAGGGGTGAAACATGTAGGCTGTTTTAGGTGTGTTTAAGCTTTTAGTGAGGGACTGCACCAAACATATATAGAAAAGGGAGGCTTATTTATAGGATATTATCCAGGTGCTCCCGTACCTAATCTGTATATGTTAAGTTGGTGGAATTGTCATTCTATTTATATACAATTTTTAATGAATATTTATTGAAAAGTTACTCCTCTACTCCTTTCAACTGAAGTTCCATTGAAACTGCTTAGTATTTACACAAAGCTGAAATCCCCAGTTCACCTTGTCACAGTTCTGTATGCAGGTTGTCACGCATGTAGAATCATAATGAAGACTAAGCTACTGTACCTTGTATGGTATCCTTGTGAAAGACGTATGTAAACACTTTATCATCATCAAAGGCACAGAAGACCCCTTTATCCATTGCCCAGTTTTCCCACATAATGCCTTTAATTGTTGGAGGAAAGTTTGGAATCTCATACATATTATCGTTTTGCTGAGGAAAAAAAAAGAAAAACAGATAACATTACAACACAGAAAATATCCAGTCTCTGTCTAAGCCACAGGTACCCTTTATCATTCTTCTTTTTTAAACAACATAGCTCCATTTGTTGATAGAATGATGTCCAAGGGACTTGTTCATTGTTGTGTGACCCCAATAAATAAAGTTTTAAAGCAAATTCAGTATTTGTCAATGAAGCCCCACAACCTAAAGTGTAATGGTGGCTTAGTGGTTAGCACTCTCTCTTTGCAGCACTGGGAGTTTTTATGTCCCCCCCTCCCGTGTCTGTGTGGGATTCCTCCGGGTACACCGGTTTCCTCCCACATCCCAAAAACATACAGATAAGTTAATTGGCTTCCCCCATTGGCTTCCCCCATTGCGGCCTTCCTTGTTTATTCTGGGCGCCGGAGGCGATCGGAAGAACGCCTCCGGAGCGCCCTCTAGTGGGCTTTCATGCAGCTAACTTTCAGTTGGTTGCATGAAATAGTTTTTTTTTTATTTAAAAAAAACCCTCCCGCAGCCGCCCTGGCGATCTTAATAGAACGCCAGGGTGGTTAAATAAAAGATAGCAACTGATTTGCATTTCATTGAGTGAAATGGGTTTTGAACCCCTACCAACCATTAAGAGTTCTGGCTCCCACAGAGTGGTTAGACACTTCTACTCAATTAGTCACCCTCATTAAGGACACCTGTCTTAACTAGTCACCTGTATAAAAGACACCTGTCCACAGAATCAATCAATCAATCAAGCAGACTCCAAACTCTCCAACATGGGAAAGACCAAAGAGCTGTCCAAGGATGTCAGAGACAAAATTGTAGACCTGCGATTGTTCGAAAATGGAAGGAGCACAAAATGACCATCAATCGACCTCGCTCTGGGGCTCCACGCAAGATCTCACCTCGTGGGGTGTCAATGGTTCTGAGAAAGGTGAAAAAGCATCCTAGAACTACACGGGAGGAGTTAGTGAATGACCTCAAATTAGCAGGGACCACAGTCACCAAGAAAACCATTGGAAACACATTACACCGCAATGGATTAAAATCCTGCAGGGCTCGCAAGGTCCCCCTGCTCAAGAAGGCACATGTGCAGGCCCGTCTGAAGTTTGCCAATGAACACCTGAATGATTCTGTGAGTGACTGGGAGAATGTGCTCTGGTCTGATGAGACCAAAATAGAGCTCTTTGGCATTAACTCAACTCGCTGTGTTTGGAGGAAGAAAAATGCTGCCTATGACCCCTAAAACACCGTCCCCACCGTCAAGCATGGGGGTGGAAACATTTTGCTTTGGGGGTGTTTTTCTGCTAAGAGCACAGGACAACTTAATCGCATTAACGGGAAAATGGACGGAGCCATGTATCGTGAAATCCTGAACGACAACCTCCTTCCCTCTGCCAGGAAACTGAAAATGGGTCGTGGATGGGTGTTCCAGCACAACAATGACCCAAAACATACAGCAAAGGCAACAAAGGAGTGGCTCAAGAAGAAGCACATTAAGGTCATGGAGTGGCCTAGTCAGTCCCTGGACCTTAATCCAATAGAAAACCTATGAAGGGAGTTGCACAGAGACCGCCTCGAAACCTTAGGGATTTAGAGATGATCTGCAAAGAGGAGTGGACCAACATTCCTCCTAAAATGTGTGCAAACTTGGTCATCAATTACAAGAAACGTTTGACCTCTGTGCTTGCAAACAAGGGGTTTTCCACTAAGTATTAAGCAGGGGCGTAGGAATAGGCCCTGCAGCCCCTGCGCCCGCGGGGGGGCCCGCTTGGGGCCGTTTTGTGGGTGCTGGAGGGGTGGCAGCATGAGGGGAAAGCCTTACCCACAGTCGGCGGGGAGAGGGGTAGTTCCCCCCTCTCCCTCACCTCGGGGCTCTCCCCTCTGTGCTCCCCTCCAGCTCGTAAGTGTCTGTGGGGCTGTGGTGGGCAGCGAGCGGCGGGCAGATACATACCTGCTTCCGTGCGTTCCATCGCCGACTTCTCCCTCTAGTGGCTGACGTCACTTCCGGAAGTGACGTCAGCCGCTAGAGGGAGAAGTCTCCGATGGAACGCACGGAAGCAGGTATGTATCTGCCCGCCGCTCGCTGCCCACCACAGCCCCACACACTTACGAGCTGGAGGGGAGCACAGAGGGGAGAGCCCCGAGGTGAGGGAGAGGGGGGAACTACCCCTCTCCCCGCCGACTGTGGGCAAGGCTTTCCCCTCATGCTGCCACCCCTCCAGCACCCACAAAACTCCGAGCGGGCCCCAGGGGGAGGGGGGGGGGGCCCGCTCTGAAAATCTGCAGGGGGGGCCCGGTGGGGCCTAGTTACGCCCCTGGTATTAAGTCTTTTATTGTTAGAGGGTTCAAAAACTTATTTCACTCAATGAAATGCAAATCAGTTGCTATCTTTTATTTAAGGTTATTTTTTCGATTTTCCTTTTGATGTGCTATCTGCCACTGTTAAAATAAACCTACCATTGAAATGATACTGTTCTGAGACTTTTCATTTCTTTGTCATTGGACAAACTTACAAAATCAGTGAGGGGTCAAATAATTATTTCCTCCACTGTACATAAGCATGTGACTATGGTAGGGATTAGATTGTGAGCCCCTCTGAGGGACAGTTAAGAGACAAGAGAATATAGGCTGTACAGCGCTGTCAGCGTTATATAAATACCAAATAATAATAACAACACACATCATTTAGTATCATATTGTACAAATTACAATGAGATAGAGAAGAGTTCTATTTTAAATCACACAGCAAGAATGAAAATATGCCGATCCTTCTTTTAACATTGTTTTTTTTTTTACACATATTATTAAAATATATTTATATAACATTGACACATTTTCCACAGGGCTTTCCAGGCTACACTTATGAATTCACATTCACTTGTTAATTTGTAAATAGAAAAAAGCACATTATTGATACTTTTGTTCGTGTTAAGCATTTTTCGCTACTATCCATACCTTAAACAGGTAAGCATATGACAAGTATTAACCACTTAAGGACCAGCCTATTTTCTTTAGATCGGTGCTGCGTGGGCTCTCCAGCCCACAGCACCGATCAGGATTGCAGCAGGGCGATCGGACTTCCCCCCTTTTTTCCCCGCTAGAGGGATGTCCTGCTGGGGGGGTCTGATCGCCACCAGCTTGCTGCGCTTTGCGGGGGGGGGGGTCTTCAAAGCCCCCCTCCGCAGCGATTTCCGCCCTCTCTGCCCTTCCCTCCCTCTCCCTGTGTGCTTTAGCCCATCAGATGCCGGCGATCCCCGGCCAATCAGAGGCCGGGGATCACCGATCTCCTTTACGCAGCGCCGTATGATGTAAACAGCGGGGATTTCTTCCCCGCGTGTTTACATTAGGCGTGCGAACCGCGATTGGTGGCTCACACACTGTTCACGGAGACACCCTCCGTGAACTGGCATGGAAATGCTATATCACTAACGACCCGCCGACACCTATCGGCGTTAGGCGGTCGTTAAGTGGTTAAAGAGAGACTCCGACCAAGAATTGAACTATATCCCAATCAGTAGCTGATACCCCCTTTTACATGAGAAATCTATTCCTTTTCACAAACAGACCATCAGGGGGCGCTGCATGACTGATATTGTGGTGAAACCCATCCCACAAGAAACTCTGAGGACCGTGGTACTCCTGGCAGTTTCCTGTCTATGAACCTTGTTGCATTGTGGGAAATAGCTGTTTACAGCTTTTTCCAACTGCCAAAAAAGCATGCAGCAGCTACATCACCTGCCAACAGTAACAATGTCACCATGTAATAAATGTCAGAATGTAAATCAGGGATTTAAAAGATTTTACAATGGGCAAACACTGACTAAATCATTTATACATAATAATTGTAAAAATGAAGCACTTTTTTTTTATTACATTATTTTCACTGGAGTTCCTCTTTAACAGAGACTCATACTTACAGGGCAATATACAAAGCCTTCAGTCTTCTCATCAATTAAAACTAATCTTGTCCCGGAGGCGTCGGGGAAGACCTTGCGGATGCTGACTGGGTGTCGATACTCATTGACATACTGCCAATCTTCAAGATAAAAGTACTTCACAAGGCCAGTCTATAGAAATAGTTAAGGGGGTCATTTACTATTAGATCAGGTAAATTATTGATATGTATTGGATATTGATTGTTTATTGGCTTACCATATCCCAGCATTTAAAGAAAACCTGAACTGAAAATTAAAAGTCAAAATAAACAAACACAAGTCATACTTACCTCCTGTGTAGTCTACTCCTCAATCTCTTTCTCCTCTCCTGCTTTCCTGTTTGTCCACTGTGATCAATGGAATTCTCTGTCCTCCATTTTGAAAATGGCTATTACCCCATAACAGATTTCTGGTCAGCACACTGTTAAACTGTAACATGGCCCACTTGAGCCATGGGGAAACATCGACATTACCTGGCACATCAGTTATAACTGACAGCAACTGATGTAGAACTGACAGCAACTGATATATTCCAGTTCTGACAAAGTGTTGTCAGAACTGTAAAGGATCGTTGTCAGAACTTTAAAGGATCATTGTCAGAAGAAAATATGTAATGTTCATTTGAAGTTACCTCGTGTTTATTTTAAATAATTTTACTCAGTTCAGGTTCCGAGCACCTTTTTTATCACTCAGGACATTTCTATAGCACATGAAAAATGCATGCCGCCAATCTGTTTCATTATTAAAATAAACTTTCATTTTACCTTGTATTTTACATTCAAAGTAGTTTTATTAGCCTGCTTCAGCAGGCCTGCCTGGCCGTCCCCATCCGAAAAGCTTTCAGGAACCTAATTGTTTTATTGAGCTAATTACCAAGAGGTAAACAATGCCTTTTCATCAACAAAGGGGCTGGGTAATTAGGACTGTTTATTCAAAGACATTGTGTGTGTCAATGTGTCAAGATAGCATCTCTGACTTCTGTAAATAAGGAATGTGAGAAGGGGAGAGGGGAACATGGCAGCTTCTATACCAGGAGAGCTTCCAGTGAAAGAGAATGTGTTCAGTTCCCTTTAAAGGACACCTAAAGTGAAAGGGACATGGAGGCTGCCATATTTATTTCCTGTTAAACAATACCAGTTGCCTGGCATCCTGTTGATCTTTAAGGCATCACACACCTGTAACAGGCATGCTGCTAATCCAGTCAGAAACATCTGAGTCGCATGCTTGTTCAGGGTCTGTGGGTATAAGTATTAGAGGCAGACGATCAGCTGGACTGCCAGACAATTTGCATTGCAGGAGCGCTGCTAGCCCCAAAGATCAGTGGCACGTGCCCCGGATCTATTCTGGGGTGCCCCGGATGTCGACCAGGCAGAGTCAGCTGTGGTGCCTTAATGGTGGCAATACTGGGAGCTGTGGGGCATCAATTGGCGGGGTATGCTGGGTGCTGTGGTGCCTCTATGTGGGCATACTGGATGCTGTGATGTCTTTATGGGGGCACGCAGGGAGCTGTGGTTCTTCTATGGGGGCATGCTGGGCGTTGTGGTGCCTCGATGGAAGGGATGCCCGTGGGAGCATGGGAGGGGGTCCACTAGAAGGTCAGGGAATGCTATGGGGGAACAGGCCAGCCTGCCCAGCAGAAAGCCAGACTAGCCAGCACAGAAGCCAGGTAACTCTGCATGGTTATGTTTAACTAACACTGCCTATCTATGTGATATGCAGAATTTTTTTTTGTATTAATAAAGAGGGGGACTTCATCTAACATGTTGCTGGGCAGGCTTACTTAGACCGCTGTTAGGTTCATGTAAATTTGGCTCCACCCATGACAACAACATTCTGGTGCATGGCCACACCCATTTTCCGTCTGGAGTGCCCAGAAGTGCCCCGGATCTCTTAGGATCCTAGCAACACCCCTGTTGCATTGTATAAAAGGAAATAAATATGGCAGCGTCAATATCCCTCTCACTTCAGGTGTGCTTTAATATTAGATCAGATTGCAGAAGGAGTCTGCCACAGCACTAATTAATTCGGAGGCTACATTTACCTGCTGCTGTCAGGTTTTTTCCTTTCAAAGATTTTTAGTGATGTTGTAATACTAAAGACACAAACATTACATGTATAAGAATAAATATCTTCAGCAAATTTCTTGGTAACGTACAACATGGATGAACAGAAGGAGTCATTCTGTCCTGTGTAGCCAAACAGTCTAAGATATATGAAATACAATGAATAAGTGGGTTGACGCAAGCAAATAGTAGCTTTCTTATGACCTGGGATCTCTGGATCATCTGACCAATCGTTAGCCAACCTAGATTGACAGCTATCTGTCTTGGTGTTTTGGCAGAGGGTCATAGATGACATGAACATGGGATTAAAGCTAATGTAACCCCATCTTTAAAAAAAAAAAAAAGTCAGATACTCACCTAAGGAGAGGGAAGGCTCTGAGTCCTAATGAGCCTACCCTCTCCTCTCCCGGTGCCCAGTGGATCCTCCGGTCAAATCCGCCGCCACGGGGACTTCGGAAGTCTTCGGGAGCACTCGGGCTCCTGAAGGCCGGCGGCTCCATACTGCGCATGCGCGAGTACGTCATAGACACGCGCGAGTGCGTCATAGAGGGCGCTCGCGCATGCGTAGTATGGAGCAGCCCGTCTTCGGGAGCCCGAGTGCTCCCGAAGACTTCCGAAACCTCCCTTCGGCGGCGGAAGTGCCAGTATTTGACCGAAACGGTCGAATACTGCTACGGGGGATCCTGAGCGGGACCGCGCACCGGGAAAGGAGAGGGGAGGCTCATTAGGACCGAGCTTTCCCTCTCCTTAGGTGAGTATGTGACTTTTCTTTTTTTTAAAGAGACTCCGTAACAAAAATTGCATCCTGTTTTTTATCATCCTACAAGTTCCAAAAGATATTCTAATGTGTTCTGGCTTACTGCAGCACTTTATACTATCACTGTCTCTGTAATAAATCAATGTATCTTTCCCCTGTCAGACTTGTCGGCCTGTGTCTGGAAGGCTGCCAAGTTCTTCAGTTTTGTGGTTCTGTGATGCATCTCCCCCCTCCTGGCCCCTCTCTGCACGCTGCTGTGTGTTATTTAGGATTAGAGCAGCTTCTCTCTTCTCTCTTATCTTTTACAAGCTGGATAAATCGTCCTCTGAGCTGGCTGGGCTTTCACATACTGAAGAATTACAGACAAGGGCAAAGCTGTTAACAGGAAGAAACAAGCAGCCTGAAACTTCAGTGCATGAGAACTCAGGGAAAGAAACACACAAATGATCTCTTGAGATTCAAAAGGAATGCTGTATACAGCCTGCTTGTGTATGGATGTATTTTCTATGTGTGGACATACTGTACATCAACCTACTTCCTGTTTTGGTGGCCATTTTGTTTGTTTATAAACAAACTTTTTAAAACTGTTTTTAACCACTTTTAATGCGGCGAGGAGCGGCGAAATTGTGACAGAGGGTAATAGGAGATGTCCCCTAACGCACTGGTATGTTAACTTTTGTGCGATTTTAACAATACAGATTCTCTTTAAGGTGGGTTCCCATTAGCTTTAAGCTAAGAACAAACCCTCCGAAAGTATTTTGACTTGGATATAATAGAAGAAAACAGTGTAGGGTCTACAATAGGAAACATTTTAATGGTTCCTTTTAAGGCCTCTTTCACAGTGCGACGTTAAAGTCGCACGTTAGGAAATGTTTTAATGTGGACTAACGCACAGCAATATTAAGTCTGTGCAACATTCACAGTGCACACGTTGCGTTGCGTGTAAAGTGTAGCAATATTTAGAAAGTGCTGCATGCTGTGCGTTTAGCAATACATTTGCTGCGTTATGTGTGTTGCACATGCTCAGTAAGGTTTCTTTTTGTTAAAAAAAAATGTAACGCATGCGCCATTTTCGTACCATCAGTATGTGACGAAAACGGCACAACGAGAGACACATAACGCAGTGCAAAATAACGTCCAATTTCAGAACCTACATGCACTGCGTTAGGGGCACACTGTGCGACTTTAACGTCGCATCAAATGCACCGTCCCAATGTGAAAGAGGCCTAATACAAATGCAAAAATACATCAACACCGACAGCCCATGCTAATCAATGAGCTCATTCACATAATATGCATTTAAAAAACAAAACAAAAACAGAAAAAAAAGACTGATGCCATTTCTCTGAATGATGCATTCATTATTGTATGTATTATTTTTTATGCAGCCATAAGCACACACATTCGTGTGTAAGTGGACATGAATGCTATGCAATGAAAACATGCAAACACAACCAAAGGTGTAACCCTTTGTGATTGGTGAGGATATAGCAGGTTATACTGTGTTTCTGATTACCACTGCCAGTAGTGGCGTATAATTCACTAAATGTTACATGGCAGGAAAGTCTGTTGTTAGGCTATGTTCACATTATAAATTGCCAGCGCTATTTCAAGCGCTGTGCAATTTATAGCAATTTTTTAAAATCATCTTTCCCTACGCTTTCTAAGCGCTTTTGCAGAGCAATTTTTTTTCATTTCCTTCAGTTAGGAAGTAAACTCTTTCACCCAGAATTGAATAAATATAATGGGCTCGATTCACTAAAGGGTGCTAAGTGTTAGCACGGCAGTGAAAAGCCGCTTTGCACGTGCAAACTACTTAGCACACAAGTTTGCACATGCAAACCCTTTATACTCGAGTTAGCACATGCAAAGCCTTTACACTGGAGTTAGCACATGCAAAGCCTTTACACTCGAGTTAGCACATGCAAAGCCTTTACACTAGAGTTAGCACGTGCAAAGCCTTAACACTCGAGTTTGCACTTGCAAAGCTTTAACACTCGAGTTTGCACGTGCAAAGCTTTAACACTCGAGTTAGCACATGCAAAGCCTTTACACTCGAGTTAGCACATGCAAAGCCTTTACACTCGAGTTAGCACATGCAAAGCCTTTACACTCGAGTTAGCACATGCAAAGCCTTTACACTCGAGTTTGCACATGCAAAGCCTTAACACTCAAGTTTGCACGTGCAAAGCCTTTACACGTGATAACTGAGTTATCACGCTTTAGTTAATCGAGCCCACTCTATTTTACTTTGCGGGCGAAGCTGCATTGATTTCAAGGCTTTGCACATGTAAACTAGGGTGCTAAGTAGTTTGCACGTGCAGCTCTCATGTGAACTCTCTCATAGGGAATCATTGCACAAGCACTTTTAGGGCGATTTCTGAAATTGCCAGTGCTTAAAAAACCCTGCAAATGCTAGGGCTTTGATTCACTGAACCGTGATAACTCATATCACGACCATTTTTGTGCATGTTTTCGAGCGATTGCTATTTACATGCGCAATCACGAATTTTCACATGAAAACGCGGCCGTTTTTGCGCAGAAATTTGCAATTGCGCGCAAAAAATCACGGTTTCATGCGAAAATTCGCGACCGCGTAAAAATGCCCGTGATATGAGTTATCACGGTTTAGTGAATCAAGCCCATAGTGTGAACAAGTCCTAATACCTAGCACTAAGGTTTAAGCCAGTGTGACCCAGCAAATATATTACTCCCATTTCTTGTCTCAAAAATGGGAGCTTCTCTCCAATGGCGAAACAGACAGAAAGAAAATTCCTTTTTCCTGCCCCCTGAAAAAAGGTTAACATTTTTCTTCTCCGTCGGCTCTGCCCCCCCCCCCCCCCACCAGCCAGAAAGAAAGGCCCTCCACACCCAGCCCCTCCTCATACTCACAAAGTGTCCTACAGTTCCAGCAAGTTAGGTAGAGAGGGTCAGGTTTGCATGGCTCCAGAAGGATATGAGGGGGTTGGGAGCAAACCATTTAGTTAGGTGGTGGAGGAGGGCAGGAGTGAGGTCAGATAGTAAAAAAAAATCCTGCGGTGGTTCTTTAAGAGGATTCTGCATACAACCTGTCCTAATAGTAAACCCATGGAAACCAGTAACTAAAGAAACAACATCCCCAACGTGGAGACACAAAGCAAGAAAATATTCATGCATGTGGTGAGGAAACAACTGAACGTCCATCGTGACCTTCAGGAAGTTAAAACAGTGCTCTATGATTTGTTCGCAATTTAGATGCAAATATGTTTAAAAAAATATTTTGTAAGGACGCAGAGTGTTGCAATAACAAAAATGTATATAAATTACCGGTACATTGTGTTTTGTTGCCCAATTCAGTCAGATTACGCCTGCCTTTGTCCTACTAGAGTCAAGAAAACACCAACCGATCTCTGCTTGCTATGGGCAGTGTAGGCTTTGCTTGTCTCCATACCCTATAAATATGAACGCATGCTGGTTTAACTGCAGTGCTAGGGGTCATGTCCGTGTATAGTGGAGGCCTCTGACACTGACGCCATTGGCTGTAGGATATTGTATGTCTGGCCTTAACACTTGTTCAGATCTGCAAGTTGTGGAATGTAGAGACCAGGTGGAAAATCATCCAAATGGAGACAGACGTGTGCTTGAGTGGATAGTTGTGAAATGTATTCATGTGCGTTAAATTGATTAGAATACACTGAAGGGTGAAAACAGTACAGCAACTGGGAAAATGCAACAAGCTGTGTATTGGAAAACACTGGTGTAGAGAAAATTGGAGTAAAGATGAAAAAAAAACACAAATGAGGTGAACATCGTCTAAATGTCTTCATTCAAACATGCAAACATTTCGAACCAGAAAGTGGAATGTTACTTACATTAGTGCCGTATATAAGAAAATCTCCAGTCAGTGCATGGCACAGTATCCGGTACTTCTCATCCGAAGACGGGAACAAGCGGGTCTCCCTCTCTTCTTGAGCTTCTACGGATTCACTTTCAATCTAAAGAGTTTCACAAACGTTTTTTTGAATGACAGATTTTGCTCACAATGAAGGTCTAGTTCTCTAGAAACACTCCTCCCAAAACGCAGGGGCTCTGTGGTATGTCTTATCATGTGAAAGTCACATGTATCTTTTCTCTTAGGACCCTTTTCCACTTAGAAATGCCATTGCAATTGCAAACACACTGAGATGTGATCAAGTTTCTTCCTATTCACCACATTACAGTGATTTTGCCACGATTTGTCGGGTATACGGCACGATTGCAGTGCATCTGCAATTTGTGCAGGAAGAAGAAAAAAAATGGGCATGAAATTTTTTTGCAGTGGCAAACCGCAGAAACATCACATATTGGTGCAATTGCTATGTGATTTTTGTGCCCTCCTATACAAAGTATAGGAGCTCAAGCTCATGAAAAATACATCAGGCACAACGATTCCAATAGGGAAAGATCGCGTCGCAAATCACACTAATGGAAATGTTTGCTGTGGAATCCACTCATTTTCAGGTATCTAGCTTTTGCTATCCTCAAGTGATTGGAATCGTATCACAAAATGCTGATAGTGGAAAAGGGCCCTTACCTGCCTCCAGCTTCACAATACTGGTCTTGATTAGCGCAAAGGTT